>NC_060144.1:90828487-91455198 GCF_021461385.2 Schistocerca piceifrons | reverse complement strand
AATAGGGCCTATAGTCTACTGCACAAATAGACACATTGTCGTCCTAATATAAATACATAAAACATAATACTAGTAACTCGTTATTATATAATGCTGGCACAAATGTATGACATGAAAATGTGAAAGAAATGTTTGCATGTATGTAATAGGGTACTCAAAATCAGTAAGGGCACAATGTTGACACAAAATATGCAAAAGAATCATATTGCAAGTAGAATATGATAATTAAAATCAGAAGACATAATGGTGGAACAAAATATGCATGAATAAATGATTGTGTAAACTGACTGAAGGAACAAATGATGTCAGCTGCATTGGGACTTTGTGCAGAACCAGCAGCGATGAGTGAAAATGTTTACCCAACAGGGGCTCAAAGCTGGGATCTCCTGCTTACTAGGCAACTGCGTTGACCACTGTGCCATCCAGCTAGTGTTTTTGTCGCAAATGCGTGGACTGCCTTGGTATGTTCCCCAGCCGACTCACATTTCCATCTACCACAACCAAGCTGCAGTCGACACCCTCCATACGCGTTGATTTTAGTTTACAGCTGGAAGTTTGGACATGTCAAAAAGAACAGACGCCAGGTGGGATCCGCAGTTATGATACGTATTATGTCAATATAATGGGGAAAGGGAGAAAGGAAAGGAAAGGGGAGGAACTAATGATTTCTCCTGCAGTGGAACATTGAGCGCAATCAATGGTGGCGAGTGAAAGTATATGACAGACGAGGACTGCAACCTCGTTTTTCCTGATTACTAGAAAGTTTCGTTAACCACTGGGCCAACCAGACACATTCATCACAAATGTGTGGACTATTTCGGCATGCTCTCTGGTAGTTTGATATTCCTACCTGGCACCACCCAGCTGCAGTCGCTGTACTGGTCCTCCATGCTCGCTACTTTGAGATACCTGCAGGGGGTGAAACATAAATGTCCATTGGCACTGAATGTCGAGGACTCATCGCCCATCAAGGCGAATCAGTTATATGAATCCATGGTTCTGTTCACTTTGACATATGTGATAGACACTCCATCCAGCTGGTGCACTCATTAACACATCTGCCTAGAAAGCAGGAGATCCTATATTCGAGCCCTGGTCTGCCACAAATCTTCATTCGTCGCCACTGATTCCGCATATAGACCCGATGCGCCTGATTTCACTAGTTCCTTTCCTTTCCCTTCTCCCCTCTTCCCTAGAACTTACATAGTATGTATCACTGCTGCAGATCCCGGGTGATGTCTGTGCTTTCGAGCATATCTGAAACAGTCTGCATGTATTTATATAATATTTTTTTCCTTACCTGAATGTGTGTTAGAAAGTCGTATATGTTAAATTACAGGTTCTGATACATCATTGATTAGACAATTATTGTTACTTTGCTGTTTTCCATTAAGAGAGGGGTGATTAATTAGTTTTGCCACATGATTAGCTTAACAGTTTCGTACAGCGCACACAAATGAGGCTTTAAAGAGATTTTTCGAATGACTTGCATCTCATACTTAAAGCACTAATTATGCCATATTGCAAAATGGATGGTACGATATAACTGCATTGTACTTGATTGTGAAAGCTTGACAGTATCAATGGTAGGCAGTAATGTGGCTTTTGTCTCAGCCTAATATGTCGTCTGCCATGGATATATAATATGCTTGCAGTAGATTAACCTCTTTGAGTCACCTCTCATTGCAGTCCACACAAATACGTGGCAGCTAGCAACTCACCCTGTCTGGAAGTTGCCTCCAGCATCAGTCTTAGATGAGTGCCATTCTACCAGATCATAGCATGTGACAAGTATTCCTCCAGATGAAAAACCTATGAACTGGTTTCGGTAAGTTGTCAGTTCACACTATGACCCATTCTCATATGCATCCTCATGCTAGCTGAAGGTTGAAAGACATCCACTCATGCCTTGAAATGAAATATTCCATAAAATAAATACAAAATTAACATAGTTGTGTCCAAGACAAAAATGTGGATAATCACATCAAAGATGGGACATTTCCTCTTAACGGTGGTGGGAGAAATTTTTTATCACATAGACAACAACATAAAATTTGCTTTAACACAACTTTCAACATTGATATGAGTCCATGAAAACATCTTACCATAAAAAACTGTACATATGCGCAATTAGTCATAAACGTCTATACATAACTTTTAATTTTTTAAGCAGAAGGATACAGGTCTGTAAGGAGGTGTCAAAACTGTTAATTTGTGTATCTCATACTTGAAAACTATCCTTTCGTTATGTATGACTTAGTTGTGGGCTACCTGTGACCATTCTTAACTGCAGTGTCGTCATTCTTCAATTATTATTTCTTAACCAAGTTTCGAATCTACTATTTTTTGTCAAAGTAAATGTAATTATAATTACTATATTTATTAGATGGGATGGATTCTATTTCATGGAATACAAAGCCACAGGGTTTTGCTCCATTGGTACAAATTTTCCTACATGAAGTTGTGAATGTTTGACTTGTAAATTTATCATAATCTATGGCACAATCTACATGTAAATAATTGCAACTAAAATGAACTGAACCCTGCAACGTCGCATTATTGTCAAGGGGCATGTGCGCATTCTGGTCGATCAGGTCGATCCCATGTTACAATGTTTTGTTCCCCAATGGTGTTCCTAGAGGACAGGGCCATCGTACACACAGTTCATATGGTCGAGGACGGATTTTGTCAGCATGAGGATGAATATTTTGCATTTCTCTGGCCACCACAGTGACAATATCTCAACTTCTTGAGTCTTTGTGGTCTAATACCGAGACAAGTATGCGTAATAACTATGCCACCTCCATCACTCTTACCAGAACTTGCCACTATCTTGCAGGAAGAATGGTATAAGATTCCCTTGAAAACAATACAGTGCCAGCAATTACTCACTGGGAGACGACTGGAAGCTATTTTGAAAGCCAATGCTTTTCCCACAACGTGTCAGACTTTGTAGGTGTTTTATTTGTAACATGAACTAGTTTTCCAACTACTGCAGGATCATCTTCAGATGGGGGTGTCGGAGAAAGATATTATCTAGAGCAAAATATTATCTAGAGTAAGTGTGGCGGTATCTGCAAAAATAACTAAAATTTCAGCGCAAGTTAATGAAATGTGTTCGAAGCGAAATGGAGTTCTTTCCGCCAACATACTCTTTAGGCAGATTATACAAAAACACATTCATATACACATTATGTAATGAATACTGAATGTAAATAAATGAGAGTGAGAATACTAATTATTACACTTTACCAAACCGCATTATTTCATGTGATGCATTAAAATACTTTGTGCATGTGTGTATGTGCTACCTAAAATGTATACTATCTGAATGGGTTCCTTATCGATACCAAGATGGTATGTGATGCAAATACCCAAAATATCTCTTCGTTTCGTACACGTTTCTTCAATTTACGCCTAAATTTCCGTTATTTCCGCCAGAACCACACCCCAAATGTCCAGAAAATAATATATCTGTAATACCTACAGATAATGATGAACCTTCTGTGGTTTCTGAAACCCTATTTACTACTATAAACAACATGCATGTCATACCTACATAAACCGGGAACATAAATTACAGATGCAGATCGTTAACGAAATGCGGTATAATTAAGTAGAATAACGTTGAATAAACGCATGGAAAAGTGAAACTTAAAGGCAACGATTGGATGGACAGGAAATGAAATAGATAACAGGAAAACTGGCCTGGAGAATATTAAATAATGTGAATGGAGAATGTTGAACTAGCTTTCATATTTCTCTGAGAAGGTTGGCTTACAGCCAGTGAATAATTTACGCCAGTGAGACAAGGCCTTTCTAAGCTGAAACCAATCATAAGCACCGAGTCGTTCAGTGAGTAATTGGGTGAGGACATTTAATAATCATCAGAAGAGGTAAGGAAACAAACCATTGTGTCAAGGAGCAGATTGGAGTGGGAGAAGTAATTACGATCGCATTGAGATTGATATGGAGGTGAACTTTAATTGTAGCCAGGCAGATGAGTGCTGCGTGGCCCCTCTGATGGATCCCAGACCTGGCACTGACATAATGTAGGGTCGGTAGATAACGTCATTATAATCGCAGGACCCGTTTGGGTACTTACGAGTAAAGAGTGATTCACGAAGATATGCAAATATTTTAACAAGTTACTCTACAAGTAAAACTAAAGAAAAAATCTCATATAAACATAGGTCAAAACATTCCAGGGTGTAATAAATTATTTTTGTCGTTTAATTATCTATTATACAGGGATATATCGTTGATCCTAGAGTCGATGGTTGTATTTATTTCTACTTTTATAGGAAACGAAGCAAGTTCCTTACAGTCCAATTTACTTCCCACTCCATCTGTACGACGCATGTCGTACATTTATGTCTTTAAGCAAATTGTGAATAATAATCTTACTATTGGCTTAAAATTAATTATACTTATTGAATATGTACCTGAAATATCAGTTACTGCATGTACAAGTTTGCTACGTGTTTCAGCAACTTAATTCCGCTGGGAAGCTTAACTTTGCTGATGTGACGATTGCTCGCCAATGTCGCAGTATCATATGTTTAGTTACATCCTTTCTCTTAGAACCTGTAATCTAAATTGTTTATTATTATTCTTACTGTGCACTGCAACATATTTTATCGCATTATGCTACAGTCAACAACCACCCAACTTATCGGTCTCCTACAGCAATCTCTGAACCTGGTTTCATCACAATGGGTAAAATAATAACAATCCACGTAGAATCATTACAGTGGGAATTTTTTCAAACCATATCTTAAATGAAAACTAAAATAGTTAGAACTCTGAGGCACAGTGCAGTCTAGCACTCCATCTTTATTTTGACTACACACACGTTTTCAAGGGAAATATCACACTGGCTCCCTCAAACAGATTCTTCTATAAACTATACATGTATCATATGTATATCAGATGTTATTGTATTATAGTAATCTTTCTGTCTTTTTTCATGTTTGAATTGTGAACAATCGGTATAGGAGAATACTGATAATAAGTATATCAAATAGATGCAGATTATAAATATGAATAGAGGCTCAATAGTGACAAATAAGTTTTATTGCATAAACAAGTAAAATTTCTGACAGATCTCAACACATAAAAACGAGGTAAGAACGACATCGTGTATTACAACAGCTTATGTGTAGAGTGGCTTCAATTGCAGTCAGTAATTATTCAATAGACTTGCTTATCACAGCAGAGTTAGTAATTTCGCAATCTAACAATACGAGTTAATCTTCCACACAAGTTGTCAGAATTCACTGTGGCAAAGTGCTGTTTCAGTTTAGTCAAATTCTACTGCAATAACATTCATGCTCAATAAAATTAAGTACTTGAATGTTGAGTTTAACTGAATTACGAGGCAATTCAGTCATATTGTATCATTATAATAAATATGGGAAAATGAGCCGGCAACACAACACAATAACAAATGTTTTTGCGAGGATCGATTGGATTATATAGTTGTAGGTGACATGAACACTTCAGAATCAGAAATTCATTTGCGAATGTAGTGCAAAGTTCTTAATCCTGCATCAAATCCTGTAATTAATACTATGGCTAAGCCAACCACTGGTGAAGTACAAGATTCGTATACCGGACTACTTCAGAGTTAATAGAGAACGTAAGAAATCAAATGCCAAAACAGTCAAATCCAACGTCATCTCAATTATCGTATCAAGTATCCACCTCACACAATGAAATGTTTACTAAAAAGCGAATGGCCATTTGCGTAATGAAATGACTACTAAGAGCTGGATGTCAACTACATTTGATTTTTTTTTTTGAGAGTGTTGTCGCTTGAAATTTCTACAAACCGCGATGAGTACAGTGGTGAAATTTGTGCTCAAATAAATTGTTATGCAAAAGTTAACATTACAGTGTAATATCCTCACAAGTGATGTAGCAAATTTGTGATTACAACATGCTAACATAAATTCTGCAGTCACTGCCCTAATGTCTGACGAGTAGACACTTATTGCAGTATGATACGCACATAAGGCATCAAATTAGATTTACAGCCAACCCCTTTTAGTGCAGCCTTCAGACACTGAATTTTTAATCCAGTGCGATATTGCGTAAAAGGTTATCGAGGGCAAAGTGGAACCACCAGCGAATACATTAAATGTGATTATACCAGATCCACATGTCCAAGTTACAATACAGATACATAATGTATACCAAGAACAATCTGAAGTAAAACAGACAGTACCAGATGTGTCCCTCTTTTTCTCACAGCTTGTAAAAATGTTTATTCTGCACTACACAGTGAAATTCTTACCATCAAACACATCTTTCACCCAAGTACCTAACATCTGTGTGATGATGACCCAATTCGGGTACATACAAACAGCATGAACTAAAACATAAGTAGCAGCAGTAATAGCAGCACGAAACATTTCTATCAGCAGCACATGAAATTGCATACTAAAAAAGAATAATGTCAATTCTGCAACACAGACGATTACGCAAACTCTACATTATATCTGGCACGTAGAATGTGGCCAATCAAATCTCATTTAATGGAACAGAGAGGGTGACACAAACCAGAAGAGTTATCCTCATACGTAGCTCAGACAATATCGTGAATATGACGCACGCTCTACTCTGAGATAAACAGAATCGATCTTTACGATATTTTTCATTAAACTGTTCTGTTAATAAGAACAAACGAGGGAGGCACGTCACGAAGTATTGCAAATACTAAATTAGGTGGGATCACTGACGATAAACTGGAGGGGCAACAAGGAGAATCCAGTAAACACGCTACTTTGTAACGATGATACCGATACCAGGGGAGAATTAATCACGAATCATTCAGAATGCAGTAATGAAACTAAAGAGATTGCACATACATGCAGTGGTAGAAGGTATACCAACTGACGCTCCAGTTGCTACAGGTTCCATGGTAAGTATTATGTCAACTAGTTTGTACGCTAAAATACACGGGGTTGCCAAGGTACCTGTATATGCTGCCTAGAGCTGTAGAGTCCTGCGCGCTATTAGGTTAAATAGCGGAATCTCTGAATTCAGGCATAGGAAGGAGAAAGTGGAGTGATAAAACATCCATTCTTAATCATAAACGGACTAACAGTCGAATGTATTTTTGGCCTCGACATTTTATGACACAAGAACGCACTGATAAGACTTCTCTACAGGTAAATGCTATCTGAATGTCAATACCCTAAGAATCATAATAGATCTGGTAAAGACATAAGTAGACTATTGTAAGTACTGCAAATGGCTGAAGGTAAAGTTAATTAAAATCTAAAAAGCACCCACCTGTAGCACATCTATACATAGTGATCAAGTTGAAGATACTGACGACAAATAATTATCAAAGTGAGTGTACGACAACTCGTAACAACGAACAGAATTGCAAAATACATTATTAAAGTACGTATAGGTATTTAGTAAAAACAACATGGTGTCATAAACATTAGTACCATATGGAAGTCTGCCCCTATGATATTTATTGCAACAATGCCTATTCCATCTCATGGTCTAAGAAAACAGTGATTAGTAGATAAATAAAACAGGTGCTCGAGTGTCATAAAATAGCTATCTATGTCACCCAAATGAAATCCGCTAAACAGCTGACGCAGTGCCAAAACCTGGCGGCAATGTCCGTTTGCCATACTGTATTAATGGTCAATCAACTATGTATAATGAATTTACTAGTGGCTGGCCTCCTCTTAAAATTATCTGTAACGTCCACTTAGCTTTGGATGTAAGGGCAGTTAACAGGGTGACACAGTAAAGAGATTTTGTTCCCGTCAGGATATGAAGAATTTCACAAGGATGTAATCATATTTTTGTACATGAAATATTTATCTTATGTGTACTTATTGAAGATGATGTGTAACTGGTTAACCTTACTATCTACGGGAGCCATGGATCAGATAGAAAAAAATACCTTAACGATAAAGCTACTACTAAGTCAAGGAGACTAACATTTAGGTACTCTAAAGGCGAATAGACCTAAGGACAAGTGTTCAGATGAGCATTGTTGCCACATTTCTGAATATTAAGCCAGAGTAGGAATAATTACCTAGGCACACTGTTGCCTCAACAGTTTGAATACTTACAAAATTATGTGTATATATGTAAATACCAGTTAGAAGGATTATCAACAATAATATCACTATTTTTGACTCAACAAAGAGAGGAGGTGCTAATTTACATATGCAAAATATTATAGGTGCTACTCGTAATATCAAAGTTATGCAGTTATTAGGATAAGACAGTAAGCAAGTTCTGAATGAGTACTACGTTGGTCATGCACTAAGTACTAGTAGTTATGTGGTACAACTGTTTATTGCACACGGTAAACGCTAAGCGGACTAACTTTGAGACGCTGGGTAAACTGAACACAGGTTTCCTGCCTAGTGTTCCAGCCGATGATCTTCAGTTAAGAGTCTGGATACCAGGATAGTTAATAACACAGCCGAATGACATCTCCTGTACCATTCCTTTTGCTCCAGCACTCCTGGTCATCATCTGCAGCATCATATGTCCAATCTTAAAATTCAACGCTTCACAAACTAGAACACTTATCGTCCGTATCACGAGAGAATATTAATCAGGTACACAGCGTAGCCACATTGTGTTAGGTCACTGTGACTTTAGATACTAAAAGCTATAAAAATAAGCATAGAATTTTTAATCGACAAAAAGTGATAGTAAGAACTTTTACCTGCGAAGGGCAGTGAACTACATTACTTCGTTGTTTATAAAGTGTTTTCAGCTTTGACAGTGATTCAAGTATTTTCCATATTTACTGTTGATAAAAGCTTTGTTTGAAAGACGTTCAAACCAAATTGTAATGAGTGTTTTCTCTAACTAACTGACTATGGTAGAGAATAAGATTGTGCGCTGCAATTACTTGAAATGGTAATACAAAAGTGGAATCTGAATAAAAAATAGTTGTTTGAACGAAAGAACTACCATAATTAACTGTACCTGTAATAATGTAACTAATTTGTAATCTTACTATGTCTCACGAAACAAGCCACTGACAGCGCTTTTGAATGGCTACTCCTAGTTGCGCGAAACCTTGTCATAGCCATTCAGGAGAATAATGTAATAAATGATGTTTTTCGTTTAATTACTATGCAGAGATATATGTATATCCTTGATCTTAGAGTCGGTGGATTAATCTCGTTCTTATTTTATATGAGACAGAGGAAGCTCCTTTCACCCAGACCTCCAGATCAGTACCAAACGCTGTGTGTCGACAGGGCATCAACCAAAACACTGATTAAGTTCGTGCTGTGTCGTCTAGTACAACGTGTGTACATGGTAATCAAAAGTAACACCACAGCTACGGTGTTTAGGAAAAGCGTGTCAGTGGGCAATGAATGCGAAGCTGTGTTGCAGGTAAGCTGGTAGAGTGTTATATCGTATTATAGGACCAAAATTCGAAACCCACTGATAGCAAACTGTTTACGCGTGAAATTGTTATATGGGAGAATTTTTTCCTGACATGTAAAAGGACTTTCCGAAGTTTGTAACAATTTTCTTTCGGCAGTCTGTTTTCGCCTCGTTAGTTACAAGTTCAAACCGGCAGCGTAGATGACACCACAGCTATCAATATTAATGTACTCTGCTGTTCGCTACTTTCTACTAACGAATCGAGAGCAGATTTCCAAAAGCACATTGCTACGAACTCCGAAACGTCCTTTACATGTCAATTCACGCGTAAACTATTGAGAAAGAATCGCCATCAGTGTGTTTCGAAGCCTGGACCTTTACGACAACGATGTAATGCTGTACCAGCTTACCTACCAGAGATGTTCACAAGCATACGGTTTCCCTATACTCCGTAGTTCTGGTGTTACTTTTAATTACCATTTGCGCATCTTCTACTGGACAACAGGACACAGCACGAACTGAATCAGTGCTTTGGTTGATACTCTATCGACACACAACGTTTGATACCGATCTGTCTGACATCTGGAGGTTTGGGTGTTACTTCCCATTCCTCCTTCTGTCTAGACCAGTGATCGTCAAACTGCGGCCAAGCATTCGCGCGGCCCGCGGTTCTCAGCCGTATTTTTTACAGTATGCTTCTGACAACTACCACCTACAACCCAAGAACATCAACTAACGTTAAGAGCTTGTTAAGAGTGCATTTTTCTTGCTCCGTAACAAACAAAAATGCTTACTGAGACAGTAATATTTTAGGACGTCCTTGATTTTAACCTACGTTGGCGAATTCGGCCGCGAGCTGAATGACGGCTGCCTCCTACCGCGGCCACTGTGGAGTTAAATGAAGTGGGAGGTGGTATGTTTTATTGTTTGCCTTACAGTATTAAGAACTCACGAACATGCGCAACTCGCACCTGTCAGCTGCTATGGTATAAATTTGCAAAAATAAATAAATCAATCAATCAACTGGAGTCATGAATATTTACTTTGGAGACGGGCATCTTCGAAAGTCGTACATGCTTGCAGCAAGCAACATGAAATAAAATTAAACCTGCTATAATACACCCTAAACCGCGCTGCTGCCTGCCGAGAAGTGGTCAGACAAGTTCTAGTGCACATAGCCGTTATGAAGCTTGTTCCGTTACTTCTTGGTAAAAACTTTGTTTCTGTGTCCTCTGATCTAAGGTCGTCTGATCTAGGACCCTTGTTACCAAACTTTTATGGAGAGTAATATTTTTTTACAGTATCAATCATTGTACAACGTCGTTTGGCCTGCAAATGCGGTTCCTTGTTATTTCTTTCAGTTCTTCTGTGGATCACTAATTCCGTCATTGCCTCAGATCGAGAAGAGTGACCACACTACTCGTCGGGAAAAGTGGCCGAGGTGCTTCCCACCATACGAATTAGTTACGTGCAAAAAACACGCATAATATAACAGATGAAACTGAGTTCTAAACCCGTTTATATACAGAATTATCATCCGCCATTCTATCCCTTCATGCAAATTTTGAAATAATAAAATAATATTACAAAGAACCGTCTCTTCTTTTATCTCGCCTAAAACAAAAGACTGATTAAAAGGGTCTCCTGCAGCCACTTGATATTCTTTCAGATGCCAGGGCGTATTGATGACCAGGATATATGTCTTGAAATATGAAAAACAATCGTGGGATCCTGCTACGATGGACTGGTCACATTAAGTACTTAGGTGCGGAAAATTGGTCACTACGCAAGTCTTCAGAAAAATGCATGTACGTAGTTCCTATACAGGGTGTTACAAATAGTACGGCCAAACTTTCAGGAAACATTCCTCACACAGAAAGGAAGAAAATATGTTATGTGGAAATGTGTCCGGAAACGCTTACTTTCAATGTTAGAGCTCATTTTATTACTTCTCTTCAAATCACATTAATCATGGAATGGAAACACACAGCAACAGAACGTGACTTCAAACACTTTGTTACAGGAAAGTCCAAAATGTCCTCCGTTAGCGAGGATACATGCATCCACCCTCCGTCTCATGGAATCCCTGATGCGCTGATGCAGCCCTGGAGAATGGCGTATTGTATCACAGCCGTCCACAATACGAGCACGAAGAGTCTCTACATTTGGTTTCGGGGTTGCGTAGACAAGAGCTTTCAAATGCCCCCATAAATGAAAATCAAGAGGGTTGAGGTCAGGAGAGTGTGGAGGCCATGTAATTGGTCCGCCTCTACCAATCCATCGGTCACCGAATCTGTTGTTGAGAAGCGTACGAACACTTCGACTGAAATGTGCAGGAGCTCCTTCGTGCATGAACCACATGTTGTGTCGTACTTGTAAAGGCACATGTTCTAGCAGCACAGGTAGAGTATCCCGTATGAAATCATGATAACGTGCTCCATTGAGCGTAGATGGAAGAAACTAAAAGCAGCTCTACCATGGAAATTAGGCGTTTCCGGACACATGTCCACATAACATCTTTTCTTTATTTGTGTGTGAGGAATGTTTCCTGAAAGTTTGGCCGTACCTTTTTGTAATCTCCCATTTCATCTTCCATTTCCGTAATATTGTCCTCAAGGACATCGCCCTTGTATAGACCCTCTATATTCTCCTTCCACCTTTCTGCTTTCTCTTCTTTGCTTAGAACTGGGTTTCCATCTGAGCTCCTGATATTCATACAAGTTTGTTCTCTTTTCTCCAAAGGTCTCTTTAATTTTCCTGTAGGCAGTATCTGTCTTACCCCTCGTGAGATAAGCCTCTACATCATTACATTTGTCCTCTAGCCATCCCTGCTTAGCCATTTTGCACTTCCTGTCGATCTCATTTTTGAGACGCTTGTATTCCTTTTTGCCTGCTTCATGTACTACATTTTTATATTTTCTCCTTTCATCAACTAAATTCAATATTTCTTCTGTTACCCAAGGATTTCTACTAGCCCTCGTCTTTTTACCTACTTGATCCTCTGCTGCCTTCACTATTTCATCCCTCAAAGCTACCCATTCTTCTTCTATTGTATTTCTTTCCCTCATTCCTGTCAATTGTTCCCTTATGCTCTCCCTGAAACTCTGTACAACCTCTGGTTTAGTCAGTTTATCCAGGTCCCATCTCCTTAAATTCCCACCCTTTTGCAGTTTCTTCAGTTTTAATCTACAGTTCATAACCGATAGATTGTGGTCAGAGTCCACATCGGCCCCTGGAAATGTTTTACAGCCGGCCGGCGTGGACGAGCGGTTCTAGGCGCTACAGTGTGGAACCGCGCGACCGCTACGGTCGCAGGTTCGAATCCTGTCTTGGGCGTGGATATGTGTGATGTCCTTAGTTAGGTTTAAGTAGTTCTAAGTTCTACGGGACTGATGACCTCAGAAGTTAAGTCCCATAGTGCTCAGAGCCAATGTTTTACAGTTTAAAACCTGGTTCCTAAATCTCTGTCTTACCATTATATAATCTGCTCTCATTCTCAAATGATGTGTTAATGAAGTTGATTCAAATGGCTCTGAGCACTACGGGACTTAACATCTGAGGTCATCAGTCCCCTAGAACTTAGAACTACTTAAACCTAACTAACCTAAGGACATCACACACATCCATGCCCGAGGCAGGATTCGAACCTGCGACCGTAGCTGTCGCGCTCTTTCAGACTGTAGCGGCTAGAACCGCCGGCCACTCTGGCCGGCGTTAATGAAGTATAGGTATCCGCGTGTCATGGGTTAAACTGCTTTGTTGCACTGACCCTCACCCTCTTGATTGGCAGGTGTTTCTTACACCCACAACGATACTTTCCACATAGTAAGTACCAAGTTTGCTGGATATCAGTCGAGTGGTTTTGGAGATGGCTCTCTCTGTCCATCTACTTCTAACCCTCCCTCTATTTATCTCCTCCCACCCATTTCTCTGAGCATCTGCACCCTCTGTCCGCTCCTCCTACCATCCTCCCCTCTTTAACCATGTGCTCCTTCACCGCCTGTCCATCTCCTCCTCCCCTCTCCCCTTCTACCATCTGCTCCTTTGCCCTCTGTCCTACTATCCCCCCCCCCCCCTTCTCTAAGTCAATCTCTACGTGTACAACCACGTCTAGAGCTACATCTACATCTACATCTATACTCTACAGTCCAACAGTATTGTGCATGGTGCAGGGTACCTTGAACCACTATTAGTCATTCCTGCAGTAGAATCGTTCTGCGGTCAGCTTCAAATGACAGTTCTCTAAATTTTTTGAATAGTCTTTCTCTCGCAGAAAATGTATCTATCCCTCCTGGGATTCAACTTTTAGTTCCCAAAGCATTTTCATAATATTGCGTTTTCCTCGATTCTACCAGTAACAAATCTAGCAGACCGCCTCTGAATTGCTTCGATGTCTTCTTTTATCCAATGTGGTGGGATCCCAAACACTTGAACAGTACTCAAGAATGGTTGCACTAATGTTATTCACGCTCTCTAGACCTCAGATGAATGATACACTCCTAAGATGCTTTCAATAAATAGAAGTCTACCATTCATCTTGCCTACTACCGACATCATGTACTCGTTATATTTCGCATCGCCTTGAAACGTTACGAACAGATATTTAATCGTCGTGACCTCGTCAAGCAGCAACCTAATAATCGTGTATTCGGCCATTAAAGGATTGTTTCTCCCATTCATCTGCAGTAACTTCCATTTTTCTACATTCATCATGTTAACTAGAAATTACAAACAATAGTATTTGTATGTGTGTAACAACATGGCTACAGTGCAAGACTCAGATCTGAGGTGGAATAAATGAAAGGCTCCACTTGTACAAAACCCACCTGAGAAAACTTTTCAGCATTACAAAACACAAAACAATGTTTTATTCTACACAAGTAATCTTTCTGACGACAACTGTTGTGGTTGCATTGCAGATGAAAGTAGAAAAAAATTAGTTTGAGGTTCTCATATGTTTGGAGTTATTATGGTGCCACAAAATGTTAAAGGAAACTGAATTTATACTGCCACTTTCCAGATAAGCTGATTTATGTTGAACAGTTGTTAAAAACTTGTCTACTGCGTCAAAAAGCAAAGCCTACTAGAGGAACAACAGACTATCTTACCACCACAGTCACTACGGTTTGTGCCTCCTGATGTCAGCGGACCAATGCTCTCTAGACGAGGCAGTGTTAAGTAGTTACTAGCTCTGTATGAACTTTCTCAAAATATGTCAAGCTATATGCTACAAATCGATTGCAGCGTCTGTTATTATTAAATAGTAAAATCCCCAAACACAAAGTTGGTAACCCTGCTACGCTCCGCGAGGACATCCATTGAATTTCCGTGTAAGAAATGAAAGATTTTCTACAAGACAGTAGTATATGCGCATTTTGATATCCCGATATCACCCGGTTAGACACATCTTCAAAGATTTCAGTCGCCTTATCAGAACTGAGGCTAGTACACATCACGCAAGATGGATAGAATTTATTGCACCATTTGAAAACATTGTAAATAGTTTGCCTATTTCACAGTACCACACACATCTACAGAATTACTCAATAACCATAGAGGAAACGAAAGAATGGATAAATCCATCGCCAAGATCGCCTAAAGAAGAACCCACTCTGGAAGAAACGATAAGAAACACACTTGTTGCGCTCACTGATCACACCAGAATTAAAAAAAAAAAAAAAAAAAAACATGTACGACAAAAGGTTAAGTCATGTTCAAAAATATTTAGTTGGAGAAACAGCATTACTTATATCTCCTACGAAATTGTCTGATTTACATAAAAGGAATAGCAAATGCCTATTACTCGCTACAGCATCCTATCGAATAGTCGACATACCACACTCAGGTAGTTATATTTTGACACTTCTTAAGTCTGGTAAAATTAAAGAACTTTACTGTCACCAGAACCTGAAACGATGTCTACATGTGTACCTGAAATGACCTTATAGTCTCATTTGGGGAAACATTAGATGTATTAACGTCTTTTACAAGTGACATGTGTAAAAACTGCAGTAAACTAAGATGAAACCTAAGTTTTATATTGTGAATTTTATATTAAACAAATATGTGTAAGAAAAGTGCTAACGAATAGATCACTGCTTGAATTAATTCTGCTGTAATATGTGCAGATACTGCCAAGCGTACCGAATACTGCTTTTATTCACTGAATAAATTATTATGGGAGCAGACGTCCCTTGAATCACTGCATGAAACACTATACATGTGAAGAAATTTCTATACGATTCACCTTATTGTTGGTACAGTGTGCTTAAATGTGGAATCGACAGAAATACTAAGATGAAAAGTACTGAGATATCAAATTGGAACATCAATTTATAAAAGGACACGTCTCCTCCTCTGGCAAAGTCAAACAAGTAGTTCTCACTTTCATAATTAATTACTATTTGTTCATTACTGGACAGTTAATATGTGTATATATTAGGCTTGGAACTAGTGTGATCTCGAGAAAAGCCCTAACAGTGGAATGTAAATATTTCTGTTAGAATCAGCGTTTGCACTATGTTCTACCAATCTCCATTTGTAATATGAAGTCCTTGAGCCTATTTCAGGAACTGATTCATTAGCTTTAAGCAGATAAGTACTTGTTGATAATGAGAGACAGACGAATATTTCATTATGGGCTTGTATGTATGCTCCTTAGTTTGTGCTCTTCTCTATTTTCGGGTTGCTATACGTATATTTTCGCTAGTACACGTGTCTTGGGTCTCCTGTGTGCACATTTTACGCTTCGTGGCATAGGGAATGCTTCATAACGTCCACAACTTTACAGGAAATTTACCCATAGTAATGTAACTGTGACAGACACCTCTGATAAATTATCGGTGATCGTACAAAGATCATAATGTGTAATTAATGTAAACAGTCGTGAAACAGAGGCTCCACACTCTTTTCTTTTTTTCTCTTCTCTTTCGTTCTTCTCTTTTTGCCATTGTGCTTGTCTCTCTCGGTTAACCTGATTAATGTTACGCAATTAATTCCGCGGATTCGATGAAACGGTCATAGGAGATCTTTCTTTGGCTGTCACTTAAATATTTACAATTGGAACTGTTATTAGAAATCAGAATTTCAAGCGTGTGCATCTGAATACCACGCGTTTCATGTTGAGCATCATTTGTTTTAAATATCGGGCTTTATAGAGTGGTGTAAGCTGACTTTTATTACTTTAACATATACTGTTAGAAGTTTAACCACATTTCATTGATAAACCTGTCCTTCCTTTACAGATTCACGATTATGTGTGTTTTCTTAATTACTGAAACATTTTTTTTATTACAGTTTGCGTGTGCCATCTCATTCGCCGTAGTCTTTTGTTTGTGAAATACGATAGAACCTGCAATCATTCTAATATTTACGATGTCAGATAATCAGTATAATACTAATTTTCGCATAGAAACATACTTAAATTCGCGGTCAGTGACAAATTTACTCTCGAAGTCAAAACTGGGGCCGTTGCTACTTTCAGAAAAAACTGCATTAAGTTTCGTAAAAGTTCTGAATTAAGTGAGTCATTTAGTTAAAGGGGCTTAGTTTCTTTTAAAGTTGCCGCCGTTGCTTTTTATTTTATTATAAAAATAGCTCCCAACCCGAAATCGCCTTTCATAATAATTGCAAGTAAAATAATTAAATCACAGTTAACGGGTGGTTTTGTTAAAATGGCGACATCAGACGAGGACTGCCAAGGAATAAATAATTTCATGTTTGTAATTATACGTATTTTCTGATCATGTTTGTAATTATACGTATTTTCTGATCCATAGATGAAATGTCTGCAATTGAGAAACACAGAGAGCGAACCAAGAAAAGCAAAAGAAAAGCAATAACGCGATAAGGAATCGCAACTGAAAGGTAAGGAAAAACAGCTCAAGGCCAAATCTTGTACTTCATGTTGGAAAACAAATGGGCCTGAGCTCCTTTCCTGTGTGAATTGATAAATCGATTTCGTGTGACTTTTAGATATTGGTGGAATTTATTAGTGGATTCGCGTCATGGCTACGCGTGATTAGATTATTTAGCTTTGTTGGTAATTATTACATCTGAAACTGATTTTCGGATGTAGGATATGTGTTTGTAAATAGTTTATTTTTTTGTTTACGATTTTGGTTTTTATAACTCACAGATATGGGGAAAATAAGAAGAAACCCGATAGTTGAGGACAAGGAGAATGTACACGATTCGGAATTAAATACCGGCGATCTGAAAATTCCGGACGTTGAACCAGAGGCTACAAGTTCTGCCGCGAACAATACTGATATGCCGGCAGAATTAGAAACCAAGATTGAGTTACTAGTTCCTGTATCAGGTCCTTCGGCCGATTTGTAGAAGGGACTAACAGATCTTATACGGCACAATTTCAAACAACTTGGCAAATAAGAAATCGCGCAAATGGGTGAAAATTCATAAAACTTGTGAAAAAACAAGCCGCGCAACTGAATGAAAATTTCGTATACCTTGCAGACCGTACAAATTAGTTCGTGTATTCAGGACAAAATGAAGGAAAATTTTAAGCAATTTTCAAATCAGCAGAAGGAACAAATAAGCAGCGAAATTCAACACCAGATAAAACTTTATTTCGAACGCTTAGAGGAAAAGTTAACTGCAGAATTTCGGCGGCTAGCCGAAAAGCAGTCCGCTGAAATAAGAAAAATAAATTCAACGATACTAACTGTTACTAATAACTTTCCTGAGTTACAACTTGCGTGTAAAGACATACCCAAGTCGGTAAGGCACTTGAACTCAGAAGTGACCGAGCTAAAATCAACGCAGTCTGAATTGCAGAATACTGTACAACAGATCGCGTTGCAAAGTGACCAGTTGAATGAAGAGTTTGTTACTTGGCTGCATGACAAAGAGAAGCAGGTTACCGAGCGCTTAACAGCACAAAGTGACAGAATTAATAGTGACTTAGTGAATGGTTCCATCAAAAGGATTCACAGGTTAACGAAACGCTTAGGACTGACTTACACTCCGTAATTCAACATTCTAGTGCTGAAGCGTCTCGGCACAACAAGGTGGACATTGATGTAAAAACAGAATTAGAACAAATTAAAACCATGCTAAAACGAGATATTCCTACGCGTGACATAATCTGCATATGCATTCATCGTTTTACGCGTGTGTTGTGCAGAGAAACACCGTAGAAAACTTACGCGAATGAAGGGTATTCTTCGTGTGTCACGCGGGTGGCAAATGCTTTGACGAACATCCTGTTGCAAGGGAGTTTGCTCAAGCACTATCAATTTCAGGCGTACATCCAAGACAAGAAAGGGGGTTAACACCCCGTTGTTTTCATAAAGAATTTCAGAGGGATCCTGCCCAGATCCTGCACAGACACCCAAAGAATACAGTTTGTTGCCTCACATGTGCAAGGTGAAGGTGCGAAACATATGAACAATTCAAATGAACATATTTATCAAAATACTGGTCTGCAGGCCAGCAAGAGGGATTAAGAAAAGAACTGTACTGGCCTGAAATTTACAGCAGTAAACAACGTATTCTACGCAAGTACTTTGAGAAATATCAATAAGTATCAATAAGAAAAAATACTGGGATGAGCCCATATCAGTAAAGGAAGTTATTTGAATTTTAAAGGCAAAATTATCTTTAAACTTAAGAGAAAAGCTGTTGCATGCTCCAGAAAATGACATTGAGCGGTCAGTGCCTGTTGTTGACTCGATAGATTTGTTACAGAAGATTCAAAGCAGTGTATCCATATCAACGGCCTGGCTAATGGTAAGGACAATTGGAATCACAATGACAGTGGTAACGGCAACCAGAACGGAAACTAAAACAGTAACAGTATCGGTGATGGTAATGTAAATAACCGAAATACACCACAGCAAGTTTATAACGTAACGACACACGAGAAGGTAACACCCGACAGCACACCAGGAAAAGAAGAAGGTATCGTAATCAGAATAACAACAAAAATACAATGAACTGGTGGGTACAAAATCAACCCGTGAGCCTAGCTGAAGTGACTGGAAGTAATCGAGCTTCAGATAGCCTGCCAGTAAACTAATTTCAATCACATCGAGCCCTCGGATAGTGGTCGGGAGTAATTTAGGGGGCAATATGCAAAAACAGATAAATCTGATCCGTTATAATAACGGTGTTGATGTACGTGATGAATTGTTCCCTGGGGAAAATTCCTGCAGAGAGGAAAACAACAAAGTGGTACAGGCTGCATTTCAAGATAAAGTAGGTAAAATACCTACACTAATAACAGTTGACACCGGTTGAAAGAAATATGTGACGAAGGCACACCACCCACATTACCAGTCCAGAATTGTAGAATTATTGGTGCGATAGGCACCAGGTCGAAGAACGTTAGTTGGCAGACTCAGTTGCAAATATTGACGGGAAATGGAGCCATATTACTGCACGTTACTGGTGGTTGAGATTTGTCAGTCAGCTGTATATTGGTGTAGCATTTCTGCAAGAGAATAACGCAAAAGTCGATTGCTCGGCAGGCAAATGCTATATCACAGTTGATGGAAAAGATACAAGTCCGGATTTGCACAAAACAAAAGCTCGCCAAGACTAATTCTGCCAGCAAGTGAAAATCAAGTTTGTGGGTATTGAACCTCCACTGACATTTGGTAATTCAATTGCTCTAGCTGATGTGACCAAGTGTGCTTATGTTGACAACAACAAGCGAGATCTCGAGGTAATATTACCAGGTAAGATTTTAGAATCATGTTACTTAACTAAGCAGCACAAAAATGAACCATGCAATCTCTTGTATAGATTTCTACAAGTTTTTGCAGAGACACCAGGTTTAATAAAAGGATACGTATATCACACACAAGTTAAGCCATATGAAACGTATTGTCGGATAACCTATTCGATTCCCTAGACCAAGAGAGAGGCCGTAAACAAAGAAATCAGGGAAACGCTAGAATAGGTAAGGTACAGATTTACCGAATTAGGCACAGATTAGTACTAAAAGCAATATTTAAACCCTCCTTGTTGAAAAAGAAGAGTAACAAGTGGCAGGTGAAATACACTGGTCCGTACCAAATTGTGGACATTCCTCATGACGGAAGCTTTTACTAGCGAACATCCTGTCAAATAAAATTAGGGGGTTATAGCCACATAAACATCTCAAGAAATCATTTCATAAATGTAACATTTGTATTGTATAAATCTGTGTAAACATTTCTCAGTTTTCGTGCACAAAGTAGAGTTAGTTGTGAGAAGAAAAGTCGCAAAGCAATTATATGAATATTGTAAAGAGAAGCTGAAACGCATTTAAAGGACACTAAAAATGACTGCCAAAACTCCATTTTACTTCGAAGACAAAATCTGTCTTATAAAGACATCTCACGTAATATACTGTAAACAGTAGTTCAGTTTTCTAAAGAGAATTTGTAGGTAATGTGTTGGTGTTAAGATTATTCATTTACACTTTGGCTCAAAAATATGTGATAAGTTGTAAGTAATTGTGCACTATTCTAGTCAGAAGTACATGACCCACGAGCTCAAAATAAAACTTTTGAATAACGGTATATGCACTCTTGTACATAAATATTAAAGACATAGTTTCTACTACATAAATACTAAAGGACATATTTTCTATGGTATGATATCCTGTCTCAATCCTTTAGCCAGGAGGCAAGGGGCTGAGGTCATATATCTTGCAATTAAACTACGTGCTTATTTTGTCACTTACTGATGTGTGTTTTGCATTTTTGTGTTATTTTTATGTGCGCTTTCTTATCAGTATGGTACAAGATTCGGAATGGCCCTTGAACTGGGTTTCTCCTGGAATAAAGAAATAAACTGCGTGCTATATACCAACGAAACATATAGTGTAAGGCACGGCAGCACAACAGATAAAATAATGGCCAAACACAGTTCGCATCGCGAATTTTCAAAGGTACTGCAAAAACTGATATAAATAATGTTGACGTGCAGCCATGTTACAATGTAAATATTAAACAAGTAGTGTCAAGTGATGTCATATCAAACGATTCTCCACACAGCGAACAGAGAAGCTATTTAGGACGTCAGATGAAACGCATAGCTTCAATATCAGCGCAATTTGACTCAAAAGACTGTACGTAATTGCAAATGAGTAACGAAACGAATGCCAAAGTCTGTTCTATTAAAGAGTTTCAGAGAAAGCCGTAGTACGTCAGCCGTGTGTGCAGATAGGCATAACAGTGCAACAGAACTAGTCTGTAAGAACTGTGAACATACTAGTGTCTCAACGTGCATAATAACGTTGACGCTTACCTAGTGAAGTGTTCAATCACGTATGCAGGTTCAACATCCCGTGCAGAAACTCAGGCAAAACACAAGTAGCCGTTCTGTGGACCTCGCACTGCTACGAACCGGTGTACACAGCGTACAACGTAAAACGCGCCTCGACAATGTTCCGCGCGAAGTTCTGGATTGTCGCGGTGGAATGTAAGCCGCGCGATCGCCCTGTACTTGCAGCATTTCAAAGCAATTAGATCTGCCACCTCTAACCTATGAACGCTCTTTCAGTGTAAAAAGTGACAGCGTAATATGCCAATAAATAAACAGCAATGCTCTTTGCAAACAAGTAACAATCATGATGCAATCGGAAAGAAACGACAACATGAACAATAGTAAAGATAGGAAAACTCCACTGCAGCAAAAGAAATAAATGGACAAAACGAACTGTAAACTATGTCCACGAACAGAACATACAATCATTATATGCACTCATATGACAATATATGTACAAGTAGACTCTTTTTCAGTCAAACCGCGAAATTGTATGCTTGTATATTAATGTTTAATCGATTAATCTCACGACAGTCCCAGCTGTGCAGTGCAGACTTGACTGTTGCCTGCGCTGCTGCGTCATGGAAATTCAAACGTGTCAGCGCTGTGTGATTAAAAGAAAATCGAGTCCCGCGCTCCTGAAGCGGATCACCTAAGATATTAAAAACCTGTTTCATGATCCCGGCCTATGTGGAAGAGCTGACGACTACCTTAATGACGTCCTGATCGAGTCGTGACATCTGCGAAAAGTACTGACAAGAAACTCTTCTTCTGGATCCTGTTCCCCCGTTCGCCGACCTATGTCGCCTCCTGTCATCTGACTTCCCCGGACATGTAGTCTATCATTTCGCAGATCAGTGACAAAAGTTAATTTAATATTTAATTTAATTAATTAAATACTGAAATGTAATAAGAACTGAAAAACTATCCATTCAAAAGAAAGAAAACATTTTCATATCTACACAGCGATTTTTTCCACCGTGGACGAACTCTAGGAATTCGGAACAAGAAAGGTCCAGTTAACTTGTGTCCAGAAATGCACGGTTTCTACCTATGTAAATGAAATCAGTATACTTGTAGTTTGTGTACGTAACACGACGTACTGAGTGTTACGTGCGTTCAAGAACAAAAGGAATAAATAGACGTTACGTAGTGACTGTTCGAATAGCTTTGTCAAATTCATTGCGAAGAATAGTGTCAACGCTATTCAAGGAGACTATGTAATACCACAGTTAGTAATATAACAGCTCTCTGATATCAAAGATGGGTTTTATAAGTTACTTGAGATATGATTTTGTTTTATGAAAAATGCTGGTGTCTCAAGACTGTCTTGCATTCGCTTTCTTCTGTTGTACCCAAAGGCTGGAAAGTTGCACAGATCAAACCAATACGGAAGAAAGGCAATAGGAGTAATCCACTAAATCACAGGTCCACATCGTTAATGTCGATATGCAGCAGGATTTTGGAACATATATTGTGTTCGAACATTCTGAATTATCTCGAAGAGAACGGTCTATTCACACACTGTCACCACGGATTTAGAAAACATCGTTCTTGTGAAACTCAATTAGCTCTTTACTCACACCAAGTGTTGAGTGCTATGGACAAAGGATTCCAAATTGATTCCGTATTTCTAGATTTCCGCAAAGCTTTTGACATCTTAGCTCGTAAGCAGCTTTTAATCAAATTGCGTGCTAATGGAATATTGTTTCAGTTATGCGACTGAATTCGTGATTTCCTGTCAGAGAGGTCACAGTTCGTGGTAACTGATGGAAAGTCATCGAGTAAAACAGAAACGCTTTCTGGCGTTGCCCAAGGTAGTGTTGTAGGACCTCTGCTGTTCCTTATCCATATACGAGCCCTGTTCAAAAAATTCCGGAACATTTGTGTATTGGAAGCCTCGGTGAAGAGCGGTTAAGCCGAGCTCATTGTTTCGAATGGTTCACACGGTTTAAAATTGGCCGGACACTCTTCAACGTCTGCCGACGACGATCATTTCAGGAACGTCAACAAAACTGTGCGTACCAATCGAAGATTGACTGTCCAAGAGATTGCAGAAGAATGTGATATTTCAGTTGGATCATATCATAAAATCGGCCTGAAACGTGGCGAGATAGTTCATGGGTCATGCATCACGATAACGCACCCGCACATTCATCCCTGTAGGTGGGTGACTGTTGCCCAAAAAGCAAAATCACTGTGCTGCCTCATGCTCTGTACTCTCCAGACCTGGCCCCTACTACCTTCTTTTTATTTCCAAAGTTGAAAACCCCACTGGAAGGACAATGATTTGCAACGATAGTCGAGATAGAAATGCTCCATACTCTCCAGACTTGGCCCCTACGGCGTTCTTTTTATTTCCAAAGTTGAAAACCCGACTGGAAGGACGACGATTTGCAACGATTGACGAGATAGAAGAAATTTCGCAGATGGCGCTTCGTGCATCCAGGGAAAAAATAGAAAATAAGCGTTTGGCGTCGTTGGCACGGAGGAGGCCCGTTGCGGGGCAGGTCCGGCGGCCTTGGTCCAGGTCTTATTACATTCGACAGATTTTTTGCACGCGCTCTATTTAACGACGAAGCGTCATTCACCAACAGCGGTAACGTAAACCGCCATAATATGCACTATTGGGCAACGGAAAATCCACGATGGCTGCGACAAGTGGAACATCAGCGACCTTGGCGGGTTAATGTATGGTGCGGCTTTATGAGAGCAAGGATAATTAGCCCCCATTTTATCGATGGCAATCTAGATGGTGCAATGTATGCTGATTTCCTACGTAATGTTCTACCGATGTTACTACAAGATGTTTCACTGCATGATAGAATGGCAATGTACTTCCAACATGATGGATGTCCGGCACATAGCTCGCGTACGGTTGAAGCGGTATTGAATAGCATATTACATGACAGGTGGATTGGTCGTCGAAACACAATGCAATGGCCCGCACGTTAACCTGATCTGACATCCTCGGATTTCTTTCTGTGGGGAAAGTTGAAGGACATTTGTTAACGTGATCCACCGACAACACCTGACAACATGCGTCAGCACATTGTCAGTACATGTGCAAATATT
Source organism: Schistocerca piceifrons (assembly GCF_021461385.2). Classification (NCBI taxonomy): domain Eukaryota; kingdom Metazoa; phylum Arthropoda; class Insecta; order Orthoptera; family Acrididae; genus Schistocerca; species Schistocerca piceifrons. The sequence continues at coordinate 91,430,457 of NC_060144.1, read as the reverse complement.
ACGGAAGGCGAACTACTCGCTGTTGAGAGGAATGTCGTTACACGTATTGCCAAATTCATTGAGTTTGACGGACTTCATTTTGATCATTTCTTGCATTAATGTGGAATTTACAGTTAATCACGCTGTATGCGTTCTCAGAAATGATAAGTTCACAAAGGTACATGTATCACATTGGAACAACCGAAATAAAATGTTCAAACGTACCCACGTTCTGTATTTTAATTTAAAAAACGTATCTGTTACTAACTGTCCATCTAAAATTGTGAGCCATATGTTTGTGACTATTACAGCGCCATCTATCACATAGCGAAAATGTGGTCCAACTAAAACATTCATATTTCTTAACGTACAACACGAATCTGTAATAAAAAATGGGGGTTTCTATTTAAAAAAAGAAACGCTGTTGATATCCGTTTGATCTATGGCAGCGCCATCTAGCGGGCCAACCATAGCACCATCTGGTTTCCCCCTTCTCTTATTTCGTGAGGTATTTGGCCCGGTCACGATCAGTGGACGTCATCTCCTGCCATAGTAAATGGTAATGTTGTGTCCGACTCACTTCTAGCGCTGAACCACCTTGCACTCGATAAGATACAATGTTGTACACAACGGTTCCGTATTCTAGTTGAGAGCTTGCAATCACGGTGTTTACTTACAGAAAGGCCGATAGAAACGGGCCGCTGGCTGCAAAGTTGTATCAGGAGACTTTTCCCCGCCGGCAACAGCCACAGCATTCATTGTTTGCAACAATGCTTTACCGTTTGTCTCAGGATCGTTTCAGTGAGCTGGAGATCGTGAAGCACGTACCCGAAATATTCGGACGCCTCACTTGGAGGAAAATGTAATGGACACTGTGGAAGGCTATCGCCGTGTCAACACCAGGCAGCTGGCCCGCCTGTACAGGGTAAGCCAGACGACCGTGTGGAACATTCTCCATGTCAATTGTTACTACCCTTATCACTTGCAGCGTGTGTAGGGCTTACTAGCGACAGACTCACGACATCGGGAGCAGTTTTCCCCATTGCTTTCTACACCAGGCAGCAACTATTTCGGGATTTGTGTCATCCATCACATTCACAGATGAGGCCACCTTTACGCGAAGTGGTATCTTCAGCTTTCGGAACAGTCATCTGTAGTATAGTATGCAGAACTCCCATGGTATGGTGACAGTGAATCATCAGCATGGGTATAGACGAAATTTGTTGGTCGGGATAATTGGCGACCATATTTTGGGACCAGTTTTTCTTCCACATCGCCTAGCAGGCCAGAACTATCGGCGTTTCCTGCGGGTGACTTTGCCTCCCCTGCTGGAAGAAGTGCCCTTGATGATTCAAAGAGTTATGTGGCTGCTACATGACGGTGCTCCGAACCACGTAGCCGTTAACGTCCGGACGCATCTCAGTTGTGTCTCTCCTGGTCGATGGATAGGACGAGGGGGTCCAGTTGCATGGGCTGCTCGTTCACCGGATATCAACCCCTGAAATTTCTGGTTATGAGGCCATCACAAAAGTATCGTGTACACAGAGCCCATTCCAGATGTGGAGACACTGGAGCGGCGTATTCATGCTGCCTTTGACACTGTGCGGATGTAGAGAGGTAGATGTGAACGTGTGAGACAGAACATGCTACGGCGCATACACGCATGCGTTGAGGAACATGGAAACCATTTTCAGGACGTACTGTAATTGTTTCTGCATGGTACAGCGCGTATTAGACAGTCTTTGTAACAAAGTATGATTGAGTAAATGGCCTCTAGAACGAAAACCACGCATTTCCAGACACAAGTTCATTACACCTTTTTTGTTCCGTATCCTCTCATCGATCAAACCCTAGAGTTTCCAAACGGTGAAAAAAATCGCCTGCTACATATGGTACTAGGGGTATATGTACAAATATTGTGATCATTGGTACCTTCATACGTACTAGTTCAGTGTCTTGTTTTTTCTTTGCGTCTAACAGTCCTCTCGCAAATCATCTGGTAATTTACTGTCCTGTGTGCTACCTGTCGTACTTGCGCGTCTAACAAGTAAGTGGACTTCGTCTGTCAGTATAGACTGTTGTAGACTGTCCATTTTGTGTCCTCACTTCAGTACCTGACCTGCTGCCCCAGGGAAAATAAAAAATAATGGTTAACTTGTGTCACGTCTACTTCGAAGTACTAACCATCCTAAAAGCGTGCTACTCACAATAGCTATTATTATTAATCTGCAAATAAAGTAAATACTGATGTAATTTTGTTCAGTACACTGTCTTAACTCATCTGTATAAAAATCTTTTTTTCAGCAGAGTGAAAATAAGGGTTCCTATAATTTATGTGAAAGATAAATATCACAATTTTTATATCCAAACGAAGAGTGGGACATCGACAAATGTAGCATGAAACGGACCAGCATCAGGTCTGGTTTACAAAAACAAGATGTTTAAGTGCTTGCAAATAATACGGGTGATAAAAAAAAGTTTGTGATTTGAGGCAACTTTTTTGTCCAGATTTCGATAGCCTAACAAAGAGTGAGAAATGGATGAAATGGGTAAAAAATTTACCAGCGCTAGGTCCAGTATTTCAGTCAGTGATTTCATTGTGTCACTAACGTATGAACATCTCAGCTGCTGTGCATGATTTCGAACATCATTCAAGGACGCGACAAATGCTTCTCCAATCTATTTCTTACTTTCAAACAAATCATAGCACACAAAATTTGACCGGTTTTCTTTTCAAAATTCTTTTACTAGAAACCTTTCAATCCAGTCACAGTCCTGATATTCTGTTTTTTGTTCATTATGTGATATTGTGGGACGGCATCGAACTCCTTCCAGAAAGCGATGAATACGGCGTGAACATGGGCACAGCGCTCTACTGCAAGATGGATTTCACGAGAGCTTCGTTTGCAGAATCCTTGTGGATTCCTGGAGGGGATATTTTCTACCTCCAGAACGGACGGCATAAGACAGTTTCAGAAATTCTACAACAAATGGACGTTAGTGACAAAAGTCCACGGCTGTGCACATCTGTTAGACGACCTTTGATGGAAACGGGAGTGATCTAACAACTTAAGACGTTTATTTCCTCAAGCAACCAACGATACTCTGGTACGAGAAGAGGAGTAGGTCTTTCACATATTGTGCCGTGTGATTGAAAAAAACGCAATTCAGTTGTTTATTACAGACAAGCTATAAAAGATAGAAACAAATTGAACATGCCACTGCATAGAGGAAGTTTCATAGTTTTGACACAGCATCACGGCGTCACACCTCAGTTACAACTTGATGTGAGGCGTTATTAACAACAACAACTCACAACTTTTGACTGGAAGCGGTGGAGAACTAAATCTTTTTAACTGCTTTTAACTCCCAGGTCACCAGACCTCGAACCTTGAGATTTTTTAATGTGTGGGTACATAAAATACACAGCCGTTATCTCACATATGACAGCTATTCTTCAACAGCTGAGAAATATAACTGTTGATGTTATCGATTCAGTTAACAGGTACACGTTGATTCGTGTAGATTATGAAATGGACAACCGTTTCGATGGTCTCGAGCAATGCATAGTTCTGATATTTAGTGTGAAATATAGTGTCTGAGCGAACATAAAATAGAATCGTAAACATGCCTTGTCAGCTCTAGCCACTTTTGCGTTGTTGATCGACTTAAGCTGACTTTCTATCACGCCGTCATTTCATTTAATGAATGTCACTTTGGCGTTCTTGTGACAATAAATTGGAAGGAGGAACTATAGTACGATCGTTGTATCCTTGACCATTTGAATCTATGTAGTTAAAGGTGTGGGATGTTCATGCATTTGCCTCAACGGCGGGAAGTACAGTTCTTTCGTTTTCCTCGAACATTGGCCCCGTCTCCCAGGCGTTTGTTTCCAGTAGGTGGATTGTCTTCGGTTCGGCTAGTTCCACCCACCAGCTTACCGCATTGGCATGTTCGCTTAAATAGTTTGAGAAGTTTTCCCATGGCCGGAACACCTGTTCCTCAATCGTCTTGCGACCTCTCCCACTAATTACGCCTTGGGCGATGAGTTTTTACTGGATGAAATCTGTAGCGTCGTCCGGAAGTAAAAGGATGCAGATTTCTTCTTGAGTAATTGGTCTTGGTGTATAGAAGCCTGTCCAATCTGCTTGCAGCATGTTCATTAGCATAGGTGTACGTTGTCAAATGTGACTGAAATTTATTCCACATGTCGTAACACTGTTATTCTTACCTCGCCGGAGAAGTTAAAATTGGGGTTTGATTACATCTTTGAACGACGCAGTTAATGTCAATCACCGAAACCAACTAGCACCGTCACACTGCCAGAAATTCGTGGAATTACCTGATGTAGAAATCCCCCTACAACGTTTATTGTTGGAGCGCGATGGTGATTACATGTTGATGAGTGGCGAAATGAACAGCTTCGCTGGTGTATCCCTTCGGTTTGGTGACAAAATTTTGGTGGTTGATGGGATGTCTTGTATAGAAAGCGTGGTCTTCCCACCACGCTTTCAGTGTTGGTCACAGCTTCACATACTGGTATGTCAGTCAGACATCTCTTACGCTAAGACTATATCTGCATCTGCCACCCAAATATAATTCTGAAACTGCAACATAGGATCTACCTCAGACAAAGAGTTTAGGAAGAACTTAGGAACTTAGTATTCCGGTACTGTCTCTACCATTTTCCGTTTCGTTTCGAAACGCTTGTCATCCACCAAAGCAAATTTTTGTCACATCTACGAAGAGGATTTCACTTTCAAAACTGATGAACGAATCGGTGGCTCTCTTAAAGGTCATTTCGGTCTCATAAGCGTGCTTCTTTTGTACTCTTGAACCTGTGATAATATTCCATATGGTCTCGAAGCAACGATTGTTAAAGAACGATGGATCTTTAGTATCCTTCTCAACCTTTATCGGCACATGCCAGTCTAAGGCGTTTTATACAACATTTTTTTTTTTAAATTTAGTGTGAATATTTTAATAATATTGTATATTCGATATCTTACCCAATTTTTCGATATTGTCTATATTTTGAAGCACAAAGAGTAGTTGTTCTACCGTATGCTACGTTCCTTCCATCTGTACTTCAACAAGCTAAGCATATCCGCTGTAGCCAACGACATTCTGCTGAATTCCGTAACCCTACACAGCAGAGATTAGCAGTAGCAGATACATTCTGTGGACATCGATTGAAGCACGGGACCAGAAAGTGTTTGGTAACTGGGAACTGTTTCTATTTTTTTAAGTATACCAAGCTCTGGACACAGGGAAGAACTACCAATAAACTGGGAGCAATTACTTCTGACCTGTTATACGTAAGTCCTAGAAGGCACAGGAGAGGTTGATCGATCAAGAACGGCTGCGCTTACAATTATCTCTGTCATTATCTGTCTGTTAACCGTCATCGTTGATTTGCAGAATTTTCTGTGTATTAGTCATCTGAGGCGTCTGCATTCGTCATGACTACCGTTGTCATGATGGCTCACCACATGAGCTGGCCGCTGAAGTCTGGTAGCGAGCGCCACAATCAGGCAGAAAATGTCGGTTTCTACCAGTGACAAAACCATTCTTAGCAGTCCTGGCAACATTTGTAACTCATAATGAAATGGGATCTAGGCCAAACGAATCTGAAATGTTTCATGGAAACTACTGATTAATATAACATTAATTTGTTTTAATGTTTGTGCTTCCGTAACAGCAACTCTTTCGCCGTTGTTGTGGCTCATAGCAAACACTATACACTATCTAATCAAAAGTATCCGAACATCCCCAAAAACATACGTTTTTCTTATTAGGTGCATTGTGGTGCCACCTACTGCCAGGTACTCCATATCAACAACCTCAGTAATCATTAGACATTGTGAGAGAGCAGAATGGGGCGCTCCGCTTGGGTGTCACTTGTGTCTTTTGTCTGTATGCGAGATTTACACATTGCTAAACATCCCTAGGTCCACTGTTTCCGATGTGATAGTGAAGTGAAAACGTGAAGGGGCACGTACAGCACAAAAGCGTACAGGCCGACAGTTGAAGAGATTCGTAATCTGTAATAGGCAGACATCTACCCAGACCATCACGCAGGAATTCCAAACTGCATCAGTATCCAGTACTATGACGGTTAGGTGGGAGGTGAGAAATCTTAGTTTTCATGGTCGAGCGGCTCCTCATCAGCCACACATCACGCTGGTAAATGCCAAACGACGCCTCGCTTGGTGTAACGAACATAAACATTGGACGACTAAACAGTGGAAAAACGTTGTGTGGAGTGACGAATCACGGTACACAATGTGGCGATCCGATAGCAGGATGTGGGTATGGCGAATGCCCGGTGAACGCCATCTGCCTGTGTGTGTAGTGCCAACAGTAAAATTCGGAGGCGGTGGTGTTATGGTGTGGTCGTATTTTTCATGGAGGGGGCTTGTATCCCTTGTTGTTTTACGTGGCACTATCACAGCACACACCTACATTGATGTTACAAGCACCTTCTTGCTTCCCACTGATGATGAGCAATTCGGGGATGGTGATTGCATCTTTCAACACGATCGAGCACCTGTTCATAATGAACGGCCTGTGGCGGAATGGTTATACAACAATAACATCCCTGTAATGGACTGGCCTGCACAGATTCCTGACCTGAATCCTATAGAAAACCTTTGGGATGTTTTGGAAAGCTGACTTCGTGCCAGGCCTCACTGACCGACATCGATACCTCTCCTCTGCGCAGCACTCCGTGGAGAATGGGCTGCTATTCCCGAAGAAACTTTCCTGCACACAATTGAATGTATGCCTGCGAGAGTGGAAGCTGTCATCGAGGCTAAGTGTGGGCCAACACCATACTGAATTCCAGCATCACCGATGGAGGGTGCCACGAACTTGTAAGTCATTGTCAGCCAGGAGTCCAGATACTTTTCGTCACATAGTGTACCTGAAGATATGACAGAAATGTCATTACGTAACTGACGTCCAATCAGATTCCAGGAAAATTAATTCGTGACAGGAAGTAGTTATTATGCCTTAAAGAATTCACTTGGCAAAAGTGTCTTTCCGAAAAAAAAATCAGTGGAGGAAAGACTTCATGACGAGCATTCATACAGTTTTTGAGAACGTTTAAAAGTTATTCGTGTGTGTTTCTTTGTGACTGACAATATTAGAAAATTGTATTCTGAAAGAAAATCATTGCAAGCTCCACACATATAAAATAATCTGTTGTGAATTGCTTGGAGTAGCGATTACATGTTCTGAAATTTACGTAATAACTGTGTCCCATAAGTCGTGTTTGTTTTCCTCGTGGTCTTATGCCTCAGGAATTCTGGTTCTCTACTACCTCAAATCAAGATAAGTATAGTTGAAAGCCATAATGTGCAACATTCTTTAGTGACAAAGGTTCCACAGTCAGCCACCACACTTCTCAACACGATCTGCACGGTTAATAATTCTCTGAGCAGCCTTTGGTAATTACGTGTCTCTGATCGAATAGACAAAGCGTCGGGTGCTATAGATGAAAAGTTAAGCATCTTCAAGTTTTTTTGTCCTGAAGTTGTGGCAGAATACAACAAAATAATGGGTGGTGTCAATAAGTTTGATCAATTACGAGAAAGGTATGTTATTGGTAGACGTTCTGTAAAATGGTGGCACAGAATATTTTATTTCCTTGTGGACGTTGCTGCAGTGAACAGTTTTATCCTGTGGAAAATAAGTAAAAGAGAAAGTGGATAGCATGATCAGCTCACATACAGGATCCATCTAGCCAGACAATTGATCGCTGGCTTCTCATCCCAAAAAAGGCGTGGACAAAAACCTGTCCTTCTGGCAAAAAGGGGTAAAGTACCTGAAGATTTTCGTCATTTGGCTGTAGGGGAGCATCGACCCATTTTAGGAGAAACCTACTGGACGTGCCGTCATTGTAGTACCAAAGCTGCGGAAAAGAGCACTCGCTGTGTTTGTACATATTGTCAAATACCACTTTGCATAGACCCATGCTTCAGAGAATTTCATGGCAAGTAATTGTGAACAATCATTTAACAAGAGAAGTAAATTTATCAGATAAATATGACATATATTGAAAAAGTTGTTTTGGCATTTAACTCCAAGGAAGGGCAGTGGGAAGAATACTTCCCACCTTGTTGTGTGACCTCACTTTCACAGTTGGAGCAAATTTGATATTCTGTATAATAAATATATCTATCTGTTAACTACTATCTGCTCTCCATTCATTAAAAAAACTGCTCAATAATTTTGCCCATGAAAGGGTAAAAGGACACCACCGAGGACCTCACTTTGATAGTGATGAAGCAGTGCCAGCAGAGGTGGGGTTATGGTTCCACCAACGAAGTCAAACATCCTATAGTGACGGTATCAACAAACTAGTCTCTCGTCGTATCATGGTAACGTTGAGAAAGAAATTCGCAGTTCTGAAGAATGAAGATGCAGAACGTATGTTTCATTTAAAAAACCTTAAGAATTTTCACATGAAGAACTTGGTGGTATTACTTTTCAGCACGCCCTCGTAGTTCGCAGAACAGTTCTCTCCAAGCACAACATCAGCACAACATACAGATACTACCACCTTGGACCAAGTGGAAGCCTGAAACAGGGTTGCAAGGGTACATTTTGTGAAAAAGCTCTTCGAGTTGTGTCAACCAAACGTTTATTACCAGCAGGCGCCATACACGTTCATGTTAACAGAAGTCCACCACTGCACTGACACAAGATTGTACCAGCAGTCATACAAACTGCCCTCACGTTCAGCCAGTGCGAGCTAGGCGCTGGCCCTGGTGAAGTAGGGCAGCGTGTTGAGGGGGGCGGCGTAGCCGTGCAGCCAGGTGGGTCCCTGTATGACGGGGTGCTCGGGGTCCACCTCGTCGCGCCACCTGCCCTCTGGCAGGTAGATGTCGCGGCTGACCGCCTTGTGCGACACCACCGGCGCCACCAGCACGTCGTCGCCCAGCATGTACTCTGTGCACAGGGAAAACACACCGTCACCACACACGTCATCCCGGTTATCTGATGTAAACATCTTGTATAGACTCTGTTCTTGCGCAGCCCTTTACTCTCCTCAAGAATCTCCTCTCTGCTGCGTGTATTTTCGCTGTCTTGTTTCCGTTTATTTATTCAAAACTAGCTCCCATACAACAGTAATAGTAATGGGTGTTGATTAATAGTCACTAACAGTCAAACACAAGGCAATTTTATTCAGTGCATTACCAGTGTCGTGCATGTGTCTGTCTCTAGGTTCCTTCGAATGCATGTTTGTATGATCAGTGTCGGAGATCAATGTTTAATTAAATACAATGTGATTATGTCTAAGCAGACCCAAATGAAACAATTGGCAGCCGCTTAGCGATGAGTGTTCCGCAATGTTATATTACTTATATACAGTTGCGTCTTTATTACATTCATCACACTGTTTATAAAAATATCACGACTTTTTATACATTAACTGTATATTACCCACCATGCTAACTGTTGGTACTTCCATATTCTGCCTTTGATACAGTGGATGTTAATGACTTCAGAAGCACGTGCTCTCACATTATTTAATGTGTTTACATAGGAAAAATGTGGTTATGGCCAAAGAGCTTAGATCTAAAAAGTTCATAGATGTAACATATACAGAAACATAACAAGTATTACACATTATGTAAATGAAGTTGATATATGATTATTGAAGGACACAGTCATTTGTAATATATGGGCAAATTTTTAAAAAATCGTTTTCAGACTGACTTGGTAGATCGGGCACACAACAAGAATCAGTAATTACACAGGAACTGGGGGTCGCAAGCGCCACGAGAGGTCGCTACTGTCACGTGTGGGCTGGGATCGCGGGAGACTGTTTAATTTGCTGGTACATTCTCCCTGATAGCCTCGATGGTCGGTCATATCTCGTATTCCTTCGAGAGGTTCTTTCGGAAATGCTGAGTAATGTTCCCACGCCTGTCCGTCGACGCATTCGATTTCAGCACGACGGAGCCCCGCGCATTTCAGCTGCTAAGCGAGGGCACGTCTGCAAGCAACTTTTGCCAGCCACTGCATTGGTCGCGGTGGGCCAACCGCCTGGCCATCACGGTCACCCGATCTCTCCTCAATCTGTTTTTGCCTGTGGGAGTATCTGAAGGGCCTTGTGTATGAAACACCTGTTACATCGCCGGATGAACTAGTGGGCATGATTGTTGCGGCAAGTAACTTTGAGAGATTGCGCCGTCCAACGCAGCTTCAGTGTTGGTTGTGATGGGGCAATGAATTACAGTCTCTCTTTTAAAAATTTCATTAAGGTTGAGTGGAAATGACTTCTTTGTCAGGTCTGCTTGTTCACTGAGATGTGGTGAGCTGGAGATAAATATGTGAGTGCCGAGCACTTTAAGACGATTAATTTTTTTCCTTTGCTAATTGTGTTTACTATCTGCAGACTGTCTTTAATGGTTGCGGCTAGGTGACCATGTTCTCTCAGATTTTTTTCCAAAAGTGGATTTATCAAAGTTATTTACCCAGAAGGCATCAATGTGTTCCGTGCATCTTATAGTGAAAATTCTGTGTAGTCTATGTAGAACAGTGGGCTATTGTCATATGAAAGTTTGTAAATACCTGATTTGTTGCCACTTTGGCTATTTGTCCATAATCATGTAACAATTTCATTTTCATAATCTGTAATATCTGCTATATCTCTGTATGTGTAACAGCTCTGAACCTTTTAGATCTAAGCGCATCAATCATAACCTTCGTTTCCCTGTGTAAATACGTTGGATGTTGTGAGTGCATGAATTCTTTGATATCTCTGTATCACAAGCACAACATGCAAGTAGCAATAATTACCATGGTGAAAAATACACAGTTAATGTGTAAAAATCGAGATATTTTCTAAAAAGTATGATGAATGTAATGTGGAAGAGTATGGATGCTCCAGATGTGTGTATGTACAACAATACTTTGCAACAATTGTCATTTAGCACCTTCCATTTGTTTCAGTTAGATCTATTTAGTCAGCATCACATTTTTATTTAAATAGTGATCACCAACAGCGAGCACGGAAACACGTAATTGAAAGTAAATAATTTAAAGATGAGCACAAGCGCAAAACTGATCGTTCATTAAATAAAACAACGTTTTATATTAACTTTAAGCTATTGACATTCTACCCCCTATAAAGGAACACATGGAGCTCAACTGCATACATAATCAAAAAAATTCATTCAAGTAATTGATCGCCGTAGTATTATAAAATTTAATTTTTGTATTTTTGCGGATTTTTTATGCACTGTAAGTGGTTTGTTTATTGTTCCACAAATGAGTTTAAAGATGTGCAGCTTTTCGTCTATGTCCTTATTATAATTAGATATTTAAAATATGACCATGTATGATCATTTTTCTGTTAATTACGATTTTCAATTGTACTTAGTAGTTAGCTTGACATGTCGTAACTCTCTTCTAATGAAATAAATTTTTAAGATTATATTCCTTATAATTTCAGTTCTGTCTATTTGCTACTAACTGGATGTCGTCCTCACTTTCTTATATCACCTACGAATAGTAATTCAGTTGAATTACATCATAAATATAATTTAATGCGTGCTTAATTATACGATTTTCAAATTTAAAGGACATAGTCAATATAAATATCGACTGTCTCCAAATAGCTGCTTAAACATGGGGTAAAGGCTTTAAAGCAAAGCCTATCTCCACAGAAATTGACCTGAAAGACGAATATCGCAGGCAGTCACGAAATATGACGTCAGCGTTAGAACCGTGTCATCTCGCAACAAAGTGAGTGATGGTCTCTGAAGTTGTACTGTATCCTGGGAATTGCTGAAGCTTTGAAATTCTCCCAAAATGTCTCCACAAAGAAAGTCGTCAGTAGTTGTGTGGCGTTTCTGAGAAAATTTAGCGCATGATCTCTGTTCATAATGAATCATCCTCGTCTTTTCAAATTTTAGGTTGTCTCAGTAACGGTTTGGTTCTTGCAAGGAGCTTAGGTTGATGCCCAGTGGTAAGACATATCGTGACTAAGATAATCGAAACTGGAATATACTCTGAAAATGACAGAATACGGGAAAGTGTGCTTAATAACTGCACACATAGGAATGTGATAGGAAGCTCCCGGTCATACCTGAGTCGATGGTGAGAGCGGTGGCGTCCGTTGGGTCGACCCACCAGACGGGCCTGTTGACGGGGGTGCCGTCCTCGGCAGCCTTCTTCATCAGCTCGACGATCAGCGGTCCGTACTGGGCGTGCAGCTGCGTCAGGTTGCGGCAGATGTCCATGGTCTGCAATGCGGCCAGCAGTTACAGCGTTACAGCTCAAGTGATACTCTTTACAGTGTTCAGGGATGAGTGAACAGCTCTCTCAGGATAACGATGCGGTACACAGGGTGTTACAAAAAGGTACGGCCAAACTTTCACGAAACATTCCTCACACACAAATAAAGAAAAGATGTTATGTGGACATGTGTCCGGAAACACTTAATTTCCATTTTAGAGCTCATTTTAGTTTCGTCAGTATGTACTATTCTTCCTCGATTCACCGCTAGTTGGACCAATTGAAGGAAGGTAATGTTGACTTCGGTGCTTGTGTTGACATGCGACTCATTGCTCTACAGTACTAGCATCAAGCACATCAGTACATAGCATCAACAGGTTAGTGTTCATCACGAACGTGGTTTTGCAGTCAGTGCAATGTTTACAAATGTGGAGTTGGCAGAGGGCCATTTGATGTATGGATTAGCACGGGGCAATAGACGTGGCGCGGTACGTTTGTATCGAAACAGATCTCCAGAACGAAGTTGTCCCGACAGGAAGACGTTCGAAGCAATTGATCGTCGTCTTAGGGAGCACGGAACATTCCAGCCTGTGACTCGCGACTCGGGAAGACCTAGAACGACGAGGACACCTGTAATGGACAAGGCAATTCTTCGTACAGTTGACGATAACCCTATTGTTAGCGTCAGAGAAGTTGTTGCTGTAAAAGGTAACGTTGACCACGTCACTGTATGGAGAGTGCTACAGGAGAACCAGTTGTTTCCGCACCATGTACAGCGTGTGCAGGCACTATCAGCAGCTGATTGGCCTCCACGGGTACACTTCTACGAATGGTTCATCCAACAACGTGCAAATGTTCTCTTTACAGATGAGGCTTCATTCCAACATGATCAAATTGTAAATTTTCACAATCAACATGTGTGGGCTGACGAGAATCCGCCCGCAATAGCGCAATCACGTCATCAACACAGATTTTCTGTGAACATTTGGGTAGGCATTGTTGGTCATGTCTTGATTGGGCCCCATGTTCTTCCACCTGCGCTAAATGGAACACGTTATCATGATTTCATAGGGGATACTCTACCTGTGCTGCTAGAACATGTGCCTTTACAAGTACGACACTACATGTGGTTCATGCACGATGGAGCTCCTGCACATTTCGGTCGAAGTACTCGTACGCTTCTCAACAACAGATTCGGTGACCGATGGATTGGTAGAGGCGGACCAATTACATGGCCTCCACACTCTCCTGACCTCAACCCTCTTGATTTTCATTTATGGGGCATTTGAAAGCTCTTGTCTACGCAACCCTGAAACCAAATATAGAGACTCTTCGTGCTCGTATTGTGGACGGTTGTGATACAATACGCCATTCTCCAGGGCTGCATCAGCGCATCAGGGATTCCATGAGACGGAGGGTGGATGCACGTATCCTAGCTAACGGAGGACATTTTGAACATTTCCTGTAACGAAGTGTTTGAAGTCACACTGGTACGTTCTGTTGCTGTGTGTTTCCATTCCATGATTAATGTGATTTGAAGAGAAGTAATAAAATGAGCTCTCACATGGAAAGTGAGCGTTTCCGGACACATGTCCACATAACATATTTTGTTTCTTTGTGTGTGGGGAATGTTTCCTGAAAGTTTGGGCGTACCTTTTTGTAACACCCTGTATATTAGGGAAAAGCAGAAAGTGTTAGTATGACACTACTTATCTTGAATCATATCGGAATGTGGGCTCCCCAAATTGTAGCTTAGATCTGTTGTAACACGAAACCTCTGTCTCGATGCGTATCTCAGCATAGGTTGATTATCGTTTCTGTGATTCTCTCGCACGGACTTTTCAGCAACGAATTTTCATCACAGGAGGAAGGAAAACAAAATTTGTCGAATGTTGATCGAAACAAAATAAAATATCACCTGCTGAGCGAGACTGCGTTCCCTGCTCATAATTTATTGTTGAGCCTGTTTGTTGTCATTTCGCAACAGGTGAGACGTAAACACGTTATATTAGTTAGAGTGGTTCAAAAGAAAACGCCTTCAATTAGGATTTCGATACGGTTAAGCCAAATGGATTAACTGGTTGATGGCAGAATTCTCATCCCTGAATTGGGTTCAGAGTATAACTACTAATAATTAACGCTCATTTTGTGCACACGATTGTAGTATTGGATGCACTATAATAACGTATCCTTAACTTGGAGTTATTTGATGAACTATTGATGCATTAGCTTTGGGGGAAGAAAAGTAAGTATTGCGGTATCTTGCCGGAATCAATGAATAAACAGGCTAATGAAAAAACAAAAACGACGATTGCTAATAATATCACTACTGTTGCCAAGTTGCAGACTCTAACAACTACGACAGTGACAACATCACAACAGAGACTACGTGCTGTCACAGATACATATTTCACAGGTGATCTCTCGCTACAAGCACTCAGCACGCTATTCGCTCATTCACGGGATAATAAATTACTCTCACCGCTATTTCGTTGGTTCCTTCCTATATTTCTGAGATAATATTGTGAGTAGAGGCACAAAACTCTTTTTCTTTGAGAAGACCTGCATATGAAGGGCTTATTTCAATAGTGGTACAAGTCCATTTTTGTTCATATTGAGATACAGAGTCCTAAAGTTAAATGAGCTCTGAAAAATCTGCAGTTGAGATACTAGAAATATTCAAGCATATGGCTTCTTGCTAGAGATGAACCTCTCTTTCTGTTTGTTTCGGTTCATTAATTTCAGAAGCACTGTAGACAGAAATGTGGAGGTAATGGACTTGTACCACTACTGAAATAAGCCGTTCATATATGTTTAATACAACCGTCATAACTGGGGAAAAACAAGGAAGTAAAAAAGTACGAATACCAACTCATCTCTTTTCTTTGTTACGCCGTTAGTAGCTAAGCAGCTAGAAAACACAAGTAAATAGAAAATTTAAAGTTGTCATTGCCTGTCGACTGGACTCATAATAAACCAAGAATTATTTGTTTCTGAAACTCATCGTTTGTGAAACATTTCGTGTGATCCTGATCAATCGAATCTCCTGGGTATTTTCTCCACTCTATCGAAAACATGCCTTATTTCTATCTATCTGACCGTAGTTATAAATAGATTTAGATTTCTTTTCGAAATACGTTTTTCTTTTCTTAATGTGAAATTTTGTGTGTGTCACGTAGGATATCAATGCTGCGTTGCGACATTTACCTTACACGTGGCTCGTATAAATAAAGAGTGACACATGTCACAAAATAAGCGCTCAACGCACCTCGTTGTCGAAGTCCCAGGGCTTGACGTGGAACCTGATAGCCGGCATGAAGGTGGTGGCCTGCAGCCAGCGGATGTACAGGTCGTAGGTGGGGTACCCGCCGTGGTTCTCGGCGCCGCCCACCTGCTCCGGCATCACGAAGGGGTAGCCGACCATGCTGAGCTGCAGCAGCTTGGGCACCAGCGTCTTGAGGCCGTTCTGGCCGCTCCACGCGGTGTCGATGACGTCCATGAGGAAGAAGTTCGGCAGCTGCTGGCTCTCGACGCCGGAGCGCAGCGTCACCATGGGCCCGAACTGGGCGCCCGCCCTCGAGTACTCGTCCGAGATGGCCACCGGGTTCTTCTCCGCCGGCGTGATCTCCGCCGGCTGCGGCAGGTAGCTGGACTCGCCGTAGTCGAACCTGAACGTGTCTATCCCTGTCTCATTGCGAAGTGCCTGGAAAGAGATTGAGAATGCAGTGGCGTACCGTGAGAGATGATGTTGAGAGTATACAAGCCGACATCAGAACAGGGGACGGAGATAGAGAAAGTATGGGAGGATACCGGACGGTTGATAAATTACGTAAAGAAATATAATGATGTAATCATCATGGGATATTGGAATGCGGTAGTAGGGGAAGAATTAAAAGAGAGAGTTCCTGAAGAATATAGGATTGGTAATTGAAATAGGATGGCAGAAAAGCAAACTAAGCTCTGCAATAAAGGTTAATTTTGTAATTACGAATAAATTGTTCAAAATTGGAAAGTGGGGGAGCTATAAGTTGCAATGGCGGGAGACGCGCCGATATTTGGGATGGACATCGTAGTCAGAGAAAGAGTCCGAAATCAGTTGTTGGATTGTGAGGCGTAGCCACAAGCAGGTACAGTCTCGGGCCACAGTCTTGTACTGATGGAGAGCAGGCTAAAGCTTAAAAGATTCTCCAGAAAAATCAATGACAAATGAAGTTGGGCACTGAAGAATGATGAGAAGCGTCCTATGCTCTCTAAGGCTGCAGTTACTGCAATACTGAGCACAACAGCGGGCAGTTCGCTTGAAGAGGTATGAAAATCTTTAAAAAGGGCACTCACACAAATCGAATACGCTAGAGTATGTACTAGTATGGTAACTGCGAAGGAACTGTGGGTAACACACGAAAAATTTCAGTTCATCGGCGGAAGAAGGAAGTTGAAAAATGCTCAGTTTGAGACAGAAATATCGCAATTAAGAAAGAAAAAACTAGGAAGTGTAGTGAAGCCAAGGCGACATGGTTTGTGGGAAAACGTGAAGAAATCGAAAAAGGAATGATCATCAGAACGAGTGATATAGAAAGTGAAAATCTTTTTTTTTTTTTTCAATGAAAATCAAAGGCGTCAACTTTCAGACTGAAAACGGAATCCAACTGTTAAACGAAGAGGTAACAACGGATACGTGGAAAGAGTATGTTGAAGGTAGGAGTAAATGTCCGATGACGCGACAGAAGAAAGAACGAGAGTCGATATTTAAGGCTCTCGCATTCCACAATTAGAATCAGTGTTTAACAGACCTTCTGAAGACTGGTGATCAAGAAAGGCCGAGGGCATAGACAATATTCCTTAGGAATTTCTAAAATCGAGAACGATCCCACAAACGTCTTGGAATCTCATGCAACCAAATTCCTGAGAAGCACAATACACAGAAGAAAGCTAAAGGAATCTGAGGACCGTTTAGATAACCATCAGTTTGTCTTTCTGAAATGGGACACGTGGGAGTAACTTCATACGTTGCACTGGGTAGTGGATTAAGGCTTACGAAAACTGAAGAAGCTTTCGTAAGATTTTTGGAACTAGAAAAATGCATCCACAGTATAAAATTGTACATGGTTGTCGAAATACTGAAAACAGTAAAAGTAATCTGTTGGAAAGAGGGCTGTTATTAAGCATGTAACAAAACCAGGAGGGAACGATACGAAAGGGAGTGCTGAACGAAGTGCTCGAATTATAAAGCGTTTAAGACAGGAATGCGATCCTCCGCCTGTATCGTTCAATCAGTACATCGAGGGAATAACGACGGAAATGAAACAAAGCTGCAAGAGTGGGATTAGAATTTAGGGTGAAAAGATATCAGTGAAAAGATTCACTGATGACACTGTTATCCTCTGTGAATGTTGTGAAGAATAACGTAACATGTAAACTAGAATTTACAGTCTAATGAGTACACACTATGGACTGAGTGCAAATAGATGAAAGACAGAAGTAAAGAGAAATGGCGGAATTGAGATGAACGGACACCTTAGCATAGAAATTGGTGACCACGAAGTAGAAAAGTTAAATAATTCTGCAACCATTGAGACAAAGTAAAATATGACAGAAGAAGTAAGGAAATCGTAAAAAGCAAATTAGCACGAGCAAAGAGGTCATTCTTTGTTAAAAGGAGTTTATTAGTATCAAAGGTAAGCCTCAACTTGAGGACCAGATATGGAGAATGTACGTATAAAGCACAGCATAGTATGATAGTGAATCGTGGACTGTACAAAGATAGGAGAAAAAGAAAATCGATGAGTGAGATGTTGTGCAGTAGGAAGGTGCTCAAAAGTAGGCAGACTGTAAGATAATGCATGAAGAGGTTCTCCGCGGAATCAGCGAAGAAAGGTAAATACTAATACGAAAAAGGGAAAGCATGTTAGGACATGTGTTATGATATCAGGGAATAATTTTCATTGCCCCAGGGGCGGGTGGGGGGGCTGTAGGGCAAAAACTGTAGGGGAAGGCAGAGATTGGAATACATGCAACAACTAATTGAGAACGTAGGTTACAGACTTTTATTCTGTGATCAAAAAAGTTGCCACAGGTGAAGAACTGGCGGAGGGGCCGCATTAAACCAGTCATAAGATTGATGACTTAAAAATAATACTGAAATTTCTACTAACGGACTACGCAAGGGAGTCATATTGTTATGACTAGATGCTTGTACAAACGAGAAGAATCGAAAACAACGTACCACAGATTTCGTTAAATGGATGATTTAGTTTATTCGCAACTAGCTTCAGGCTTTAGACCACCAATGCACGGCAGCACATTGTTCCCCAACACATATTTATTTCTGTCAATCATCTTCATTTTTTTATCAGAATGCATTCAAACAGTCTCTAAGTTCTCATTTCTGTGAGATACACCAGGTACTTCATTCGCTCGTCGCTTTGAAAAAGACACCGAAGTCTTACTGGCAATGTCAACCGATAGTAGGTATTTGAAAAGACGAAAAGTACAATCATAAGTTAAGCTAAAAAGTATAATTTCAGAGAAACAGCAGAAATGGATTTAAAAGGAAAATTAAATTTGATGCTTCCAGATAATTTATTCTGCACCAAGTGCTGCATATAATTAAATTTATAGTCGGATGAATGTATTCAGATTGATTTTACGTCTAATGAACTGATGAAAAATGTATGTAAGAAAGTGAATGAAAAGCCTACCAACATACTCTTGACTGACAAATGTCCCAAGTGTTCTGATTTTATATTAAGCTCCTGAATGAAGTTACGAAAATTACTGCATGCCTGCGGCGTACATTAAATGCAAGATATTCTAATTACTCATCATACGATATATCCATATCGGCTACCTAGTCATTTCATATATTCGCAGTAGATGTTCGTTTGCAGGACATAATTTCTCTAAGCGTTTTACAGAATGTACTTCTAATTCCTTCTGAACAGTCAAAGATGAATATTATTTTTCTCTTATATGGGTTACAGGAACCGCAAGAAGCTCTGCAAGCGATTGATTGTATTTAAGTAGAGGCATACTTTGTTGCTGATTCCTCTCACATAGATACTAGATTCGCTAGCGAAGCTACTCACCGAAAGTTTGTCCGTCCACCAAGCTGCTGCATCTGGGTTGGTGAAGTCGACAACGCCGCCATATCCCCTCCACCAGCGAGTGGTCGTGCTGCCATTACTGTTCTGTACGAGGTACCCGTTGGCCAGCGCCTCAGAGAAATAAGGCTCGCAATTTTCGTTTACAAATGGGTGCATCCACAACGCGACGGAAAACCCTAGCGCGTGGAGGTCATCCGTGAGCGCACGCATGTCGGGGAACTTGGTCGTGTCGACGGTCATACTGCCGTAGCAGGTTTCCCATTTGTCAGATATTTCGATAACGCTGTAGTCGAATCCGTGCTCAATTATGTTGGCGACCCTGTCCCTGACGTTGTCTTCTGGAGGCGCCACTGTCCAGATGGGATATGTTGCCATGCGTTCGTCTGGGATCGCGTCGGGCTTGCCCATGTACGTCTGGACGACATGCTCGTGCGCCTGTCTCGGGTCCTCGTACGAACACAGCTCGAACTGCAGCACGTTGTCTGTTCGGTTCTCTGGGTAGGGAGACATATTCTGGGCAACGAAGCAGAGTTTGTTGAGCGTCTCATCGGTGTTCTGGTCGATGAAGAGAGGACTGTTTGCATGAACGCGGACGGCTCTGCCGTCGGAGAAGAGCCAGTAGCGCGAAGCGATGGCGGCGTGGTCTCTCTTGTTGGTGACGTATGCGTAGTGGTCGTACACGTTCTGCTCCGTTGGCCACTTCTGGTAGGTCGATTCGATACCTCCGTAGATGTGACTCGAAAGGTGGCGCTGACACATTCTGATGGGCGCAGTCGGAACGTCAATCGTCAGCCGGCCCTCAAAACAGCGGCCCGCCCTGTCTTGGCGCCGCAAGACGACCCCGGAACTTCCAAAGTCGAAGGACTCCTCATCCATACGTCTCTCGTGGCGCGGAGCTGGAGGCAGCTCGTCTCCGGGAACTTCGATGTACCCCAGTTCCACCTCCTGGCCGCCTAAAACACGCAAGTAATGATCTCCTGTCAGTGAAATTTCTATAGTCATAAATATAATATGAACGATCTATTATGAAACTCTGAAGTGCATTCGAATGTAAATTCATGTTTACCATAAAGGGTACTGAAAAAGTGGTGAGCAGTATCTAGACACCGGAAACCTGCTACATTCCATAAATTGTTGAACCAATAATATTCTCAATATCAACGTAAATGTCTACGTCACCGTTTTATGCACAAGTAATGACTCTATAATGACCTCAGCTGACATTGCTCTCATTTCTGGTGTAACTTTAGATAATACGGAGGAACTACAAATAATTATGCAGCACGCATGAAGCTTCTTTAGAGTACTGTTCGAGAGGACGACATCCTTGCAACATTTCCTATTATATAACTGGACAGAATATGACAGTAATAACTTTCCACTTTTCCATATCTATTATGTGGAGAGTACGCTTGCTTATCAAGTAAACAGTACAAGAAAGATACCTCCATACTGTCTATTTAAAATATTGTTTCTCTTATTTGAAATAAGAACAGAATGAAATAAGCAAAATAGAGTGATGCATCTAAGAGAGGACATAAATTTGGCTACCTCGTGGCTACGGTCAAGGATGAAGAAATCGTCTATGACAGAGACCCACGAAATTCCGCTGTCTGAAGAAGCGATTGTTCTGACTTACAGTTTATTCATTTCTTGCCTATCAATTTGTATATAAACAACACAGATGAAGCGATGGAGATACTAACACTTACAGCTTTTGTGTACGTATTAGCCGTTTACAGAGACACAACAGAATTTTTACTTTACTTTGTCGTTTAAATCAAATTTATTGTTATTTTTAGATATAATAGTAGATTACCGAATATGATATATACAATAAGCAAAGTACTTAAGGATTTACAATCTAAAATCATAAAAATGGTATCAGTTAAACAGAGTGAGTGATAGGACGATCTTTGTAAAATCAGTATTCGTCTTTTGTTTGACTTCCTTCACCTGTCACTTCCCTCTTCATCTTTCCTCCTGCTGGCCTGGTAGCGTTAGGAAGTATATAGTAATGTAAATTTATATAAGTGAAAATAATCACTTATTTTTTATCCAGGCATTGTGTCATGGTCTTTCTTTTATACTAAAGTCACGCTCTATGGTGGTAACAGCTTTTGTAACGAAATGTAGGTGGGTCTTGCTGTATGAATGGTAATACCCCATTTTGGGCATTTTTTTCTCAGCCGCCATTACGGCCATCTCACCGAGGTAGATGCGAACTGTAGTACTTATCCGGGATCTGTTTGCTATATAATTTACGAAGCCCGATTTGATATTGAGACCAATATACACACACTTGAGAGATTCAAAGCTCACACGATCGCGAAGAATAAGAAACCAAGCCAGTTTCTCGCGAAACATCTCTTTCTTGCCAGTCACGATTCTCCTCTAGAATTAAACTGGTAACACCTTGGGAAGTTTTTAGAGACTACAATACGATGAAAGACGATATACCACTCATTCCTCCTGGTTCTGCTTTCTTCAGTAGCAAAATTTAATTGTTTGAAGCCTAGCCATTTGCAAACTTTGTAGTTATTATCTAATTACTGTTACGTTTTGTAAAAGAGTCACAGGATGGAGGAAATACGTAGGCGTATAGCTTGACGTCGTGATCCGCGCTCATTTTAAAATGAAAGAAAGTTTATCTGTGAGGATGAGCTGCGCTTAAATGTCATCTGTGAATCGAGTGTAAAATTACTTCACTGCGGTCAGCATTAGACTCGAAAAGCCGCATTGCATGTTAGTGTGGTAATTACCCGACAACGCTTCAGAATAGCGGCTTCTTCACATCCAGGGACTCGGTCTAATCGGGTACCAGACGGTGCATTCGCAGCTGAAAATTTAAAGAACATGACAGAGTGAAATTACGTCTCCGGCTATGGACGAAACTATTGCTGAACCTTTTAATGTCATAAGAGACCCTATTACGTTGACTTTACAAAAAGTAGAGAGTATAGCTAACAATAAGTAGCTTATCCCATCATGTTGTGGAAACAACGGGCGAGGTCAAAAGATTGAGCTGTTAAAAACCAAGAATGCTAGTCACGTGACCAACGACTGACAAGCTGATCTAGAAATCATAACTGACGGGATCTCAGGCTTGAAAACGACCATTACAGATATTCCTGAACCGGTAGTGAAACTGACTGAAAATCTTAGTAATTTGCGACAGGAGCTTTCAAATCCGCCCTTCAACTGATAGTAACCCAAGTAGACCATCTCTTCACTCATCCTGAAACAAAATTAGATGATTTTACAATACTACTGTTAGGCGACTTCAATGCACCAATAGACAGAGAAAAGAAATTTAGAAATGTAGAAATGCCTAGCTCATAGAAGCACCATTAGTGACAGGACAGTGTTTTAATTCTCCATACTGTTAAGGGCCTTTAAAAAAATCAGTCCATCTTAAAAGTCCAATCAAAATATTTAATGTAAATCAAGACGTCGACAATCAGGACACAACGCTGAAGGAGCCTGGATCAGCGTTGACTCGGTTGGTGACATGTCTGTTGATGTCTCGACGCAACAAGTACGGAAAGGGAATGAATATGTAATAGTGCTTGGTCAAGGATAAGCGGGAATGGCTAAGCAGGCTAGAGGACAAATGTAAGGATCTAGAAGCATATATCACTAGGGACAAGATAGATGCTGCTTACAGGGCAATTAAAGAGACCTTTGGAGAAAAGAGAACCATCTGTATGAATATCAAGAGCCCAGCTGGAAGAGCAGTCCTAAGCAAAGAAGGGGAAGCGGAGAAGTGGAAAAAGTATATAGAGTGTCTATACAAGGGAGATGTACCTTAGAGAAGTATTATGGAAATGGAAGAAGATGTAGATGAAGATGAGATGGGACATGTGATTCTGCGTGAAGAATTTAATAAAGAACTGATAGATTTAAGTCGAAACAGGGCACCCCGGAGTAAACAACATCCGTTAGAACTACTGATAGCCTTGGGAGAGCCGACCATGACAAACCTCTTCCACCTGGAGAGCAAGATGTATGAGACAGGCGAAATACCCTCTGACTTCAAGAAGAATATAATAATTCCAATCCCAAAGAAAGCAGGTGTTGACAGATGTGAAATATTCCGAACTATCAGTTTAATAAGTCACGGTTACAAAATACTAATACGAATTCTTTACAGAATTATGGAAAAACTGGTAGAAGCTGACCTCAGGGAAGATCAGTTTGGTTTCCGGAGAAATGTGGGAACATGTAAGGCAATACTGACCCTATGACTTCTCATGGGTTAAGGAAAGGCAAACCTACGTTTATAACATTTGTAGACTTAGAGAAAGCTTTTGACAGTGTCGACTGGAATACTCTTTTTCAAATTCTAAAGGTGGCGGTGGTAAAATACAGGGAGCAGAAGGCTATTTGCAATTTGTACAGAAGCCAGACAGCAGTTTTATGATTTGAATGGCATGAAACGAAAAAGTAATCGAGAAGGGAGTGAGATAGTGCTGTAGCCCATCCCTGAGGTTACTCAGTCTGTATATTGATCAAATGGCAAAGGAAACCAAAGAAAAATAAAGTCCAGGGAGAGGAAATAAAAACTCCGATGACGTAATTCTGTCAGAGAAAGCAAAGGACTTGGAAGAGCAGTTGGAAGGAATGGACATTGTGTTAAAACGAGGATACACAATGAGCTCAACGTAAGCAAAAGAAGGATGAGCGAATGCAGTTGAATTAAATCAGGTGAGTCTGAGGGAGTTAGATTAGGAACCAAGTCGTAGTAGTACACGAGTTTTGCTATTTGAGCAACAAAATAACAAATAATGGCCGAAGTAGCGAGAATGCAAAATGTAGACTTACAATGGCAAGAGAAAGAGAAGATGAGAAATTTGTTAATTTGGTATAGATTTGTCTGGAGGTCATTTCTGAAACTATTTATGTGGAATGCAGCCAACATGGAAGTGAAACATGGACATTGAACAATTTAGACAAGGAGGGAATAAGAGCTTTGGAAATGTGGTGCTACAGAAGTATGCTGAAGATTAGATGGGTAGATCACGTAACTAATGAGGAGGCACTGAATAAATGTGGAGAAGAGAAATTTGTGGCACAACCTGACTAGCAGAAAGGATCGGCTGGTAGTACACATTCTGAGGCACCAAGGGATCATCAATTTAGTACTGGAGGGAAACATGGGAGGTAAAAATCGTAGAAGGAGACAGAGAGATGAATACAGTAACCAGATTCAGAAGGATGTAAGTTGCAGTAGTTTCTCGGAATTGAATAAGTTTGCACAGGATAGGTTAGCATGGAGAGCTGCCTCAAACCAGTCTTAGTACTGAAGACCACGACGACAACAACAACAACAATTCGTGTTGCAAGGTATGTACGATGTTAAAACTGAATATGATGGTGACGTATCTGTTGGAGGTGCAGCACTAGCCTAGGGTTTTGAAGTTTTATAAGACGTATAGAACCAGGAAAATAAAAGAAACAAAATAACGCTTTAAGTCAGTTGGCGCGAGAGTCCCGGCAACAAGTAGCCTACTGATATTTCTGTTTCAAAGGAAGATTAGAAGGCGAATAAAAGAATGGATTTGGTAAACGAGAAGATCACGGTATTTGCTCACAAGATGGAGGAAGAAGTTGAAGCGCCAAATTCATGAATAGTATAAATCGAAAATATTTTTGGAAAAAGTGTAGAAACTGATTGTGGACGCAGAATCGAGGAAGTGAGATACTAAACTAAAATCATCATTAGCGAACTGAATATCAAAGCAGATACTTTAAATGGCAAATTTGTCCAACATGCCGAAAGAGTGAAAATAAATGTGCAAACAGTTGGTGACGCCATGAAAACAAAACATTACAAAAAACAAAAACGCAGTAACAGGAGAAATTCGTGAAAAATTGGCTTATTTAGAATCGAATGTTGGACAGAGAAGAAGTGTCATTAACGAAAATTCATACTCTGCTGTCCAATTTGCGGCGGACAAAATATTTTGTCTTGCAGGCGGAATATATCCATTGGTTTCTGTGGATGAGTGCCGAAAAATGTTCCCGAAAGTATTCGGTGAAACACTATTAGTTGGAGATGCACGTGGGTGTTAGATTAAAACCTTGAAAAACTGCTTAGGCTTTAACGATTTCATCTGAAAATTTATTAACAAATATGGTCGACACAAAAGGAAAGAGATGTGGAGCGAGAATTTAAAAACGCGCCGCGATTTCCGCGCTATTCACGAGAGACGATGAAGTAAATTCGAGAACTTTTGGTTAAAAATTTAGAATATTTCAATTCATGGGCCGAGCCCATTGTCCATGGAGAAAAGCAAAGTGATCTAATTCGGCCGAAACTTGTAACTGAAATAGAAATATGTGACCTAAACTGCTGAAGTTCTCACGAAATTGTAAAATAAGATGACTGTAATCTCCTGCAACACAGTGATGTCTTGTCTTCCTGAAACTATTCACTATAGTGCTCCTTTCTTCGTGTACCACTGCCAGCCAGGGTGGACGAGCGGTTTTAGGCGCTACAGACTGGAACCGCGCGACCGCTACGGTCGCAGGTTCGAATCCTGCCTCGGGCATGGATGCGTGTGATGTACTTAGGTTAGTTAGGCTTAAGTAGTTCTAAGTTCTAGGGGACTGATGACCTCAGAAGTTAAGTCCCATAGTGCTCAGAGACATTTGAACCATTTTTTCGTGTACCACTACAACTGTCGCTGTATACGAAAATAGTATTTATACATCAGACTTACACATCAAGTTGGTTCTTATAGATATGTTTTTAACACTCAAACATTCTGCAGAACAGTGTGGAATCTCAAAACTGGAAAAACATGATTAACTGAAAGCTGCTTAAGGGATTATAATTAAGGAATTGTCTCTCCTCACAAAATTTTGCTGCAGCAATCAGTTAGTGAGTACTTTTATACGTAAATTTTGTATTTTGAATTTTGGTTATTTAAGACATTACTTTGGTTGCTCCACACGAGCAGATTGTCGTTCAGAAGAGAATAAACAACATAAATTTCACATCTGTTCACTCTGGTTATTACACACATTAATTCGAAGAACAGGTTTAATTATATGAAACAATTTGCTGTGGTCCATAAATGCACACTGCTCCTTTTGCCTCTTCTTCTAGTGGTGGATTACAGCACTGATCGGGTACTATGGACATATTGTCTAGCAATGGTTGCAGACTTCGGTAGCTAAGAGTGAGCACTGAGGCAACTTTGAACAGGTGGCCTGACAGCTAGCTGTTGGCGCGCCACGTACTCACCCCTGTCAGTCAGTATCAGGACGCGTCCGGTAGCCTCGTCGTAGCGGGTGTTGAGGCCGGCCGCGGTTGCGGCTGGCGCCACCAGCAAAACACCCAGCAGCAGCAGCGTCGCGGTCGACCACATTGCTGCGGCAGACGAGCATACAGGCTAATTAACTGGTAGTCCCGCACCACTTCAAGTGACGACGACAAAACAGATGGCGCTGTAGGCACCCAACACACTACATACAGTGATCAAGCACATGGCTAAACAGAGCATTACATTTATGACAAATGAGGAACAGCCAAGTGTTTTTAAACGTCGATTACGTTGATTTACTCGTTTGCAAAATAAATTTTTCCGCGGTTTCACATACAACTACAGGGCTATTAGAAATTATTGAAGCGATTTCATAAATTCACTGTAGCTCCATTCACTGACATATGGTCACGACACACTACAGATACGTTGAAAAACTCATAAAGTTTTGTTCGGCTGAAGCCGACTTCAGGTTTCTGCCGCCAGAGCGCTCGAGAGCGCAGTGAGACAAAATGGCGACACCGAGCGAGGTGGCGCAGTGGTTAGCACACTGGACTCGCATTCGCGAGGACGACGGTTCAATCCCGTCTCCGGCCATCCTGATTTAGGTTTTCCGTGATTTCCCTAAATCGTTTCAGGTAAATGCCGGGATGGTTCCTTTGAAAGGGCACGGCCGATTTCCTTCTCAATCCTTCCTTAACCCGAGCTTGCGCTCCGTCTCTAATGACCTCGTTGTCGACGGGGCGTTAAACACTAACCACCACCACCACCACCAAAATGGCGACAGGAGCCGAGAAAGCGTATGTCGTGCTTGAAATGCACTCACATCAGTCAGTCATAACTGTGCAACGACACTTCAGGACGAAGTTCAACAAAGATCCACCAACTGCTAACTCCATTCGGTGATGGCATGCGCAGCTTAAAGCTTCTGGATGCCTCTGTAAGGGGAAATCAACGGGTCGGCCTGCAGTGAGCGAAGAAACGGTTGAACGCGTGCGGGCAAGTTTCACGCATAGTGATGTGAAAGATTCAGTGTTTAAACCTCCTCTACCAAGAAACGTGCCAGAACTGCGAGCTCGCTTCAACAATGCTTTCGAACTCATTGATGGGGACATGCTGCGCCGAGTGTGGGAGGAACTTGATTATCGGCTTGATGTCTGCCGAATCACTAAAGGGGCACATATCGAACATTTGTGAATGCCTAAAAAACCTTTTTGAGTTTTTGTATGTGTGTGCAAAGCATTGTGAAAATATCTTAAATAATAAAGTTATTGTAGAGCTGTGAAATCGCTTCAATCATTTGTAATAACCCTGTATTTACGTAAACCGCGTAAAAACCTCATATTTTGGCTTCGAACCCCTCGTGTTCCGCTTGGAACAGCCTGATGACCTGGCAGCAATTTCTTTAAATACCAAGATAATCTTATTTATCACGGAAGCGTATCGGTATCAGATGCTATCGTAAGCAGTAGTAACTTATCGTCTGTACTGACTCTGTCAATGGAATTTACCTCGGATAACATGATAGCCTGCGTTATCGTTTTGAATGGGACGGTCATTGCATCTGCGTTTTGTTCATTATGTACATGTATACAATAAATTACCAATACTAGTAAAGTACCATGTTTAATACCTCAATATGTCCCTAATTTTTACAGCACGTTGGGACACTTCATCAGGGCCCAAAGGAAGAAGAAACTAAACTGTAATGAGAATATTTGAGTGTGTCACAAAAATGTGAAACTCCAGAATTTTACAGAGCAGCAGATAATCGAAAAAAATGTATCGCTCATTGAATTCTTCAGTGATAAACTTGACTACTCTATGAGATTTGTCAATTGTATATTATTAATACAAATGTCTGAGCAGTATTGAATTTGGTACATCTCATAATATCGGAAATAAGAAGTGATACATACAATTGTAGAAAAACGTTCGGATGCTCTTCATCGTTGACAGACAATTATTTTAGCGTCCCGCCTAACAGCTACTGGATTTGGAACTTAGTGGTATACACGGGAAGCAACAGTTTGTTGTAGCTATGCAACGACTGTCACGTTCGTGATCTGCACAACTTTAAGATCTCCCGCTTCACCCTCACTATCTAAAATTCGTCGGTTACTCCCACAGAATATTTAGAAAAATCTAACCGTCTCTTATGCAAAAATGGAGTTGACGTCTAACACTCAACATCTAAATTTGTTTCACCACTTCTCAGAAAAATGTATGACAGAAGATTGTACAATATTGGAGATAAAGTAATTTGTCCTCGGAGTCTTTCGCGGCAGCATGTCTGAAAATAAACTTTTCAGTTTTCAAGCCCCACCAACAGGCATAAAATTCTCGAGGTTTCGATGGCGGAGAGAGCCATCGAAAGCTCGTGAATATTATTCGAACTCTGGAAAGATTAACTTACTTTTATTTTTTTATTACTAATTAATAACTACCACGAAAAAACAGTTTCCAGGGTTTTCCTTGCCCAGAAACGTAGTGTTAGTTGTAAAATCTGAGTAGCTTCGGAACTGTTGACTGCTGTGTTTTCAAATAAAGTGGCATCCGCTCATTGTAATTGTAATTTCGTGAATAATGTAGACGTCTTGTTCAGGTATAAAGTTACTTGACAAAACTCTACCATCTGGTGAGCAAGATGTATGAGACAGGCGAAATATCCTCCTATATCAAGAATAATATAATAATTCCAACGCAGTGGTTAGACACTGGACTCGCAATCGGGAGGACGACGGTTCAATCCCGCGTCCGGCCATCCTGATTTAGGTTTTTCGTGATTTCCGTAAATCACTCCAGGCAAATGCCGGGATGGTTACTCTGAAAGGGCACGGCCGACTTCCTTCCCAATCCTTCCTTAATGCAATGAGACCGATGACCACGCTGTCTGGTCTTCTTCCCCAAACCAACCAACCAACCAACCAATAATTCCAATCCCAAACAAAGCAGGTGTTCACAGATGTGAAAATTACCGAACTATCAATTGTTGGAACACGTGAGGCAATACTGACCCTACGCCTTATCTTAGAAAATATAACTCTTTCAAATTCTGAAGGTGGCAGGGATAAAATACAGGGAGCGAAAGGCTATTTTAATTTCTACAGGAACCAGATGGCAGTTATAAGAGTCAAGGGACATGACAGAGAACCAGTGGTTGGGAAGGGAGTGATACAGGGTTGTAGCCTATCCCCGATGTTATTCAGCCTGTATATTGATCAAGCAGTAAAGGAAACAAAAGAAAAATTCGGAGTAGGTATTAAAATCCATGGAGAAGAAATAAAAACTTTGAGGTTCGTCGATGACACTGCAATTCTGTTGAACGGAATGAACAGTGTCTTAAAAGGAGGATATAAGATGAACATCAACAAAAGCAAAACGAGGATAATGGAATGTAGTCAAATTAAGTCGGGTGATGCTGAGGGGATTAGAGTAGGAAATGACACACTTAAAATAGTAAAGGAGTTTTGCTATTTGGGGAGCAAAATAACTGATGTGGTCGAAGTAGAGAGGATATAAAATGTAGACTGGCAACGGCAAGGAAAGCGTTTCTGAAGAAAATAAATCTGATAACATCGAGTATAGATTTAAGTGTCAGGAAGTCGTTTCTGAAAGTATTTGTATGGAGTGTAGCCACGTATGGAAGTGAAACATGGACGATAAGTAGTTTGGACAAGAAGAGAATAGAAGCTTTCGAAATGTGGTGCTACAGAAGAATGCTGAAGATTAGATGGGTAGATCACATAACTAATGAGGAGGTATTGAATAGAATTGGGGAGAAGAGGAGTTTGTGGCACAACTTGACTAGAAGAAGGTATCGGTTGGTAGGACATGTTCTGAGGCATCAAGGGATCACCAATTTAGTATTGGAGGGCAGCGTGGAGGGTAAAAATCGTAGAGGGAGACCAAGAGATGAATACACTAAGCAATTCAGAAGGATGTAGGGTGCAATAGTTACTTGGAGATGAAGAAGCTTGCACAGGATAGAGTAGCATGGAGAGCTGCATCAAACCAGTCTCAGGAGTGAAGACCACAACAACAACAACAACAACAACAACAACTTCTTCAGCCTTTCAAAATGTGATTCCTGCTTCTCTATGACCGAAATCCAACGTCTAGATACTTTTACTCTTTCGGTGATGACGCAATGAGTTTTTCTGCTACCACGGTTCTATTTCAAAGGTGAATGTCTTCTAAGAATGAGTGGGAAATCCTGCATTACGAGACGTCGCATTTTGTTCAGAATTTCTAAGCAGTTATTGAAAGAAGCTACCTCAATAAACTGCGGTGGCACTTTTTTCGAGTGCTCCTCCGTCTGTCATGTGCATCCTCGCTCATCGTAGACAAATATCATCACTCATGAATCCTCAAACTGAACTCGTCAAAGTGTTTTGCGTCGTGGGGAAGCCACACCTTTCTCCTCGCTGCAATACGACTTCCAGCTCGGTCCAAATATCTCACTACCACTTAATGGAAGAATATTTGATCTTCACCCTCGAATATTTACCTCAGCTAGAATGCAGTGTCTTGTTCTTTCTGTTTCTGTTCAGTAACATTGAGGGAACACCACTGGCAATCTCCGGAAATTTTTCGCCTATCGTACGTCGGTCACAAATATTACTCTTCGTTTATTCTTAGCTGTTTTCTACCTTCCTGGTGTATGAAAGTCTTTCATGCTAAGAGGTAAAATACGATTGGATTTGGTGAAACTGTGCAAATGCCCGCAAACTTCACTTAAGGAACACTTCCAGTCAGCATTCTCTATTTCTATACTACCGTATTCTGTTAATATCATTACAGAAATTTACATTAAAAGGGAGCAATAGAACCTACGTCTGGGAGTATCACCGCGTCCCTTTTGTGCGGTTAATGATGCGTTGTGATACTGACATGCATAGTGCTTAGTATTAAATTTCCCTCCCTTCCGTCATGGCTATAGTTAAAAGACTGCAGAAAAGTACTATACAACTCTTGTAGCTTGCATGGTTACTCGCCACAACACAAGCGCACGATCCAACAGAAACTAACTCAAACAGTTATGAATTACAATACTGTACGTATGGGTCATGAAGAAAAGGTAATAGCTCACCTCTAAGCACGATGACAGTCGCTGTGGAACACAGGGTAGCTGTAGAAGTTCCTCTGCGCGTGCTGGTGCCTCATCAGACTTCTATATATGTAGATAAAACTAACCGATTAACTTCTTTAATTACTACTGTGATACACCTTTAGCACGACAACAAAGTAATTATCGTCTGTTAATTGTATGATGAGAAGGTTATTGACATCAAAGTAATCAAAGTTAAGTACAAATGTCATAGTTGACGTAAAATGTTACCAAGATCAGTTGGTAACTGGACTGCAGAGATCATTTGCTTTATCTCTAGCCTTGAGCTACAGACCATGGACCGTGCGGACCTGGGGTCGCTTTCAGGCCTCAGTGACGCAGATAGCAGCACAGTGTGCGTAGCCACAACGAGGCCCGACCAACTCTTGGTTGCTGGACCGGAACAGCGGCCTATTCAGTATTTGCAGGGCCAACAGCCTGGATGACTGACTAACGTTGTTTCGTGGCATTCGCCAACGTGGCGTTGCTGTGCCGCTGCTGCAAACGTCTGAAAGCAAGACGAAACTACGGTTGTGATTTCTTTTTCCAAGGTCAGGGAGCTCTACTGTAAGCTTAAATGATTATTGCAGCCTCCTGCATGAAGCATTCCGGACGGAAAATAGTCCCCTATTCGGAACTCCGGGAGGGAGTCTTGATCATGAAAACCAAGACTGGTTAAAAAGTTATTTGTTTGGTCGAAGTTTTTGTGGAAGTTATTGAGGTGCAGTGGCAGGAAGAAAAGGAGTTCTGGTCAGGTGAGTACAGGGTTAAACAGAGGTAAGCTAAAGCAGGAGTATGTCTGATAATGAATAAGAAATCATGAGTGCGAGTAAGCTACTATGGGCAACATAGTTAAAACATTATCATAGCGACGATAGGTAGGAAGCCAGAACCGACCACAGGACATTTACACGGCGGGGAGGTAGCCTGTACCTCATCTAATCGTTCGCTTTCCTGTTCCACTCGCGGATAGAGTGAGGGAAAAACGACTTTGTACATGTCTTCGTTTGAATCTAAATTCCTTGTATCTTACCTTCGTGGTCCCTACGTGAAATGAATGTTGGCGGTCGTAGATGGAGTCAGCTTCAAATACCGTTTCTTCAAACTTTCAGAGTAGTGTTCTTCGAAATGGACGTCTTCTTCCCTCCAGGTATTCCCACCTGAGTTCCCGGAGCATATCCGCAACACTTGACTGCTGATCGAACATACCAGTAGCAAATCCAGCAGCTCGCCTCTGAACTGCTTCGATCGCTTCGCCGGCCGGTGTGGCCGAACGGTTCTAGGCGCTTCAGTCTGGAACCGCGCGGCCGCTACGGTCGCAGGTTCGAATTCTGCCTCGTTCATGGATGCGTGTGATGTCCTTAGGTTAGTTAGGTTTAAGTAGTTCTAGAGGACTGATGACCTCAGAAGTTAAGCCCCATAGTGTTCAGAGCCATTCGATCGTTTCTTTCAATCCGACCTGGTCCGTACCTCAAACGCTCGAGCAGTACTCAAGAACAGGTATCACCAGCGTCCTATATGTGGTCTCCTTTACAATTTCCTAGAATTCTCCCAATAATCCGAAGTCGACGATTCGCCTCCCCTACCACAATCCTCACATGCTCGTTCCATTTCATATCACTTCGAAACATTTCACCCAGATATTTAAACGACTTGACTGTGGGAAGGAAGACACGACTAATGCTGTATCCGAACATTACATGATTGTTTTTCCTGTTCACCCGCAGTAACCTACTTCTTCCACATTAAGAGCCAGCTGCCATTCATCACGCCAACTAGGAATTTGGTCTAGGTCACGTTGTATCAACCTACAGTCACTTATCTTCGACACCTTCCTGTACACCACAGCAGATTTCAGTCCATCCTGTTTGCCAGATCATTTATACATACAGAAAACCGCAACGGTTCTATCACACTTTCCTGGGGCGCTCCTGGTGTCACCACTGTCTTTGATGAACACTCGCTATCGAGGACAACATACTGGGTTCTATTGCTTAAGATGTCTTCGAGCCAGTCACGTATCTGGGGGCCTATTCCATACGCACGTACCTTCGTTGACAGTCTGCATTGGGGAACAGTGTCGAATGCTTTTCGGAAATCTGGAAATATGGAATCTGCCTGTTGCCCTTTATCCATTGTTCGCAGTATATCATGTGAGAAAAGATGAAGCTCTGTTTCGCACGAGCGATGCTTTCTAAACCCGTACTGATTCGTGAACATGAGCTTTTCGGTCTCTAGTAAATTATTTGTTTTCGAACGCAGAATATGCTCTGGAATTCTGCAGCAAATCGATGTTAAGGTTATTGGTCTGTAATTTTGAGGGCCCGTTCTTATACGCATGAGTCACCTGCGCTTTTTTCCAGTTGTTTGGGACTTTAGGCCGGTCGAAGAGATTCGCGACAAATCCAAACTAGGTA
Source organism: Schistocerca piceifrons (assembly GCF_021461385.2). Lineage (NCBI taxonomy): Eukaryota > Metazoa > Arthropoda > Insecta > Orthoptera > Acrididae > Schistocerca > Schistocerca piceifrons. The sequence goes on along the minus strand of NC_060144.1, from coordinate 91,396,325 downwards.
AGGGTCCCATGAAGTAGATACTCTTTGTAGAACCGAATTGAAATTCCATCCGGACCTGGCGACGTACTTGTTTTCAAAACTTTCAGTTATTTCTGTGCGCCAGGGATACTTAAGATAATATCATTCCTACAGGACTGTGTGCGATGGTGAAACGACGGTGCGTTTCTACGATTCTCCTGCCCTCCAGGGAAGTTCTCAGCCTCAAATTATTCTTGAGACTGATAACTTGTAAGTGGGCTGCTCCTAAGTTGGCAGCGCTGTGTAGCACTTTGCATTGGATCTCTGTCTCCGCTTTGTAAGAGACTCTGTGGCTGGTCGGACTCGCTGGAAGTTAATCGCCAGTACTGTTGGTCAGTTGGAAGTTAGTCGGCAGCAGTGATAGAAGTACAGCTGGGCAGGTGGAGGTGAACAGCCAGCAGTGATGGATGTTAAATGTGAGAAGTTATCATTGATGGAGGGTAGAGGCCTGAAGTGTTAGCGTACGCTAACGATCTGGAAGTATCCGACTTGGAGATTGAAAATTATTCATGATTATATATCTTTGTACTGGATGTCAATGACATTTATATTCGTGTTTGAACTGGATGTCACATTGCTAAGGTAAAAAATACATTATTTGGTTTGCAACGAAATTTTTCCTTTTCCTAACCACATGCGCATTAGTAGTTAGTGGCTTTAGTGGTTAGAATCTTTTATTAACTGGCAGTATTGACACTCGCTGCATTGCAGTAGTTCGCGTAATGAATATTTTTGTGAGGTAAGTGCTTCATGAAATTTATAGGTTATTGGTAAGATTTCTTTCTAGTCAGGGCCATTCTTTTGAATTAATTATTTGATTTCAGGTTGCAATTTTTTTGAGCAGTCAGATTGAGTTGCGCTAGAATATTGTGGGTCAGTGTTGACATGATAAGAAAAAGTAAATAGAAAGTAGGCTGAGTACGTTCAGTTTTACTCAGTTGTTTCAGAATCAAATAACGTAGAAGTTTCATCTTCTCAGTCATTCAGCAATTTAAGTACAGACACACACATTAAAATAAAGAAATTTCAAGCTGGCCAATACCCGAAAACCAGAAGTTTGAGAACACGTTTGTGGGCAGTCTAGTTTCGCAGACGAAGAAACGATTGAAAAACGTGTGATGAGATAAAGGAAATTGGTCATATGTTAATGAAGACGAAAATTTCGTTAAGATGGAGGACTAGACTTACATAACATGAAAATAAGAAGACGGAGAAACACACTTGAAGACAAAAAACAAGAAAAAAATAGAGAGACTATCACGCCTGGTTGGCAGACCGTAAGGCTGGTGACATGTTGGTATCCCACTAATGCCCGGGGCCCAGCCAGATCTTCGTCCTTGAATCTCATTGAGTGGAGTAGAATTTCTTCAGTGATGAGTTCCGCTTCGAACTGTGTTCCGATGATCAGCATAGACGTGTCCTCAGACGGCTTCGACAGCGATGGGACACCAAACTGACAGTGGCCAGTCATACGACCGAAAACCAGGAGTCTGGGGTGTCATTTCTTTCCATAGAAGCATCATGTTGGTTGTCATCCGCTACACGCTTACAATACAGCGGTACGTCGATGATGGTCTACACCCCATTTTCTTGCCCTTCACTACTATCCACCCTGGGCTTTCATTTCAGCAAAATAATGTCTTATCGCACATGGCGTGATTTCCTGTTATTTGTCTTCGTAAACCCTACCTTGTCGAGTGAGGTAGCTGGGTCTCTCCCCAGCTGAGAACGTTTGGAGCTTTGTAGATAGGCACCTCCCTCCACCAAGCTCAGCATTTTGTTGAACCAATGCGCAAATTGGGCAGAATTGCGCATTGTATCCCTGAGGAGGACAAATAACAATTGTGTCAATCACTTCCAATCCGAACAACTGCTTGCATAACGGCCAGAGATGGACCAAAGCGTTACTGACATGCTCAGTTTGTGAAGCTCTGAAATTCGGATAAGGGTTGATTCTGTTTGAAAGCCGTACAGTCCAGAATTGATATGCCAATCAGGCAAAACTGCCGTGAGCACTGAGGCAATCACCTTACCGACGCACCAGGTTGAAGACATCCGTTTGGTAACTCACTGCGTCCTGCTGAGCGAAGAAGTCTCGAACTGCCTGCTGCACAGCCTCGTCCGACTGCAGTTGTCGACCGTTTAAACGTTTGTTTAAGAGACCGAAAGCTTGATAATCCCATGGGGAGAGATCTGGACCACAGAGGGGTCTGGGGGGTTGCTCGAGTGCCTCCCACTTTTGAGTTGACGTAACTTCTGCTTTACGACATTTGCGACATGTGAATCAACGTTAAGCAGAGGCACGAAAACTAGTCCACTATTCCACAACGATGGTTTTCGACAGACATACACATTCTTCATTCTTCGTGTTTGTCCTTCGGCAGCCATGAAAAGAGGAACACCGCTGTTGGTCCTATTTAGATGCGTGTGGTAATAAGTTGTCATTGTTTCGTTCCCGCAGTTATGTTACGTATGTCAGAAAGATACGAATGTCACACTGATCCCTAGCCTATACGACGGTGTTCATATACCCACACCAGAGATTCGTTACTTTGCGTATACACCCCAGCGATACCTTCAAGCGGGAACTTTTTGATCACTCCTTATAGCAGAAGAATCTGGACTGGAGGAAACGAATGGGGGCCGCGTAGGAAAATTTCCCACAGAGCATAATTTAAAAGCTGCTAACAGTCGGTTTATGAATCTTGAAAACGCAAGTGGAAGATGCCCAGGGACAGTGCAATGTATGAGACCGAGTTTTAAACTGTAAGTCATTTCCAGCATAGATATCGACTCTGAACATAATGCATCCGTTATGAATTATTGCAGATTAACACTAGAAACTGCAGAAAGATAGGAAATTAAAGAGATGCAATCTGCATAAACTGAATGAACCAGAGGTTCTTGAGATTTTGAAATAAAGCACTAGACAACGTTGGTCTGAACCAGGGGAAAGGAGTACAACAGAAGACGAACGGATAGCTTTCAGAGATGAAAAAGGGAAGACAGCAGAAGCTCACAAAAGAAAGAGATGCAATCTGCATAAACTGAATGAACCAGACGTTCTTGAGATTTTGAAATAAAGCACTAGACAACGTTGGTCTGAACCAGGGGAAAGGAGAACAACAGAAGACGAACGGATAGCTTTCAGAGGCCTAATAGAGATGGTTAGATTTGAAATTACCGTATACAGACCATTTACATGAAGCGAGGAAAACAGCAATAGCAAGGTGTATGGAATTGGTCCCAAAAAAATGAAATTTGGACATTATGAGGCGTTACAACCCAGTTCTTACAAGGCCGTGGTTTATGAGGACGCAGTTGGATCGATGTACGATTTCCACCATCATCTGGGTCTGCTTTGACTACTCCTCGTTTGCTGTACACTGTATAGAATAATAGAATAAACATATACGGTTTCCCTGTGTGTGACAGTGGTTCTCAGTAAGAAGCTGATGTAAACCTTATCTTTTCCTTCTGTTCGAAATGTGACAATCGAAGGTCGGAATTTCGGAAAATTTTGATGGCTAGCTTATCCTCTTCCTCAACCAGCGACTTCTCTTTTGTTTTCTGAAGACATTTCCCATTACGAAGTGATTGCCAATTTTCACAACAGTATAGAGAAAATTCTGTAGATTTAATAGGACTTGTATTTCCATTTATGTTTATCACATATTGCATAACGAGAAAACATCGCAACACCAAAAAATAATTAATTTAAAGTAATGAAATTTCGGAGATACAATTCTGGAGGTGACATATTTAAGTGATTAACAATGCAAGATTACAGATTAATTTAGGTGCGAGATAAGCCATACCAAATTTGAAATGCTGGTGCTATAATACAGCCGTTGTAAGCGTCAGAATATTAAGTGCAAGCTTGCAAACGTGTATGTACGGATGAAGTTCCATGCCTGCTGCACTTGGTCGCTCAATAAAGGGATGTTTAGTTCTGTTTGTGGGTGGCATTGAAGATATAATCCGATGATGAGCTATATGCGCTTGATTGTTGACAGATATGGTGATCGAGCAGGTCAACGCGACTCGTCGACACTCTGTAGAGCATGTAAAAGTCGTATGTGGCAGAACATTGTCCTGTTAGAAACACACCCTGGAACGCTGTTCACGCACGGCAGCACAACAGGTCTAATCACCAGACTGACGAACGTTTTTGCACTCTGGGTGCGTGGAATAACCACGGAAGTGCTGCTGTGGTCATTCAAAACTGCACCCGAGACCATAACTCCAGGTGTAGATGCAATGCGACTAGCATGCAGACAGGTTGGCTAAAGGGACACAACTGGCCTTCTTCCAACCAACACACTGCCACCACTTGCACCGAGGCTGCACCAGCTTTCCTCAGAAAACGCAACAGAGCTCCACCCTGCCCTCCAATGAACTCTCTTTTGACACCTCTGAAGTTGCAAATAGTGGTAGTTCAAGGTCAGTGGAATGCACGCTACAGGGCGTCTGACTCGGAGCTGTCCTTGAAGTAAGTGATTTGTGACAGTTCGTCGTGTCGCTGTTGTGACAACTGCCGCTCAAACTGCTGCTGCAGATGCAGTGCGATGCGCCAGAGCCATATGCCGAACACGATGGTCGTTGTTCTCGGTATTGCCAGGTGGCCAGCCGATGCCCAGTCTTCAATCGACCGTATATTCTCGTGACCACAGCGGCCAGTAGTCATGTACAGTGGCTACATTCTTGTCAAGTCTTTCTGCAGCGTCACAGAAGGAAACATTCTGCATCTCGTACCCCTGTTATGTGACCTCTTCAAACTCAGTGAGGTGTTGATACTGGAGTCTTGGTCGCCTTAAAAACATTCTTGAATGACTTCAACTCCTTCATCCAATCTCAACGGTATATGTGGTATCGACCGCTATCCGTCCGTCGGCACTTTGAAATACGTGCGCCGCCACTTCCGCCGCCAAATTACGTGCAGCCGCCACCGTTGCAGGAGAACACTGCCACGAACGATTACGCCGCTGCCAGTGACATACACTCTCCGGAGTTTCAGCGGTGAGTGTACTTAAGTTCGAAAATTCGTGCACTGAGCGCCATTTTGTGTGTTTGCTAGTTGAATAATTTTTAGACTTTCATTCTAGCCAGAAGATATCTTCTGAATAGACATTGTATTAAAGACTGACGAATTTATAAATATTTTGTATCTGTATATACTTCAATATCCAAAGCTAGTGTTAGCAACTCACGCTGCAACTACAGCAACAAAGTTATCTATTAACGTTTCTATTTCATATTTGATGTAAAGTAAATTAATATGTGGATTATCTGTTCATGAACCACATATTTTTCTCGCTCTTGTATCCACTAAAGAACCACACAGCGTGAAAAGTATAGCACAATGCGACTAAATATACAATGCGACTAAATATATCGTCGTGTACAGTAACAAATCTTCTATTAACAGCAAATAATAGTGCAGGTTCTGAAATGGGCAGAGTAACGATTTGTGTCAATGTGCGCATATGGCGTGTAGTCTCCCTATCATCGAACTTATGCTTCACAGGGGAAAATTAAATCTGATACAGAAATTACTGGCACGCGAATAATCATTACAATGGAATGTGTAGATAATAATCTCAGACTTAATATCTGTGAAGGTGGAATGATTATTAGTAACTAACTTAAGAACAAAAACCTTTTTGTCTAGTGTCAATGGATGCCAGTTGCAGAAAGGATCAAGATGAAGAAGGCTTACTTCTCTCATTTGTTTAAGAAACCGACGAAAGTAAGTACTCCTAGTATTACGTATACCACCCTCACAAGAAATGTCTAAAAGATATTTTATATCGGCTCTTTGAATAGCTAGAACAAGGTTTATTTATCTTGGAGTAGCCATGAAAATGCTATTAGGGTGGTAAAACTGAAATGATGGTATGGCATTGCTGGCCGGGAGCTACAAAATGGTTCAAAGGGCTCTGAGCACTATGGGACTTAACTTCTGAGGTCATCAGTCCCCTAGAACTTAGAACTACTTAAACCTAACTAACCTAAAGACATCACACACATCCATGTCCGAGGCAGGATTCGAACCTGCAACCGTAGCGGTCGCGCGTTTCCAGACTGTAGCGCCTAGAACCGCTCGGCCACAACGGCCGGCCCGGGAGGTACCATCCGGGAAAGTTCGGGCGCCGAGCGCCTATCTTATTTCAGTCGGTGCCACGTTGGGCGACTTGCATGCCGGTGATGAGGAGGACAACACAACACCCAGTCCACTAGCGGAGAAAATTTCCAACCCGGCCGGGAATCGAAGTGGGGCCCGCTGCATGGTAGGTAAGCACGTAACCACTAAGCTAAGCAGGTTGACAATTAGGATGGTAATTTGACATGACGCAGTAAAGTATATAAAGTATTTACTAAATGATAAATACAAGAGAGTGTACGTTAAACTGCTCAGGAAATAATTAATGGTCATGTTTGTACGAATGCATAGTTTCACGGCGATACGAATTAATAAACTATTTTTTTCTCGGGCTTCCAGCCGCGTCAGGTGGTTAAAATACCAGGATCCTTCAACCGAGCTCTCCTCAGTCCTTGTCAAGTGGTAAGACTGACTGCTGTGTCGCCGTGGCCGCGTAATTAACATTATGTCATTAACATTACCATACATGGCGAAGAAGAGAGCACTAGTGACGTCACAGTCAGCAGTGCGGCTATCGGCGACACAGCAGTCAGTTTTACCACTTGACAATGACTGTGGAGAGCTCTGTCGAAAGCTCGTGGGATTTTAATTACCTGACGCGGATGGAGGCCCGAGAGAATTTTATTATGATCATGTTTGTTCGGTTAGTGAGTCGTGACTAAAATTTCTTTTTATCAAAAGTATGAAAAAATATATGCATTTCTGCCTATGGTTGACCTTCAGTAATATTCTTATAATCATATCACACGGAGCCTCTTGCACTTGCCATCTAAAATGTTCAACATATATTTTGTTGGTTATACACATTTTCAGAGCTGGTTTTAGAGTCATAGTGTATTGGTAGCTAGTGGTTTCCCACTGCTTGTGGTGCGCTTACTAATGTTCTTTACATTGAAGTGCACGACATCAGGATTAGACAGCTGTTGCTGGGAATGATGACCACAGGTGAGAGCACAAAAGAAAAGGCTTAGGCGACACCATTCGGCTATGTTCAGGTTCATTTTGGTAACCTTTCTCTGTGCCTTACGTTTGAAGTAGTGACAACCTACTAGACGAATACCAATCAGGTTTCTGTAAACACCGAAGCACAACATCCGCTCTGATAAAGGTGACAGATGACCTGAAACTTGCCATGGACAGACAAGAAGCGACTATCATTTGCTTCTTAGATTTCAGCAAAGCATTTGATACTGTCGACTTCGACATCTTACTGGCCAAACTTAGCGGTCTAAATTTCTCACCAAGTGCAGTGCAATGGTTTCGCTCATACATGATTTCTCGTCAGCAACGAGTCCTGTCTGGGAATATAAAATCACAATGGCGGCAGGTAGTGTCAGGCGTTCCCCAAGGCTCAGTATTAGGTCCTATACTCTTCTCTGTGTATGTCAATGATGTGTCATCGGTTCTGACCTGTTGCAAAGACCTTATGTATGCTGATGACCATCAGTTGTATCTAAGTGCGAAACCAAGCAATCTCAAGAAAGCTATTGAAAATTTCAATACTGACCTCGATGCACTGTCAAAATGGGCACAGGACATAGGTCTAAAACTAAACCCATCTAAAACCCAAGCGGTACTTGTTGGTCACTCTAAGCTCATTAGCCCAAAACATCGGGAATCCGTACCACCTCTTATCCTAAATGGAACAAATATTAACTTCTCTCCCTCAGCAAAGAGTTTGGGAGTAATAATAGATGAAAATCTAAATTGGACAGAGCACGTAACTGCAGAGTGCAAAAAAGCATCAGCATCCCTTCATGTCCTACAAAAATATAAAAAACTCTTCCCTTTCGATCTGAAAAAGAAATTAGTACAAACGCTTATACTCCCAATCATTGACTACAGCGATATTATCCTACAAGGCCTCTCTCAGGAAAATTCCCGACGTCTAGAACTGGTCATGAATGCCTGCGTCCGATATATCTGTGACGTTCGACTTTTTGATCACATTTCACCAGCATATGCAAAATTGTCCTGGCTGCGTGCAGACAAACGTAGAGATTTCCATACACTCTGTCTCATCTACTGTCCCTCAGATCTCTCCTCGTCCCTAACGCTCATGTTGGAACAACATGACTGAAACACACGTTCCCATTATAATAAAATCCTCTCCGTTCCACTGCATCGCTCAGTCACCTTCTCCAAGTCCTTTACAGTAGCGGGAACCCGACTCTGGAATAACCTCCCTCGTTATGTTAGAGAACTTAAAAACGTGTCCGGCTTCAAAAAACAGTTAATGACGTATCTACTTAAGCAACAGTAATGCCTTTCCCTGTACATGAATGCACTTCAGCTCATTACTTCCCTCTTTCCCCCTTCTTAAATCTCACTTCCCCAAAACTCGCTATACTAGTAAAATCTACTTTACACACCAAGATATTATGTACATCTGCACAAACCTTCATTATTATTGTCAATCCTTCTCATGTTTGTCATTATTATTTGATTTTTTTACTGTTATTATTATTGCTTTTATCATAATCTGTATGTATAGCACCTGTTGTAAAAATACTGCCAGCATTTACTTTATTAGGTCTTAGTCATGTTTATCATTATTATTTGATTTTTTTACTGTTATTATTATTGCTTTTATCATAATCTGTATGTATAGCACCTGTTGTAAAAATACTGCCGCATTTACTTTATTAGGTCTGAGTCACTACTCTTTATTCATATTGTCACCAGAGTAAGCTAATTTTCTCATTTAAACTATGGTCATGATGTAACTCCTATGTGTGAAATGCTGCATGTGTGGAACACTGGTCTGATGTAAGAGAGGGCCTGATGGCCCTAATCTGATCAGGTTAAATAAATAAATATGTGATTATTCTACACTTATCTCTACAGTGTACGTACTTATACATGAATCAGTAAATATTTTTTTCTAATCAGGGCATGTTTGTGCTCGGTACAGCGTTCTCTCCTAGTTTGAAGTTAGCATACTTGGGTTAGTTTTAACTAACTTGCTTCAGGACTCCTTTTGCCTCAAGTATTTAAATGTTTTTTTCTTCCCTGTAATAGTGTCCTTCTTGTGAAGGAACGTCCCGTCGACAACGAGGTCATTTGAAGCGGAACCCAAGCTCGGATTAGGGAAGATGGGAAGGAAATCGGCCGTGCCTTTTCACAGGAACCATCCAGGCATTTGCCTAAAGCGATTTAGGGAAATCACGGGATATCTAAATAAGGACGGCCGGACGCGGGTTTGAATCGTCGTCCTCCCGAATGCGAGTCCAGTGTGCTAACCACTGCGCCATCCGTAAATGTCATGACTTAACTATTTATAAACTACCTTCAAAATTATACCCAAACATAGATTCACACATAAAACACTTTAGACTCATTGCTTATGAAAATATTTCCTCAAATCGTAATAGCTCCAATATCTCTTGTACACAAGCGATGGTATGGGGTGTGTTCACAAAGTAATGTAGCCTTCTACTTGGTAAGTCTGTAGTTGGCGTAATTTCGTGTCATAATGTAACTTACGTAACCACGCCTGTTGTGTGATTGTAGTTAACAGAGACCTTACCTTTACCTGAGAGGAACATTCTTCTCTGCATATACTGAGCAGCGAATGTACTAGTACCCATTAATTGCTTTCCCTGGATTAGCTAATCAGATCAGCGGAGTAAACTTTGTGTTGTACAAAGGAAGACAGTTTACCATCTGTTATAAAGTTCCCTACAATTCAAATATCTGTTTTATTTTGTTGCTAACTGCTGTTGTCTTTGACTATGGGATTTAATATGTGTTGTAGCTATAAATCTTGCTGGGGCGGACATTCATACGATATTGATAAGTGTTTGTGATGCCATGCTTTTACTAAAGACTTACACACACTTCAACGACGACCTTTGTAATTCATCACGTTGTGACGAGTCAGTAGTGGTGAGTCAATTACTTTATTCATTATTTGTCTCTCTATTTCATCAACTGACTACATTGTGCAGATGTGTCACAGGTCGGTGCCGATTTCATTTAATTAACTCAAATTTTATCCCTTGCAGTATTTCCTCTGGTTCACCTTTGCTGCTATTGTATTTCTTTGGCAGCTCATTTCTTTAGTCAGTGTTGTTTTGTGCTCATCAGGTGTAATAACTCAGTTTTGTTTGGTTCGCGTTGTCAGTTTATTTATAGTATCCCATATTTCTCGTGTACTGGGAACATCATCTGTACTTTCTCCCAGTCTGCATGTGACGTTCTACAGTGCAATGATTTTGAAGACTTGAACCGTTGGACAGCCGTCAACAACGAAGAACCGATTTCGGAGATCGTAGATGAGAAGCACGTTATTGATGCTGTTCGAAATGAGTGTAGTGAAGCAGTCGATGGTGAGCATGATGACTGTAGTGCTGAAAGGATACACGGAGACTCTAGTAAGATTTCTTCAAGTTCATGAAATAGCTGAGAGTGGAAAAATAATTCATTAATGATATTTTATTTTGGGGGCCATACATTATACTACGTTATATGCGATTCCGCCATATATCGGACCGCGGTATATCGGGCTTCTAATGTATCTCGAAAACAATTCATCGTATCTAAAAAAAATTAAGACTACAATTTGTTCGTGTCGGAGGTGGACATCCCATGATACCAAACTCGACCTCCTACACCGTGCGTGTGTTTGTGTGGGAGGGGGGATTTGAAATCTTAAATGCGAACTCACATTCTTTTACTGAAAATTCTGATTCTACAGACAAAAATGCGTCAGTTTTATCTGAAACATTTTTTTCGTTTCGCGACAGATGACACCGTAATTGGAAAAAACCAAATGGGTAGAAAATCGTATGTTTCAAATGCTATCCAAGGGCACGCCGCGAGGGTAGGACAGGCAATCATTTAATAACTCTTAATGACAATTCCTATTGTCAGTGTTGCATTCCTTCGACGAAACGAAAAGGGTACGTGTAGCGAACTACGACTTACCATAACAGGCAGTGCGCTCAGAAAAAGGTTCATTGATTCGTTTAAGTCAAAATCTACGTTTAACCACGTCGACGTAATAGTATTCTGTTCACTTTGGAGTGCTTTGTTAATATGAATCACTTTGCTTCTCATATAGCGGAGTGTTGACTAAGTGCTCAAAAGTTTGACTTTCAACTTCAGTGCAGTCAACAAGTGACTGTGCACAGAACAGAAGCATATTTGCGGGAATTTCAGCACAAATGTCTCTTAGGGGTTCTGTCATATTTTCACGGTCTGTTGGAACTTGTTGATAAACCTCATCTTTTAAATAACTCCACAGAAAGCGATCCGGCGAAATCAAATCATGTAACCTAGCAGGTCAGTTAACAGGGTCACCTCTACCAATCCACCGAGCGTTGTAAACATAGCGTAATACTTCCCCTGCTTGAATTGAGTAATGCGTTGGGCAACCGTCATGCTAATGCCACATACCTTGCCGAATGTCCAAGGCAACATCCAGAATTACTACTGGTAGTTCCTCGTCCAAAGAATTGAGATATTTGATTCAAGTGAAAATGCATTCAATGTAATAAGGATCTAAAGTTTGTTCCCTGTGATTCCACACCGAGAGGTAACCGACAAGAACGTACAAGTTCAGCTTGTCGTAACCAGTGTTGATTTCCTACACTCTAGTAATGCATGTTATTCTGATTAATGCTACCATGGTTTGTGAATGTAGACTCATCTGAAAACAGTACATTAGCAAGGAAATTGGGCTTACTTTGAGTTTGTTGAAGCGTCCATTCACAAAATGCTAATAGTCGCCATGAAGTTCTTGGTGCAGTTAAATGTAATATGGGTGATACTTATAATGATGCAGTATGTTGAGAGTACTACTTAGGAAAATTCTTGAACGACGTTCTAATTGCGTACTGCTTATGTGTGGGTTTTGGTGAACAGCTGCTAGTACTTGCATTACCTCTCCGTGTAATTGTTTTCCCCGTTTCATTTTCGGTGTTTACGCACCATCAGACACGAAGGTATTCGCGAGCGAACATTATCTGTAAAACGCTCAGTATACAACACAACCGCATCGTCAAAATTTCTCCTGCATTCCCATAAATCAGAACCATTTAAAGTATTCTTCTGCGGCTGCAGCAGTCATTGTCGATTTGCAATTCTCTTCTAGAAATGAAAGGTAGATGTGCAGCCAATAACAACTAATGGGATAACGAAGTGTTTAGAGATGCTTTCAGTTCTACTTCTGAAAGTAAAGTGACCTCTGATCGCATTGCAGTGCCTGCTATGACACACGGTGACAGTGTTTCGTCGAGCAGTATCGTTATGTCGGAGGAATACAATGTTGAGAATGGGGTTTCCCATTAAAAGCTCTGAAATAACTGCCCCAACTAACCTCTCAGCGTGGAAGTGAGGGGGTTAATTCAGGTGTTCTTGGAAAGCAATTGGAAACATTCGATTTTCTACCCGTTTTGATTTTTCCGATTACAATGCCATCTGCCGCAAAACGAAAAAAACGTTTCAGACAAAAGCGACGTTTTTTTGTCCTGCAATAAAAAATGTGGATTCCCATCTAAGATTCCGAAGTTGCCTCCCCTCCCCCATACACAAACATTGGGTTGGATGGGGTTGGGTGTATATTTGGGTATCATTGTATGTCCCCCTTCAAGACGAACCAATTTTAATTTTAAATTGCGTGAATCCGATGTGTAGTTTTCGTGGCATTTCATTGTCTTCAGATAAATAGGACACCCTGTACGAACCAGTAGACATAGTAGGCCCACTTACCACCGCACGTGCGTGAGTCACTAAGCCACTTGGTATACCTCTTACGAGAGCATGTATAATAATAGTCTATATAATTGCCTTGTTTTGATCATGACACTTAAACTAATTGGCAGTCAATTGCTCCCTGATATCATTATCTCCATTGTAACGTAGCATTTTGTAAGTTTCCCACACACCAACCACGGTTTAGTATTTGTAGTTACGCTAAACGTATTATTTATAACGCTGTGTGGCATGGCTCACTAGTTCGATTACGTTAACTAGTCCGGCTTTATTTCCATCTCTATTCAATCAAATTAGATTCAGTGGGCCGCATTCCAAGTGCAGAGTACAGTGTACAGGTGGCGTCATCGACTATGTTACGTAATTGTCATCGTCCGTTTTTATCCTGCCATGACTGTACCACCTTCCACGTGGCGGAGAGGAATGCTCCACGTAGCTGATGATGTCGCTATTCGAGTTAATGTTTCCTTTGCCCGTAAACACCTGAATAGTTTCTTTGTCACATACGTATTCAACAAAAATATTGATTGCATAAAAGGCACTGACCCACCCCATATATTAAGTACTTGGGTGGAGGACGTATTTGACATGTTTCGTCTGTGAATGTTTCACCCGTGTAGAGGAAAATAATTTTTTTTTGTTTTCTGTAGTAGTTACAGGAGGATGCACATCCGGTGCTGTCTGTTTCAAATCGGACGGCTCTTGGTGTAATTTATGTGGGTCCGGTAAAAGTTCGTGTAATATACTGTCAGATGCTTTCACATTATGTTCAATAATTTTATCCGACGCGTCGTACTGAGTTAAGGGCTCAGCAGCTGAACGCTGCGCTATCTTCGTCGGTTCTGAATTTAGTTTCTCATTAGCAGTACTTAACTTTTCATGAAGTTTAGTGGAAACTTCACTATCTACAATAACGAGAGATGGTAGTGTATCTGGTACTGTTTGTTCTATGTCGACTCGATCACGATGCACTTTACTAACGTGCAGTGTTGCGTCGTAACTGTACTGTGATTGCAATAAAATTTGTCCTAATACATTCTCAAATAGATTTATTTCAGACTCAAACCTTCCTTGAAGCGTCTGTCTGAGATGGGAATTCAGCGGTTGGTGTTTGCACTATGTATGTTGTGTCTGAATCTACACGTCTGGTACGGGTAGCGAGTAGTTCATTAAGTTCGTCTTTTCGTTGGCCTATCTGATCACTCACGTAATCCATTGCTTCTTTTATATCAAGGCCTTTCTCTTACGTTAGATGACGTTTCATTACTTACAGTGTGCGTTTTCCTGAGATTGGTAGACATCTCACGAGTGCCAATGGACAGTCGCTTACAGTAGTTAAATATTTGCTTAATGTTAGCAGATACATCCCTACACTTAGCTGAAAATACTTCTTTTAGTTTAGCTGACGTCTCAGGTAAGAAGTTAGACGACAAAAGATTCGGAATTTAAGTTTCGATGGGTAACACATTTTGTTGTACGGCAATGTTAGTTACAGTGGATGGCATTTCCTGTGTTTGCTTGAAAATACACTACATATTTTAATTAAAACTTGATCTAATGTCTTAGATGTTGATTGATCTAAGTTCTCATTACATTTACTAAGTTTATGATTGGACCTCCCGCCGAAATGAGTAGATACTAGATTTGACATTTCCGACATTTCAGTTTTTACTTCTGACATTTGACTATCTTTAATGAATACCTCATTACGTATTTCACATGACGTTTCATTTTTCTCTGTTAACGTAGCACTTGTAGTAGACGCGTCATTACGTAATGTGTGCAGTTTCGTTTTAGTACACAATTCATTACGTAAAGTAGTAGTTTCATTTGAAATTTCTAATATATTCTGTAACGTTAGGTACATTACAGTATTTCTATTTGGTATTTGTATCATATACTTGGCTAGGAGTGGGGTTATCAATAGTATTCACTAGAGCCTGAACAGTAGGATTAGCTTGTTCGCTTTTAGCCGGCTATTCAAGTACGAGCGCTGAAGCGTTCATAGCTTATTATGTTCAGTCATCAATAGTGTTGCCAGATTCTTTTTATCCATAATGCACAAGTGTTCAGTTGCACAAAAATAGATTTATTGGTCTTCGTCATATTTTATTGAAGAATGTGTAAATTTAACATGCCTTTGTTTGATTTCACATATTTAAAAAATCAATGCAGTTACAATCACAGCTGAAAATGGTCATTAATTCACCTTTTATCAAATTCGGGTACATTTTTTACGTACATCCGTCCATTGTATTGCCATCTGTAAAAATAAACCTTTCTATGAAGCAGCTGGAACTATGAATACTAAACATGAACGATACGGCGTGAAAGATGTCACAGTTCTCATTCTTGGAAAACGCTTTCAAGATTTTCTTCCATTTCTCAATCGCACCCTTATTTTTCTCAGGCTAGTTTTGATTATTTGAAATTCTTCGTCTAAGATACCCATGTTTAGTTGATCGATCCTTAAAAGTTCTGCAACATTTTGAAAATTGTCTTATTATATTGGTGATACTTTGTTTAAAAACAGCATCATGGGAATTACGTTGTTTTCTGAGAAATCATATCGTGCTAACAAGTGGCCTACAAATTCACTTCTGTGTTGAAAATCTTTCCAAATAGATTATTTTGCATTGGTGCTTCATTAACCTGTTACTTCTCTTGTCATATTTACTAAAAAGTTGTCTTCTATTCCTTGCTCAATCTTATCGCGAATCCCGTGCTGCTCATCACGCATCTCAACAACTCACAGAGGATCTTATTCAATCTGTTCATTATTGTTTCTACAGGAAACGTTACGTTATGCAAAAACGGCGACCACATCAAAGTTCTTTTTTCTCTTCTTTTTCTCATATGATTATCTTATACAATAGACGCGGACAATCATTGCGGAATTCCAATAAATGAAATTTTAGTGCAAGCGAATTGTTAATACTCTTTCGACAGCAAGACCAATAGACAAAAGTCTCGTGGCAACACGTTTTATTACTTTTTCCCATTGCCTATCGTCGCTTGAAATTGGAGTTGCACGTCCGCTCTTCTTTTCGCAGATCTAGTGGAATGACTGCTTATTTTCAGTATCAAAATTTCCACACCCACTTTCAGCTTATCACTATTGTATTTTTCGGCATTTTGGAGAGTATGGACGGGCAACCAGCTTTGACAATTTTATCATTTTCAGCTGAAAGTAGTGTATAAATGGAATGGTTTCTGCTGAGGCTTAAAAGGTATTCCACCACTTCTAGACGAATTATCAGTATCACTGTCCCTTAATTCATTCATTTTGTCTACGGTTGTAGAAATATTCATAAGCGTAACACATTCAGCACTCAGTAGCTGAGGCAGAACAAAGAACGAAGTTTTAAACTAGAATGACTAACAAGAATGGAACTAAAATATCGTTCCAGTATTGTTAACATGCATTGACGTGGCATTTAAATGGATTAGAAAACGAACGAAAATGATAAAGACAAAACTGTAGAAAGTAAATGGAATGGATAATAAGCACACAGAAGAAGGTAGAACAGACACAGAGAGTCGCGGCGCTGCGCGAGAGGGTGCGAATCGATGAATGTAGGCCCCGCTGGGCAGTCATAGACTGACAGCCAAGCTAGTTGTATCTTCATGCGTTACGTGCGGAGATAATAGGTACTTGCCAGCTGTAACGCGAAAGATTTCGCAATAATCAACGAACAAGATTAAAATGTACGGAAAAGTGACTGTTCCGCCGGGACATTTTAAGTTGTCTGAAATACGGGACGTCCCGGAAAACACGGGTCGTCTGCCAGCGCTGTTCATCATACTCATTCTCATCAGTAAGTGATTCATCAATATCCGTTACAGTTAATTTACCAGTTTTTTCTTAACAATGTAAATGTGATTGAGTTATACGTATTTTTAGTATAAGCCAATGAAATTAATTTATTCACTTACTTATTAGATTCATTAGCCAAGAATGATCTCGTAATGCAAAACGCTAAGCTAAACGGTGAAAATCGCTGCGGCATTACGCACTCCCACGACATTAATTCCTGTATCTTGTAAAATGTAATACATGCTATTCTTAATTATGTGAAAATAATATTTTCTGCGGTTATAAGCAAACTATTGAATGGGTAATGACTGCACTAGCACAGTTCTATGCGTAAGATATTGTAATAGACACTGCTGTTCTTACCTGATACGTTACGATGAGCGCAGTCAGCAAAACTTCGTGCTTTTAACTGTACTATGATTATTTTTCAGGTTCAAATAAATCTTACTGGTTTTATTTTTTCTCTTTTAGTAAGTCATGGCTTCCATTCAAATTTTTTGGGTGTAGATTTGTCGTTTGTTCGTGTAACAAAGACAAACGGATTACAACATTGTGCTGAAAATACAAATAAAATTTACATGACATATATTTCTATTTTTCGCTTCCTGATTACAGGAATCAGTTGTAATTTGCCCGTAGTCTGTATAAGTTAAAATGTCAAATTAATTGTTAGTGTTCTCCTTACAGGAACAAACTACAGGAGTTGTTTCTGGAGTGAAATTGGCTAATGAAAGATTTTTTAAAAATCTGAGATTTTTGCTTGTACACGACTCCTTCCACAGCTGTTTCTGCCCTTGTTTCTGTTACCATTTGTGTTTGAAAATTTATATGTAGACGCAAAACACGTTGTTGGACAACAGCAAGACGGGTGATGTGCGAACACGTCAAATTGCAGTACAATCCGGCGAAACACATCGCAGTGTACAGAAATAACTCTTCAGGTTTCGTTTTAAAAACATGCAGAACTTCAGGTTCTAAAATGGGCAAAGTAATGATTTGCATAGAAGTACGCGGATGGCACGCAGCCTCCACATCACCCAACTTAAGTTCCACAGCGGAAAATTAAATCTTAAACAGAAATACTGGTACACAAATAATCATGATAATGGGACATAAAAATCACACACTCAATATCTGGTAAAGCTAAGATGATTATCGGCAACTAACTTATGTAGAAAAACATTTACGTCTTGCACAATGGATGCCAGGTAGAGAAACGGTGAAGATGAAGAAGGCATACTTCCCTAATTTGTTTAAGAAATTGTCGAATGTAATTACACCAAGGTTTACATGTATCAATCTTACAAGAAAAATTTAAAAGATTTTCAAAGAATCGTTCACACCCAGTTTCAGTGCGTATCAGTCTGACAGGTGAAGACTTCGGCACAAGAAGTCACCCTCGTTCTGCCAACGGCCTTGTCAGAGAGGGAGGAGTCATAGATAGAGATTAAGGGCAATCTCTTGCGCTTGCGATGGGAAACTGCGTCCAAACGGTGGAGGAATCAACAGTAATCAACGAATGAGGATGCAGAAGGCATTGAAAAACCAGGACATGTGGTCCGCAATTGTAAAGGTGTCATGATGATGTTCTCTTCATTGATAAATGTCTCCGGGCCAACCCCCTTATTCGGACTTCGGGAGGGGAATGCCAAGGAGGACATGACCATGAGAAAAGGTTGAATAACCAACGAGGAGGATAGAATGACGAAGTTTGAATTTCATAGGAAAGCTAGAAAATTTTAAAATGGGAATGCTATGGCTCAATGTAGATATAGTGGGGGTCAATGAAGTAAAATGGAAAAAAGACAACGATTTCTGATCAGCCTAGTATAGAGTAACATAAACAGTGGCAGAAAATAGTATAACTAGAGTAGTGTTAATTATGAAAAGGAAGGTAGGTCAGAGAAAGAGATACTGTGAGCAGTTGAGTGATCGACAGCAAAACAACATTGAAAACAATAGTTCAGGTATAAATGACGACGTTGTAAGCGAAAGAGCAAGAGACAGAGGAAGCATATGTGGATAATTAATGGGTAATTCAGTACGTAAGGCGAGATTAAAATCTGGTAGTCATGGGGGATTGTAATGCGGTTGTAATGGAAGGAAGAGAAGAAAGGGTTACGAAAGAACATGAGCTTCGTAGTAGGAATGAAAGTGGAGAAATACTAACTGAGTTCTTCAATAAATTTCAGCTAGTTGCAGCGAATACTCTGCTCAAGAATCACAAGAGGAGGAGGTATATTTGGAAATGGCCAGGAGATACAGGAAGATTCCAGTTCGACTACATCATGGTCAGGCAGAGATTCCGCAATTGTAAGGCGAACTCAGGTATAGGTATAGAAATGATGAAAAGTAGGATGAAGTTTAAGAGACTAGTTAGGACGAATCAGAGCGCAAAGAAGTGGGATACAGAAGTACTAAGGAGTGAAGAGACACGCTTGAAGTTCTCTCAGGCTATAGCTACCGCGATAAATAATAGCTCCGTATCCAGTTTATCTCAAGAGGAACGGACATCTATAAATAGGGCAACGACAGGGGCTGGAACGAAAAACATATGTACAAGGAAGGTAACTGCGAAGAAAACTTTCACTGGAGCAAGAATGTTCAGGGAAATTCAGGAATACAGAAATACAAGTCACTTAGGAATGAAATAATAGGGAGTGCAGGGAAGGTAAGGAGAAATGGCTGCAAGGCAAATGTGAAAAAACCGAAAAAGAAATCATTGTTGGAAAGAATGACTCAGCATACAGAAAAGTCAAAACTACCTTCAATGAAATTAGAAGCAACGGTGGTAGCATTGAGAATGCATTGATAATTCCGCTGTTTAAAGTGGAGGAGAGAGCAGATAGGAGGAAGAGCACATTTGAAGGGCTTATTTCAATAGTGGTACACGTCCATTACCTTCACTTTTCTGTCTATAATGCTTCTGCAATTAATGATCCAAACAAACAGAAAGAAATGTTCATCTCTAGCAAGAAGCCATTTGTTGAATATTTCTGGTATCTCAACTGCAGATTTTTCAGCGCTCATTTAACTTTAGGACTCTGTATCTCACAATGAACAAAAATGGACTTGTACCACTATTGAAATAAGCTCTTCACTCGTGACCTCTGTGTAGGGGAGGACTTGACGAATGACGTGATAGAAACAGGAGGCTACGGTGAAAAGATATCAGATCCAGAATGTAAGAGGGATTCGGCATCTTAAGGTCAAATGAAGTCGAAGTGGTAGATAACATTCTATCGGGATTTCTAAAATCAGTGGGGCAAATGGCAACAAAACGACTATTCTCGTTCGTTTGTAGAATGTATAAGGCTGGTGACGTACCATCAGGCTTTCGGAAAAATATAACCCACACGGTTCCGAAGATAGCAATGAAAGATAAGTGCGAGAACTATCGCACAATAAGCTTAACAGTTTATGCATCCCGGTTGCTGACAAGAATAATATACAGAAGAAAGAAGGTTCAGATGGCTCTGAGCACTATGGGACTTAGCGTCTGTGGTCATCAGTCCCCTAGAACTACTTAAACCTAACTAACCTAAGGACATCACACACATCCATGCCCGAGTCAGGATTCGAACCTGCGACCGTAGCAGTCCCGCGGTTCCGGACTGCGCGCCTAGAACCACTAGACCACCGCGGCCGGCACAGAAGAAAGAGTAAGAAAGTTGATGACATGTTAGATGATGATCAGTTTGGATTTAGGAAACTTAAAGGCTCCAAAGGGTCGTTTTGATATTGCGGTTGATAATGGAAGCAAGACTGAAGAAATATCATGACACATTCACAGGATTTGCCGACCTAGAAAAAGCGTTCGACAACGTAAAATGGGATAAGACATTGGACATTCTGAGAAAAAGACTGGTAAGCTACAGGGAAAGGCGGATAATATACAATATGACTGACAGAGATCGCCGACAGTTGAAGAGGATTGTAATGTGTAATAGGCAGACATCTATCCACCCCATAACACAGCGATCCCAAACTGCATCAGGATCCAATGCAAGTACTATGACAGTTAGGCTGAAGGTGAGAAAACTTGGATATCATGGTGGAGCGACTGTCAGTATAATGCCAAATGGTGCCTCGCTTAGCATGAGGAGCGTAAACATTGGACGATTGAACAGTGGAAAAACGTTGTGTGGAGTGACGAATCACGGAACACAATATGGCGATCCGAGGGCGGAGTGTGGGCATCGCGAATGCCTGGTGAACGTCATCTGCCATCGTGTATAGTGCCAACAGTAAAATTCGGAGGCGGTGGTGTTATGGTGTGGTCGTATTTTTCATGCAACCCTTGTTTTGCGATGCACTCTCACAGAACAGGACTACATTGATGTTTTAAGCATCTTCTTGCTTCCCATTATTGAAGAGCAATTCAGGGATAGCGATTGCATCTTCATCTACATCTACATCTACATGCATACTCCGCAAGCGACCTGAGGTGTGTGGTGGAGGGTACTTTGAGTACCTCTATCGGTTTTCCCTTCTTTCAACACGATCGAGCACCTGTTCATAGTGCAAGGCCTGTGTCGGTATGGTAACACGACAATAAGATCCCAGTAATGGACTGGCCTGCACAGAGTCCTGACATGAATTCCATAGGACACCTTTGGGATGTTTTGGGACGCCGACTTCGTGCCAGGCCCCACCGCCCAACATCGATACCTCACCTCAGTGCAGCACTCCGTGAAGAATGAGCTGCCATTCCCCAAGAAAACTTCCAGCACCTGATTGAACGTATGCCTGCGAGAGTGGAAGCTGTCATCAAGGCTGTGGGCCAACACCATACTGAATTCCAGCATTACCGATGTAGGGCGCCACGAACTTGTAAGTCATTTTCAGCCAGGTGTCCGGAATCTTTTGATCAGATAGTGTGGTTCAAACTAAATCTGATTTGTGACTAAGTTACTGTAGAGGGTATCAGAAGTAACATATGGTGTTATATATAGTTTTCCCTTTCTGATGAACTGTATATTGTCCGTATTTATCTATCATAAAGTAAGGACTTTTTTACCAGAGCCTCAAGGGAGTTTCAACAAATTACTGACTATCCCACGTTTTTCGATTGCCTAAATATAAATCTCGTTCTACATCCTCATGATTACTCTGCAGTTCATAATTAAATGTTTGGCAGGGTGTTCATCGAACCTCCTTCAAGATACTTCTATAACGCTCCACTCTAGAACAGCCTGCTGAAAAAACGAACACTTAAACCTTTCCGTGCAAGATCTGTTTTCTCTTATTTTGTAATAATAACCTTTTCTCCTCATGTGGATGGGTGCCAACAAAATATTTTCACACTCTTAGGAGAAAGTTGGAGATTGAAATTTAATGAGAAGATACTGTCGCAAGGGAAAATACGTTTGTTTTAACTTGCGTATCATAGCCCTGGCATTTTTTCGGTGTCCTCCGTCAATCCTCTCTGAAGCAGATTCCACACAGCATAGCTATAGCCTAAATGAGGACGGACAAGCGTAGTGAAGCAGTTCCTTTAGTAAATTTATTGCATTTTCCAAGTATTCTGCCAATAAATCACAGTCTTCGGTTCGCTTCCCCCACAATTCCGATTTAAGTTAGTCGTAATTCTAATCCCTAGGAATTTAGCTGAATTTACAGCTTTTTCATTTTTGTGACTTATGGTGAAACATAAGTGTAAAAGATTCCTGTTAGTATTCGTGTGGATCGCTTCGCACTTTCATTGCTTATAGTCAATTTCCAGTTTTCGCATCATACACATATCTTGTTTAAATGATTTTTCAGTTGTTTTTGATCATCTGATGAGTTTGGAAATCGGTTAACAATCTAAGACATGTGCTCAGAATTGTGTCCTAAATCGTTTATTGAGATCAGGACCAGCAGAAAGCAGAACCCTATAAGAGTTGTGTGGGGATAAAAGATATTACTTCTGTTTTATTCGATGACTTTCCGCCAGTTACTAAGAACCGTGACCTCTCTGAGAAGAAAATAACGAACAGAGTGGCACACTGGCACAATTGAAACGATACTCCATAGCCACACGAGTGGGTTAGAAGCCGCTTGTGACGAACACTGGCAAAAGTCTTCTGGAAGCCTAAAAATATGGAAGCAGTGTGACATACCATGTCGCTAGCATCAATTACATCATGAGAAGAAAGTACTAGTTTGCTTCACAATTACGCTATTTCCTGAATCCGTGTTGGCTGTTTTTATATAAATAGTTTTCTGTAAAATAGTTCGTAATGTTCGAACACAGTATATGTTCCACTTTCACTTACCTTTATGGGCCCCATGATGACTTTACTTATCCTCCCCAGAAAATTGTGTGCCTGGGCTTGCTATCAGGTAGGCTCTTTTTAGTACCTACAGTGGTAGGTGCCGTTGGTACTAGGTTGATTTACAGCAGATGGGAATTGTGAGACCTTATTTGCTGATTCGGATAGATTTTTTATTTGTAAGTATATTTGCTACCGTGTCCTCGCTCATCGTCCTCTTCTGAGGTGAGCTGGATGTTGCCCTTGTTTCGAACGTAACAGACCGATAGGGAGCACGAATCGCTCGGAATTGAAGTTGTCACATAGCGTGTACGCAGCAATAGAAAGTGGAAATAGAACCTCTAGGTTTTATAATGACTGAAATTTCAGAGGTTATGAACTGCTAAATGTAAAGGTTTAGGATCAAATTCTTTACTGTGGTGGATGAGACCTTTGGGCAGGTGATATTTGGGACTGGTAGAGAAAAGAGGGAGCATTGTGTCGGAGAAGAAGCTTAGGTGTGCTGAGGATGGAATGCATTCGTTCGGCACTGTAATATTTGAGCAGCTCGTTTTACATTTTGGCTTGCATAGGATATCGGTGATAAGAATTTTATGCGGACTTTTTTGAGCCAAAGTTTGTAAAGATTTTTGTATAATACCAAGAACTGGTAATAAAACAATCCTTTATTTGTTTATAGTTTCGATCCAAATCATCATCAAATGTCACAAAACTACCATATCCAATAAGAACTAGTGACTTCACCGATGACACGTTATGAAGTTGTAATATAAGTAGTGCTATTTTGTGGAAACGGTAGACAGAAACTCGATTTTTCGCTTCAGATATCAGTAAAATATATATTGCTCGCTGATAGTCGGGGTAGAGTGCTCGTAGAAGTACTGGGTATTGTTCAGTTGTGAAAGTGACAGAATGCAGCAAGTGAAGACATGCCTAATGGTTTCTTCTTATAAAGGGGAAATGGTGCCGCTTCAAATTAGTACTGGAAATGGAAATGAGCGTTTGGCGTCATTTGCCGGTAGGCCCCTTACGTGGCAGGTCCGGCATCCTTGGTGCAGTGCAGGTCTTACTACATTCGAAGCCACATTGGGCGACCTGCGCGCCGGATGGGGATGAAATGATGATGAAGACAACACCCAGTCCCTGAACGGAGAAAATCCCCGACCCAGCTGGGAATCGAACCCGGGCCCCTTAGGACACCAGTCCATCACGCTGACCATTCAGCTATCGGGACGGACAGAATAGTACTGATAGGTCACAGCTACGAATAAATACCTTCTTTCCCTATGTTAGGCGACCGATGAAAACCTAGATACTTCGACTGCTGGATAATGTGGGTGCAAAACTGAAAGAGGCCTTGTGGAGAGGGGTGAATTTCTGTTCGAAACTATTACTGCGTGAGTACATCACTCTTGAATACATGTTTATTCGTTCTTCAGTCAACTGTCTCTTAATAATCTTTGGAAAATCATGATGGCTATCGAACTAATTTATCGGTATTGATACCGGAATTATCACCTTTCTAACGCAGATATCTGGCTGTGTTGGGGATTACATTCATTCGTAAGATAAGATAAACGTAAGAGCTGAGCTGAAATTAGCAGGTCGATGATTATGTCTACATCTAAGTATCCAAGGATATGGACACTTCACCAACAAGTGTGAAGTATCGATCACATATTCTTTTTTCTGTTTACAGTGACTGGGAGACTAACGTTTGGAACGTGTGACACGGGTTTTCCACGTGTGACACGGAAAAAGGTGATAATTACTCCTCCGAAAGTTATTTTGAACATTTCGTTACAAAACTACCTCTCGATCACCAAAATGCTGTTATAATAGTAACAGACAGCCTATCGTGCTCTGTTGGTTACCGTTGCTGTCTGGGAACGGTTGGACCATCGGTTTGATCCCCATTCGACTCGGGTATTTTCTCCATTCTGGAACTGTGTGTTCGTGTTCTTCTTATCAATTCATCATTATCAACGCGCTACTCGCCGAATCTGCGTGAAGTAGAAACACGTGCAGTGGGCGACTGAATTACCTCACACAGCGTTTCTCGGGCAATAATGCAATACGACAATTCCTTTTTTGTACCGCAGTAATGACAACCGATGTTCAGGTGACAGATCAGAATGGCTGGAATCTATGTCTTCTTCACAAGTGAAAAAGGATACGATTTACAGTCACCTCGGCGTCGAGTAATAACCGTTCAGGGATTGTATGAATGCGTGGTTTCGCGGCGATATGAATTAAAATCTTCACGGACTTTCAGCTGCGACAGGTGGTTAAAATCCCACGAGCATTCGGCCGAGCTCTCCTTGACCATTGTAGAGTCGTAAAGGATTGTCGTGACGCCGCGGCCTTGACGTTATATAGCATCGCCCCTGACTGTGATGTCTCAGGTGCTCTCTTGTCACCAAATGTGGTAAAGTTTTCAGTCCGTGTCCGCCGCGACCACTTAAACATCGCTATGGCCAAGTGCTAGACTGTACTGAGATGCAAAGCACCGCCTTTATTTACGGGGTTTTCAGATAATTTTATTCCTACCGCTTGCTTTAGGGCCGGCCGGGGTGGCCGACCGGTTCTAGGTGCTACAGTCTACAACGGAGCGTCCGTTACGGTCGCAGGTTTCTAATCCTGCCTCGGGCATGGATGTGTGTGATGTGCTTAGCTTTAAGTAGTTCTACGTTCTAGGGGAATGATGACCTCAGCAGTTAAGTCCCATAGTGCTCAGAGCCATTTGAACCATTTTTGAGCTTGCTTTAGGGCTGTCCCAGAATTCCTTAATCCTCATAATGACAGATGTTCGTCGAACAGAATCCGGCGTCCATTTGGTAAAGCGTGTTCTGCGAAGGCAGATTTTTCAGGTGTAATCACCTCTCCTGTTCCGTTCGAAGTTGCTCCACAGTGCGTACTGTTTGGCCAACGTAGTATCAGCCACACTGACATTGTATTTTGTTCACTCCAGAAGTTGTATGCCTCGTGTCGTCCTTGACAGGCCTTATGAGCTGTCTTTTTTTTTCTGGGAGTCTGAACACTAATGAGCTGCTGTGTCTTTTCAGGATCCGGCTAATCCTTCAAGACACTGTGCCACAGAAAGGCAAAAACGCAGGTTCCTTGTTCTCTTCTTTGCTGGTGCTTTTCCTGCAGTCATCATTGGAAGAGGTCACTATCGAGAATCTCCTGCCTCAGGCGCCGGTACCACCTACGCTTAACTCACCAAAAATAGCCCGTGGTGCCTGGCGGTGACTGTAGCCGTTTTCTCGAAGACTTTTCGAGGTGGCTTAGTTCTTGTGGCAGATTTTCAGTGTGTATGACTTTCGCACTGTGGACGAGGGTAGTCAGAAAGCCAAGCCTTTGTGCCGGATGGTGGTGGCTAAGAGCATTCAAATTCCGACCCGTGTGTGTAGCTTTCCGGCGCACACTGCGGCTGAGCTTTCCATTGGTTTTCCGGAGAACGAGGAAGGGCAATGCATCATCTATCTGTACTAGCATCGGAAACCTAATGTGCTGCCGCGCGGGATTAGCCGAGCGGTCTAGGGCGTTGCAGTCATGGACTGTGCAGCTGGTCCAGGCGAAGGTTCGAGTCCTCCCTCGAGCATGGTTGTGTGTGTGTTTGTCCTTAGGATAATTTAGGTTAAGTAGTGTGTAAGCTTAGGGACTGATGACCTTAGCTTAAGTCCCATAAGCTTTCACACAGATTTGAACATTTTTGAACCTAATGTGCTTGTGAATGCCGTTCAGCTGTTCCAAGAATTTTCGTCAAGTTTCTCACCTCCAATGGTCCAGATGATAAAACTGTGGTCTATATAACTATGAAAACAGCTTGGCTTATCTGGAGCCGTGTCCAAAGCGACGTCTTCAGATGTCTCCATAAAAAGGTAGGCTGTGGATGCAGCTGTCAAATTTCCCATCGCAACGCAGTCCAACTGGTTGAAATACTAGCCGCCGTTAACGAACACTATGTCAACGTGTGCTTAAAAAATACCACAATTATACTGTCAAATAACTGGGAGAGGACATTTTTGCAGTTACTGACAGGACTTAAGTAATGAGTCCGCATCAAAACTGATCATTATATCACATTGCCCTAGACACAGATGTTAAGTTCGATTGACAGAATCATCAGTGTTCTTGATGGGATCCACCCAGTGACCACATGTTTTGCCTGTCTGTAAGCAGGTACCCTTATATTGTTAATAATGGGGAGAAGAGGAGAACCCTTTCTGGGGCCTAAGCCAAGAATAATGAGGAAGACATCAGAGCTCCTAAAGCAATTATCGTTGCAACAGGCCATGGTTGGGGTCTCCTCCCTGAGGGTCCGAGATCACCTGCACCATATGGGCTAGGAAAGATCCGCAAAACAAAAGTTGAGACAAGGGTAGCTATGCGAGAAGGATCGAATAGATTCTGAATCATTTCTTACCTCCTGTGTTATCGAAAAAAAAATAACTTTTGGTCCAACGTACAATAAGCCAATAACGCAAGTCGTCGCTCCATATGCTGGTTCACAAATTCGGCATCATAACTGAAAATGGTGAGAAAATGTCAGTACTAAATGTTGATTGCCAATAGTGCTTCATTAAAGAAAATCGTAAAATCGATCCTACCTTCCATATTCGCACGAATGGTGAAGTTGCAGAAGGAACTGCTAGACAGAGGTAAAGCCGCTAGCGGTGATTAGATAACCATTTTGACTTTGTATCAAAAATGCGGAAAAACTGGTCCATCTCCGGCCAGTAACAGTTTATTCTACAAAGCAGCAACCAACGATTGTCCCAAGTGATTGCAAAGCCCGTAAGACACATACTGAGAGCTAAAAATATATCTTCCTGACTTAAAGTAGTCGCAGTGTGACGAACAGTATTTTGTGCACTTGTGTGGTGACAGATTTATAGACAAAAGAAAGTTCTTCCAAGGAACCACCACAGAATACATAAGGTACAGAATCAGTTGAAAGTAGCACCAAGATTAGTGCTATATATACCTCGAGATAACTCCGCAACATCTTCCTCGAAAACGAGTATCCGCTTATGGAATAAAATAACAGCTATACCATAGGCGGGAAAACTTCTTAGGTAAGAACAGTCATTGCTCCATTCTTTGTGTCAAAAGTCAAAGTAACTTCCGGCATAACGAAAGGACGGGTCGTTGGATCGTTACTACTGAGTGTTAATAAATTCTTGAAATTTTTCGGAAGTTACAAGTGTCGTGCAATATACATCGTTCACAGTTAATCGGCGTTTCTGACTTAGTTACTGTTAGTAACTAACGAACTGTGTTACATTTAGGTTTCCCTTCTGATGAATTGTGTATTGTCCGTATTTACCTACCATGAAGTAAGGACTTTTTTAACAGAGCCTCAAGGGAGTTTCAGCAAATTACTGACTATCCCACGTTTTTCGGTTGCCTAAATATAAATCTCGTTCTACATCCTCATGATTACTCTGCAGTTCATAATTAAATGTTTGGCAGGGTGTTCATCGAACCACCTTCAATCTACTTCTCTATCGCTCCACTCTAGAACAGACCACGGAAAAAACGAACACTTAAATCTTTCCGTGCGAGATCTGTTTTCTCTTATTTTATAACAATAACCTTTTCTCCTTATGTGGATGGGTACCAACAAACTACTTTCACACTCTAAGGAGAAAGTTGGAGATTGAAATGTAATGACAAGATCCTGCCGCAAAGAAAAACACCTTTGTTTTAATTCGCCTCTCATAGCCCTGGCACTTTTTTGGTGTCCTCCGTCAATCCTCTCTGAGGCGGATTCCACACAGCACAGCTATAGCCTAAATGAGGGCGGACAAGCGTAGTGTAAGCAGTTTCCTTAGTACATTTATTGGATTTTCCCAGTGTTCTGCCAATAAATCACAGTCTTTGGTTTGATTTCCCCACGATTCCGCTTTAATTTATTCGTAATTCTAATCCCTAAGAATTTAGTTGAATTAATAGCTTTTTCATTTTTCTGATTTATCGTGAAACCTAAGTGTAACTGATTCCCGTTAGTATTCGTGTGGATCGCTTCACACTTTTCATTACTTAAAGTCAATTTCCAGTTTTCGCACCATACACATATCTTGTTTAAATGATTTTTCAGTATTTTTGTCATCTTATCTTGGAAACCGGTAAATGACAGAATCATCTGCAAACAATGTAAGAGAGCTGCTGATAATTGTCTCCTGAATCGTTTACTCCGATCAGGACCAGCAGAACAGCCAAGCGCTATAAGAGTTCTGTGGGAATAAAAGATATTACTTCTGTTTTATTCGATGACTTTCCGTCGGTTACTACGAAATGTGACGTTTCTGATAGAAAATAACGAACTGAGTGGCACAATTGAAACGATACTCCATAGCCACACTAGTGGGTTAGAAGTCGCTGGTAACGAGTGGTGTCAAAAGCCTTCTGGAAGTCTAAAAATACGGAATCAGTTTGACACACAATGTTGCTGGCACCCATTACATCATGAGAAGAAACTGCTAGTTTGGTTCACAACTACGATATTTTCTGAATCCGTGTTGGCTGTTTTTCTGTAAATCGTTTTGTGCAAGATAATTCGTAAAATTCGAATACAGTATATGTTCCACTTCGTCTTAATTTTAGGAGTCCAATGACCATTTTACTCAAGGCACACCAGAAAATAGTGCGCCTCGGCTTCCTATCAGGAAGGTACATTTTAGTACTTTCAGTAAACTAGGGTGCTGTTGGTAATGGGTTGATTTACAGCATATGGGAATTCTGAGATCTTTTTTTGCAAATTCGATAACTTTTCCATTTGTAAGTCACGTTTGCTACTGTGTTCTCACTGAATCTTCTCCTCTGAGGTGACGTGGGTGTTGTCCTTGTTTCGAACTTAACAGACCAATAGGGTGAATCGATGGCTGAGAATTAATGTTGTCGCGTAGCATACATGCAAGAAGACAAAGTTGAAATAGAACCTGTAGGTTTTATAATGATTGAAATTTCACATGTTATGATTCGATAAATGTTTAGGCTCGGGATCTAATTCTTTACTGTGATGGATAAGATATTTCTGTAGTTGATGTTTGGGTCTGATCGAGAAAAGAGGGTGGGCTGTGTTACAAAGACGCTTAGGTGTGGTGAGGATGGAGTCCAGCCTCTCGGTGCTGTAATATTTGCGCAGCTCATTTTACCTTCTAGTATGCGTAGGATATCAGTGATTCGAATTTTAAAGAGACTTTTTTGAGCAAAAGTTGTAAAGATTTTTGTGTAACACCAAGAAGTGATAATAAAACAGACATTCGTTTGTTAACAGTTTCGATCCAGATCATCATCAAAGGTCATAAAACTGCTGAAGTCGGTAGAGGGAAGGAATCACGGAGCGATCATGGCAACGACCAAGTCACTGTAGTGAATCTCTGCAGGAGGCCTGGTATAGTGGTCTGTGCAGTCAACTCGCTGGTAGCCCACTCCAAAAGTAAGATGTGGCTGGCATATCCAATAAGAAATCTTATTTTCCATGTGACTTCACCAATGATACGTCAAGAAGATGTAATATAAGAAGTGGTTTTTTTATTGTTGGAACGGTAGAGAATCACTCGATTGTTCGCTCAGTTATCTGTAAAATATATTTTGCTGTTTGATAGTTGGTGCAGAATGCCCATAAAGTTATAGGAACAGTTCAGTTGTGAAAGTGATGCAATACAGCTAGTGAAGACATGCATCATTTCTTCTTATAAAGGGGAAATGGTGGCATTTCTGAATAGTATTGATAGATCACAGCTACGAATAAACATGAAGAGCACAAGGCAAAAATGATGATAGTCAATTTTTTCCCATTTTCAGGTTAGGACAGGAATTTGTAGCTCAAATACGGCCGAATTTGTAAGGGGGAGGGGGGTGTACACGGCAATAATGCTGGCAGTTAGCAAGTTATTTGCCATTTTATTTTTGTTGTGCACGGTAAAAACGATGAATGTCATCTGCGTTCACGGCACATATGATGAGAGTCATTCCATAAGATTGGCAAAACCTGCTTGATCAGGAGTTCAACATCCTGTCTTCATTCTTTTGTTTACTATGTGTTTGTGGTTAGAAAGTTGCCAAAGTTTATAGCTTGTGTTCTTGGTAGTAGTTTCTGTGAAAATGAGGGAATTAATTGAGTCAAGTGTGGATGAAGATTGTGAAAACGTCAGTAAACCTAGCACAAAGAAGCGAAAATCCCATGGAAGGGTAAGAGATGTGATACTCACGAAACTGGGCCCGATTGCAGATGTAAAATACTACAGTGTTTTGATAGAGTTCATGAGGTGAAAGAAAAAGATTAATTTCTCATTTTAATAGTTTAGAATCTAATGATGCTCAGTCCACATACTTGGCTGAGAGTATCAATATTTATGACGTCAAAAATCGCGGACCAAGAAAGCCTGAAAATGAATCATGTTTTAATAATAAGAGCTACACCTATGAAGTAAGAATAAAGGATGGGGATAATTTTATTGACACCCCTGTATGTTATAAAGCATTTTTGTCTACTTTTGGTGTAACTGGGGAAGGGCTCAAATTATTCAAACGAGTGTGAAAGAAACAGGTGAACCCCCAACAGACAAGGGAGGAAAGTATGACCACAAACACTGTAGGAGCTCAGAAGAAGTTAAACCAAGTGTCACTGATCACATTGCATCGTTTAAGGGCCGTACAAACCATTATAGTTTTGATAAAACTAAAAAAAACATACTTGCCAGACACTTTAAATTTGAAAAAATGTACACATTGTACAAGACAGGTAGGCCTAGTGGTAAGATTGTGTCCTATGAATATTATAGACAGATATCCGTATCTAAGTTTAACATAGCTTTCGGATATCCCAGAAGCGACACCTGCAGTGCATTCGACAAGTACCAAGCAGAAGTGAAAGCTCTAAACCTCCAGCTCGAACAGACTAATGATGACAAGGAAGAAGCAAATATTTTAAGCAGCATTAAGACAAAACAAAGTGAGAATGAACCACACTTGAGGAAAGCTAACATGTTTTATGACAAAAAGAGAAAATGTAGGAAAATTTCTAGGAAGAGGGAGGATACAGAGGCACTTACCTTTGATTTTCAAAAAATTTAAGCTTACCTAATTTGACCACAAATGACGTTTACTATCGCCGTCAATTGTCATTGTATTTGTTCAATGTCCACAGCCCATTTACGGGAAATGCAACTTTTTTTGCTCACCCAGAAACAGAAGGAGGTAAGGGTGCAGACGAAGTAGTATAGATGTTGCACTATTATATCTTCACCATGTTACAGTCCAATGTCAAAAACTTGTACATACTTTGCGATTCTTGTAGTGGACAGAACAAAAACTACACCATGTTTCGCTTCTGTTATTATGTGGTACAAATCCTAAAAAAACTAGACTGTATGACAATCATATTACCTATTCGCGGCCACTCTTACCTAGAATGCGACAGAGATATGGCCCTGATAAACGGCAAATTTCCTGCGGAGATACCAGAACGTTGGGTAAATGAAATAAAGAATGCCAGAGTAAAGCCTTCGCCTTTCACTGCGATTGAAGCTGACCAAAACCTATTTAGAAAATGGATTGTTTTTTTGGAAAATCACTATCACAAGAAATGCCCATTTGCTACACGACCAATTTGTGAAATAAAATTTTCAAAAGACCATTGCAGGTTAGTTGAACACAGATCATCTCACACTGGGTACTTTCTTATGTCACCGATCCTAACACAACACCAACTTACCAAGCTTTCAAGAGAGACAGAAGACCCTGGTGATAATACATCCTTCTCTTTATCACCAATTCTGCCTGAAGGTAAGAGAAAATGACTCAGCACTTTACCTTTGCTTTCACATATTAATAATCTATAGACCTACGATGAGTTATAGAATAATACCTCATAACAATAGTGTAACCTTGAAAGTAATGAAAACTTATCAGTACAGGAAATATTTTTTTCCGTTATTACAACAGATATTTAGTTAGGTTATTAGTTAAATTCATAATAAGCTATGTAAGTCGGTAGGTTAGTATTTTATGACAAAAACCACCAGCAGGTTCCCTTGTTTTAGCCCAAAAGTTTGCTTATTTCCAGATCTGATTAAACTAAAACCTGGAAACTACCAAGGCTTGCAGCACCTGAAGCAGTTTTGCAGTGCATCTGCTCAAAAATACTTTGAAGAACTTCCTAATTGACAAAACATAAGTTGTAAGTAACAGTAATAATATAAAATCTATATGGGCCTAATGTGTTAAAAATCTAGATTATTATAAATTTTATAAAACAAACAGTAAACAGAATCTGTTTACAGGTTACAAGATCCACTGAAGAAGCACAGAAAGCTAGTGGACTTTCATCGTTTTTACGAAGTTTTTTATGACTACCATCACTTTTACCATGTTTTTTGTGTACCTATTGTTGTTGTTGTGGTCTTCAGTCCTGAGACTGGTTTGATGCAGCTCTCCATGCTACTCTATCCTGTGCAAGCTTTTTCATCTCCCAGTACCTACTGCAACCTACATCCTTCTGAATCTGCTTAGCGTATCCATCTCTTGGTCTCCCTCTACGATTTTTACCCTCCACGCTGCCCTCCAATACTAAATTGGTAATCCCTTGATGCCTCAGAACATGTCCTACCAACCGATCCCTTCTTCTGGTCAAGTTGTGCCACAAACTTCTCTTCTCCCCAATCCTATTCAATACTTCCTCATTAGTTATGTGATCTACCCATCTAATCTTCAGCATTCTTCTGTAGCACCACATTTCGAAAGCTTCTATTCTCTTCTTGTCCAAACTATTTATCGTCCATGTTTCACTTCCATACATGGCTACACTCCATACGAATACTTTCAGAAATGACTTCCTGCCACTTAAATCAATACTGGATGTTAACAAATTTCTCTTCTTCAGAAACGCTTTCCTTGCCATTGCCAGCCTACATTTTATATCCTCTCTACTTCGACCATCATCAGTTATTTTGCTCCCCAAATAGCAAAACTCCTTTACTACTTTAAGTGCCTCATTTCCTAATCTAATTCCCTCAGCATCACCCAACTTAATTAGGCTACATTCCATTATCCTTGTTTTGCTTTGGTTGATGTTCATCTTATATCCTCCTTTCAAGACACTGTCCGTTCCATTCAACTGCTCTTGCAAGTCCTTTGCTGATTCTGACAGAATTACAATGTCATCGGCGAACCTCAAAGTTTTTATTTCTTCTCCATGAATTTTAATACCTACTCCGAATTTTTCTTTTGTTTCCTTTACTGCTTGTTCAATATACAGATTGAACAACATCGGGGAGAGGCTACAACCCTGTCTTACTCCCTTCCCAACCACTGCTTCCCTTTCATGTCCCTCGACTCTTATAACTGCCATCTGGTTTCTGTACAAATTGTAAATAGCCTTTCGCTCCCTGTATTTTACCCCTGCCACCTTTAGAATTTGAAAGAGAGTATTCCAGTCAACATTGTCAAAAGCTTTCTCTAAGTCTACAAATGCTAGAAACGTAGGTTTGCCTTTCCTTAATCTTTCTTCTAAGATAAGTCGTAAGGTCAGGATTGCCTCACGTGTTCCAGTGTTTCTACGGAATCCAAACTGATCTTCCCCGAGGTTGGCTTCTACTAGTTTTTCCATTCGTCTGTAAAGAATTCGTGTTAGTATTTTGCAGCTGTGACTTATTAAGCTGATAGTTCGGTAATTTTCACATCTGTCAACACCTGCTTTCTTTGGGATTGGAATTATTATATTCTTCTTGAAGTCTGAGGGTATTTCGCCTGTTTCATACATCTTGCTCACCAGATGGTAGAGTTTTGTCAGGACTGGCTCTCCCACGGCCGTCAGTAGTTCCAATGGAATATTGTCTACTCCGGGGGCCTTGTTTCGACTCAGGTCTTTCAGTGCTCTGTCAAACTCTTCACGCAGTATCATATCTCCCATTTCATCTTCATCTACATCCTCTTCCATTTCCATAATATTGTCCTCAAGTACATCGCCCTTGTATAGACCCTCTATATACTCCTTCCACCTTTCTGCTTTCCCTTCTGCTTAGAACTGGGTTTCCATCTGAGCTCTTGATATTCATACAAGTCGTTCTCTTATCTCCAAAGGTCTCTTTAATTTTCCTGTAGGCGGTATCTATCTTACCCCTAGTGAGATAGGCCTCTACATCCTTACATTTGTCCTCTAGCCATCCCTGCTTAGCCATTTTGCACTTCCTGACGATCTCATTTTTGAGACGTTTGTATTCCTTTTTGCCTGTTTCACTTACTGCATTTTTATATTTTCTCCTTTCATCAATTAAATTCAATATTTTTTCTGTTACCCAAGGATTTCTACTAGCCCTCGTCTTTTTACCTACTTGATCCTCTGCTGCCTTCACTACTTCATCCCTCAAAGCTACCCATTCTTCTTCTACTGTATTTATTTCCCCCATTCCTGTCAATTGCTCCCTTATGCTCTCCCTGAATCTCTGTACAACCTCTGGTTCTTTTAGTTTATCCAGGTCCCATCTCCTTAAATTCCCACCTTTTTGCAGTTTCTTCAGTTTTAATCTACAGGTCATAACCAATAGATTGTGGTCAGAGTCCACATCTGCCCCTGGAAATGTCTTACAATTTAAAACCTGGTTCCTAAATCTCTGTCTTACCATTATATAATCTATTTGATACCTTTTAGTATCTCCAGGGTTCTTCCATGTATACAACCTTCTTTCATGATTCTTAAACCAAGTGTTAGTTATGATTATGTTGTGCTCTGTGCAAAATTCGACCAGGCGGCTTCCTCTTTCATTTCTGTCCCCCAATTCATATTCACCTACTATGTTTCCTTCTCTCCCTTTTCCTACACTCGAATTCCAGTCACCCATGACTATTAAATTTTCGTCTCCCTTCACAATCTGAATAATTTCTTTTATTTCATCATACATTTCTTCAATTTCTTCGTCATCTGCAGAGCTAGTTGGCATATAAACTTGTACTACTGTAGTAGGCGTGGGCTTCGTATCTATCTTGGCCACAATAATGCGTTCACTATGCTGTTTGTAGTAGCTTACCCGCATTCCTATTTTCCTATTCATTATTAAACCTACTCCTGCATTACCCCTATTTGATTTTGTGTTTATAACCCTGTAGTCACCTGACCAGAAGTCTTGTTCCTCCTGCCACCGAACTTCACTAATTCCCACTATATCTAACTTCAACCTATCCATTTCCCTTTTTAAATTTTCTAACCTACCTGCCCGATTAAGGGATCTGACATTCCACGCTCCGATCCGTAGAACGCCAGTTTTCTTTCTCCTGATAACGACATCCTCTTGAGTAGTCCCCGCCCGGAGATCCGAATGGGGGACTATTTTACCTCCGGAATATTTTACCCAAGAGGACGCCATCATCATTTAATCATACAGTAAAGCTGCATGCCCTGGGGAAAAATTACGGCTGTAGTTTCCCCTTGCTTTCAGCCGTTCGCAGTACCAGCACAGCAAGGCCGTTTTGGTTATTGTTACAAGGCCAGATCAGTCAATCATCCAGACTGTTGCCCTTGCAACTACTGAAAAGGCTGCTGCCCCTCTTCAGGAACCACACGTTTCTCTGGCCTATCAACAGATACCCCTCCGTTGTGGTTGCACCTACGGTACGGCTATCTGTATCGCTGAGGCACGCAAGTCTCCCCACCAACGGCAAGGTCCATGGTTCATGGGGGGGGGGTGTGTACCTATATAAGTTCTTAATTAATAAAGTACCTTAAAATTGAAAATGTGTTTATTGTATTACATTTATTACCTAAACAAATAGATATAGAACAATAAAAATGTTGTTGTGATAATTATACGGTGAACGTTTATGATATACGTGAGACTAGAGCAGAAAATTCATCGTCCTGAAAAGTTACAAAAAACTGACTATCATCATTTTTGCCCTGTGCTCTTCACATATTCTTTTCCTGTATTGGGCCACCGATGTTAAACTAGAATATTAGATGCCTGTATAATGTGGGTGCAAAGCTGAAAGAGGCCTTGTGGCGAGAGAGGATTTCCTGTTCGGAACCATTACTGCATAAGTACATCACTCTTCATTCGTTCTTCAGTGCACTGTCTCTTAAGAATCTTTGGAAAATCATGATGGCTATCGAGCTAATTTATCAGTATCTATACCTGAATATCACCTTTCTAACGAAGATGACATCCTGTGCTGTCGATTACACTCAGTCGTAAGATAAGATAAACGTAAAAGCTGACCTGAAATTAGCAGGTCGATGATTATGTCTACATCTAATTATCCGAGGGCGTGGACACTTCAGGAACACGTGTGAAGTATCGATCACATTTTTTTTCTGTTTCCAGTGACTGGGAGACACACGTTTTGAACGTGTGACATGGCTGGGAGACACGCGTTTCGCACGTGGGACACAGACAAAGGTGGTAACTACTCCTCCGAAAGTTATTTTGAACATTTCGTCACAAAACTACTTCTCGATCGTCAAAAGACTTTTATAACAGTAACATACCGCCGATCGTGATCTGTTCACTAGCGTTGCTGTCTGTGGACCGCTGGACCCTCGGTTTTATCCCCACTCGACTCGGTTATTTTCTCCATTTTGGAAATGTGTGTTCGTGTTCTCCTTATCATTTCACCATTATCAATACGCAACTCGCCGAAGCTGCGTAAAATAGAAAGACGTGCTGTGGGCAACTGAATTATCCCACGTTGCGTTTCTCGACCAATAATGCAATACAAATTCCTTTTTTTACCGCAGTAATGACAACCGATGTTCAATTGACAGGTCAGAATGTTTGGAAACTATTTCTTAACAAGTGCAACAAGCATACAATTTACAGTCACCTCGGGAGCGAGTAACAACCGTTCAGGGATTGTATGAATGTATGGTCTCGCAGCGATATGAATTAAAAACTACACGAGCTTTCAACCGCGACAGGTAGTTAAAATCCCACGAGCTTTCGACCGATCTCTCCTTGGGCAATGTCAGGTCGTAAACGATTGTCGTGTCGCCGCGGCCACGCCGTTATATGCTATCGTTGCTGACTGTGATGTCGCAGGTGCTCTCTTGTCGCCAAATGTGGTAACGTTTTCTCCCCGTGTCCGCCGCAGCATCGTTATGGCCGGGTCCCAGACTAAGCCGAGGTGGAAAGCAATGCACTTATTTACGGGGTTTTCAGACAGTTTTATTCCTACCGCTTGCTTTAGGGCTGTCCCAGAATTCCTTAATACTCTGACATAATTCGGCGTCCTTTTCCTAAAGCATGTTCAGCGAAGGCTGATCTTTCAGGTGTAAGGACCTCTCCTGTCCCGTCCGAAGTTGCTCCACAGTGCGTACTTTTTGGTGAACGTTGTAGCAGCCACCCTGACATTGTATTTTGTACACTCCAGGAGTTGTAAGCCCTGTGTCGTCCTTCACAGGCCTCATGAGCTGTCCTATTTTTTCTGGAAGCCTGAACACTAATGAGCTGTTGTGTCTTTTCAGGAGGCGGCTATTCCTTCAAGACATTGTGCCACAGAAAGGGAAAAACGCAAGTTTCTTGTTCTCTAGTTTGCTGGTGTTTTTCCTGTAGTCATCATTGGAAGAGGTCATTATCGAGAATCTCCTGCCTCAGGCGCCAGTACCACCTACGCTTAACTCACCAAAAACAACCCGTGGTACCTGGCGGTGATTGTAGCCGTTTTCTCGTAGACTTTTCGGAGGTGGCTTAGTTCTTGTGGGAGATTTTCAGTGTCTATGACGTTCGCACTGTTTACGAGAGTAATCAGAACGCCAAGTCTTTGTGCTAGATAGTGGTGGCTAAGAGCGTTCAAATACCGATTAGTGTGTGTAGCTTTCTTGCGAACACTGTGGCTGAAATGTCCATTGGTTTTCCAGCGAACGAGGAAGTCAAGGGCAATGCACAATCTATCTGTACCCGCATCGTAAAGGTAATGTGCTCGTGAATGCCGTTCAGCTGTTTCAAGAATTTTCCAGGTTTTTCATGTCCGTTAGGCTAAATGATAAAAGTGTGGTCGATATAACGATAAAAGCAGCTTGGCTTATCTGGAGCTGTGTCCAAACTTACGTCTTCAAATTTCTCCATAAAAAGGTTGGCTACGGATGCAGCTGACGAATTTACCATCGTTAAGCTGTCCTACTGGTCGAAACACAAGCCGTCGTACGGGCATCACTATGTCAAAGTGTGCTTAAAAAATACCACACTTATACTGTCAAATCACTGGGAGAGGAGATCTACTCAGTCGTTGACGGGAACACAAGTAATGAGTCCATATCAAAAATGACCTTTATATCACATTGCCCTAGACACAGGTGTACAATTGGGTTGATAAAATCGTCGGTGTTCTTGATGTGATGCACCCAGCGACTACATGCGGCGTAAGGAGGCTGGTCAGATGTTTCGCCAGTCAGTAAGCTGGTACCCCAGTATTGTTCACAATGGGGAGGAGAACCCTTTCTGGGGCCTAAGCCAAGAATAATGAGGAAGACATCACAGCTCCTAAAACAATTATTGTTGGAAGAGGCCATGGTTTGGGTCTCTTTCAGGGCTGTACGACGGCTATATATACCTTGAGGTAGCTCCGCACCATCTTCCTCGAAATCAGGTATCCGCTTATGGAATAAAGTAACAGCTATAACATAGGCGGGAAGCCTTCCTAGCCAAGAACACTCATTGCGCCACTCTTTATGTCAAAAGGCACAGTAACTTCCAGCATAACGAATAGACAAGTCATTGGATCTTTACTACTGAGTGACCCTAAGTAGGTGCGTTCTTTGACATGAAACGTGGCTGACGGCTGGCCGCCACAGACTCCGCGTCCATCGCGACGTGGGACAGATAAGGCAGCCACGATATAATAATCTCAAGAGCAGCTATCTGCACCATCTGGAGACACAGTAAACCGCGGTAGTTCCTGGCGGAAGCCTTATCTTATGCTCGAGCAGTTGTGCTACGTTTACGCGCGTGGCCTAGATGTAAACCACGTGTCGACTGATTCGAACTTCTGACGCTCGAAATCGATTCCTGCCTAAATTTTTATGGCGCCTGTCGCCTGAACGCCGAAGACCTCGCCCACTGTCGAAAGCGTTAACCACTGGTCATCGTCCTGGATGGTATGAAATGGGTACCTGTTCTTGAGAGACGCTCTACAAAAAAGTCTATGATTTTCATTTCACGCTCGATAAAGACACAGGCAGACGACCCGTTTTAATTGTTGAGTATTGTATTACACTAATATGCAAGGAAAAGTATAGCTCAAAGTTAGTTTGCGATCCAATTAGAAAACCTCAGTCGTCGACTCACCTCGGAAGATGTTCTCCGTAGTTGAGAACGAAACGTCAGGGAGAAGAAGTTCTACAGATCGACCACGGCAACTTAGCCCGGAAGAGTTTACTGATAAAGACGCCGGCCGTGAAAGCCTACATGGAATGATTCTCAGTGTGTTGGTTAGACATCATCATTTTCTTTGGGCCTTTGTCCCAATTCAACGCGGGGCCGGGCTTGTTACTATGGATTTGTCGATGGTAGTGTCAGAGGGTGGCCAGATGCCCTTTCTGTCGTCACCCTGTACCATCAGGATGGAATAACTGTACCCCAGCTGTCCGCATCTAGTGTTAGCCATGCAATAGTGCGAACGCAGATGTCTGCGAGTCGTGTAACTGAGGTGGGAAATGGGGACCAGCCCGGTATTCACCTAATGGGATGTGTAACACTGCCTAAAAACCACATCCAGGCGGGGTGGCACACCGGCCCTCGTCGTTAATCCGCCAGGCGGATTCGATCCGGGGCTGGAGCGCCTCCCCGAGTCCAGGAAGCAGCGCGTTAGCGCCCTCGGCTAACCTGGCAGATACAATACGTTGGTTAGTGATATCAGTAATTCTTTACATCTCATTTCTTTTCCTGTTGCAAGCGACTGTTCATGGGTTTTTTTCGTTAGGAATTCGGCGCAACGACACCCCATCCCTGTGAATTTCATGGAGGCACAAAGTCTTGGCGATACACGTCCCTGAGGTAATAGTTTCTTGGAGACACCCTCTGATAAATCAGCGTCCCTGAGAAGAGTCCTAGTCTTGTTTCCCACCTTCTTTGTGGGATCAACGTTTATCTTCCTGTAGGAGTTGTCATCTAGCGGGCTCTGCATCTTCTCAATGTAGTCCTTGTGGGCACGGAGCAACAACAGCGTTGCTTTTATCAATAGGTGGGACGACAATTTGAGGACACCCTTTCAGGTCGCGACTAGCCGCCTCTCTCTGCTGATAATGTTCGACCAGACAGGCTTCAGGCGGTAGTCGCACTGCAACTTGTTCAGCTGAGCTATGTCCGTGACTGGAGTGAACTTAGAGGTGGGAGCATCTTTAAATCCCTTCTCCAGAACTGAATCTGCATCGCCACTCAGCCACATGTCAGTCAGATTGAAGACGGTCTTGCTCGGGGCCTCCAGTGCTGGTTTATCAGAGAGACGTGAGAATT
This sequence comes from Schistocerca piceifrons, assembly GCF_021461385.2. Taxonomy (NCBI): domain Eukaryota; kingdom Metazoa; phylum Arthropoda; class Insecta; order Orthoptera; family Acrididae; genus Schistocerca; species Schistocerca piceifrons. Next base: position 91,354,901 of record NC_060144.1, on the reverse strand, counting down.
TTTATCTTTGACGTCCTGTGTTCTTGTCATGGGCGTAATCGACTGCCACACGGGTACCATCTTCAATCCAATCTAAGGTCCATAAATTAAAATGAATGACTAGTTGTAAAAGTAGTCTACATAGTTCCCAAGAGTCGTACTCAAGCCTCTGGCGGTAAAGTGTTCTCTCTCACGTACAGAAGCAAGGCTCAAACGTATCTTCGGTTGCGCAGCTTGACGAACTTCTTCATGCTGCGATGTACCTCCTTCCGTAAAGATATATTATGTGGTTCTTCTGGCGTATTGATCTAACAGACCACAGATGTACTGTCGTTTCATAGTTTCCAACAGGCATAGTATTTCTTCGATAAGACTGACGAACTGAGCTCCTGAGGGCGCGCGGTCGAGTTATTTCCCCTGCCCCCACTAGACGTTCCGTCCACCCCTCGGCGGTCGCGGGGACGCTAGCTGTGATAGTGTTGATGTAGTTCCCTGTCTCCGCGGTTTGCTGAGAGTCTTCTTAATTAAGCTCAGTGCTGGTTTCCAAGCCTTGCTAAGATTATAGCCTTAATCTCGGTGAATGAGATCGCTCCTCTTGCGAATTTCTATAACCTCTATAACAACACTGTCCCAACATTTGGAACTCTATGCCAAGATACTGATACTTTCGTACTCCATTGCGTGATTCTCGGAGAAACAATGCTCTGCGATCACTGACTGGTTGGGATGCATGAGTCGAGTGTGCCTCTGGTGTTTTCTGCAACGATCCTCGACGGTGTGCACTGTCTGTCCAATACATGTATTTACACTTTTACCTGCAATCTGATATACGCTGGCCTTCCGACTGGGCCGTTGTATCCCATTGTCAGCAAATAAGGTCATCTACATATTTGCTATCAAAATACCTCATGTGAGTATATGCACACATCATGGCTCTGAGCACTATGGGACTTAACAGCTGTGGTCATCAGTCCCCTAGAACTTAGAACTACTTAAACCTAACTAACCTAAGGACATCACACACATCCATGCCCGAGGCAGGATTCGAACCTGCTACCGTAGCAGTCACACAGTTCCGGACTGCGCGCCTAGAACCGCGAGACCACCGCGGCCGGCTATGCACACATCATATCCACAATTCTGTGGATTTTGTAAAATGCCTCGACAACTTCAGGATGAAAGACTTAGATACCCTGGTGAGTTTTGATGTCCTTTTCGTTACTCATCAGGGTACCTCTGGGGGAGTCCCTAGAGCTCTTTAGTCGGAAATTGACGAGAAGACCACCGTCCTTTTTAGGCACGTCCTAACCTCCACATATTTTCTGTTTAATAGTGAGCGCTATGAACAAACGGGTGGAGTCGCAGTGTGCAGCCCACTCTCGCCTGTGGTTGCGAATTTGTCTATGGAGTACTTAGAGGAGGAAGACATGTCCTTAACGTCACTTCGGCGACTTGCGGGTGAATGAGGATGAAATGATGATGAAAGACAAACAACACCCAGTCATTTCAAGGCAGAGAAAATCCCTGACACTGCCGGGAATCGAACCCTGGACCCCGTGCGCGGGAAGCGAGAACGCTACCGCAAGACCACGAGCCGCGGACTGTTTATCATAAGAAAACCCACACTGACCTGTATTTGCATGCAGGTCGCTGCCACCATATTTCGCAGACGAATGGGATACACTATTAAAAAGGGCAAGCACCATCTGGAACGCCTCAGAACTGTATTGCGAGAAAACGGGTACCCAGAATGACAGATAGGTGCGCTCCAGGCCCCACCACAACAGTACAATATCTGGATACGGTAGAAATCACGGAGGAGGCGGCGACGACTACCTTTATAACGTACACTGGCGCACTGTCAGGAAAAGTGGGACGCATACTGAAGAAGGAGCGGGTTAAAACTGTCTATTGCCCACCCAATAACACACGAGTATCATTGGGAAATGTCAAAAATTACCCTGGTTTTCGGAAGGCCGAAGTATACAAGGTTTCATGTCAGTGTGGGAATGCATGTATTCGACAGACAGTGAGCACCGTCGAAGGTGGTTGCCGAGAACAGCAGAGACACACTCGACTGACGTATCCCAATAAGTCAGCAGTCGCAGAGCACTGTATGTCCGAGAATCATGCGATGGAGTGCGAAAGTACCAGTCTCCCCCATGCGACGAACGACCCGCTCCCTGTGCGTCCTCATCAAAAACTTCCCTCCAGTACCTATCGACCTATCGATTATCGACCAACTACGAAAACAAGGACTGAACATCACGACAGCCTTGAGAATTGTATCCAGGAAAAGCAACGCCCCTTCTGAAAAGTTCACATACGATCCGCTGACAATAGACAAAATGCTGACGGAGGGTGTAGCGATAAACGTAGAGCCACAGAACCCCCACATGGTCCCCCTCCTCCCCTCAACCAGCATAGTGCGGCAAGTGCGTATCCTTCAATCAGTTAACGGCACAGTGCACAGAGCAGGCAAAATGCACGAAATGTGGCGCTAGCCACAGCCCATCGCACTGCAGGCAACAATAGTTCGCCTACTGAAGTCGATACCACTCGGCTCTGTTTACAAGTGCCCACAGTGCCCCAAAGAAGCCACCAACGTCGACCACAGGGCCTCCATCCAAGCGGTCGTCGGATTTGAGCCCCTCCCAACGGAAAAAGTCTTCGCCGAAAAAGTAGTACTCAACGACGACCTAGTAAGACTCCTCACGACCGTCTTGGCGGATTTATTCCAAGACGCCAGGAGAAGGTGAAAAAATCAATAGAGAGAGCATTCAATCGCTTCACTGAAAGAGGCATGATTTTCAAACCACGCGAGAAACGCACTGCACATTACAGTAAGAGACAGATGGAACTCAGAAACACAATTGCACCCAACACTAACCAAAGAACGTGCCATCAGCTCGCACCCCCTCTACTCACCGCCAATCTCTCCACAGGACACACTTCAAGTACCACACAACCCTTCCACAGCCCCTACTTCCCGATCCCCCGTCCCCCACCCCTCCACTGTGGGCAACGTCGTAGAGTAGAATTACTTTTACTTCCTTTTCGCAGAAGCGAAAGCAATCAAAACAAAAAAGTCCCTCCTAACATCCACGCTCCACCAACAGAACATCCACGGTGCAGCCAAAGACAGGCAGGTTGGCAGTGGAGACGTGGCCATCTACATTCGCGACAGTATCGTTGCGACGGACATCACCCTACCAGCCGCTTTCGACAATATCGAAGCCAATACCGTTCAAATAACAGACAGGAATAGCAGATATCTCAAACTAGCATGCCTCTATAAACTCCAGTGACAGTGCTGCAAAACCAATTCACTCCGTAGATCAATTCATCTGACTGCACTTTAATGCTAGGAGACTTTAACGCAAGGCTTCATATGTTTGGTGACAGAGTGGTCAACAGTAATGGACGAGGACTATTCGACCTGCTAACATCTGACCCGATTCTTTGACTCCAGCTTTACCAGTCGATCTTCATCAGACACCAAGGCACATCAGCACAGACCACATTCTGTTTAGCGCCGATCTTGACGATGCCTTACCGATGCACCCACCCAGAATTGGAGGCTCAATTGCCAGCGCCCACCTGCCCATCCTATTCTCCACATCCGCTAACCAGCCCCCTTCCCCTGTCACCACCAAGCGAACCACACTAAAATATGCCAATGCAGACTGGGACACGCACCAAAACGTGCTCAATGAAGAGCGCTCCATGCCATAAGCTTTACAGATTGTGGTGTCACCGCCAGACACCACACGTGCTAGATGGTAGCCTTTAAATCGGCCGCGGTCCATTAGTATACGTCGGACGGACCCGCGTGTCGCCACTGTCAGTGATTGCAGACCGAGCGCCACCACACGGCAGGTCTAGAGAGACTTTCTAGCACTCGCCCCAGTTGTACAGCCGACTTTGCTAGCGATGTTACACTGACAAATACGCTCTCATTTGCCGAGACGATAGTTAACATAGCCTTCAGCTACGTCATTTGCTACCACCTAGCAAGGCGCCATTACCAGTTTATATTGAGATTGTTATTAATGTATCAACAAGAGCGATGTACACCAATTATGGATTAAATTTAAGTATTCCAGCAGCAACGTACCTTATTTGCTACTATTAATTCCCTTAACTGTTCCAGACCTCACGCCAGCCTGCGTGAGCTTAAACGCGTGCCTTTCGGCTACCGGTCATAGTGGATTGGCTGTCTGGCCAGTCCACTACAGTTGGCGACGAGGATGGGATACGAACCCACGTGTGCAAAGCACATTGGATTAGCAGTCGAAATTGCTCTTGTCTGCGCAAAGAAATTATTCACAGATAGAGAAGGAAGCTTTGGCTCTCGTATTTGGTGTTACTAAGTTTCATGATTTCTTGTATGGTCGTCACTTTACAATCATCACAAACCACAAACTTTGGCATCGCTTTTTCATCCGAACAAGCCAGTACCTCCACGTACAGCGCAGAAATTCATTCGCTGGTCTATTTTCCTCTCGCAGTACCGCTACGATATCTTGTGTCGGTCCACTGCTAAGCACGGAAACGCCGATGCGTTGTCCCGTTTGCCTGTTGCTGAGGATAGAGCATTCGATTCTTTCGAACTTGCTTGCATGTTCATTGATGCGGAAACCGATGACGTGGTCGAATCGTTTCCGATTGATTTTCGTCGTGTAGCTACAGCCACAGCTGCTGACCCTGTCCTTGCTACCGTTTTGCGTTTTGTTGCTACGCAATGGACCTTGTCAAAGTCACGTATTGCGGATCCGTTGGTTCGCCGATTATTTGCTCACAAGGAGATGCTTTTTGTACGACGTGGTGTTTTGCTGTTGCGTTCTGATGATGATCAGTCCAGGGTCGTGGTACCATGTTCGTAACAGTCCTCTGTCTTACGGCTTCTCCACCAAGGACATTGGGGTATAGTGCGAACGAAACAACTTGCTCGTCAGCACTGTACTTGGTTCGGAATCGATGCAGCGATTACGAATATGTGCTCTTCTTGCATGGCTTGTGCCGAACAACAATCCGCACCACCGCGGAAATTCTTTGCATGGCCGAAAGCCACTTCCCCTTGGCAACGACTACACATCGATTTTGCTGGTCCATTCTGGAATGCTCGATGGTTGGTTGTGGTAGATTCATTCAGTAATTTTCCTTTTGTTGTCCGGATGTCTTCCACGACGTCATCTGCCACCATCCAAGCGTTATCCGCTATCTTTTGTATCGAAGGTCTTCCACAGACTATTGTTTCCGACAATGGCCCACAATTCATGTCCGCAGAATTTCAGTCATTCTGCAAGGCCAATGGTATTCAACATCTGACATCCGCGCCGTTTTCGCCGCAGTCAAACGGTGCCGCTGAACGATTGGTCCGGACTTTCAAGTCACAGATGTTGAAGCTGAAAGAGTCGCATTCTCGGGAGGACGCGTTGTTGCTCTTTTTGTCCTCGTATCGCTCTCAGCCCCGCGATGGTCGCTCGCCGGCTGAGTTGCTGCACGGTCGTCCTCATCGAACCTTGATGTCTTTGCTACATCCGCCGCATCAGGTTCCTGTGCAGCGGCAGACGCCTGCTTTTGCTCCAGGCGATGTTGTATACTATCGCAACTATCGAGGTCCACGGCGTTGGCTCGCAGGGCGCATTCTTCGCTGCCTCGGCCACGCTATGTATTTGGTTTTGGGGGCCTCTGGTGAGGTGCGTCGGCATCTCAATCAGCTGCGCCTCTGTCGTCGCACGGGTTCTGCCGCTCCCCGTCTGCTTTCAGCGACGGTGCCGTCCGGTCAGCGCCCTGAGGACCCATCTACTGGCTCGTCTCATCCCCAGGTGTTACCGACGCTGCTTTCCATTTTGCTCCATGGCGACGCGCCGCCGCCGCCGCCGCCGCCGCCTGTTCTCCCGCCGGAGACGCCCGCAGTGGACGCTTCGCTGCAGCCGCCAAGCGCCTCCCTGGGTCACGCGCCGCCGGTCGCTTCCCGTGACCAGCTGTCCTCCGCCATGGAACTCTTGCCCGCTCAGGATCAGATGTCGTCTTCGCCCGTCGGGTGCCCCGTTCTGATGGAGGTCGACCCTTCGGCCCCTCCTGTCTCTTTCCGGGCGCATACACCGCATGTTGGCGTGCACCCTGGACTAGGTTTTCAGGCGTTTCCTAGCTCCCCTCGGACCGAATGGCAGGGTGCGGGTGGCACAGCCTCGTCTGTTGTTAGGCTCCCCACCTCGTCGCATACGTCAACGTGGGGTCCTCCCCACGGCGGGCGGAAGCCTTATAACACAACCGTACGCCGATTTGCGGGGGAGGAATGTGGTGTCACCGCCAGACACCACACTTGCTAGGTGGTAGCCTTTAAATCGACCGCGATCCATTAGTATATGTCGGACCCGCGTGTCGCCACTGTCAGTGATTGCAGACCGAGCGCCACCACATGGCAGGTCTAGAGAGACTTCCTAGCACTCGCCCCAGTTGTACAGCCGACTTTGCTAGCGATGCTACACTGACAAATACGCTCTCATTTGCCGAGACGATAGCATAGCCTTCAGCTACGTCATTTGCTACGACCTAGCAAGGTGCCATTACCAGTTTATATTGAGATTATTATTGATGTATCAACAAGAGCGATGTACACCAATTATGGATTAAAGTTAAGTATTACATCAACTACGTACTTTATTTGCTACTATTAATTCCCTTAACTGTTCCAGACCTCACGCCAGCCTGCGTGAGCTTAAACGCGTGCCTTTTGGCTACCGGTCATAGTGGATTGGCTGTCTGGCCAGTCCACTACACAGATAATAACGACCTCCAGCAAATCACCAGCAGACTTGGGACAGCCATGAAGAAAGCAGTAAAGGAAGCTGTCCCCACGAAAATAGTGGGAAATTGGAAATCCTCTATCCCCCAAGCAGCACTAGGCCTGAGAAGACAAAAGAAACAGTTACAACGACAAATGAGATGAGCTGACAACCTGGACCTTAAGAGACAAAGAATAGACTGAACGCTAGGATCAAGAGAATAAACACAGACAGCGACAATGGGGCGACATGCAGTAAGCTAGGCTGTAGGAATGGGGGGAAAGCTTTGGAACAGACTCAAAACTCTTACTGGGCAACGCTAAACATCCACCACTAACCTAATACTTAACAATGACCCTACAACAGACCGACTTAACAGGCAGAAGCCTTCAAACAAGTCTTCCATGAAGTATATTCCTTCCCCCCAACGATAGTAAGTTCGATGAACACTTCTTCTGGATACTCCAACCACAGAAAGCAAAGAACAGCAAGCCCTCACCAAAGACATCACAGACACAGAAACCACAGAGGTGTACACTCTACACGTAGCTCTGCACCAGGATAAGATAAAGTAAGACATATCCCCCTCCAAAAAGCTCCCCTTCACACCCTAATTTCCATCCTGTCCCCCATATTCGATTATTGCTTACACAATGAGACAGTTACAATGAAATGGAAGACCAGCAAGACAGTGATGATCCCAAAATCTGACAAACCCAGGCTAGATCCAATATCATGTAGATGAATATCCCTTCTGGACGTAACAGGCAAGTCTTTTGAATGAATACAACTAACAGATTAGACACTTACGGTGAAAATCAGGGTATACTCCCCCTCACACAGGCAGACTTCAGACCCAATACTCAATAAGACCCACTTCTCAAACTGACTGACAGCATTACCAGAGGTTTCAACCAGAGACACTGCACACTCGTAGTGTTCCTGGATATTGAACCAACCCTTGACAAGCAATGGCACCAGGGCTTTCTGTTCAAATAGGTAAATATGAGCATCCCAACAAAAGTCGTTAGATTGATCAGAGAATACGTTACAGAATGGACCTGCAGAGTCCATGTCGTCAACCAAGCTTCCGAAGCTTTCACCCCACAAGATCGCATCCCTCAGGACGGTGCCTTGCCCCGACTCCTGTTCACCCTATTAACAGTTAAGGTACCTACTGTGACAAGAACCAGTTGGACACTATGCAGATGACATGACCTAATGATGCACTCAATTACAGACTACAACAATACAATGCAAGTCAAGGTCGTACCTCTTCCGTCTACAAAAGTGGCTGGCCAAATGAAGGATACGACCTAACCCTACAAAAACACAGATAGTCATTTTTAGACACAGGCATTTGAGTAAGAAAATACAACATATGAAATCTTCACTCGCCTGACTCTCTGGGACACTGCCTTAAGACTAAAAGACACAGCCATATTCCTCGGTGTATGTAATGACGAACACGTTAATTGGAAGACTCATCTTATTCATTTCCTAAACAAGTCAAAACTCCGATAAAATCTCATCCAACAAGTACAAGGTCGCATCCATGGCTGCAGTAAACGAACTGCACTGCATACATAAAAGACTTTCATATGACTGGTCCTGGAATAAGCAGCAGCGCCGCGGGGAGACGTACACCCACTAATAGCGAATAGGCTGTACAATACAGCAAGGAGACTCCTCCACATCAATGCCAAACTACCAAACGTCATAAACGTCATAAATCATATAAAATTAATTGTTGGTAAGGCGGGTACCAGGTTGAGATTCATTGGGAGAGTCCTTAGAAAATGTAGTCCATCAACAAAGGAGGTGGCTTACAAAACACTCGTTCGACCTATACTTGAGTATTGCCCATCAGCGTGGGATCCGTACCAGATCGGGTTGACGGAGGAGATAGAGATGATCCAAAGAAGAGCGGCGCGTTTCGTCACAGGGTTATTTGGTAACCGTGATAGCGTTACGGAGATGTTTAGCAAACTCAAGTGGCAGACTCTGCAAGAGAGGCGCTCTGCATCGCGGTGTAGCTTGCTCGCCAGGTTTCGAGAGGGTGCGTTTCTGGATGAGGTATCGAATGTATTGCTTCCCCCTACTTATACCTCCCGAGGAGATCACGAATGTAAAATTAGAGAGATTTGAGCGCGCACGGAGGCTTTCAGACAGTCGTTCTTCCCGCGAACCATACGCGACTGGAACAGAAAAGGGAGGTAATGACAGTGGCACGTAAAGTGCCCTCCGCCACACACCGTTGGGTGGCTTGCGGAGTATAAATGTAGATGCAGATGTAGAACGTCACATCTAACACTGAGGTCTACCAAACAACCAGAGTAGAACTTCTCGAAACCAGGTTAGCCAAGCTGGAAGACCTAATTACCAAGAACCACAGAACACACCGAAAGCCTAGGTTCCAATATATCATCCCATCCTACACAACAGCCCAGAACATAGTTAAAATGTATCGAAGCTCGCCCCTCATATTGGAACCTCTCACAACAAACACCATTGTCCACCACCCACATCTAGATCAAAGAACAGGCGTTTAAAACACACATGCACAAACACACAAATGTCCACACACACATAATCACCACAGCCACCGCACCAACGATCATGACCCTCTCACAGAGCTCAAAGGACACCAGGGGTTTTACCAAACGACCTCTGACCATGTACATAGTACATATGATACACATACATATAATAATGAGTATGTAAGACACCTCACCTCTCCATACCCTGCAACGTCCTAACTCTCCTGTCCCTTTGCACGTGGATATCCATCAGCATTAAGTACTATTAATATGTTAAGAATAAAAATGTAATATTTGTCAAATTATAATAATGTAAAATAGATTACATTGTAAAATTATAACAGTTGCAAGAAACAATTTTAATATAGTAATGTCAGAACCATTATATTTTAAAATTCAAACAAGTACAAAAGAATCATTGCAAAATTGTAAGAATCCCAAAAAGAAATACGAACAGTTTTCCAAGATAGTGAAAACAAGTATGATAAAAATAAGGCGTAAAATTCTATGGTTGAAAACAGGAATCCATAAAACAGGAAAAAACCCTCAGGTGCTCAGTCCGTCATCGCACCTGGCAATGGTGCCCTTTGGACACTATTACTGGCAATTTACCCATGGACTGTTCCACCAGTATATCATCCATTCCTGGTCTGTCACAAACTTAATAAAGAGGAAGATACCCAGAGAAAGGGGCCTGTTGTAGTAAAGCTATATATGAACGAATTTCAGAAATTTTGCAAAATTAACAGCATTTCCGAGCATATGAATAATTATCTTACTAAAAGTTTTAAAATAATGGGGTTTTACATTAAAACCTTATATCGATCATACAGAAGCTCACTACTGTCAATACAATATTATTAATAATTAATGTTTTCTATTGCAAATACTTTTCATCCATACTATCGTAACTCGTTATAACCAGATTTGTTCTTTATGCACCTTAGTATCTAAACACGCAGTACTAAAATTATTGCTATGGGGAATGTTGCAAATAAATAAAATGAATTTAACTACAGTTTCAGAGGCACCTTCATAACTATGGTAGAGATTGAAAATGTCACTTCAGTTGTAAGGTTTTTAATTTTCCAGTATTTAATCCACGACTGTTTTGGTCTATTATATGCCATCATCATGTGCGCTAATTTTGAACTGTGACCCCAAGCGTCACAGTAGAGAGTATAGGATACAGAGTACCACCGTCGAGCGCAGTGCATTCTCCACCATGGCACCCAGGGTCACAGCACAACATTAGCACACCTGATGATGCCATGACGGAGCGCCGACTTATAAAAAATATTGGTGGTGTGGGGAGGAGGGGGCGGCGGGGGGGCGGGATACTTGGGGTCTTCTCCGGGAAATTTTCTGAATTTTAGATGAAAAATAGTGAGTTTTAAAGCTTTTTTAAGCATTTGAGAGTCATATGATCAACATTAGAACCCTGAAAACTGTACTCTCGATAACTCGACACCGGGAAACTCGACAAGCTTGACACATTTTTTGGCTTTGAAAAACGAAACACAACATAAACACGCACGCTATTTTTGTAAAATGCTGATTTAATTTACAGCAATAATCATGCTTATAGACTATTACAGAGCAGTGAATATATAGCTCTGAAAAGACTGAAATTATATTTTAAAAATCCTAAACTATCATTAAAAGAATAAAACATAAAATACTGTTGTCACACAGCAGTGGCACTCTGATTACTAAGTGAAATAGTTAATTTAAGCTTACTTTTGAGTAAGGGTCACGGTTCATTAAATAAAAACAATATCTCAGAGTTAATGCTTTAATACAGTTAATGAAGTTAATACAGTATGCCTAATACTTTCAATCAAAAAGAATGTAAATAGCAGGTTTTAATTTGGTCTTACACCCTCGAAATATTTAAGTATTTGAAAATAACTAATACGGTACTATAGTAATATAGTAACACACTACTGAACTAGCACTAATATTTCGAAACTGAAAATTTAACATTATATAATTGTATTTAGTTCTCTATTTTATAAAGATTTTTAATATTGCTCTAAATGCCATTATTAGGGCTAGAGTATCTTAAGGAAGGTGCAAATGTCGACTGTATGACTGGATTACTGAATATGGTCGTTGATGACTAGTCGGATATCCAATTGATTCAAAACATCTCGGTGGGCGTGAAGAACAGCGAAGTTGTTCAATCGCTTCTGTCCCATTGTTGATGAGAGATATGACTTCAGATATCTAAGAGCGCTAAATGGCCGTTCTGCTATTGCTGTCGTGATTGGAACCACTTGGAGAAGCTTAATGCACTTCACTACTTCACACAACATATCTCCAACTGTAGGCTCTTGTGTAGTGTACTTTCTTGCATCACGCATGTTTTTTAAGACCAGTTGTTTTTTATTAGCGATATCGGCTAACATGTTCAAGAGTAAGCGCAGTCTCTCAATGTGTAGGTCATTTTTGAACACTTCAGTTGAGTTTTCCAAATTTGTTTCACCTCTGTTTACTAAAAGCAAACACTCTTGTTCAACTGCAGTGACCTGTGTGAATCCAGTTGAAGCAAGCTGCTCTGTAATGCAAGATTGCACCGTTTCACAAACTTCAATGTAATTAGCTTTGTAGTATTCCTTTGGGGTTTTGAAAGTGTGTGGGGGAGCAAGGAAGGTGCCTCCACGTGTCCATTTTACTTATTTGCTACATAGAAGAAAGTCGGACAACGGCCAAACCTTCCACCACCGGAAACCAATGCAATCAAAAGCCAAAAACAAAAACAGGTCCTCGTCAGGGCCAACCCTGACGATCATCAGCCTGAACGTCGAGGGAATCACCAAGAATAAAGAGGATGTAATATCGCAACTATGCCAATCACAAAAGTGGGACGTGCTGTACCTGCAGGAAACGCATAGAGATGAAACAGCAAACAGACCCAACATCAGAGGAACGCGCTTGGCAGTAGAAGTACCTCACAGAAGGTATGGGAGCGCAATATTTACCAGACCCGAGATGCTGCTCTCTTCCACCAGTAAGGCAACCACCAACAAGATTGAAGTGTTAGCCATAGAGAGTGGATCATTTACAATATGCTCCGTATATAAACCACCCCCGGCCTCAACTTACACATTTCAACGCCAGAAAGCTTCAACAACCAAAGGACACACTTCGTTGTGGGCGACTTTAACAGCCACAGCACCACCTGGGGCTGCGACGAGACAGACGCCAATGGTCAGCTGCTAGAACAATGGGCTGAGGCAAATAACCTCTCACTTCTCCACGACCCCAAGCTCCCCTGCTCCTTCACAGCAAAATTTGGGAGCGAGGTTACAATCCTGATGTTTGCTTCGTCAGCCGGAGCATCTACGACACCCGCTGCAAAAGAGTATATGATGCAATCCCAAAGACACAACATCGACCTATTGGAATCCAAGTCTACTCAACAATCAAAACAACCAAAATACCTTTCCGTAGGAGATTCAACTTTAAAAAGGCTAGGTGGTCAGAATATTCCCAAGCGCTGGATGAGGAATTAGCCAGTCTGACCCCAACACTAAATAATTATCTTGTCTTTGTTGAGACTTTGCGAAAGGTATCTAGACTCTATATTCCTAGGGGATGCAGACAACACTTTATCCCAGGGCTCTCAAATTCCTCAAAGGACATCCTGGAGAAGTATCAAGTATTGTTCGCGGAAGACCCATTCAAGCGACGAAACCATCACCTGCGGCACAGCTTCAATGTCAGCCCTCAGCGAGGCACACGAGAAGAAGTGGAGAGAAACCCTAGAAAGAATGGATATGTCCCACAATAGCAAAATAGCCTGGAACCTGATTAAGAAACTGGATGGTGACCCAAGGATAAGCAAGGCCCCGGGCAACGTAACTCCAAACCAGGTGGCCAACCAACTCCTTCTAAACGGCAAGTTCAACTCAACACGTCAGAAGACTAAAATCACATGCCTGCTGCCAACGGAAAACGCCAACTTCCAGAAACCTTTTACCATGAGAGAGTTGAACTATGGCATAAATACCATGAAGAATGGGAAAGCCGTTGGGTTTGATGATGTTTGCGTGGAACAGATTAAAAACTTCGGCCTTGGCGCCAGGGAATGGATACTTGGACTTTTTAACGTGTGCCGTGAAACCTTTCAAATCCCGAAACCGTGGAGGAAGTCAAAAGTGGTGGCTCTCCTTAAACCCTGGAAGGACCCAGAGTCTCCGAAGAGCTATCGACCCATAACCCTTCTCTGCCACCTGTTTAAGCTCTATGAGAGATTGATCCTCAACAGAATAGAGAAGATCGTTGACTCGAAGCTAATTCCACACCAAGCAGGTTTTAGACCTGGAAAGTCCTGTACCAGTCAAATTCTGGTATTGACAGAATATATCGAGGATGGGTTTGAGAATAAACCAATCACCGGGCTGGCACTAGTCGACCTAAGTTCCACCTATGATACAGTAGGTGACCGGACACTACTGCATAAAATCTACGAGACCCTGAAAGACTACCACCTAGTCAAGATAATCGAATCCCTCCTCCAAAATAGACAGTTCTTCGTAATGCTTGAGGGGAAAAAAGAGTCGATGGCGCAATCAGAAAAACGGGCCCACCCAAGGGAACGTGTTGGCGCCAACATTATTCAACATACACTCCTGGAAATTGAAATAATAACACCGTGAATTCATTGTCCCAGGAAGGGGAAACTTTATTGACACATTCCTGGGGTCAGATACATCACATGATCACACTGGCAGAACCACAGGCACATAGACACAGGCAACAGAGCATGCACAATGTCGGCACTAGTACAGTGTATATCCACCTTTCGCAGCAATGCAGGCTGCTATTCTCCCATGGAGACGATCGTAGAGATGCTGGATGTAGCCCTGTGGAACGGCTTGCCATGCCATTTCCACCTGGCGCCTCAGTTGGACCAGCGTTCGTGGTGGACGTGGAGACCGCGTGAGACGACGCTTCATCCAGTCCCAAACATGCTCAATGGGGGACAGATCCGGAGATCTTGCTGGCCAGGGTAGTTGACTTACACCTTCTAGAGCACGTTGGGTGGCACGGGATACATGCGGACGTGCATTGTCCTGTTGGAACAGCAAGTTCCCTTGCCGGTCTAGTAATGGTAGAACGATGGGTTCGATGACGGTTTGGATGTACCGTGCACTATTCAGTGTCCCCTCGACGGTCACCAGTGGTGTACGGCCAGTGTAGGAGATCGCTCCCCACACCTTGATGCCGGGTGTTGGCCCTGTGTGCCTCGGTCTATGCAGTCCTGATTGTGGCGCTCACCTGCACGGCGCCAAGGCACGACCATCATTGGCACCAAGGCAGAAGCGACTCTCATCGCTGAAGACGACACGTCTCCATTCGTCCCTCCATTCACGCCTGTCGCGACACCACTGGAAGCGGGCTGCACGATGTTGGGGCGTGAGCGGAAGACGGCCCAACGGTGTGCGGGACCGTAGCCCAGCTTCATGGAGACGGTTGCGAATGGTCCTCGCCGATACCCCAGGAGCAACAGTGTCCCTAATTTGCTGGGAAGTGGCGGTGCGGTCCCCTACGGCACTGCGTAGGATCCTACGGTCTTGGCGTGCATCCGTGCGTCGCTGCGGTCCGGTCCCAGGTCGACGGGCACGTGCACCTTCCGCCGACCACTGGCGACAACATCGATGTACTGTGGAGACCTCACGCCCCACGTGTTGAGCAATTCGGCGGTACGTCCACCCGGCCTCCCGCATGCCCACTATATGCCCTCGCTCAAAGTCCGTCAACTGCACATACGGTTTACGTCCACGCTGTCGCGGCATGCTACCAGTGTTAAAGACTGCGATGGAGCTCCGTATGCCACGGCAAACTGGCTGACACTGACGGCGGCGGTGCACAAATGCTGCGCAGCTAGCGCCATTCGACGGCCAACACCGCGGTTCCTGGTGTGTCCGCTGTGCCGTGCGTGTGATCATTGCTTGTACAGCCCTCTCGCAGTGTCCGGAGCAAGTATGGTGGGTCTGACACACCGGTGTCAATGTGTTTTTTTTCCATTTGCAGGAGTGTATATACAAATGACCAACCAACTCCAGACAAAACCAAAACTTTTGTATATGCAGACGACCTGGCAATAGCAGTTCAAGGCAATAGGTTTGAAGCCATCTAGGAGAAACTAGAAACCGCCCTTTCTACAATGTCAACCTACTACAAAAAGAATTCTCTAAAACCCAATCCCTCCTAAACTGAAGTGAGTGCATTCCATCTGAACTCGAGGCAGGCAACGTACAAGCTCAATGTTACCTGGGATGCGACATTACTGGAACACACAGATACTCCCACCTACCTTGGCATCGTGCTGGACAGAACATTGACATACAAATATCATTGCGAAAAAACACGCAAAAAAGTAGAAGCATGAAATTCCTTAATAAGAAAGCTGTCCAATAGCAAATGGGGCGCCAAACCTACCGTGGGTAGAACTTCAGCCCAACCTTTGTGCTTCTCAACTGCCGAATATGCCTGCCCGGTATGGTGCAGATCCGCCCACGCAAGAAAAGGTAGATATTAGCTTGAATGAAACATGCAGGATAGTGACAGGCTGCATGAAACCAACCCCCACAGAAAATCTTCACAGGGCCGCAGGTTTCACAAACCCTGACTCACGTAGGAAAGCCCATGAACATACCGAGAAGCTAAAACAAACCTTTGATGCCCGTCACTCGATATTTGGCCTAGAGTGTGGCCCCAGCAGACTCAAATCCAGACGCCGTTTCCTAAGTTGCGCCTTTGACGAGCCCCCCATTCACTATCCACTAAGAGAGGACCCACCAAGCGGCGTTTCTAGTGGTTGGATAACTTGGAGAATGCTTAACCGCATCAGAACTGGGGTGGCTCCTGTGAAATCTAATCTGATCAAATGGGGTTTGTTGGACGAAAATGACAACAAATGCGACTGCGGCACTCGGCAGGACATGGAACATCTCCTACAATGCCGTGCCTGCCCCCACAGATGCACCCTCGACGACCTATGGCTGGCTAAAGAAGAAGCATTCGACATTGCCCAATACTCGGCAAGCAAATTGTAGTTTCCGGACACGAAAAAGTAAAGTAAGAAAGTGTGCCGTGAGCTAGCTTCGTTCCGAGGAAGCGAAGGATCGATCATAAACTTGTGAAACTTTTCCTTTTAAACACAATTCCCAAAGTGTTCAAAACTATCAAGCCTTCCATTCAATATACAAATCAAACCCTCATATATTTTTTCCAGGTCAGTAACACCTAGATGAGGGCATTGAGTTTTTTCATTGACATTCTTTACTGGGTTCATTGCATGGCAATAAAGAAGTAAAAAGAAGTAAGTCTTGAATTGTAATATTTAGGTAGCCTGCACATTTGTAACCTGCCTCTGTTTTGTCCTCTGCAGAAAATGTTTCAAAAAACTCTAGAAGTTCTTCAAAGTTTTTCAATATTCTCAAGATACTAGAAGCTCGCATAGTCCATCTAGTCGGTCAAAGAGGTAGTAGACCAATTTGGCCGTTGGCTCTCTGACAGTGTATGCTTGCGAAAAGTCGCATCCTTTTGTTGGATTCCCTTACGGTGTTTATTAAATCCTTGGCTAATGCCATAATATCCCTAATAGACGTAAGATGGCGGAGACTGTCTACAACTGCCAAGTCTAAAATGTGAGCAGTGTAGTCCACATAATGTACTTTTGGTTTTATATCCAAAACTAACTTTTTTAGTCCTTTGAACTTATCACTCATATTCGAGGTACCATCGTAGCACTGTGATCTTAAGTTATCCATTGACAAATCAAGACGAGCAAAGACGTCTTTTAATACTAAACAGAGTTTGATGAGTCAGTGTTGGGGGTCTGATATAAGCCAATAAAGTCTTTATTGATGATTAAACAATCATCGACAGTATGAATACAAAATGACACTTGTTCATGAATCAAAGAATCACTTGCTTCATCATCCATAGTAGAAAAATGTTCAGCCTTCTTGAATGAAGCCAATACCTTTCTCAACACAGACTTCCCTAGTAGATTATTGATCTCGTTTTGAGTATCGTGGGACGTCCACTTATACCCCGAACGCCCTAACTAGTTTTTAAACTGAGGTGTCATTCTTTTGGAGTTCCCACAAGAATTTGAGTTTACATCTTCGTGCCCTATAATTGCTAGTCCTTGTTGGCATAGAAATTACACGGTAGTAAAAGTTGTCTCAAGGGCTAAACGACCTTTCTTCATATCACTATCTAACTGTTCATTCAATTTGGAGGCCACACTTCGGTTAGTGATAGAATTTGGTTTCATAATATCTTCTTTATGCGTATATGTATTTTCATGAAGACGGAAGAATTTTTCCTAAGGCTTTTTCCAGTTAGAAAACCCTATGGAAATAAATGCATCTTCTTTTCTTGAAGAAAAGTGTAATAGACTTTTAGTATCTGCCTCTTTGTAGGATTTGCAAAAAACGTTTTCGGTAGATGCTTCATATTCAAGCCATGTGTATTTGATCAACCAAGACTTCTGAAATGATCATCCCTTACCGGATTGTCCAGGTTTCGACTGTGAGTGGTTCTCGCCTGAAGACGATGAAGCAATTGACTACACAATAATTTTTGGAGTGTGACTTGCAGTATCATCAGCGTCCAAGCGCGCCTATTTCGTAACAAATGTATCGATTTCAAACTTAATTCACAACACACTAAGAGACTAAAGTAAATGAATAAAATATAGTCATATAAAAGAGTCCACTAGACACTAAACACGCCTGCAGCATGCACTGAACGAAACTATCCACACTGAATGAAAGCAACAGCAGGGTGGGCTTTATATAGCCGCGGCATCGTAACGTCTCGAAGCGCCAAGGCGACGCGAGGCGGACGCTTCTGTTACAGCCCTTTTGATGCCAAGATGATGATCAAAATACAAATTCGTCTTACTGACATTAAACTCGAAGTTTTGAGAGACTCTCTCTTGTTTTGTCGGAATGTAATGTAGCATTCGCGAAGCAGACAACAGCAAGAGCGCCTGCGAGGCTACCAGGAGAAATATGACACTTGCTTGTGACAGTTAGCAGCTCAATCAATATAGCACCGAAAGGAATTGATAACACACAGCAAAACTGGAACTGATTTCCAAAACAGGTTCCGTTTGTGAAGGTGAGCACTTAACAACTCTACGGACAACGTGTTGCCACAGTAACCATGTCTTCACTGCCATAATCGTTGCTGAGATACATAAATAGCAATGTGAAAGATGAGAATAGGGGCAGCATAATATGCATAAAACAACCTTCTTGGACTAACTCAATGTGATATCTTAACTGAAAATTATTCAAGAATATTTCATCGAGCAGACAAGAAACAGTCAAGCGAATTTAACAGGATAAAGCAGTTCCACACACGCAATTCCCTGACATGGCAACAGTGTTACCAACAATGTCTGTGATGTTAAGTCTTAGATTAGTGACAGGAAGAATACGTTTTCATAGCTGGAACTCTGCGTCATCAGATTCTAACATCCAATCAAATGCGAGAAAATGTGCTCTCCAAATGACAGATATGTGGTGTGGCCATTTGGGTACAAAGAGTAGAAAACTGAAAAATACACCAGAATGTATTATTTACAACTTTCAGATTCATACCATGGGTAGCGTCTAGCTAGGTATACTGCTTATGTGTACTGACAACAACCTACACTATTAAATAATGGCAGGAAGGCGAACAAATACTTTGAAAATAGAGTTCCAGACACTCAAATTCGCATCCGATGTACACATCGCTATATTTCTCAGAAAATGTGTTTTTCTGTCAGTCTACATTTTATATCGTTCTTACTTTTGCCACCACCAGTTATATTTCAGACCGCAGAGCGAAACACATCTGCTACCATCAGCTTCTATTACCTTACATGATTACATTACTATCACCAACCTTAAATCGACTATCGTATATTATCCATCTGTTTACGTCACCAGTAATTACTTTTTCTCAATTTGTAGCATCAATGTGGTGGAGGTTTCCGGTTCCTTACATAATCCATATATCTTGTGATTTTACCCATACACTGCTGATGATAAAAGAGGGACATATACGGAACAAATGCTCAATATCCAAAGAAAAGCTGTGGATAATACCTGCAGTATTCCAGAAATTGCTTCATTACTCACTTCCAAACAGATAAATGATTTAATTGACACATGACACAGCAGTAACTGCATGCGGGCTATTATAGTGCTGTACACAGTTTTATTATTATTATTATTAATATTATAGTAGTTAGAAACAAAACATTAACAGCATTAAGTCGTCCAAATTCACTCATTCAGAAGAAGGAGTGCAGCAACGAAGAGATATACAACCAGTAAGTACAGCGCACACATCTATACTCATTTGATTTGAAGTGGGGTTGCAAAGTCAGGTCAATGCACAATGAAGAGGAGTAATGCAGGGGAGGTATGTTTTGTAACAATTATGTGCCCTCACTGTGAATAGTTAGCTTTCTTTTCTGAGAAGAAGAGTTGGGTAGCACTTGCGATGTACCACGAATTCCTATGCCATTCATTCCATCACACACATACACACACGCGCGCGCGCGAGCGGGCGCTCGCGCACACACACACACAAACTGAATACCATTCATCTTTCATCAGTTTAAAAATAAAACTGTTCCAATAAAAGTCTTTCATTCTACAGTTTATTTAGAACTAGACTTAGATGCTAAAGTTGTAGGGTGGAGGCAACAGATTCCAGGGAGGGGAGGACGTGGGTACTACCTAATGTCTAATTGCACTCAGGAGTAATGGTCTAAGAAACGTTTGGAACAACTGCCTTAGGTGCATTTATTGATGATGGAAAGTTTCAGCTTGTGACAAGGAAAGGGGTATTCCCATACGAGTATCTGAATTCTATGGGGAAATTCAACAGAACAAGACTAGTCGACGTAACTGTGTTCTCCCATAACCTTACCAAGTGAGCTGGCACTCTGGTTAACACATTAGAGTCGCATTCGGGAGAATGACGGTTCAAAACCGCACCTGGCCATCCAGATATATGTTTTCTGTGTTTTACTTAAATTGCTCCAAACAAATACAGGGATGGTTCCTTTGAAAGGGCACAGCCAGTTTCTTTCCCCATCCTTGACACAATCCGAGCATGTGTTCTGTCTCTAATGACTTCGATAATCGATGGAATATTAAATCCCATCTTCCTTTCCGGCACCCTTAAAGGCGATGCCATATTGGATGCAGAGTATGAGCATGTTGTGAATGTTTCCCAAATTTGCATATGTATGCAAGATGTGCGTTTGTTAGCGCAAGTTTTCGAAAATTCCGGAGTGTGTGCACGGCTACGTATTCTCCGGACTCTGCTCTCAGTTACACAGCAAAAGGGTTGTCCTGGGCTGCCATGCTCAGAATAACGAAAGTCAACATAAAGCTTTTGACTGATGCTGGCATGCTTCTTTTCTTTAAGTGAGGGATCTGTGGACGACTTTGCCAGTTTGTGTACAGATACGCCAAGGCGAATAACCCATGTGTGCGTGAGAGGTTCAACGCTTCCCTTCTTTCAAGCTACAGCATGAATTTAGAAATCAGTAATCTGCATCGGCACGCCACGCAACAATCGACACCGATTGGCGAATTTCGACGGGTGCCAAAAAATGAATGCAGGGGATTAAGTGGAAAAATCAATGATTGATTCTGCTGTAGGGTATGTTGTGGAGGTAAACCTTCTATACCCCAATAATTTCATAACACGCAAAGTGACCTGCCAATACAAAAAATGGCTCTGAGAACTATGGGACTTAACATCTGAGGTCATCAGTCCCCTAGAACTTAGAACTACTTAAACCTAACTAACCTAAGCACACCACACACATCCATGCCCGAGGCAGGATTCGAACCTGCGACCGTAGCGGTCGCGCGGTTCCAGACTGAAGCGCCTAGAACCGCTCGGCCACACCGGCCGGCACTGCCAATACATCCAGAGCAACTGGACCTTTCCCAAGTTGATGATGACGCTGGGGAACAAGCAAGTATAGATATATAAGGCTTTATGGAGACCTCTGGGAAAGTGTCGATATAGGGATAGAGCTTATTGCAGAAAGGTGTGCCGTCTCCTTCAAGCAGTCACCCTAGTTGAAGGTGTATATTGATTTAAATGCGACACAGAGGACGTTCGTGAAAAATAATTTCGAGAAACACTCTCATAAATTGACGAATAATGTAATTTTTGGGAAGACAATCGGAATTTGAGAAAATAACGTTAAATTCTTGTAGAACAATAGAAAATCAAGAATGTAATGTAATAATATATATATTGATACTCGCCATATAGCAGAGGCCGGCCGGTGTGACCGAGCAGTTCTAGGCGCTCTAGTCTCGAACCGCACGACGGCTACGGTCGCAGGTTCGAACGCTGCCACGGGCATGGATGTATGTGATGTCCTTAGGTTAGTTAGATTTAAACAGTTCTAAGTTCATACGTCTATAGATTCCGATTTAACTATCTCGCTCTGTTTTGAGAAGTCTATTACGATGATTATCCCAACTCCTTGGATTCCCAACGACTTGGTAGCCATCCTTCCTCTTCATAGTAAGAAACACAGAACCTCGTATACATGTCAAACTCTATACATTTTCATCCCATTGCAGGTGAAAATTATCACGTACGTAGAATTTGGAGTTTAGTTAATCGTTAATAATAATTGATAATAATAATAATTTCAATAAGTTGTGGAATCATTTGCTATATTCCGTCTTCTATTGGTCTGAAACGCAAGTATGATGAAGCTGGGTGTATCCAATTGACCAAAGGTTTTAGTAGCCCACATTTGTATGCCTGCAGTTAGAAGCACTGGGTACTCGAAAAGTTCCCATGAATGGAAAGTTAATGGTTAAAATACGCTGCCATTCAGAAGTTTTAAAAACTTCAAAAGCTGCTAGTCTCATACAGTGATGTGTGGAATTTCCCATATCATTTCTTGGATGGTGACCTCATTCTCCTCTTGAGCTCCTTATCTGCTCCTTGCTGCTTCTCTCATACAGTGATGTGTGGCATTTTTCATATTATTTCTTGGATGGTGACTTCATTCTCCTCTTGAGCTCCTTGAATGTATGAGTGGTTATCCATTGCAATGCGAATCAGAATATGTTCCCCTTTAGTGTTCATAATAATTCACCACATGTATTCAAAGTATTCAATAAGCTGTTTTAGAGGTATACCTGCAATAATTCTCCCATATTCTTCCGCTGTTCCACCCACTTACTCTTCTATGGACAATCCAGCGTTTTCTAAATCGTTCAAATCCGTGTGAGAAGCAGATGCATATGTTTTAAGAGTTGATGCTATACTTGTATTGTGTGTATGGCCAATCTCGACCCCTTATTCATATCGTATCTTAAGAAACAAAAACACTAAATCATTACATGTAAGTAAGGTTCTATGAAAACGCAGTAGTACCATTCTTTTTGGTCAATGGTCCATCGAAATATGTGTATGAAACTTTTGTATAGGGGGGTTAAAGCATCTTGTTGTAGGATGGCAATCCTAATTTGATGATTATTGTTAAACATGATTGAGGCATAAGGTTTATGTGAGAAGTATTCCTTACATATAATATGCTCATCATATTCTACCGGGTTAGTTATATCGAACGACGTCATTATGAGGTCTCAAACACAGTGATTTAAGAAACTCACAGTTCATAAATGTTATCACCTTGGTGTTCTGTTGCGAAGTGCTGTAATGTAAGTTGTGTGTGGCCATTTTATACCTGAAACCCAACTTGTCTTTGTTGTCAACACATGGATGCCGGAAATCGGCTGCAAATCCTGACAGATTGAACGACACCACCGCTTCTAGTACCTGGCAGGTTCCAGTCATCGCCATCGACAGGTTCTGACTGGTTGAAGGTCTGTGCTGCTTCCAACCCCCGACACGTTCCAGCAAGTTGTAGGTCATTGTCGTCTCTTCTTTCTTCGATACGTCTTGCACATTCGAGGTGACTGCTGGCTCCACTTTAGATATAGTCAATACATTGATTATACTCATCCACAATATGCAGTTCCAGGTAGTTCAATGTCTGAACTAGTATATAGCATTTATAGATGTCTTAGTGATCTTATACCTGTAAATTGTGTGAATCAATTAATTGTTGGGATTGGAGTTTGTTGCATTGTTGCATTAGACACGAATTGTACTGACAGGAAGCGTATCGACAGACTGATCAGGCTGTAAAGTTTATTAGGGTCCTTGTTCGAAATCCGTACTTTTGTGAAATCCAGGAGATGCCCTGTTGAACCTTTCTGGTTAAAGTCAGTCGTTGCATTTGGTGTATTTGTTTCGGATTTAAGTGTGCTCATGTTTACACATAGCACAATCCTTTTTCCAGACTGTTCTAAAAGTATTTTAAAGCGTCAATATCGTATGCTCTAGGTTCTATTTCCACAATTTCTTTTATACCAGTAATTTGCAGATGACGTTTATTGTTACCCTCTGTGATATTTGGAATGGTGTTGTATGTCTACACTCCAATCAGCGCGGTTCTCCACTCTCCATTGTTTAAATCAATCGGCGGCAAGTAATTCTCGCATAATACTAATGATCGTTCTTTTAAAGTCAGAGTGTACGACATTGTATCTGAGCCTCAACTGACAATGAACGTTAGGAGGAACATGATGCCGACACAGGCAAGTGTCAAAATTATTGAACACTTTTATTTTGCCGATGAAACACCATTGTAACTCTTCTGGTGGTTGCATGTCTCCAAATGAGTCGAAACAGTTGACATTATTTGTTTGTTTTCGTAACGTACGCAACCCAGTGGATTCCATGTCCCCCAGCAACATCTACAATCACAATTTCACATTCTCTGGATTTTCGCATAGTCTTCAGTAATGTAATCTGCAGAAGCACACTATGGAATATGAGAATGTTGAAGATTTTCCAAACAAGCTTAAGAAAATCTGTATTTGTAAGCGGTATATGCTGTAGGATGGCTAATGGGCATTTTGTTTAATTATGAAGGTACATAGTTCTTTCTTGTAGGGTTTCAGGTATAGTCCTTTTACAATCGGTGCTGCATCCATCATGGGGGTCTTTCTGCTTGCTTCCTCTAGCTGCTTCTGAGAGTTCTGTGCGTTCTTGACTGTTCCAGCAGTAACCATAGCACCACCAGACAGTGAACCCATCGTTGAGAAATCTGCAAGGGCGGAAGTGAGGGAGGGCACAATTTAGTCAGATGTCTTGGGTACTGGCAGGAAACGGGTTGTTTTAACCCATCCTTAATGCTTCAGAGCGCTTTTAGCTGTATACATTGCCGTCAGGATACTGTTTTTTAAGTATCCTTGCCCTGTCTTCTTCTTCTTCATTGTCTTCTTCAGCGTATGACATACATCGTTCATAACATGCTTCAAATTCACGTGCAATCCCAGCTTAATTTTACCATGCATGGTTTTATCAAGTACAAATGGTGCAGTGCGCTGACACATACCAGTATCCTTTCTTGCATGTATTACCTAAAATTTGATCTGCAGTGTGACGTCCTGGGAGATCTTTATGTACGTGTATGCAATGTCGTGTTCCAAACACTCTTCACCAAGCAGGTCCGCCTTCTTATCACTACCAGGAAACCATTTTTGTAGCTTTGTATTACAGTATTTCACCATACATTTCCAGATCTCTGGTAGAAAAATATACAGATTTTGCAGGACCTGGGGAAATGAAATTCATTGAACCAGCTGTTCTTTGAAATTCCCTATCGCCTGTTGTAACGATTTTTCTTTTGAACTTACAGGCTGCGTGCCTAACATAAATGGTTTTTCGCCACTGGCAACAGATATTTTGTCTGTCCTACTGTGTAAGCTAATAAACTCAGAAATTTCTTGGTCATTATGCATATTAGCTTAGAGTTCATCGAAAGATTCAGTAACTGGTTTAAGGTTTCTCTCAGTGTCTGCTCTCCATCAAAATGTCCCCAGACTTAGCAGCCTTCTGTGCAGGGATGAACTTATGCTTAGTCGACATCTTATTATGTGCTAAAAGAGCTTCTTCAGAGGCCGTCCCTTGTATACATTTCGCCTTCACTGTTAAGGCGTGTACTTTCCTTTCAAATCCACCAACCTTTACAGTCATGTCATTTACTTTCTTTTCAAGTGGACTAACCCTAGCATCTAACACACTGATTAGTCTCAGAAGGGTCTGGATATACGTGTCTAGGACCTTAATTTTACATTCGAGAGGCTGAACTATTCCATCTGTGTGTAGACGATTCTATGTCTATATAAACCCATTCTCTTGGGCGGAGTGACCGGCAAGTATGCAAACTGGCCCCTGGTGTGACGTATACTAATGTACCCATCTCTTTCATCGCTATATATATAGAAACTCCTGGAAATTGTGCCTATACCTTCCATCATTCAGTTTTGTTGTTTTACCAATAACAAGAAATCTGTACTGTGTGTGATTCCAGCAATCTCCACATACCTTTACAAATTCATTGAATGACATATCAGTTTCTCCATATGCTTCGTAAATGTGCTTTAAATTCAAAACTTGTGTGAAAAAATTTAAAACGTGGGTTACTGTGATATGCAAACTGTTTTTATTCGATAGTCACATTCAAAATCAGCTGGTTATTTCTTCATCTTCACACCTGTAAAGAATTCGGCAAATGAAGCTTTCTTGTATGCACAGAATTCAGTGTGTATTTCTGTCAAAGTAATAGACATTCCTTTATTTTCTTCTTTTGGCGTCATATCGATGCAGTGTTCTAAATCGTCTACATGCACACTTAACATATGGAGATAGTCCATTGTGTCTGTACATCGTTTGAACATAAGACAACCATCTATCTGGTCTTTCCAAGACAAGGGATAGCGCCATCCACAGGCTGAATAAGTTTGTAATGGTGATGTGCTGTAAATAAGTGGACTGACCAGTCGATCTCAGCGTCAGTGCAGTGCTGTCTTACAATGATGCCATACAGAGCATCAGGACAGCGCAGCTAATGTCCAGGGGAAAATATGATTGAGAATGCTTGGTGGTGGTTTGTTGACTGATGTAGATTTCTGCATTACACAGTTCATTACATTCCAACTCTGTAAACCGCACTTTAAAACTTCTCAGTGAATTTTCGATCTCTAACAAAATGTGTCAGTCACTGTCCCCTGATGCTCCTATATTAATATTTAAAAGCTTTGAAATGCTAACTGTTACATTGTAAGTTGATGTGAAAAGCACTGGAGCACTTCAAAGAATCAGCAGCTTCTCACTGCTATATCATCACTCTGTTGTTGAAGTAACACCAGAATGTTCTAGGATGGTTCGTACTTTGGAGACCAGTACTGGTCTGCATCATGTGGTGTAGGACTACCAGCACAATTCTCCTGAGAGTTGGGGACTGGATGGGTGCCCTCATTACACAAACTGACGAGCAAGCAACTCACTGTCCTACTCCAACATGCCAGTCAGGTGTGCTGCAGAATCCCACAGTGCTGTTGCTGGACACAATAGGCTAGAGGTCTCTGCAGGTCCCAACGAACCAGTGGTGGCTGCTGCTGGTCTGGACACACAGAAGGTCACCACAGGTCAGGTAACACTGGAAGTTTGGCTGGTCTGGACATGTCAGAGGTCACTGAACAAAGAAGAGGAAACAATAAGCATCCACAGACAAAGGCATGGAGTTGAACAAGGACATGGACGTAAGGCACTACTTTTCTTCTGCGAGGCAGAGGCAGATGATAATCTCAGTTGGTGTTGGCACTTCATTATTCCTCCCTGAATGAATACGAGTGAGACTGCATCTGCCTTATATCACCCAACATCTTAATCATGAGACCAAATGTAGTACTCCTATGTTCCTATTGGTGGTCCCCTCGAATTTTCATATGTGGGAGGGGAAATGCTGAGTTACTATTGGCTTCAGCCAATTTTTCGCACATGATGTCGCACTTTTGAGTGCCCCCTGATGGTGGAATTGTTAACTAATCCAGTTAGTCTCGGGCTACCGAAGAGTATAGTTCGCTGCAGATCTATCTGTTTGGCTGCAGGGAAAACCGTTATTATTTCAGCATATTAATACTATCTGTGGGCTGCCCACCACAAACATGTAGCACGCAGGAATAATATCATTCAAGTGCTGGATTAGTGGCAGTCGCCTCTTGCTTTGTGGGAGAGGCAGGTTGACGAGCCACTTCGCATAAGGAGGTCGGCAGTTTCAGCACCAGAAACCATCTGCACCAGTTCTGAAACTCAGCTTCACCACATCCTGCTGCATCGACATTATTTAGCGGAAAGCATTCTTTTTCCCTCCTCCATTATCTCATCTTTCCATCCATCAAGAAGTACCCTATGCTGCGTCCTGGACTGTACGTTTGCATGTAATACGATTATTAAACTCCTTTCTGCTTGATACCCATAGCTCATGGATGGTACACATTGTACATGCACACACAGTACCTCCTGCGCCAAAAGCTGATTGCAGACTGAGCTTTCTCCAGCAACTCACAGGTGATGGAGGGGATGCAACTGCAGGAAAATCCACACATAACTAAATAAAGTCATTATCTGTCTCCTCCCTCTCCAGCAGCTTAGTGCCAATCAACAAGAGGTGGAGGGGAGATGAAGTAGGGTGGGGAGGGGGAATTGAAGGAGGGGACGTTAAGAGAGGAGGGGAGATAGAAGTACAGAAAGTGAGGAGAAAGTGGGTGAGTGGAAGGGAAATGGAGAGAGAGGAGTTGGAGAGGT
The DNA here is from genome assembly GCF_021461385.2 of Schistocerca piceifrons. Lineage (NCBI taxonomy): Eukaryota > Metazoa > Arthropoda > Insecta > Orthoptera > Acrididae > Schistocerca > Schistocerca piceifrons. The sequence continues at coordinate 91,326,853 of NC_060144.1, read as the reverse complement.
GATGTCATGCTGTGTTGCAAAACTCCAGGAGAGGAGTTGGTGGAACTACCCATGAAGAGCCACCATCTTGAATACATATGGCAACAACGCAGATTAAGCTGATTTCAGCTGATGTTACATGACAGTATGCCTCATGCTAGCATTTCAAGCCCCGTGGGAACCTGGCTTTACAGTATGTCCTACAGTAGTTCACTATATCTGAACTGCCGCAGAATACGTCTCCAATCGAAACTGCACAGTTTCAGGCGCAGCACATTGAACGACTGCTGTTCACTGTCAGCTAGTTGAATTCGTTGCTAAAGAAACAAGCAAACTCGCCTTTGATAGCTGCTCCAAAACTTCGCCCATACCACTACCATGATGAAGAATGGTCGGACTATAGGCCTCAATTGGCGACCCAATTTGCTGTCTACAAAATAACAAGTGTAGATAGCAAAGCTTTCTTTCTGTCCACTGTTGATTCCGACGTATATCACCTCTGTGTCAAGTTATTTGCCGAAACCGTGGAGGAGAAAGTCACATTTGACAAACTTGTTAAGTTATTGGTCGAACATTATGATGGTCAAATCCATGCAGCAACTGAGAGATTTAAATTTTTTCATCTGAATCATCAGTTTATTCAGACAATAAAACAGTGAACTGATGGAATAAGAGCGCTCAATAGTCCTTGCAAGTTGAAGTGTACTTGTGGAATTAACTATGGTGAGATCATGTTACGTGATGCTGTCTCGCAAAATGTACCAGACGCACGCATTCGTACTGCCATTCTCATACTGCAAGACCCTGATTCAAAAGCAGTTCTAACTATTGTGGAACCTCAAACAATTCTCGACTCAGCTTTTGAGGCTCCACGTGTTTCAGTTGTTGATGATGCATCAATCTGCCGAAGTGTATCGAAATAAAACTCACATAACCAGCAAGAACAATAAGAACGATAGAAGGTAAAACTTTCAGCGTTGTGGTACATGGCGTGTGCTACCAAACTCAGGGAGCAAATCATATCCTCAGTGCTTCTTGAGACATGCTCAGGAATATTGTCCGGGTTGTAACACAAATTGCTTTCAATGTGGACGTGAGTTCACATTCAGTCAGTGTATTTATACAACTTGGAAGACCAGTGCAGACTGGAACAGGGCATATGAATTTCAAAAATAGACTTGTAAGAGGAATATCCACACTTACCACTGGGTGAGGAGTCCAAGCGATTCTTTGTGCTGAACGCTCACTTAGGTCTGTTCCATTTTCAGGGACTACCGTTCGGATGTGCATCATCTCCTGCAATTTTTCATCGGTTCCTGAAATATTTAACAGAAGAAATCTCTTCTTATACAACCTATTTGTCACTGGTCACACGCCTGCTGGATATTCAGCGAATGTAGATTATTTATTTAAGTTCTTTCGGAAACTAGCTTAAAGTCCCGTTTTAAATTGTATCGAGCGGATAGAGACAACCTCACGAATCCATGGACCCTGCATGTCAGGAGGGGACTGTTCAAGGTGGTGGAGGCTCTGTAATGGTGAGGGGCGTGTGCAGTTGAAGTGATATGGGACCCCTTATAGTCTAGATACGACTCTGACGTGTGACACGTACGTAAGGATCCTGTCTGAACACCTTCATCTATTCATGTCCATTGTGCTTTCCGACGGACTTGGTAAATTCCAGAACGACAATGTGAAGCCACACATGTTCAGAATTGCTACAGAGTGGCTCCAGGAACACTGTTCTGAGTTTAAACATTTCCGCTGGCTGCCAAACTCCCCAGACATGAACATTATTGAGCATATCTGGGTGCCTTGCAACTTGTTGTTCAGAAGAGATCTCCAGCCCTTCGTACTCTTACTGATTAATGGACTGCCATGCAGGATTCATTGATTCAATTTCCTCCAACACCAGTTCAGACATTAGTCGAATCCATGGCACGTCGGATTCCAGCACTTCTGCGTGTTCGCGAGAGGCCCTACATGTTATTAGATATACCCGTTTCTTTGGTTCAAAATGGTTAAAATGGCTCTGAGCACTATGGGATTTAACTTCTGAGGTCGTCAGTCCCCTAGAACTTAAAACTACTTAAACCTAACTAACCTAAGGACATCACACAAATCCATGCCCGAGGCAGGATTCGAACCTGCGACCGTAGCGGTTGCGTGGTTGCAGACCGTAGCGCCTAGAACAGCTCGGCCACCCCGGCCGGCGTTTCTTTGGCTCTCCAGTGTAATACCCTGGCCATTTTGCATCAAATGTCAAGAAAACTCTCATCAAACCACTTGCCAGAGTTTTAATTTTCAGAAAATTGATTCCAAATTTAGCGTTACCTCCTTAGCGGAGGGTTTCGTGGTTGGAAGCCGTTTGTTACTATGCTAAACATTTCAGTCATATGAAAAGGTGGTATAGACAGTTCAGATCCGGAAGACGCAGCATTTGTACAGATAGTTCACGAGTGTTTCAACTCAAGTGATACAGACACAAAACTGCAGATAGGAATGGTTCATTGCAGCAATCTTTTTCCCTAGTAAATCACGTATTTCCGGAACTGTGCTTCGAAACACGTGAAGTTGAAAAATTGGTTTTGATAAGTTGAAAGCAGTACTTGGTAAAAATACAGGATATTCTTGTACAGATAGAGGCTACAAAACAATTTGTGAAACAGGAAAGCACCTGGTTGACAAAACGTGCGAAGTGCTAGAACTCACGAAAGGATAGACGTGAAGTTTGTCTCACGTAGCGGTGACATCTTGTCATGTAGAGAGGTCTTTTTCACTCGGAATTACCTTCGTTAGTAGCGAACGAAGAAGGTTCACCCCACAAAACGTCTGAATGACACTTCTCGTCTATTGCAACAACAGCACTGGACAATAGGTTGAGTTCCTAATATAAAATATTCTTTATTTCATTCCCCTTAAAGATTTCTATTAAAGCAGTGCAATACTTTTTGACAGTAACTGAGAACGGATAACTAACTTGTGACGAACTGATGACTATATATGTTTATCGTACGATTTTTATTTTGCATATCGTTTATACATGTGTTAACGAATTTTTAGAGCATATATCCATGCATACTTTGGCATTTGTTTTTTGCATACAGATCTTGGCTCTTTCAGTAACATATATGTTTTATATTATGTTTAACTTTAAAAGAGTACAAGGTATATCACAGTGTGCCAGGGCAGTTAACTGTAGAAAGTACAGGCCATTACCCATACTTCCATGGCTCCAAGATGCGTACAAATCTTGAAAAACACGAATAAATAAAGACATAGATCGATGTATTGGCTCATACCCATGGGCGTTTGAAGTAAGAAAAACAAAAGCAATTGCAGCCTCCTGTGTTGTCTTGTTTAAAGACGAGAAATGAACTGATAGATGTATCTCGCTTTCACTCGTTCAGAGTTGAAGCGAACTGAAAGCTTTCATATCGCCGCTATGAAAGTTGGGCTGGATTGAGTGTAGAAGACTAGTTAAAATATGTGCTTGAATCAGAGTCAGATAATCTTTATAAATAGAATAAAATAGGACTACTGAGTCAGGAAATGAGGAAGTAATGGATATCCTTTGTCTACATATCTGTTTCAAATAAAGAGGGTTACAAATTGTTCCATACTTTGAGAGATGATAGTGCAGGCCAGTCCACTAAACAAGGGCTCTGAAATGTAAACCTTAAGAGTTATGAGTACTTGTTCAACATCATTACTGTTAAACACATCTCTTCTACTGCGAGCTCTTTGCCTTCCATATTTGAAGAGATTGTAGTATCGACCAAAACAAGAAAGAAACGTCGATTAATCATGAGATACTTACCTTACTTACCTTAAGAGCTATGAGCACTTGTTCATTGCCGGCCGTTGTGGCCGAATGGTTCTAGGCGCTTCAGTCTGGAACCGTGCGACAGCTACGGTCGCAGGTTCGAATCCTGCCTAGGTCATGGATGTGTGTGGTGTCCTTAGATTAGTTAGGTTTAGGTAGTTCTAAGTTGTAGGGGACTGGTAACCTCAGATGTTAAGTCCAATAGTGCTCAGAGCCATTTGAACCATTTTGAACTTGTTCATTTGCAGTACTGTAAAACAAATATTGCTGGCCGGTGTGGCCGAGCGGTTCTAGGCGCTACAGTCTGAAACCGTACGATCGCTATGGTAGCAGGTTCGAATCCTGCCTCAGGCATTGATGTGTGTGATGTCCTTAGGTTAGTTAGGTTGAAGTAGTTCTAAGTCTAGGGGATTGATGACCTCAGAAGTTAAGTCCCATGGTGTGACACTGCTGTTCATACGACCTGGAACCACTGGACAAATTCAGCCTCTGAATGTTTGTTTTTTCTGTGCCTATGCAACATGTTGTCGCACAACTGCGCCTTGAAGAATAGCCAGTTTCACGATAAGCTCCACGAAAGACTTTCGCATTCAGTTGCGAGCCGTCACATTCCATCAGTTGTCATTACCCCGTTATACCACAATACACTCTATATCCATTCTTTAAGAGCGGATTCCTAACTGAACGTCTAGCACGGTTTGTAGCTGTCAAGGAGTTCGCCTTTGATCTTGACGATGTGGACCTTTGTGGTCACCATTTCTCATTCGGGGTTCATGGTGTTAATGGTATGTTCTGAACACTTCTTGAACGCCAACGATGTCCAATTAGTGAAGGGAATATATACATGCCGTAGAAGGTTGATCTCTAGCCTTCCCAGTCACTCGATCATTCATTTGCTGTCAACCTCGTGATTCCCAAGGTGATATTTTTACTGTCTATATTTTTACTGTCATAACTGTTAACACAACGCTTTCAAATGAGCTTTACTCAAGACTGGACTTACGATGTCGCACTCAAAAGGGACCTTTTCAGTTCGACTGCGACTGTATCACGACTGTCACGTTTATGACACAGTATTACCTGGCCACTTAATATGTCTGGATTTATGGGACGGGCAACAGATATTTCCGTAAGAGTCTTAGAACATCTATTAGAGTAGCCTGTGCGTTAGTAGAGTCACAGCCTAGATATAGTCCGCTGTAGTTCTCACGAGGGAAACCCACCGTCGCACTCCCCTCGGGTTTAGTGGTAAAATAACGCAGTGGATAGCCCGTCAAAAACTGCACACAGATGAAGCATTAAAACAAGAAGAAGGTGTAATGAACTGTGAAAAAAGAAGTGAACGGCCCAACCTCAAGACGTGCAACATCAAGCGGCTCGGAAGAAACACGGAGTCATGGTTGTGTGGTCACGGTGTTGGACGCTACAGTGGTAGATTCATTTTCGAACATCTCTCATGCCCCGTTTTCTTTCACATATTTATGAACTGTCCCACCGATCATTGACCTGTCCCTTCTCCTTCTGCAGCCCTGGCAATTGTCACACTATACACTGATTATAGAAATTGGTAAGAATATATTACCGTCGCAAGTCAATATGATAAATAGTAGGAGTAGACGAGATGCTTCATAGATCTCTCACACAAAAGAAAAGAACAAGTAAACGGATGTGAACTGTGTTACAACAAAGGAATTCAAGAGTCAAAACTTTGAAAACGGAACGCAAGAGTCATAAAATGTGGTATATGTGTAGAACAAATACGAGGTATGTTGGTGTGGAGCTCCTTTCGTTACACGACTCTGTTGCAAACGGACGCTACACCACGATGCAGACACAAATTTCAATACAGAGAGCAGACGCGCCAATGACCAGAAGAACAGTTCACAATTTTATGAAACCAAAAAGAAAATAGTGGAGTATGTGGGAGATTTGAACGCGGCTTTCCCTCTTCGTAGTCTAACAGCGTGACCACTTGACACACATCGCCACAGACGTTTAAAATTCTACGTAAAAATCGAGACCTCGAGTGTTGCATTGGTCAAATGTTCGAGTGGAGCGAAACAAAACCCCCTATAAATTACAATATGGAGATTTGTCCGAATGTTGACAGCCAAACGAAGTTTGGGACTGGACAATTGTGGTGTGAAACTGATAATCCTGAAACTTAGTTCTGTAAAAGAGTGTTGAAGTGCTTCTAAATAAACAGTTTAATAAAAGAAATTAATTAGTGATTTGAGAAACAATTTTTGAATTTTTATAACAAAATGAAATGTGGGAAAGAGATAAACTAGGTAAAAAGTTCTCCAGTGTGAGGTCTAGTATTGCAAAGAAAGGTATTCAGTACTTGAAAGGAATCGTCGAACTTTAGACAGGCTGTATTAGAGATTTGAGGGAAAATTACACAACAGATTTCATATGAAGTTTCGTATCGAAATGGACAAATGTGGTAGGACCAGCTTCGATTTGCAAAAAAAGAAAAGAATTCAATGCACGAATTAATTAGTTATTTCATGAATAATTGTTTCCAAATTATTATAGCCAAACTAAGAGAGGAAAACGGACAGATGTGGTATCAAATTAACCAGCATGAGGTTGTTTTGCAATTGAATTATTTAACTTCTGAAATGTAATCAGAAAAACTTAGTGTTTTGAGGGAAAACTGAAACATTTCGCAAACTGCAGCTGCAAGCTATGTCATTGAAGTGTCAAAAAATATCAAATAACACCATAAATTGAAAGTTTTGTAACTTCTCTTGATCTGTATACTCTTAATAGTAACACAAACCTCCATTTATACAGGGTGTAACAGGTGTAACAGAAGTTATTCCTATCTGTGACTGTAAATAGTCACAAATAGGAATAACTCCTGTTATAATTTTTACTGTCACAAGTCGTATGTTTTTTAGGTTCAGTAGTACCTCAAAGTACATGTGGCAAGAGCCAGTCATTAATGTTTATTTTTCCCTGCACAGCAGGTCAGTCATTGAAGGGTGGACTCGTGGACGAAAACTGGTTTGTCTATGCAAACATACTTAACTTAGGGGTGTACTTATGACCGCGAAAGAAACAGTGGGTCATAAGGTTTGTGACGTGCTTGTGGGTAGATGCTCAATGTGGAGAAAAAACAACCAACACACTGATGTGTGTACATATTAGCGTACCAACAAAAAATATCTGCTCTTATGCCAGTTACTCTCTGTGTATATTGTTACACATTTCATAGATTCAGTAAAAATTGTTGAAATGAAATAAAAGTCGATCATGTATTTTCTGAAATGATTTGTCTAATAGTAAAAATAAAACAAATTACAGAAATATCTGACGGACCTTTGAATGCTCGAAATTATGTACAATGAGTGAGAATTTATAGTTCAATTTTTAATTTAAAAAATTTGAATTTTAAAGAGTGGTAAAGGATATTTTTCTTCAGGACACTCCTTACATCACTAACGTATGGGCATCTCACCTGTTGTACCTGATTACCAGCATCGTTTGTATGTTATTTCATATTTTCAGACAAACCATTTCACAAAGTTTTTGACAGATTTAAGAAAAATTGTTTTTGCTGCAAAGTTTATCTGATGTTCCTCTTTCTTCACCAGGCGACGATGCGCAGCTGTATCCAACACGTTCCTAAGCTCAGTGAACACAGCATCAACATGCGCATAGTTATCTACTGCTAGCTGGATTTCACAAGACTTTTTCGTTTCCAGAATCCCTGTTTATTCCTAGAGAGGACTTTTTCTAACTCTGAAATTATCGGCATCAGACAGTACCAGAAATTCTATAACAGACTGACATTGGCGGCATCTGTTACACGACCCTTCCTAAAAATAGTAATGATCTACACATTTTTCCAGTTACTCAAGACGTTTGTTTCCTCAAGCAAGCTACAACATCATGGTACCAGAGGAGGAGAAAGATCTTTCACATAATCTACACAGAATAGCAAAGATGTCACAACAGATCTAGCCATGTTTCCACTGTTGGGAAACTTTAGTTGATATTCTATCCTGCGGTCACTTATTTGGATATTTTGTATTTTGGTAATCGTTCGATGATTGAAAGGACGAACCATAGTACGATCGTTGTATCCCTTAACCATTTGAATCTTTGTCGTTAAAGGCGTGCCACCTTCATGGATTTTCCTCAGCGGTAGGAAGTAACACTCTTTCACTTTCCTCGACCATTGTGCCGCCTCTCTCAAACGTTCGGCTTTAATAGGTGCGGATTGTCTTCGGCGTGGCTAGTTCTACCCATTTGCTTAAGGGATTGAGTTATTCGTTTAAATTGTTTGAAGAGTTTTTCCAAAGCCGAAACAACTGTTCCTAAAGCCTCCCGCGGAGTTTTTATTGGATGCATCTCTCGAAAGCAGAAGGATGTAGAATTCTGATGAATTTTCCCCACATTTCGTAACATTATAATACTGGTATAAGATTCATAGCTCCCTTGAGAAGTTAAATTAGGTGTTTGAATACTTCTTTCGAAGATGTAATTGATGTCAACCACCATAAACGACTAGTGAATGTGCGCTGCTGATAATACCTTGATTCCTTTGCTATATAGAAAACTCCTTTCTATATTTATTACGATATTTATTATTAGAGCCAGAAGGTCCATCTATGTTAATGATTTCCGTATTGAACTTCTGTACTGCCATCTCCCTTCAGTTTCGTAACTAAGCTCTGAGGATTTATAGGCTGTCTCGAGTAAACAATATGGCCTCTGCCAGCTCACTTATAGTGTTTACCGCAGCCTCATATACTGGTATGTCAGATATTTGTGCGGGTACCGCCTCTTGTATTAAAGCTATATGTACAGCTGGTACCCAAATATAATTGCATTTTAATAGCAGAGATTATAGGATCGTCCTCAGTATAACAGGTTAGGAAGAAGCTATTTAGAATTTCGTGTCTATATCATTCTCCGTTTCGTTTGCAGCATGACTGTGATCCACTTAAGAAAATATTTCTCATTACACCAAATAGAATTTTACTTTCAAAACCGTTGAATGATTCGCACATGTCTCTCCTTAAACTCATTTCTGGCTCCTACAACTCTGGTGATATTCTCTTTGCTTTCGAAGCAACGGCTGTTCAAGAACAACTGGTCTTTGGTATCCGACTAAACTTTGATAGGCACGTATTTGTCTAAAGTGTTTTAAGCAATACCCTTTTAATTTGATGTGAATATTTTAATACAATTCTATAGTCGATATCTTACCAGGTCTTTCGACGTTATCTATCTTTTGAAGTACACAAAGTAGTAATTGTGTTACCTTCCCTCGATTCCATACATTTGTGCTCCTAGAAGATAACCGTAAAATCACATCCATTGGAGCCACCGACGTTCTGCTGTCCTCATTAACCCTCTACTCCGCTATTTAGTATTACAGATACAACGATATCAGACTTGTCGGCATCAATGGAAGACCGAGCCGTGTCTCTTATTCCAGAATGTGCTAGGAACTGATTTTATTTTTACTTTCTTTGAACCTACCGTATTCTGGACACAGAGAAGAATTGTCAACCAACTTGGCGGAAGTAAGAATGTAGAACAAGCAGTAACAGCTTTCATCATATGCTGTCATCATATGACACTTGGGTCCTAGAAGGTACAGCAGAGGAAACATTAATCTGTCAAGATCTGTGGCGCATTCAAGGCCCTGTGTTGTGATTTATCTGTTTAGCCTCATCGTTGATTCGTGAAACTGCCTATCGGTTAATCGGCCCAGATGTCTCCTACCATTATGTTCGCATGATTATTCCCACTACACAAATATGCTGCGCAGCTGGCGACTCCCTGCGTATGCTTTTAGGATGGGTGATCACATGAGACGAACAATAAAGATCACTCACTAACATCACAACCTGGGAGAAAATCTCGCTTTCCACCAGGCGCTAGATCGTCCTCAGCTGCCGCGCCAACATTGGTACGGTATAATGGTGACGTCGTCATCAGGAGAAAGAAAACTGGCATTCTAGGTATCGGAGCGTTGAATGTCAGATCTCTTAATCAGGTAGATAAGATATAACATTTAAAAAGGGAAATGGATAGGTTTAGTAACGAACAAAAAAATAGAAGCGCGGGTAAGTTACTACGAACAACATAGTGAGTGCATTATTGTAGCCAAGAAAGACACGAAGGCTTCGTCTACCGTAGTAGTACAAGTTTATAAACCAATTAGCTCCGCAGACGGCGTAGAGATTGAAGAAATGTATGATGAGATAAAAGAAATTTTTCAGATAGTGAAGGGAGACGAAAATTTAATAGTCTGGAATTCGATAGCATGAAAAGGAATCGAAGGAAACATAGTAGGTGAATATGGAATGGGGATAAGGGACAAAAGAGGAAGACACCTGGTAGAATTTTGCACAGAGTATAACTTTTCATAGCAAACACTTGGTTTAAAATGATGAAAGAATGTTGCACACGTGGAAGAGGCCTGGAGACACTGGAAGGCTTCAGATAGATTACATATTGGTAAGACAAGAGATTTAGGAACACATCTTAAATTGTAAGATATTTCCAGGGGCAGATGTGGGCTCTGACCACAATCTATTGGTTATGAACTGTAGATTAAAACTGGAGAAACTGCGATAAGGTAGAATTTAAGGAGATGGGATCTGGATAAACTGAAGAACCAGAGGTTCTGGAGAGTTTCAGAGAGAGCATTGGAGAATGATTGACAAGAACCGAGGAATGAAATACAGTAGAAGAAGAATGGGTAACTTTGAGAGAGGAAACAGTAAACGCAGCAGAGGATCAAGTAGGTAAAACGACGAGGAATAGTAGAAATCTTTGGGTAACAGAAGAGATATTGTACTTAATCCCTGGAACGAGAAAATATAAAAATGAAGTAAATGCAGTAAAAAAGGAATACAAACGTCTCAAAAATGAGATCAACAAGAAGTGCAAAATGCCTAAGCCGGGATGGCTACAGGACAAATGTAAGGATGTAGAGGCATATATCATTAGGGGTAAGATAGATACTGCCTACAGGAAAATTAAAGAGACCTTTGGAGAAAAGAGAACCACTCCTATGAATACCAAGAACTCAGATAGAAAATCAGTTCTCAGCAAAGAAGGGAAAGCAGAAAGGTGGAAGGAGTATATAGAGGGCGATGTACTTGAGCGCGATATTATGTAAATGGAAGAGGACGTAGATGACGATAAAATGGGAGCACTTGACAGAGCACTGGGAGACCTAAGTCGAAACAAGGTCGTGGGAGTAGACAACATTCCATTAGAACTACTGATAGCCTTAGGAGAGCGAGCCCTGACAAAACTCTATCATCCGGTGAGAAAGATGTATGAGATAGGTGAAATAGCTTCAGACCCCAAGAAGAATATAATAATTTCAATCCCAAAGAAAGCAGGTGTTGACCGGTGTAAAATTACCGAACTATCAGTGTAATAAGTCACTGCTGCAAAATATTGTTTACAAACGAATGGAAAAACTGGTAAAAGCCGACCTCGGGGAGGATCAGTTTGGATCTGTAGAAATGTTGGAACACGTGATGCAATACTGACCCTACGACTTATCTCAGAAGATAGGTTAAGGAAAGGCGAACCTACGTTTCAAGTATTTGTAGACTTAGAGAAGGCTTTTGACAATGGAATACTCTCATCAAATTCTGAAGGTGGCAGGGGTAAAATACAGGAAGCGAAAGTCTATTTACAATTTGTACAGAAGCCAGATGGCAGTTATAAGAGTCGAGGGATATAAGAAAAATTTGGAGAAGGAATTGAAATCCATGGAGAAGAAATAAAAAACTTTGCGGTTTGTCGATGACATTGCAGTTCTGTCAGAGACAGCAAATGACCTGGAAGAACAGTTGAACGGAATGGACAATGTCTTGAAAGGAGGATATGACATGAACACCAATAAACGCAAAATGAGTATAATGGGATGTAGTCGAATTAAATCAGGTGACGCTAAGGGAATTAGATTTGGAAATGAAACACTTAAAGTAGTAGATGAGATTTGCTACTTGGGAGCAAAATAACTGATGGTGGTCGAAGTGGAGAGCATATAAAATGTAGACTTGCAATGGCAAGGAAAGCGTTTCTGAAGAAGAAAAATTTGCTAACATCGATTATAGATTTAAGTGTTAGGAAGTCTTTTCTGAAAGTATCGTGTAGCTGTGGATGGAAGTGAAACATAGACGATAACTAGTTTAGACAAGAAGAGAACAGAAGCTTTCGAAATGTGGTGCTACAGAAGAATACTGAAGATTAGATTGGTAGGTCGCGTAACTAATGAGGAGGTACTGAACAGGATTGGGGAGAAGAGGAGTTTGTGGCACAACTTGACTAGAAGAAGGGATCGGCTGGTAGGACATGTTCTGAGGCATCAAGGGATCCACAGTTTAGTATTTCAGGGCAGCGTGGAGGGTAAAAACCGTAGAGGGAGATCGAGAGATGAACACACTGAGCACATTCAGAAGAATGTAGGGTGCAGTAGTTACCTGGAGATGAAGAAGCTTGCCAGGATAGAGTAGCATGGAGGGCTGCATCATACCAGTCTCTCGAGTGAAGGTCACAACAACAACAATGAACTTTGGGGTCCAGGCCAACCAACTTTGAAATGTCTCGTGGAAAATACTAATTAATATCGAATTAACTGGTTTTAATGCAAGTGGTTATGTAATAACAGATATTTTCATCTAATCTGTTGCGAGCAACTTGTCATTCAGTGTTGATCGTTGGTTGCGTTTCTTAGCAGACAATATACCTGCTGTCATGACAGATATATCACTACATAAATGACACTCTTTCTGATATCAGGAAAAGTAATTTCAACAGGAGGTGGTTACTATACAAAAAAGACTGTTCCACTTGGCAAAATATCTTTCCGAAATGATTCAATGGTTAAAAGGCTTTTAAGGCGAGCATTAATACAAATTTAAAGGGAACATAGAAGGTCACTAGCGTGTGTGTTTCGTGATAGATTATGTTATAAGATTCTGTTTTGAAATAATCATCACAAATTCCATAAACCAATAAAAAACAGTTGTGAATGGCTTGGAGTTGGGATTACTTTGTGCGAAAGTGAATAAGTAAGTCATGTCTATTTTCCTTAGATTCATACCCGCTATTTCTAATCAAGCTCAGTATAGCTGAAGGCACTAAAGGACAACCTCAGTTGACATGGAGTCACATAGTCACCCAATAAACTTCCCAACACCATCTGTACAGTCAATTATTCTCTTAGAAGCGTTTGCTAATGACATGTCTTTGATTCAATGGACAAACTGTCAGATGCTAAAATGGAAAACTCAAGCCCCTTCAGGTAACTGCACTTCCTCGTTCAGCTATCACGATACAAATAGCCTTGTTTAGCACACGTTCATCCATCATGTAATTCCTTTCTCATTCTACACAAACTTTGAAGGATATTACCATCTGATGGATGAACTTCCTCCCGACATTTGTGCGTGAATTTTACGAGGGCGTGCTGAAAAGCAATGCCTCTGAATTTTTTAGATGAAAACTCTCAGAGATTTTTAAATAAAAGAAACATTCTAAACATTCCACAACCTTATTCTTCGTGTCTACATATTTGGAGCCCTCTGCCGCCTACCGACTCCGAATTGAAGCGTGTAATATGGTTGTGTATGGTTGTGTGTGTAAAGTCACTATGTCAGTGCGTGAGAAACAGCAAGCTGTAATTGAGTCGGAGTTGTTGGTCTACACGTGGAGTACCCTCTCCTTCAGCGTGACAATTGCAAGCCACAGACGAGAACTGTGACCTCCGCAAACAATCTGACGTCGTGGGTTCGCTGTCATCGATCATCCTGCATACAGTCCCGACTTGGCCCCATCCGAATTTCACCTATTTCCAAAACTTAAAGGACACTTTCGAGGACTTCACTTTGATAGCGATGAAGCGATGTAAGCAGACTAGAGGTTGTGCCTCCGACAAGAAGTCAAACATACTACAGTGACGGCATAACGCATGGAGGATTTTTTTTTGGTCTGAGGCTGTTTGTATGGGTGATGCTCAAAACCAGTTAATAAAATAAAAATTAATTAATAAATATTTAGATGTGATGAATGAATATGAAAAATGTTAATAATGTTTATTTCGTTTTTCAGCATGCTCTTGTAGTCTGCAGAACAACAATTATATGCAAGCAAAATATCTAACGAATACAACACACCACCAGCTTGGACCAAGTGGAAGCCTGAAACAGGGTTGCAAGGGTACATTTTGTGAATAATCGCTTCGAGTTGTGTCAACCAAACGTTTATTAGCAGCAGGCGCCATACACGTTCGTGTTAACAGAGTTCCACCACTGCAGTGACATAAGGTTGAAGCAGCAGTCATACAAAGTGCCCACACATGCAGCCAGTGCGAGCTAGGCGCTGGCCCTGGTGAAGTAGGGCAGCTTGTCGAGGGGGGCGGCGTAGCCGTGCAGCCAGGTGGGTCCCTGTATGACGGGGTGCTCGGGGTCCACCTCGTCGCGCCACCAGCCCTCTGGCAGGTAGATGTCGCGGCTGACCGCCTTGTGCGACACCACCGGCGCCACCAGCACGTCGTCGCCCAGCATGTACTCTGTACACAGGGAAAACACACACCGTCACCACACACGTCATCCCGGTTATCTCGTGTAAACATCCTGTATAGACTCTGTTCTTGTGCAGCCCTTTACTCTCCTCAAGAATCTCCTCTCTGCTGCGTGTATTTCCGCTGCCTTGTTTCCGTTTATTTATTCAAAACTCGTTTCCATATGACAATAATGGTATAGGGTGTCGAGTAACAGCCGCTCCCAGACACAATAGAGGGTGATTTTATTTACTGTACGCTCAGTTTCAGGTTTGTGCTCATCATCAGGTTGTTTACATCCAGTTAGATGTTCCACTCTTAATGCTGAGGATGGCAGTTTAAGAAAAATTATGAGATGATGACTAAGTAGACCCCACTGAAATAATTGGAAGATGCTAAGCGACATGTGTTGCAAAATATTATAATACTTACATACAGCTGTAATATCTATTCCCTTTCCACATACCACTAAATTCATTTTTGCAAAATATCCCAATTTTTTACACATAATATGTGTAGTATTTACCTTGGCAATTGCTGGTACTTCTGTGTTATGACTTTTTAAGAAGTTCAGAGACGTTACATACAAGCAAATATAACACATACAACAGTTAACGAAAATCAATTTATGTGATTATGGAACGACACTTTCATTTATAATACGTGGAAAATTTTCTGGCGAACTGTATAATTTTGTAGCCACTGTCGAATTATTATTATTACTATTATTATTATTATCAGTCGTTTCTTTAAAGACATGTGGAAATGACTTGTTTGCCTACTTGTTCATTGAGAATGAGGTATGAGTTGGAACTATGGATGTAAATATCGAGCTCTTCAAGGAGATTCATTTTCTTTCCTTTGTTTAAAGTGTTTAATACCTTCGGGTTGTCTTAAATGATTAAGACTGTCCATGTTCCTTCAGATGTGCTCCAAACGTGGACTTATCAGAGTTATTTAGCTAGGTGTTGTATACATGTTCTGAGTACCTTAAAGTGAAACTTCTTCTTGTCTAGCCTTTGTAGAGCTATGGGGAATTGTCACATGGAAGTTTGTAAACGTCTTATTTGTTGTAATATTGGCTATTTGTTCTAATGTGTATATGTAACACCTCGGAACTTCTTAGCTCTAACCTCTTTGACCATAACCACTGTTTTCCTACGTGAACACGTTAGCTGTTGAATTGCATGTGCTCCCGAAGTCATTGACATCTGCTATGTCGAAATCATTTCATGCAAGTCCAATAATTACTATGGTGAGTAATATCCAGCTAATGTGTAAAAAATAGAAATATTTTTGTAAAAAATATAACGAGTGTAATATGGAAACGAGACGGATAGTCCAGTTACAGGTAAGTCCTTTAACATTTTAAAACTCATTTCGTTTAGGAACTTACAATTGTTTCAGTTATGGCTATATTTTCACTATCATATTATTTGTCTTTTGTTTGAATAGTCATCTCGAAAATTCAGCATGGAAAGAAAGATGTAATTGAAAATTAACAATCTGAAAATAGGCTCAAGCCCGAAACTCGTGGTGTATTGAATAAAATAACTTTCTGTTTTGACTGGTAGCTGTTTTTATTCTACACCCTATAACGGAACAGACGTGGATTGCAACTGCATCCATTATGGATAAAATTCATAGAGTAATACTATTGCCATACTACTATAAAATATAATTTATGTATCTTTCTGGGTTTTTAGTTAAGTTCTTTATTTATTATTCCACAAATGACGTGAAAGTTGTGCACCTTTTCGTCTACATCTTTATCATAATTAGAATTTCGGCCGCATCTCAGATATTTTCGCGGATGATGCTGTAGTATACAGAGAAGTTGCTGCATTAGAAAATTGTAGCGAAATACAGGAAGATCTGCAGCGGATAGGCACTTGGTGCAGGGAGTGGCAACTGACCCTTAACATAGACAAATGTAATGTATTGCGAATACATAGAAAGAAGGATCCTTTATTGTGTGATTATATGATAGCGGAACAAACACTGGTAGCAGTTACTTCTGTAAAATATCTGGGAGTATGCGTACGGAACGATTTGAAGTGGAATGATCATATAAAACTAATTGTTGGTAAGGCGGGTACCAGGTTGAGATTCATTGGGAGAGTGCTTAGAAAATGTAGTCCATCAACAAAGGAGGTGGCTTACAAAACACTCGTTCGACCTATACTTGAGTATTGCTCATCAGTGTGGGATCCGTACCAGGTCGGGTTGACGGAGGAGATAGAGAAGATCCAAAGAAGAGCGGCGCGTTTCGTCACTGGGTTATTTGGTAACCGTGATAGCGTTACGGAGATGTTTAATAAACTCAAGTGGCAGACTCTGCAAGAGAGGCGCTCTGCATCGCGGTGTAGCTTGCTCGCCAGGTTTCGAGAGGGTGCGTTTCTGGATGAGGTATCGAATATATTGCTTCCCCCTACTTATACTTCCCGAGGAGATCACGAATGTAAAATTAGAGAGATTAGAGCGCGCACGGAGGCTTTCAGACAGTCGTTCTTCCCGCGAACCATACGCGACTGGAACAGGAAAGGGAGGTAATGACAGTGGCACGTAAAGTGCCCTCCGCCACACACCGTTGGGTGGCTTGCGGAGTATCAATGTAGATGTAGATGTAGATGTAGATGTATAATTACTTTGTCGTTAACTACGATTTTGACTGTGCTGATTATATAGCTTCAAAGGTCATATCTTTCTTTTAATGTAATAAAATTTTAAGAATGTGTTTCTTATATTTTCGGTTTAACGTATGTGTTGCTAACCGGAAGTCAACTTGCTTGTATCATCTGCAAATAGTGATTCAGTTAGATTACTGCATTTATCTAATTTAATTCCTGGTCAATTACGGGATTTCCAGTTCTTAAGGACATAGTGAATGTAAATATTAAAAGTAGCTGCTCTTCCATGGTGCATTGCTTTTAAAGCAAAGTTTATCTCGAAGAAATTGACTTGAGAGGCTAATACAGCACTGGGTCAAGAAATGTTACGTCAGCCTGAGCACCAGGTTCCCTCGCGGGAATCTGAGTGATGATCCCTGGAGTTGTACTGTATCTTGAGTAGTGGTGAAACTTTTAAATTGTCTTAAAATGTCTCCTCAGAGAAAGCCGTCAATAGTTACGTGGCGTCTCCGAAAACTTATCATCTGTGTTCGCTTTGGACCACTGTGACGAGCTACGTCTGCTGTGTTTACCGAGGATGTCTGGAGCTGTCATGTGTCGTCCACATCTCCTCAAATTGTAGGTTGTTTCAGTAACGGGTTGGTTCTTGCAAGGAGCTTAGGTTGATGCCCAGTGGTAAGACAAATCGTGACTAAGATAATCGAAACTGGAATATAGACAGAAAATGACAGAATACGGGAAAGTGTGCTTAATAACTGTATACATAGTGATGTGAAAGGAAGCTCCCTGTCATACCTGAGTCGATGGTGAGAGCGGTGGCGTCCGTTGGGTCGACCCACCAGACGGGCCTGTTGACGGGGGTGCCGTCCTCGGCAGCCTTCTTCATCAGCTCGACGATCAGCGGCCCGTACTGAGCGTGCAGCTGCGTCAGGTTGCGACAGATGTCCATCGTCTGCAACGCGGTCACCAGTTACAGTGTTACAGCTCAAGTGAAACTCTTTATAGTGTTCAGGGATGAGTAAATAGCTCTCTTCTCAGGATATACACTACTCGCCATTAAAATTTCTACACCACGAAGGCGACGTGTTACAGACGCGAAATTTAACCGTCAGGAAGAAGATACTGTGATATGCAAATGATTAGCTTTTCAGAGCATTCACACAAGGTTGGCGCCGGTGGCGACACCTACAACATGCCGACAAAAGGAAAGTTTCCAATCGATTTCTCATACACAAACAGCAGTTGACCGGCGTTGCCTGGTGAAACGTTGTTGTGAAGTCTCGTGTAAGGACGATAAATGCGTACCACCACGTTTCCGACTTTGATAAAGGTCGGATTGTAGCCTATTGCGGTTGCGGTTTATCGTATCGCGACATTCCTGCTCGCGTTCGTCGAGATCCAATAACTGTTAGCAGAATAGGGAATCGGTGGGTTCAGCAAGGTAATACGGAACGCCGTGCTGGATCCCAAGTGCCTCGTATCACTAGCAGTCGAGATGACAGGCATCTTATCCGCATGACTGTAACGGATCGCGCAGCCACGTCTCGAGCCCTGAGTCAACAGATGGGGACGTTTGCAATACAACAACCATCTGCACGAACAGTTCGACGACGTTTGCAGCAGCATGGACTATCAGATCGCAGACCATGGTTGCTGTTAGCCTTGACGCTGCATGACAGCAGATGCGCCTACGATGGTGTGCTCAACGACGAACCTGGGTGCAGGAATGGCAAAACGTCATTTTTTCGGATGAATCCAGGTTCTGTTTACAGCATCATGATGGCCTCATCCGTGTTTGGCGACATCGCGGTGAACCCAAATAGGAAGCGTCTATTCGTCATCGCCTTACTGGCGCGTCACCCGGGGTGATGGTATGGGGTGCCATTGGTTACACGTCTCGGTCACCTCTGGTTCGCATTGACGGCACTTTTAACAGTGTAAGCTACATTTGAGATGTGTTACGACCCGTGGCTCTACCCTTCATTCGATCCCTGCGAAATCCTACATTGAAGCAGGATAATGCACGACCGCATGTTGCACGTCCTGTAGGGACCATTCTTGATACAGAAAATGTTCGACTGCTGCCCTGGGCAGCACATTCTCCAGATCTCTCACCAATTGAAAACGTCTGGTCAATGGCGGGCGAGCATCTGGCTCGTCACAATACGCCAGTGACTACTCTTCATGATCTGTGGCATCGTGTTGAAGCTGCATGGGCAACTGTACCTGTACAAGCCATTCAAGCTCTGTGTGACTCAATGCCCAGGCGTATCAAGGCTGTTATTACGGCCAGAGGTGGTTGTTCTGGGAACTGATTTATCAGGATCTATGCACCCAAATTGCGTGAAAATGTAGTCACATGTCAGTTCTGGTATAATATATTTATCCAATGAATACCCGTTTATGATCTGCATTTCTTCTTGGTGTAGCAATTTTAATGGCCAGTAGTGTAAATATATTGGAGAAAAAGCAGGAAGTATTAGTGTTACACTACTTATATTGTCTCATACTAGAATATGGGTTCTTGGAATTTTAGCGTAGGTCTCTTGCGACACGAAACATATGTCTCGACGCGTATCTCAACATAGGGTCCTTATCATTTCTGTGAATCTCTCGCACTGACGTTTCAGCGACGAATTTTCTTCACACCAAAGTGGGGGGGGGGGGGGGGGGGGGACTGCAATCCTGTCCGCTGTTGTTCGACATAAAATAAAATATCACGTGCTCAGTGAAACTTCGTTCTCTGCTCATAATTTAATGTTGATTCTTTTTGTTGTCTTTTCGCAACATACAAGACACAAACGCGCTATATTGGTTGCAGTGGTTCAAAAGAAAATGCCTTATATTAGGATTTCGATACGGCTAAACGAAGTGAATGAACTGGTTGAAGACAGAATTCTCAGCCCCGAATTAGGTTTATAATATAACTATTAATAATAAACGCTCTTTTTGTCCACACGACTGTGATGTTGGATGTACTTTAACATTCTGACCTTAAGTACTAATTATTTGATGAACTTTTAATGCATTTGCTCCAGGGGAAAAAAAGTTAATATTGCGGCAACCTGCACGAAGAAAAGAATAAACATGTTAATGAATCAATAAGAACGACTATTGCTACTAACCACAATCGTTGCCAAGTTGCAGACTCTGATAACCCTGAAAGTGACAGTACCATATCAGAATCACCAACTGCGACATAATCGCGTGTACAAACAGTGATCCACCACTGTAAAATGATCACAAATTAATTTTTTAGACGATGACCGGTTTCAGTCTGTAATGACCATCTTCAGATCTAAATATATATATAAATATATACATCTAATGAGCAGTGTGTCTTTTAACATAAAACAGCAATATGTATCACAATGTACTGTCATACACCAGGGAAATGTACAGATAAAATATGGTATAACGTATCTTTTTTATGTCCTAAAGTGATACGGCCATAATGGCATCGTCAAAACATATAAATATAATCAGCATAGCATCGTCACATAGATTTAAAATGTGGTGTAGAATAGGCCACATAGTACACATAGTGATTATTGCCAACTAGCTACTGAGGTACAGTAGCATCCAGAAACCTGTTTGCCTACACACACCCTAGATGTCGCTACTGTGGGCTTGCTTATGTGTAGTCATCATTTACGCAAAAACATAATCTGATAAAAGCACATAAGATAAAATGCATGTAGCAGACTTATTAAAATTGATGACTATCATAGAAACCAATTGTGATACATTAAAAGATGAATGCAGTTACCCATGTAAAATTATTAAAAGAAAATATATGAAGGGTATAGGTCCGACCCTTTTTTATGGTGAACTTACGGTCAACAATTAATATAGCATAATTTATTGCCTGTGGCAACCTATTAATTGCTTATGAAAGATAAAATGTCTTCATGACAGCTGAAAAAGGGACAGATCAATGATCAGCGCCCTCTGCTGGGTCGGCAGCTAGGATCTTATGTAGGCGCGCATCGATCGTAAGAACTTAACCAATAGAGGGCTTTACATACATCGTGACATGTCTCCCACAGAAAACTTTTAAACAACATATATTTATAGGTTGCCACAGACAATGTATTAAGCTATATTAATTGTTGACCGTAAATTCACCATAAAAAAGGGTTCGACCTATGATCTTCATATATATTCTTTTAATAATTTTACACAGGTCATCTTTTTATGTATCACAGTTGGTTTCTATGATAGTCATCAACTATAACAAGTCTGCTACATGCATTTTATCTAATGCGCTTTTATCAGATTATGTTTTTGCGTATATGATGACTACAGATAAGCAAGCCCACAGTAGCGACATCTAGGGAGGGTTCTGTCGACATGCCCCTCCATATCCGCATCCAGTAACGGGTTTTGGCTAAGGATGACACGGCGGCCGGTCGCTAACGTTGGGACTTTATGGCCTGCTCGGGTGGAGGTTTTTAATTTTTCTCCATTCACTCGAAAACATCTGACCGTACAGTGTAGCTCTATATGTAGATTAAGATTTCTTTTCGAAATACGTCTTTTTTTTCTTAATGTGAAATTTTGTGTTTGGCACATAGGATATCAATGCTGTATTGCGACATTTACCTTACACGTGGCTCGTATAAATAAAGAGTGACACATGTCACAAAATAAGCGCTCAACGCAGCTCGTTGTCGAAGTCCCAGGGCTTGACGTGGAACCTGATAGCCGGCATGAAGGTGGTGGCCTGCAGCCAGCGGATGTACAGGTCGTAGGTGGGGTAGCCGCCGTGGTTCTCGGCGCCGCCCACCTGCTCCGGCATCACGAAGGGGTAGCCGACCATGCTGAGCTGCAGCAGCTTGGGCACCAGCGTCTTGAGGCCGTTCTGGCCGCTCCACGCGGTGTCGATGACGTCCATGAGGAAGAAGTTCGGCAGCTGCTGGCTCTCGACGCCGGAGCGCAGCGTCACCATGGGCCCGAACTGGGCGCCCGCCCTCGAGTACTCGTCCGAGATGGCCACCGGGTTCTTCTCCGCCGGCGTGATCTCCGCCGGCTGCGGCAGGTAGCTGGACTCGCCGTAGTCGAACCTGAACGTGTCTATCCCTGTCTCATTGCGAAGTGCCTGGAAAGAGATTGAGAATGCAGTGGCGTACCGTGAGAGATGATGTTGAGAGTATACAAGCCGACGTCAGAACAGGGGACGGAGATAGAGAAAGTATGGGAGGATACCGGACGGTTGATAAATTATGTAAAGAAATATGATGATGCAATCATCATGGGATATTGGAATGCGGTAGTAGGGGAAGAAATACAAGAGAGAGTTCCTGCAGAATATAGGATTGGAAATTGAAATAGGATGGCAGAAAAGCAAACTAAGTTCCGCAATAAAGGTTAATTAGTAATTACGAATAAATTGTTCAAAATTGGAAGGTGTGGGAGTTATAAGTTGCAATGGCGGGAGACGAGCCGAAATTTGGGATGGATCAAATTGTGGTGAGAAAGGGGTTCCGATATCAGATGTTGTGAAACGTAGCCACAACCAGATACACCCTCGGACCACAATCTTCTTCTGATGAAGAGCAGGCTAAAGTTTAAAAGATTCTCCAATAGGATCAATGCTAAATGAAGTTGGGCACTGAAGACTGGTGAGAAGCGTCCTATGCTCTCAAAGGCTGCAGTTAGTGCAATACTGAACGCAACAGCGGGCAGTTCGCTTGAAGAGGTATGGAAATCTCTGAAAAGGGCAATCACAAAAATCGGACACACTAGCGTATGTACTAGTATGGTAACCGCGAAGGAACTGTGGGTAACACACGAAAAATTTCAGTTCATCGGTGGAAGAAGGAAGTTGGAAAATGATCAGTGTGAGACAGAAATGTGGCAATTAAGAAAGAAAAAACTAGGAAGTGTAGTGAAGCCAAGGCGACATGGTTTGTAGAAAAATGTGAAGAAATCGAAAAAGGAATGGTCATCAGAACGAGTGATACAAGATATAGAAAGGTCAAAACAATGAAAAGTAAAGGCATCAATTTTCAGATTGGAAACGGAATCCCGTTGTTAAACGCAGAGGTAACAACGGATATGTGGAAAGAGTAGGTTGAAGTTGGGAGTAAATGTCCGAAGACGCGACAGAAGAAAAAACAGGAGTCGATATTTAAGGCTCTCGCATTCCACAATTAGAATCAGAGTTTAACAGACTTTTACAAGACTGGCGATCAGATAAGACCGAGAGCATAGACAACATTCCTTTGGAATTTCTAAAATCGAGAACGACCCGACAAACGTCTTGGAATCTCATGCAACCAAGTTCCTGATAATAATAATACACATAAGAAAGGTAAAGGAATTTGAGGAACGTTTAGATAACAATCAGTTTGTCTTTCTGAAACGGGACACGTACGAGAAACTTCTGACGTTTCGCTAGGTAGTGGATTAAGGATTACGAAAACTGAAGAAACTTTCGTAAGATTTTTGGAACTAGAAAAAGGCAACCACAGTATAAAATTGTGCATGGTGTTCGAAACACTAAAAACAGTAAAAGTAAGCTGTTGGAAAGAGGGCTGCTATTATGTAACAAAACCAGGAGGGAATGATACGGAATGGAGTGCTGAACTAAGTGCTCGAATTATAAAGCGTTTAAGACAGGTATGCGATCCTCCACCCGTATCGTTCAATCAGTACATCGAGGAAATAATGACGGAAATGAAACAAAGCTTCAAGAGTGGGATTAGAATTTAGGGTGAAAAGATATCAGTGAAAATATTCGCTGATGACACTGTTATCCGTTGTGAATGTTGCGGAAAAATACGTAACATGTTGACTAGAATTTACATTCTAATGAGTACACGCTATGGAATGAGTGTAAATACACTCCTGGAAATTGAAATAAGAACACCGTGAATTCATTGTCCCAGGAAGGGGAAACTTTATTGACACATTCCTGGGGTCAGATACATCACATGATCACACTGACAGAACCACAGGCACATAGACACAGGCAACAGAGCATGCACAATGTCGGCACTAGTACAGTGTATGTCCACCTTTCGCAGCAATGCAGGCTGCTATTCTCCCATGGAGACGATCGTAGAGATGCTGGATGTAGTCCTGTGGAACGGCTTGTCATGCCATTTCCACCTGGCGCCTCAGTTGGACCAGCGTTCGTGCTGGACGTGCAGACCGCGTGAGACGACGCTTCAACCAGTCCCAAACATGCTCAGATCCGGAGATCTTGCTGGCCAGGGTAGTGGACTTACACCTTCTAGAGCACGCTGGGTGGCACGGGATACATGCGGACGTGCATTGTCCTGTTGGAACAGCAAGTTCCCTTGCCGGTCTAGGAATGGTAGAACGATGGGTTCGATGACGGTTTGGATGTACCGTGCACTATTCAGTGTCCCCTCGACGATCACCAGTGGTGTACGGCCAGTGTAGGAGATCGCTCCCCACACCATGATGCCGGGTGTTGGCCCTGTGTGCCTCGGTCGTATGCAGTCCTGATTGTGGCGCTCACCTGCACGGCGCCAAACACGCATACGACCATCATTGGCACCAAGGCAGAAGCGACTCTCATCGCTGAAGACGACACGTCTCCATTCGTCCCTCCATTCACGCCTGTCGCGACACCACTGGAGGCGGGCTGCACGATGTTGGGGCGTGGGCCGAAGACGGCCTATCGGTGTGCGGGACCGTAGCCCAGCTTCATGGAGACGGTTGCGAATGGTCCTCGCCGATACCCCAGGAGCAACAGTGTCCCTAAATTGCTGGGAAGTGGCGGTGCGGTCCCCTACGGCACTGCGTAGGATCCTACGGTCTTGGCGTGCATCCGTGCGTCGCTGCGGTCCGGTCCCAGGTCGACGGGCACGTGCACCTTCCGCCGACCACTGGCGACAACATCGATGTACTGTGGAGACCTCACGCCCCACGTGTTGAGCAATTCGGCGGTACGTCCACCCGGCCTCCCGCATGCCCACTATACGCCCTCGCTCAAAGTCCGTCAACTGCACATACGGTTCACGTCCACGCTGTCGCGGCATGCTACCAGTGTTAAAGACTGCGTTGGGGCTCCGTATGCCACGGCAAACTGGCTGACACTGACGGCGGCGGTGCACAAATGCTGCGCAGCTAGCGCCATTCGACGGCCAACACCGCGGTTCCTGGTGTGTCCGCTGTGCCGTGCGTGTGATCATTGCTTGTACAGCCCTCTCGCAGTGTCCGGAGCAAGTATGGTGGGTCTGACACACCGGTGTCAATGTGTTCTTTTTTCCATTTCCAGGAGTGTAGATGAAAGACAGAAGTAAAGAGCAATGGCGTAATTGAGATTAACGGAAACCTTAGCATAGATATTGGTGACCACGAAGTAGAAAAGTTAAATAATTCTACAACCATGGAGACAAACTAAAATATGACAGAAGAAGTATGGAAGTCGTAAAAAGCAAATTAACACGAGCAAAGAGGTCATTCTTTGTTAAAAGAAGTTTATTAGTATCAATGGTCGGCCTTTACTTGAGGACCAGATATGGAGAATGTACGTATAAAGCACAGCATAGTATGATAGTGAATCGTGGACTGTACAAAGATAGGAGAAAAAGAGAATCGATGAGTGAGATGTTGTGCAGTAGGAAGGTGCTCAAAAGTAGGCGGACTGTAAGATAATGTATGAAGAGGTTCTGCGCGGAATCAGCGAAGAAAGGTAAATACAAAGACGAAAAAGGGAAAGCATGATAGGACATGTGTTATGATATCAGGGAATAATTTTCATTGCCCCAGGGGCGGGTGAGGGGGGGGGGGGGGGGGGCTGTAGGGCAAAAACTGTAGGGGAAGGCAGAGATTGGAATACATGCAACAACTAATTGAGAACGTAGGTTACAGACTTTTATTCTGTGATCAATAAAGTTGCCACAGATGAAGAACTGGCGGAGGGGCCGCATTAAACCAGTCATAAGTTGATGACTTAAAAATAATAATAATGAAATTTCTACTAACGGACTACGCAAGGGAGTCATATTGTTATGACTAGATGCTTGTACAAACGAGAAGAATCGAAAACAACGTGCCACAGATGTCGTTAAATGGATGATTTAATTTATTCGCAACTCGCTTCAGGTTTTAGACCACCAATGCACGGCAGCACATTGTTCCCTAACACATATTTATTTCTGTCAATCATCTTCATTTTTTTTTATCAGAATGCATTCAAACAGTCGCTAAGTTCTCATTTCTGTGAAATACACCAGGTACCTCATTCGCTCGTCGCTTTGAAAAGGACACCGAAGTCTTACTGGCAATGTCAACCGATAGTAGGTATTTGAAAAGACGAAAAGTACAATAATAAGTTAAGCTAAAAAATATAATTTCAGAGAAACAGCAGAATTGGATTGAAAAGGAAAATTAATTTTGATGCTCCCAGCTAATTTATTCTGCACCAAGTGCTGCATATAATTAAATTTATAGTCGGATTGATTTTACGATTAATGAACTGATGAAAAATGTATCTATGAAAGTGAATGAAAAGCCTACCAACATACTCTTGACTGACAAATGTCCCAAGTGTTCTGCTTTTATATTATGCTCTTGAGTGAAGTTACGACCCTGTGAGCTACAGACAAAATTACTGCACGCCTGCGGCGTACATTAAATGCAAGATATTCTAATTACTCATCATACGATATATCCATATCGGCTACCCAGTCATTTCAAAAACATATATTCTCAGTAGATGTTCGTTTGCAGGACAGAATTTCTCTAAGCGTTTTACACAATGTACTTCTAATTCCTTCTGAACAGTCAAAGATGAATATTATTTTTCTTTTATATGGATTACAGGAACCGCAAGAAGCTCTGCAAGCGATTGATTGTGTCTAAGTAGAGGGATACTTTGTTGCTGATTCCTATCACATAGATACGAGATTCGCTGGCGAAGCTACTCACCGAAAGTTTGTCCGTCCACCAAGCTGCTGCGTCTGGGTTGGTGAAGTCGACAACGCCGCCATAACCCCTCCACCAGCGAGTGGTCGTGCTGCCATTACTGTTCTGCACGAGGTACCCGTTGGCCAGCGCCTCAGAGAAATACGGCTCGCAATTTTCGTTTACAAATGGGTGCATCCACAACGCGACGGAAAACCCTAGTGCGTGGAGGTCATCCGTGAGAGCACGCATGTCGGGGAACTTGGTCGTGTCGACGGTCATACTGCCGTAGCAGGTTTCCCATTTGTCAGATATTTCGATAACGCTGTAGTCGAATCCGTGCTCAATTATATTGGCGACCCTGTCCCTCACGTTGTCTTCTGGAGGCGCCACTGTCCAGATGGGATATGTTGCCATGCGTTCGTCTGGGATCGCGTCGGGCTTGCCCATGTACGTCTGGACGACGTGCTCGTGCACCTGTTTCGGGTCCTCGTACGAACACAGCTCGAACTGCAGCACGTTGTCGGTTCGGTCCTCTGGGTAGGGAGACTCGTTCTCGGCAATGAAGCACAATTTGTTGAGGGTCGCGTCGGTGTTCTGCTCTATGAAGAGAGGACTGTTTGCATGAACGCGGACGGCTCTGCCGTCGGAGAAGAGCCAGTAGCGCGAAGCGATGGCGGCGTGGTCTCTGTTGTTGGTGACGTATGCGTAGTGGTCGTACACGTTCTGCTCCGTTGGCCACTTCTGGTAGGTCGATTCGATACCTCCGTAGATGTGACTCGAAAGGTGGCGCTGACACATTCTGATGGGCGCAGTCGGAACGTCAATCGTCAGCCGGCCTTCAAAACAACGGCCCGCCCTGTCTTGGCGCCGCAAGACGACTCTGGAGCTTCCAAAGTCGAAGGACTCCTCATCCATACGTCTCTCGTGGCGCGGAACTGGAGGCAGCTCGTCTCCGGGAACTTCTATGTATCCCAGCTCCACCTCCTGGCCGCCTAAAACATGCAAGTAATTATCTCCTGTGAGTGAATTTGCTATGGTCATAAATATAATATGAACGAGGTATTATGAAACACTGAAGTTCACTAGAATACAAATTTATAATTGCCCTAAGGAGAACTGAAAACTTAGGCTTCAGTATCTGAACACCTGAAACATGTAGCGCGCTATATCCCACAAATGACTGAAGTTTAATTCTTCGTATGGATTTAGATGTCTATTTCAGCGTTTCATGTACAAATAATGCCACGACTACAGTAACCTCTACTGACATTCCACTATACCATTGTTGTACAAACGTTCGACAAGCTACACTTATTCTCTAGCATGCACCGAGTAGCTATTATTTCGACAGTAGCCCCTGATATGTACTTGCCAACATCATTTGGATATCTTTTATTGTTACACTCATTCAACCTCAAGCCTGGGGTAACATTAGATCATAAGAGTCACTACAACTTCTCATATAGGCAAGTCATGCAGCATACATGAAGCTCTTTCAGAATAATATTCTAGAGTGTGTGGCGATTGAATTTTTCATACTACGCAACGGCATAAAATGTAACATTAACACGAAAAGCTCATTCACTTTACCATACGTGTTATCTAGACAGTTCTCTTGCAAGATAAATCAAGAAAACAGTACTAGAAAGGCAATTGGACACTATATACTGAAACTATCGTTTTTCTTTATTTGAAATCATGCCACATTCAAACACATTAATATATCTGAGAGAGGACACGAAGTTGGCTGCTCCTTGGCCCCCATCAAGAATGTGACCATGTGTGACAGTCGTACTGGAACGCATTCTACTTTAGTTACAAAATTCCACGTTTTATGAAGCAATCTGGCACCAATATTATTCTGTTGTATCATTATATACTTTAACAATATTCGTCTCAGAATGTTTCAGTAAAAGCGTTAATAGCAATTATACCCTCATATACAACACCTTACCATTTGTCACGTAAAGTCTATGTAGTAAATATTTCATTTAACTCGCATGTATTCTTCTTACAGTTGTAATTTTGCCATACCCTCAGAGAAAATATTACCACAGGCGTCAAACATCGCTGTTTCATCTGCGAAACATTACAGGTGCACGATCTTAATTCTGCGACATTTTCTATGTCTACATCTACTCCTACTTGATTGCTCTGTATTTCACGTTTCTGTGGCGGGCAGAGAGTTTGCAGAACCACTTTCATGCTGTTCCCCTGCGACTTCACTCTCTATTATCACGCGGGGAAAATTGGACACACAAATCTTTCCGTGCGAGCTCTTATTATATTACGAAGGTCATTTCTCGTTAAATCGATGACAGAAGTCAACAAAATAATTCTGCCTTCGGAGGAGAATGTTGGTGATTGTAATTTTGTGAAAAATCTCACTGCAAAGAAGAACTATTGTTTTAATGATTGCTATATCAACTCACTTATCATATCCGAGAGGCTCTCTCCCCGTTTCACTACAGTAAAAAACTTTTTGGATGCCTCATCTTGTAAGGATCCCTCACATCGCGAAATATCCAGAAGAGGCCGGATACGCATATAGTGTCTTCCTAGGTTTGTTGCCTCTCCTAATAAGATGTGATTTACCGTGTAACCGAAATGGAGAGGAATTTTCTTAATATCTGTGTGCTCTCAGTAAAATGCAACTTTTCGCACTTAACAGATTTCTTATATACAATCGACAGTATCATCCACAAACAATGTAAGACGTTGCTCAGATCGTCTGCTAAATGGTTTTCATACTTCAAGAACAGCAGAGGACCTATAACCATTCCTTAGAGAACCCCAGACTTGACTGTGGTTGCACTACATGAATTCTCGTCAGTTACATCGAACTGTGACCTTTCTGAGAGATAATCGCGAATCCTTTAGCTCAATTAAGACGATACTTCACAGGCGCGCTGCTTGATTATGAGCCACGTGTGGCGAGCGGTTTAGAAGTCTAGGAATATAGAATCTTCTTGAGATTCCCTGTTGACAATACTGACTAATTCTGTGAACAAAGAGCTAGTCGTGTTCCACAAGCATCATATATTCCTTATTTGTGCTGATTACGTGTCAATAGATCGTTTCCTTTGAGGTTTTTCATAATCATAGAACGCAGTATACGAGATCTGTGAGAAAAATAATGACACTGACAACACTGCGAGGTATCTGACAACGCTATCTTGGTCTACTTTTGTAGATCGGTGCGTCCCTCCCATCAGACTCTCAGTCCGTGTTTCAGCACCGAACTGCCATCACATGATTTTTGGGAGCGCCATCAGTGAAGCTGTGCTGTCTTTGAGCGTTATGAAAATGAAACAGCGGAATTTAGTGCAACATTATACCGTAAAGTTTCGTGTTAAACGTGAGGAATCTACGAGTGTGACCTTTGAAAAGTTGAAACAGACCTTTGGGGAACATTTCTTATCAAGAGCACGTGTGCGTGCTCTTGTGACATCGAAAAGACTTTGTTGCACCCGAAGAAACTATCATCCAAGTGTTTTACAAAGATGTCCTTGACAGGCTCAGGAAAAGGGTGAATCGAGCACACCAGACGTTGCAGACAAGTGGTTATCCACTTACTACGCGTAACTCTCCGGACCACGACTTACAATCTCCTTAAACGTTGTCCATAATTGCTGAGCGACCGTCTTATCAGAACCAAGCGAAATATAAATGTCGTGTGACTAGGGCCTCCCGTCGGGTAGACCGTTCGCCGGGTGCAAGTCTTCCGATTTTACGCCACTTTGGCGACTTGCTCGTCGATGGGGATGAAATGGTAGTGATTAGGACAACACAACACGCATTCCCTGGGCAGAGAAAATCTCCGACCCAGCCGGGAATCGAACCAGGGCCCTTGCGAATGAGAATCTGTCGCGCTGACCACTCAGCTACCAGGGGCGGACATCAGAACTAAGTGATGTAAGTTCACTGTCTAAGTGAGCTTATCTGCTCTGTCTAGTAGAAATACTCTCCTAGCCTTTTTGACTGATTTATTATCTTTCGTAATCATAGTTGCTATAGAGACGTCACGATCGCTTTCATCTCTTTACCGACGTCGCCAATAAGGTCCGGCCTGTTTGTAGCTACACGGTATGACATATTTCTATTGCGTGTGGGCTGCCGAGCTAGCTGTTCAAGAGAGTTATCAGGCAACGTGTTCAATAGTATTTCGTATGACAGTCTATGTGTATCCCCCACGATGTGTCCATAGACACTAGTCTATCCTCGATAGGTGAAAGTCGCCTCCAAATAGTATTGCATGATCTGGATATTTATGCGCTACTGGCCGTAGACTTTCTTTAAATTCTGCAACTGTCATAGAGGGAGCGGGTGGCCGGTAAAAACATCCAACAATTAATTTGGTTTCACCTACGCCAGTTACAAGCGACCAAGTCACTTCACTGTCCCATTTAACTTCGACCTCAATAGAGACAACATTTTTGTGGGGCTCTCCTATGGCCTCTAATCTATCTTTCGAATATACGTTCCACGACTCGCTAAATATCTCAGAGCAATGAAAACGCGTTTCCTGCGCACCCGCATATAGATAAGATGGTATAGTGAAGTCAGTTAATCTTGTAACGTCAGCATTTTGGCTTTAATTCGCCATACATCCATAAACCGTAGAGGAGCTTGCCTAGCGCTGTCGTACGGTTGACGTAATATGCAGTAATAAAACTCTTAGCTCCACCGGATATCTGCCGCCACAACGGCATCAAAACACAAGTGAGCTTCACGAATGTGTGACTTGGTATGCAATTTTCGTCATCCCACAATAGACGAGTACCGTTCTATACCACGAGAATAACGGGCCCGTACTTCCTGAATGACGACACCAAGGAACGGTCTTGTGGATATGCTGTACTGCGCATGAAGGAAAGACAATAAAATTTTGCCGGCGATTTCGCATAATTTAATGTGACGGCTAGAGCTCTATGATCAGTAAAACAGGTGGGTATTACGTAAACGTCCGAAAGCTGCCCGTACAAAGAATAATGAAGGTAAAAGCAATGACGCTGGAGGTGGCAGTAAAATAAGTGTATCGGACAAGTATAGGACACAGACAAATCCATGCGTCCGTAGGTACAAGAAGCTTTCCATATCAAGTTCTTTACTAAAGATAAATATAAGAGACTGATGCACTGGCCGGAGAACGCAATTAAAATCACCACCCAATAGAATCTTTGCACGGGATGATAAATAATTTCCTCTCTGTAGAAGCGCAAACGTTCCGTAGAAAGACCAGAACCAGAAGAAGCATAGAGGTGCCTCCTATGCTCTTACCACCATCGAGAACTTCTAAATCTCGTAATGGAATTCCTGCCCCATAAAACAAGGCAGTGCCCGTAGGAAGTTCGGAAGCAGCATTAAAACGGTCGAGAACCTGGTCACTTCTGCACCAGAGTAATATATCAACTATTGCAAAGCGGTGA
The DNA here is from genome assembly GCF_021461385.2 of Schistocerca piceifrons. Classification (NCBI taxonomy): domain Eukaryota; kingdom Metazoa; phylum Arthropoda; class Insecta; order Orthoptera; family Acrididae; genus Schistocerca; species Schistocerca piceifrons. The sequence continues at coordinate 91,294,549 of NC_060144.1, read as the reverse complement.
GCCACTGTTGAGAACCAATACTGTTAATATTCTGTGCTTGCATAGACATTTGAACTGGAACGGAAACTACAAAATTACGGAACCGTCATCGAACGGAGGCACGTTGCAGTATCCATGGCAGAATCAATGAACGAAACTGCGGTAGAAGGGGTGTGAACATCTCCGCCATCTCCCAACAGTTCTATCTGCTTCAGTTGTTTCGGCTGGTCATACATAAAATCGGTTTCATATTGAGAGGGAGAGACCTTCGTACTCCATTCGCCAAAGGACAGGGGCTCGCATATGGAGATTTGTTTGGTAACGAAAGGGTTCTCCTAGCCTTGGGAATCAATCAAGTTACGCTCACCAACAGACTGTGACATAGACGACGCGTCAGAAGGCGCAGAAGTAGTTTGGTAAGCTAACAGGAAAGGTATCAGGCAGAGGCGGGGGAAGACAAGTGGGGTCCTGAGACAGATTCCTTAACAGGCGGCGATGAATGGAGAATCGCCAGACGAGTTATCAGTAAGCACCTGAAGTGGTGCAGAAGCATCCATGACTTCCCTGGCCGTAAAAATGCCGGAGAAGAGGGTCCTTGGAAAGAGGGCTATCCGAAGGATGAGCCAAAGGAAAACACTCCTCAAGTGCGTCATCCTCCTGCGCTCTGTCACTCTTGTTTTGAAAACCGGGACCAACACCGCGGCAGTGACGGCGTTAGTAACCTTACGAGTGAGCAGCGAGGGCAAAATCACGAGCAGTATCTCTCAAAGATCCACTTTGGTCCTCAAATATCGGGATTGGCTCAGTTGCAGAGTCTTGTAGGAGAAGAGCCGCAAAAGTAAATTTTTACACTGTTTGTAAGTGCGTTTTAATTTAGTCTTGGCCAGCCTTTCATAGTTCGCTCGTACTGTACAACTGGCAGGGAGGTAGCTGCTCTTATTGCAAATAAAGCCGGTTTCTTCCTGGCCAGCACAAGTAATATGTACCCGATAGCTACATACCTGTAAGTGACAGAGAGTATTTTTTTCATCGCCGTTTACACTGACTGAACGCTTCTACATACATGTAAACGAAGCCGAGCAGACCATCGTTCCCTTAGAATACGTCGTATATTCAGAAGCAGTATGGACCACAGAAAACTGTCGGCTCCCTCGTGTGGACCACTTCTCTTCTGCGTTCGCCAAAAGAACCATGCTAGTGGGACCAGCACGATGAGTAAAGGGGACCTGAATACCGTGACGTCATAACGTACTGTCAACCTAAACATGATCAAGAAAATTAACGAGAGAAACATATAATTCCTAATCGAAGTATGCAATTAATCTGCCCTAACCACTGACCTTGTCCACCAGCCAGTCGCGTGTCTCTAAAGAGCCGGGCTGCACATGCCTCGTGAATTTATCAAAACTGAATCTGACAGTACTTGTACGTGGAATAAACTTTGGAAACATGTTGGACATCACGATACTAGATAACGCAGTGTAAGGAAGGGCTGCACAAACTGCGGACACTATGCGACGAACAGCAACGTGACGTGCACGGCACATGTCAGACACGCTACGCCAACGCGAAGAGGCGGAACTATGACAGCCTTCTATCACATGACGCAAAGCGGGGTCCACTCAGCAAAGGGATGTTGCACGTGCTCCTCTGAGGTAAAAAGGTTGGCACAGGAGAGGAATTCGTGGCGGGCGGCATCAAACCAAAAGTCAGTTAATGGCGATGGTGCAGGCAATAAGTAGGTTACTGATATTTCGGTTTCAAAGGAAGGTCAGAGACCGAATAAAAAATCAGTTCGTTCAATGAGAAGTGACAGTAGTAGCTACCAAACTTGAGGGGAAATGCTGAAGTGCTTACATTGCTAATAGTGGAACCTAAATATAGTTTTGGAAAGGAGTAAAAACTGATTGTGAACACAGAATCAATGAAATTAGACGCTAAATGAAATGATCATTAGAGAACTGAATAATATAACAGATAAATAGGAAAGGTGTCCAACACGCTGAAAGAGCGGAAAGAAATTTGCGAATAGCTGATGGCGGCCAGAAACTAGAGCGTTGCAACGGAAGAAATTCAGGAAAAAAAATTAATAATTTAGAACAGAATGTTAGCTTGGAAGCAAGGGCAATTAACGTAAATTCACGTCATACTTTCCGACTTTTGGCAGACCAAAAATTTGATTCTGTAGGCTCAACGTATCGAGTAATTTTTCTGCATAAGTGCCTGGAAATATTCCCAATAGATATGGGGCGAAACAGGTATTGGCTGGAGCTGTACGTGGATGTGCGATTATGAGCCGATGTCAGATAGAAATAATTATAATGTTTTGAAATCCATCCTAAAAATACGTAATGTGGAACGGCGTTCGGTCGACTGCTGTAATACATTTTTTATAATTTTGGGTCCTGCAGAAATGCTACTGATGTAATGAAACATGTAGCCTAAATGATGTTTTCAAAAGTAACGGCTGACTGTAAATATATCTACGACATGTCAAGTTGGTTGCTGCATGAATGTTTTTATTCACCATTCTGGAAAAATTGTTTAAATAGCTCTCAGCACTATGGGACTTAACTTCTGAGGTCATCAGTCCCCTAGAGCTTAGAACTACTTAAACCTAACTAACCTAAGGACGTCACACACATTCATGCCCGAGGCAGGATTCGAACCTGCGACAGTAGCGGTCGCGCAGTTCCATACTGCAGCGCCTAGAACCGCTCGGCCACCCCAGCCGGCTACCATTCTGCAGAACGATGTAGTATCATAACAGTGGAATACATGATAAACTGAAAGCCACTTAACGGTGTAATAATACTGAAGACTTATATACCCTCATAAGATTTGATGAAGCAGTTTGTGAGTCCTTTTACCGATGAATTTTGTATTTTTAGTTTTGGCCATTTAAGACGCGACATCGGTTACTCCAGTCCAGCAGAAAGTTGTTCAGCTGAGAATAAACAACATAAATTTCACATCTGTTCACGCAGGTTATTATACACATTAATTAGAAAAACGTCAAGGAATTTGCAGTGCTGTATAAAAGCACACTGCTACTTTTGCTTCTTCTTCTAGTGGTCGACTACAGCACTGATCGTGTACTGTGAATGTATTGTCTAGAAATGTTCAGAGACGTCGGTAGCGAAGAGTGAGCACTGAGGCAATTCTGAGCAGGTGGCCAGTCAGCTAGCTGCTGGCGGGCCTCGCACTCACCCCTGTGGGTCAGTATCAGGACGCGTCCGGTAGCCTCGTCGTAGCGGGTGTTGAGGCCGGCCGCGGTTGCGGCTGGCGCCACCAGCAAAACACCCAGCAGCAGCAGCGTCGGGGTCGACCACATTGCTGCAGCAGACGAGCATACAGGCTAATTAACTGGTAGTCCCGCACCACTTCAAGTGACGACGACAAAACAGATGGCGCTGTAGGCACCAAACAAACGACACAAAGTCACGAATGACATGGTATTACGTTTATCATAAACGACATTCACATGCATTAAGTGTTTCATTCGTTTGCAAAACAAATTGTCGGCCATTTTCAGATTCTCTCATTTATGGAGACCTTCTCATATTTTTGTCCAATGCACTTAACTTTCACCTGGAGTAGCCTGATAACCTATCAGCAGTATTTTTTAATGACGTGAAAATTTTATTTACCTTTGGAGCATATCGATAAGAGATGCTATCGTAAACAGGTATTCTAGTAGGAACTTGTTGCCTTTACTGATTCCAAAGAATCAAGATTAGCTGTGATAACAAGAGAGTGTGCTGCCCCTAAAGATAACGTATCAAATGCATATTTGAACCATCAGCTGCTGGTTCAAATATGCATTTTATACAGTACTTAATGTTGTGGACAGCCAGTCCACAGTGACGTGTAACCGAAAGGCACGCGCTTAAACTCACGCAGGCTGGCGTGAGGTCTGAAACAGGATACGTAATGAATGCTATAAAGAAAAGTACGTAGCTGCTGGAATACTTAACTTTAATCCACAATTGGTGAACATTGGTCTTGTTACTGTACATGCTTCATTAGATACATAGCAAAGGATAAATGGCGCCTTGCTAGGTCGTAGCAATTGACTTAGCTGAAGGCTATGCTAACTATCGTCTCGGCAAATGAGAGCGTAATTCTCAGTGAACCTTTCCTAGCAACGTCGGCTGTACAACTGGGACGAGTGCTAGTAAGTCTCTCTAGACCTGCCGTGCGGCGGCGCTCGGTCTGCCATCACTGACAGTGGCGACACGCGGGTCCGTCGTATACTAGCGGACCGCGGCCGATTTAAAAGCTACCACCTAGCAAGTGTGGTGTCTGGCGGTGACACCACACTTAACGCCTTTCGGCAGTCATGTTCCAAAAATGCCTAATGTGAAAGTGTTGAATGGGGTACTCCCAGCATTTGCATTTGTTTTATGTTCATTATGTACATCCACAGAACAAATTAGCACTACTAGGAAATTATCAAATTAAGTGCCATTGTCTGTCATTAATTTTGCAGTGCAAAAGACTCTAATGAGAACAAATAATGTGCCAAAAAATATGTGAAACTGCCAGAAATTTTCAAAAACAGCAGATAGCCGGAAAAAAGGTCTTGTTTATTGAATTTTTCAGTACTCACTTGACTTATCTATGAAATTTATGACTCTAATATTACGAATACTTATCTTTGAATATTACAGAGTTTTTTTACATGCCATAATGTGAGAAATATTAAATGAACTCTACAATTGCGGAGAAAACATTTGGAAGTTGTTCAGCATCGATAAACACGTATTCACAAGTCTTATCTATCTTTCGAACGATGTTCAACGTTAACAAACGATTATTAAAGCGTCTTGTCTAACATCTGCACGATTTGGTACCTGTAAAATTACACACTGCGGGTGTGGTGTGGTAGCCGGGTAGCATACTCACGGGCGTCGCAGAGTTGGCAACGGAAACGCACGTTTCCGGCAGACGCCGTCAGCGGCCGTGGGTGGACCTGGCAACGATGATCGCCCAGTGAGCCACGCCTTCCCCTTCAGCGGCTACGAGCGCCCTTTGCCGCCGCGATACACACACCCCAGTATCAGTCGCGCTCTTCGACAGGCTTCAGTCTTGACCAGCCTTTCACAGTTCGCTCGTGCATTAGCAGGTCCATAGATTGCTTCGTGTAACAGCTGGACTTTACTGCTGTTTGTTCTTTCGTAAAAAAACTTCGCAACTCACTGAGAAAGCTACAGATCAAGTATAACTTCTCTTTACTGTATCTACGTGTCTGCTAATCGTGTCTGCTGCTGTCCAGCTTCCTTGTGACCATAGCTTCTGCATCACTCTGCAGCCTGCTTCTCCTTACCGACGAGGTAGAACACAGCAGGACGCAACAGTCTGTTGTAGATAATCAACGGCTCTCAAGTTCGCGACCTACCACATTTTAAAATCACCTACTTTGATGGCACTACCTGTAACTTGTCTGATGAGAGTCACAATCTGATATTCGTTGGTTACTTCCGCAGAGTATTTATAAGAATTTAACAGTTTTTTATGCAACAATAGGATGATGATCTAACATTCAGCATTCAAAAACTTGACTGATTACTTCTCTGAAAAATATGAAACAAAAGATTACGCAAAAATTGACGTAAATAAATCAAATAATAACTCTTCTCCGAGTAAGTAGTGTTTAGTTATACACTACTGGCCATTACAATTGCTACACCAAGAAGAAATGCAGATTATAAACGGGTATGCATTAGACAAATATATTATACTAGAACTGACATGTAATTAAATTTTCACGCAGTTTGGCTGCATAGATCCTGAGAAATCAGCACCCAGAACAACCACCTCTGGCCGTAATAACGACCTTGATACGCCTGGGCATTGAGTCAAACAGAGCTTGGATGGTGTATACAGGTACAGCTGACCATGCAGCTTCAACACGATACCACAGATCATCAAAAATAGTGACTGGCGTATTGTAACGAGACAGTTGCTCGGCCACTATTGACCAGAATTTTTCAATTGGTGGGAGATCTGGAGAATGTGCTGGCCAGGGCAGCAGTAGAACATTTTATGTATGCAGAAAGGCTCGTACAGGAACTGCAACATGCGGTCCTGCATTATCCTGCTCAAATGTAGGGTTTCGCAGGAATCGAATGAAGGGTAGAGCCACGGGTCGTAACACATCTGAAGTGTAACGTCCACTGTTCAAAGTGCCGTCATTGCGAACAACAGGTAACCGAGACGTGTAACCAATGGCACTCCTTACCATCACGCCGGGTGATACGCCAGTATGGCGGTGACGAATACACGCTTCCAATCTGCGTTCACCGCGATGTCGCCAAACACGGATGCGACCATCATGATGCTGTAAACAGAAGCTGGATTCATCCAAAAAATGACGTTTTGCCATTTGTGCACCCAGGTTCGTCGTTGAGTACAACATCGCAGGCGCTCTTGTCTGTGATGCAGCATCAAGGGTAACCGCAGCCACGGTCTCCCAGCTGATAGTCCATGCTGCTGCAAACGTCGTCGAACTGTTCGTGCAGATGCAAACGTCCCCATCTGTTGACTCAGGAATCGAGACGTGGCTGCACGATCCGTTACAACGATGCCGATAAGATGCCTATCATCTCGACTACTAGTGATGCGAGGCGGTTGGGATCCAGCACGGCGTTCCATATGACCCTTCTGAACCCGCCGATTCCATACTCTGCTAACAGTCATTGGATCTCGACCAACGCGAGCAACAATGTCGCGACACGAAAAACCGCAATCGCGATAGGCTACAATCCGACCTTTATCAAAGTCGGAAATGTGATGGTACGCATTTCTCCTCCTTACACGCGGCATCACAACGACGTTTCACCAGTTTCTGTATGAGAAATTGGTTGGAAACTTTCCTCATGTCAGCACGTTGTAGGTGTCGCCACCGGCGCCAACCTTGTATGAATGCTCCGAAAAGCTACTCATTAGCATAACACAGTATCTTCTTCCTGTCGGCTAAATTTCGCGTCTGTAGCACGTCTTCGTGTTGTAGCAATTTGAATGGCCAGTAGTGTAAAATGTGGGTAATGTAGACCCTGTTGACTTTAACTTCCCAAAAAATTTTAATGTCGTATCTGCACGTGAAAATGGTCATTTGCTGAGTATTGTACACTTTCTGTTTAGATATAAAGTTATTCGTTTCATAATCTGTTTCTTCACCCTTTCAAACTATCATCCCTGCTTCTCAGTTGCCGACATCCAACGACTGGGAACTTTTATTCTTCTCGTGATGACGCACCGGTGTTATGTTCAATGGTTAGGGCAATGGGAACAGAATGATTTTACTAACGAAAAAAGATGTCGGCGCGTAGACTGTTTTCTACTTTGGGAATAAATCGATGACTGAGAGACCTACGTCTTCACTGTACCAGAGTGAGCGTTTCTGCTACGAGGCTTCCAATACAAAGGTGAGCGTCGTCTGAGAGTGAGTGGGAAATCCTACAATAGGCGAGGTCGCATTTTGTTCAGAATTTCTACGCAGTTATTGAAAGAGGCTGTCTCAATAAACTGCGGTATCACTTTTTCCACCTGCACCTCTATCTGTGGTGAACTATCCCTGGTGATATTGCCCAAATATTTTCACTCATGAATCCTCAGGTTGAATTCGTCACAGTGTTTTCATACGTGGAAGCCACATCTTTGTACTAGTTGCAGTGCGACTTTTCATTCGACCGAAAATGTGTCACTATTCGCTACAATGTAATGCAAGAATGTTTGATCTTCACCTTCGAATATTTAGCTCAACTAGAATGCAATGTCGAGTTCAGACTGTCCCTGTTCAGCAGTCAAATAGTGGTGGAACGCCATTCCTAGTCTCAGAAGCTTTTCCGCCTGTCGTATATCAGTCACAAATTTTAATCTTCTTTTATTCGTGGATGTTTTCTACCTTCCTGATCCGTGAATACCATTCACACTCGTAAGACAACTAGGAAGAGATTTGGGTGAAAATTCCCAACGCTCACTGGCCGCATTCTTTATTTCTGTACTGTCGTATTCACGTAAGGGCGTAATAGTAATTTAAATTGCAAGAGAAGAACATAACGCACGTCTGGCAGTATCAACGCCTCTCAATTGCGTGATTAATGGCTCGCTGTGATACTGACATGCACAGTGCTTATTATAATTATAATTTTCCTCCCTTCCAGCATGGCCCTTGTTAAAAGACTATAGAAAAGTACTTTACTAGCCTCGTAAATTTCAGAGTTACTGGTCACAATAGAATCTCGTTATGACTTAATAAAGTACGTTAAACAGTTATGAATTACATTAATTTACGTATGTCTCACCTATAAGCACGGCGACAGTCGCTGTGGAACACAAAGCAGCTGCAGAAGTTCCCCTGCCTGTGCTGGTGCCTTAGTAGACAGCTGTATATATGTAAAAATGAAGGTAATCAGTTGAGTTCTTTAATTACTACTGCCATATACATTTAGCACGACAACAAGGTAATTATCATCTGTTAGTAGTATGATGAGACAGTTAATAATATCAAAGTTCATCATAATTGTCACAGCTGACGTAGTATCCATATCAGTTGATATGTAGTATAACGGAGATGAATTGCTTTATCTAGATTTGTGGACCATGAACCTTGGAGACGTGGGGTCGCTTGCGTGCCTCAGTGATACAGATTACCGTACAGTGTATGCAGGCCGCAAAGAGGCGGTATGTGCGGAGGCCTGACGAACTCATGGTTGCTCAACAGGCACAGCCACCTGTTATAGGGGCAGCTGTCTGGATGATATACTAACGTAGCTTAGTAACATTAGCCATCATAGCCTTGCTGTACCACTACTGCAAACATCTATAAGGTAAACTACGGCTGTATTCCTTTTCCAAGGGCATGCAGCTCTGCTGTAAAATTAAATGATGATTGCAACCTCCTGGGTAAAACTTTGCGGAGCGAAAATAGTCCTCCATTTGGAAAACGGTACGGGGACAATTCGGCAAAATTTTTGTGATCAGAAAAAAACAAGACTGGCATTCTACAGGTCGGAGCGTGGAACGTTATATCCGTTAACTCGATCGGGAGGCTAGAAATCTGAAAAGAGAAATGGGTCCCACGAAACTGCAGTGGGTGTTAGCGAAGTGTTATGGTCCAGTGAGAGCAGTGTTATCAGCATTAAATCAAATACAGGCAATGCACGTGTAGGTCTAATAATTAATAAGAAATTAGGAATGTGGATAACTTTTGCTGCTATGGGCAGCCTAGTTAACGCATTATCGTAGTCACGATAGACACGAGGTCAGCACCCAATACACTAGTATAAGATTACAAGCCAGCGCAGATGAAGAAGAGATTGAAAGAATGTATGATGAGATGAAGGATATAATGGAGAATGTTAAGGAAGAGAAACGTTTAATCACGATGGGGCACCAGAACTAGATAGAAGGAAAAGAAAGAGCGGAGAAATATAAGGGGAAACCGAAAAGTTTCCGTTCGGAGGCCGTGCAGTTCAGAAACGGTATGCCACCCAGACATAATCACCGCGAGCACTGAGGCAGTCATCCCACCCATGCACCAGACTGAAGATATTCGTTTGATAATACACTTTGTCCTGTTGCGTGAAGGAATCTGTAATTGCCCACTGCACATCATCGTTCGATAGGAATCGTTGACCCTTCAAAACCTTTTTTAAGGAATCGAAGGCGTGATAATCCCATGGGGAGAGATGAAGTCTATAGGGTGGGTGCTCCAGAGTCTCCGACTCGGCAGGTGACGTTTGTAGTGATCACTGTCTCAAAAATCTACGGTTACCAGTCTTTGAATGCTGACCCCTATTCTGACTGGACCAGAGGTGGGAATCTTCCTACATGTCGGTCAGCGCGCCTGAAGATGGCGTAATATATCAGCGAAAATGGTAGCTCAATAAAATAACAATTTGGAAATTTAGACGGCTGAAAGGTGTTTGATTTGACAGTCTAAAATACTGAGCAGCCGAGGTCCCGCAACCATCTGTGAAAAGATGGACATACAGAAACGAACATGTTCGGCGATAACGTGTCTGTCGAACACTCATAGGCCTGATTGACTAAGTTCATGACAAATTAACTCGGAAACGGTGCAACGCATCTAATATTTTTTTTCAAAATTTTTCTTGGCACATCTTGTCCTGCTTCTCAGATTGTTTCTGACCATCCTGTATAAAAAATGTCCGGGTGACGCGGACAACAGTGCAGTCACTGTCGCAATGCGGAAATTCAGTGATTTACCTGATGGCCAGTAGTTCGTGATAACACCCTTTCGGGCCAAGGGTGGAAGCATTTCCGAAACGTCTAAGTTCATAAACTGACCTCGTGCCACAGTGGTTAAAGTATACAGTGCATGCAAAACGGCCCTATCCAAAACCGGTGCCGACACAACTGTGATGCACCTCTGGAGCAAGGGTGTACAACGGCTGCAGAGATGTGTACGGGCGAATAGACGTGGAACTGTTGAGTAGATGGCGGTCCAGATGTACCACGATGCTACCAGCAGCGATGTATCGTCCAGAGATTGCGTTGCAATACCAAAGTTGGCAACTCGAATCGATACAACACAACAAGGGCTCACTGCAATCCACAGTACTGTATGGTAGGTACTCTGGAAGACCACAGCCCTCGCCGCCTCCTCAGCATATCAGAGTCCTAACGCTGAGCTCAATATAATATCGATCTAGTAAGAACTCTCCTGCAGTTCGAGACTCACGGACAGCAGTCAACATCATCCAGTAGGACAGTGACCGTTAAAGTTTATGATGTGTAATGACAACTTCTGCCACCGAATGTATCAGGATGACCAAATGTAGTGGGAACATACCAAATGTAGTGGATGGGTGCTAGTATGTGCCATATTAAAACTTGACCGAGCTTTCCAAATGATTTCTTGGTTCGAACTGCAGCGCCCCATTCACCTCGGTCCGCGTCACAGGGTCCCACAATGCTGAGGCCACTGCCCCAGCGACCGAGTGCCATGCGCTGCTGTGTCGGGCTATCCTTGTACACCAGCAGAGTGCGTCGTGGTCAGGATGCCAGGAGTTGGCTCAGTAGTCTGCGCCCCTGCCGACTCAGCGCTGCTCGGTGTGAGCCGCGGGCGGCCAGCTGCTGATTCTACTCGCCAGCGTGGCTGAGATCACGGCGACGAACAAGCGCCCTCGCCTCGGGAAGTCTCCGGCGTGTGTCAGGAGCCGAGACGCCTGTCCCCAGTAGCGAGCTAAAGAGTGGCCCACTGCTGACTGGCTGCAGACCCTACGTCCGCCTCAGAGGATCGAACCAACGACCTGCCATGTACTGGGACACTGGCATCCCATCTGTTGCTGCGTGTAGCCCGGTGGTGTGATACGCGCAGCCTTCCAGGAGAGCTGCCACACTTGAATGAATCTCGTTAGGAAACGGCACCTCTGCTTTGCTAACGCACTGCTCAACACCTAAGTTGCGCCAGTGGGGCTCTTCTGCCTACAGCTTGCGCCATGCGAACCGTTGTGTTTACTCTTTTTAGCAGTTCGATGGCCCTGTGGTCTCCATTCCACTTTTCAAACTGCTGGTCAGCGTAACTTACTGCAATCAAGCCTGCAACTGGCTGTGACTTGCACTCATAATATAGCACAAAACTAACTTTCCCTATCCTAAACACTGGTGCCGCTACAGATCGAATATACTTTACAAATGTTACGTTGTACCTTAAGAGAACAGTTTGACAATTAGTGCAGCAAGCGATGCTTTGCTAGTCCATGACAGCTGTAAGTTATTCGTACTTGTTCCAAAGAAGTCGGCCAAAGTTAAATAAATCTCTTATTCATGAATGTAATAAAGCGAACTAGTATTTCAGGTGTTCTAACGTGATGAGCACTCTCCTGGAGCAATCAAAGAACCCACCATTGTATCTGGAAGACCGTAGCTTCGCCTGGTCTCAACAAACAGTGACTCCTCAAAGATGAGCAAACTTTGGTGCGAATGGGCCCCTGCAGCAGGCTCCTGGTCATGCATCCACGGTGACCGCTGTTTATCGGCGACGAAGGTTGGAATCTGCACTCCTCCAGTACCGCAACAGCACGTCCACTGAGTTGTGACATTAGGTCTTTTCGGATGAATCACGTTCTACGCTACATCAGAGAGATGGCCGTTGGAGTGTAGGTGTGAAACTTCTGGTAGCAAACACCCTGCAACAATTATTGTCAGAAGGGTGCATGCCGGAGGAGGGGGCGTTAACGTATGGAGGATGTTTTGGTGGTGATCGCGTCGTTTAGGATGGCACAGTGAATTAACACAATTGTTCATCTATCCTTGGGTACTATGTCCACCTCTACATGCAGTTCGTTTTTGCCCGACATGATAGCTTCTACCAGATGCTACTAGCATTGTTCGATAAGTACCATGATGTTTTTACCGTATTCCCTAGCCACGAAATACCCTGGATTTAAACCAAATCGAGAATCTGTGAGATCAACGCGACTGGACTGTGCACGCCACGGGACTTGTAATATTAGTAATTTTCGCCTCACAAACGCTCAATAGTAAACGCCTGATGGCCTAAAGTTATCGAAAAATTGTAAAGTAAAAGAAATGAATCATCGCATAGCAGCGACAGAATCTATTATTCTTTATCTTTGCCGTTCTTGCGCGGTGCCAATAAATCTCTATGTACATGTATCGATTAATGGTATAAAAAAGAATTCTGTTGTTTCAAGACAAATGAGGATCTTCGCGCCTCACCTTTTACTGTTTGTATTCCATGAGAGGCGGACGCGGACTTGCTGCGTTCCACAAATGTATTTTATATTTGATGTGAAAATATTGAGTGAATATGCTAATTGTTATTTTTTTCAATCAGAAAAGATGTAGTTTCTTGTAACTGATATCGAACAGACAGCATCAAGAGGACATTTTGACTGTTATGTATAAAGTATTTAACCACAATGGTCATCTATTGTAATTTAATATGAAAAGGTACGTAGTATAAAAAAGAATTCTGTTGTTTCAAGACAAATGAGGCTTTTCGCGCCTCACCTTTTACTGTTTGTATTCCATGAGAGGCGGACGCGGACTTGCTGCGTTCCACAAATGTATTTTATATTTGATGTGAAAATATTGAGTGAATATGCTAACTGTTATTTTTTTTTCAATCAGAAAAGATGTAGTTTCTTGTAACTGATATCGAACAGACAGCATCAAGAGGACATTTTGACTGTTACGTATAAAGTATTTAACCACAATGGTCATCTATTGTAATTTAATATGAAAAGGTACGTAGCATTAAAAGAAAAACGTGTGTTAAAGATAAGTGTGCTTATTTTCGTAAATTAACCTTGATGATTCCATCTCCTTATTTAACTGAATGATAATTATTTTTGTGTTACTTCATCAGAAATTACGATCACGCTGATGGGCCGAACGCAGCATGAGGCAGAAGGAACATTATCGTTTTCCTATTATTTCTGAACCAACTTTTTCGTGTAGTGTTGCATTTCTTTTAAAGTCTATAAATCTTCTGGTCCCTTAGTGTTGATCCGGGTATGACTACATCGCGACTATAAAAATGCACAGAAATGATAACGTTTCTTCCGAGCGATCTCAAATATATATATATATATATATATATATATATATATATATATATATATATATATATATCAATATGCTGCTCTTATTCAGGTATTTAATGGTCAACGTATGTTATTATAATAGCGTAATAAATCCCTGATCCTGTTGCCAAGTGGCCCACCAAAATTATTCACTTTTTCGACATTAAAAAACAAAGTAACAGTTCTTTTTATTTTCGTCCCCCAAGAACAACGCTACAAACTGAAGTCGGCATGGCTCCACATCGCTCGGTGTATTCCCGAATATCTTTGAGCATCTTCCTGCAAGTCTCACAGAGATCTGCTCTGCAGATGATAGTTGTTTAGGCTTTTGAATTGGGTCACATTAATATGTCTGGTCAGTGTAATAATAATTAGAATAAATTTAAAATGGATATTCCATGTAAAGCACAGAGAGTTTCACATCATGATCTGATAGCTTGGCAAAGATGGGAAAGGGCCTAAGGCTGTGCATGGAAGTATTTCTCAGACTCTGCGGTCGAAGCGAATCTAAAAAATATTTTTAAACAGACTCGGTTCTAAAATCCTTAAAATTTATTTGGCCAAAGGTTCCAAAGTGGGCTGAATGGCAAAGCTGCATAGCAGAATGACAGCTGCCTTTAATACTTTTGAAGCGTCAGAAATAAAATGTCACACTTTCTGAAAGACGCCTTACCAAAGACTTACAAGTAGTGTCAGCAAACGCTGGGAATATCAATAGTGGAGACGTGTTTTGTTGGGCGAGTACATAAAGAAAAATTGGAGATTAACAGAGTACGCAACGATGTTAAACATGGTGACCAAAAATGTAAGAACAAATGGAAGAACAAGATATCGTCTGACCATTTACAGTGGATTTGTATGGACCTGACAGGTAGTAACTTACCCTTGTTCAGCGGAGAATAAATTCATCACTGCACTATTTGATGTAAAATATGTCATGCTGTGCGGGTGTTATATGAAGTTAGGGTCTTACCTGCTGATGGTATTGTTAGCCGCTCCAAGTGAAGACACCAGCTGTTGTGCTTCATATTTTACGTTGTTTTGTAAGATTTATTGATACTGCAGTGTTCATCTTTGACTTTACAGTGTATGAGATATAAGGAAACCAGCTGAGTGTTCGTTCCGTGCAATTCGTAAGACGCTTTACTTAAGTTTACATATATAAGCGTATTTATGGCGTTTGCTTTGTGCTAGAAATACCGTAACATGGCATACTTACTGGAGCTCAAAAGATGGTGCTAAACGATATTTATTATCAGTTTAGAATGTACACAATTACCAATGTTACTTGCTTTCTTCAAAAACATCTTTAATTGATTATCTCGGTCTACCCAACTTCAAAAAAATTAAATGTTTTGTTCTGGTTTATATCACTGTGATTTCCACACTACTCCTCCACTGATGATAGTGGACTGCAAATTAATACAGGGTGCTGAAGAGAATTTCGCACAAAATATCAACACACTATTAAAACAAAATAAATATAAAGCATATTTCGATGACAAAAGGATTCAAAGACACCAAGTCAAAAAACTATGAATGTGATAAAGACACAACATAATTAAAAGAAACTGTTTACTATGCCTGTTCCTTATTATAATGAAGTGCGTCATATAAGTTCTTCTTCGATAACTTAGATCCACGAACTTCACAAAAACGGCCATTTCGTGTTGATTGTATCACAACTTGTGCGAATGTACTTTGTACGATAACAACAGTTGCAATCAAATTTGTGATATACACAATTATAACTGCATGATAGTAGCCGCATTCAAAGAATCATTTACCCTAAGTTTTATTGTATATCGATGCAAATAAACCCACATTTATGAGAATTTTCGGAACGTGCGAGTGTTTTACATTACTTATTTCGTAGTAAATTGGCGTTTGTGATTTGGTTGCTTTAGCACATATTATAACTAAAATATTGTGTTACATTTAGATGTTCTTTTCAAAAGCGGTATATATTGTGTTCACTTATCGCAAATTAACGCAGTTTTCGGGTTTGTTAGCAACTGTAATCTCAAAAAGTTATAGCAAATTATTAAATATAATCCGAAGTTTCTTACTGTCATAACAGAAATCTCATTTTCTGCGCTAATAATTAGGACCGTTTCAACAAAATTCAACAAACACCATTTACAAAATTATGCAAGCCAGGTGCTTTTTGAAGTATTTAATATAGTTGATTGAAAGCATTTCAGAAATATAATAATTGCCCCTACCATAGGCACAAGCGCAATAGAGGGGTACCTTTTGAGAGGCCAAAAGAAGCCTGAAAAGGGATATCAGCCTTTTCAGTAGTTACAGGGGCAACAATTTGGATGAATGACTGATCTGACTTTGTAACATTGACCAAAATGGCCTTGCTGCGCAGATACTACGAACGGCTGATATCAACAGGCAACTATAACCGTACCCAAGGGCATGTAGCTCTACTGTATAGTTAAATTATGGTGGCGTCCTCTTGGGTAAAATATTCCGGAGGTAAAATAGTCTTTCATTCGGATCTCTGGGCGGGGACTGTTCAGGAGGATGTCATCAGGAGAAAGAAAATTGGCGATCGGAGCGTGGAATGTCAGGTCCTCTAATCGTGCAGGCAGGTTAGAAAATTAGAAAGGGTAATGGGCAGGTTGTAGTTAGACATTCAAGCAATTACTGAAGTCCGGTGGCAAGAGGAACAGGACTTCTGGCCAGCTGAATACATGGTTATAAATAAAACATCAAATAGATGTAATGCAGGAGTAGGTTTAATAATTAATAAAAAATAGAAATGCGGATAGGCTACTACGAACAGCAAAGTGAACGCTTAAGTGTAGCCAAGGCACACACAAAGCTAGCAACTACCGCAGCGGTACATGTTAATATGTCAACTAACTCCGCAGATGATGAAGGTATTGAAGAAATGTTTGATGGGATAACAGAAAATATTCAGATAGTTCATGGAGACGAAAATTTAGCAGTGATGGGGACTGGAATTCGATAGCATGAAAATGAGGAGAAGAATAAATTACATCTAATTATATACTGGGGGATAGGAATGAAAGAGGAAGTCTGGCACTGGCAGACATAGCACAGAGCATAATTTAATCATAGCTAACACTTGATTTAAGAATCATGGAAGAATGTTGTATACGTGGAAGAGACATGAAGAAACCGGACAGTTTCATACTGTTTATATAATGGTAAGACAGATATTTCGAGATCAGATTTTAAACTGTAAGACTTTTTCCAGGGGCAGATGTGGACTCTGGCCACAATTTATTGGTTATGAACTGCAGATTAAAACTAAAGAAACTGCAAAAAGATAGGAACTCAAGGAGATACGACAGAGACAGGTTGAAAGAACGAGAGGTTTCTGAGAGTTTCAGAAGGAACATTAGGCAACTATTGACTAGAACAGCAAAAAGGAATACAGTAGAAGAAAAATGGGTAGCTTTGAGAGAGGAAATAGCGAAGGTAATAAGGATCAGGTAGATAAAAAGGTAACGCCTAACAGAAATCCTTGAGTAAGACAGGAGTTATTGAATGTAATTGACGAAAGGGAAAAATGAAGCAGGTGAAAGGGAATACAAACGTCTAAAAAATATATTAACAGGAAGTGCAAAATGGCTAACTGCAATGGCTAGAAGGCAAATGTAAGAATTAAGCATATTTTACTAGGAAACTACAGATATCACCTACTGGAAAATTAAAGACGTCTTTGGAGAAAAGAGAAGCACATATATGAATATCAAGTGCTCTTAGGCCAAACCAGTTCTAAGCAAAGAAGGGAAAGCTTAAAGGGAGAAGGAGTATATAGAGGTTCTACACAAGAGAGATGAACTTGAAGGCAATATTGTAGAAAGGGAATAGAATGTAGATGAGATAGGAGATATGACATATGATACTGCAAGAAAACTTAGATGAAGCACTGAAAAACCTAACTCGAAACAAGACACTGGGTATAGACCACATTCTGTTGGAACAAATTAAAGCCTTGGGAGATACAGCCATCACAAAACTCCTGCATCTGATGCTGAAGATTAATGAGACAAGCGAAATATCCTGAGACTTCAAGAAGTCCAAACAATGCAGGTGATGATAGGTGTGAATACTACCGAGCTATCAGTTTAATAAGTTGTAGTTGCAAAACACTCACAGGAATTCTTTACAAAACACTCACAAGAATTCTTTACAAAACACTCACAAGAATTCTTTACAAAAGAACGGAAAAACTGGTAGAAACCGACCTCGGGGAAGTTCAGTTTGGATTCTGGAGAAATTTAGGAACACCCGAGGCAATACTGACCCCGCGAATTTTCTTAGAAGATACGCTAAAAAAGATAAACCTACTTTTCCGGCAGTTGTAGACTTGGAGAAAGCTTTTGAATATGTTGACTGGAGTACTCTCATTGAAATTCTGAAGGTAGCGGGGGAAAAATACAGCGAAGACGATTCGCAGCCTGTCCCCCGATTGTACGCCAGATGCAGAGGGGGGTGAACAGAGTTGTGCCATTTAATGAGTTGCTCAAAGAAACGGGATGCTCTACGAGTCTGTGGATGGAGATACGCTGATGTCCGCTCTGGCAGCGAACATGGCCGACTACAGGGCGATCGAGAGCACTGGGGTGGCCTATATTGTCGAAGCGCCACCGGAGCGTGAGAAGACGCCTCCGTCCAGAAGAATGAAGACGACAGAGGCACCCCTAAAGGAACTGTCTTGGTGCTGCCACGAGGCAGCGGTCCGAGAAGGGCTGCTGCGGGCCAGTTTCGGTAACGCCGCTGCAAGGTTCATTAGTGAACGAATAAGACCATCGCTCTATGCCGTGACCCTAAAAACGGCCAACGGCGAGGGCGACATCTCGGCGTTGCGGAAGCTGCTGGGCTTCTCAATTACGGCAGAAGCTCTCCCGTCCGGCACGGATCCTCAGACTCAGAGCTTCTAGTGCCAGGGCGAGAGCCGTGTCGCCAAGTGTGCCTCAACGCGGCGCGGTGCGTCAAGTGCTCCGGCGAGCAAGACAGCCGCGCCTGCGACCGCGGCAGACAAGTGCTGCCGACTTAAGCCCGGTGTGGCGAACCGCACATCGCCAGCTGGAGCGGCTCACCGCCTTTTTCGAGCCACAGCCGTGCCGAAGGCGACGAAGCGGCCGCAGCGGAGAAGACGACAACGGCGACGATGGGCGACGGCGGCACAGGTGAGGGACAGCGCAGAAGCAGCTACCCCAGCCAGTGGCGGCGACGGTCGCCCAGAAGCGGAAGAACGGGACGCAGCTCGAGCCCTCAGAAGAACATCGGAGTCCCCCACCGCCGTTGAGGAAACCGCAGCCGCCTTCAAAGCAGCGCTGGCTGTGGAGAAGGAGGAAGCCTTGAAGGATCTGCGTGTTCGCCAAGGGCTTCGTTCAGCAACAGGAGAAAACCGACGACCGCTCCTGCAGCTACGCAGAAGAGCGCCGTCGACAAGCAGGAGATTCCTAGGGTGGATGTCCCTGCGACCGCCCCGGCACCTCCGCAGGAGAACAGCACTATGAAGACGGCCGTCGACACCGAAGCAACGGCGAAAGCTATGGGGGCGGCCAGCGCCAAGGTTGGAGAGAGAAAGGCAGCGCTCATCACCGAGGTGCGAACGCCCGGCATAGACATCCCAGCAGAAACCGCCGAACATGCTGCCCTGCTCGAGGAACAGTTTCAGTAGAACTGAGCCATAGAGTAAACAGAAGACAGCTAACATCACCATTGCCGCTGGCCAACAACAAAAAATGGTTCAAATGGCTCTGAGCACTACGGGACTTAACATGTGAGGTCATCAGTCCCCTAGAACTTAGAACTACTTAAACCTAACTAACCTAAGGACAGCCGGCTGGGGTGGCCGAGCGGTTCTAGGCACTACAGTCTGGAACCGTGCGACCGCTACGGTCGCAGGTTTGAATCCTGCCTTGGGCACGGATGTGTGTGATGTCCTTAGGTTAGTTAGGTTTAAGTAGTTCTAAGTTCCAGGGGACTGATGACCTTATAAGTTAAGTCCCATAGTGCTCAGAGCCATTTTAACCGAGGACATCACACACATCCATGCCCGAGGCAGGATTCGAACCTGCAGCCGTAGCGGTTACGCAGTGCCAGACTGTAGCGCCTAGAACCGCTCGGCCATTTCAGCCGGCTTGGTCAACAACAGCCTGATGCTGCGCCATCAGATGACTGCAGTTCAGATGAGCCGTCGTTGAGCTGTTGCGAAATGTAGCTGGCCCCAGTCTGTGTCAGCTGCAGCTTTAAGGTCATTATTATTACCAAATCGCCACTGCCACGGACATGGGTGAGCTGCAATCTGAGGACCACTGTTTGACTGCCCAGTCTTTGGTGACCGACCCTCTGCGGCGGCCTCTATAAGGTCCACCTGGCCACATAACCGTCACCAGAGTTTTCCAGCCAGCCACTGCTACTCTCCAGCCTTTGTTCCACAGCTGACTCTGAACAGCGCTGCGATCTACCAAATGGAAGAGACATGGCTGCCTTGTGTCCAAACAGTGGACACTTCCTGGCTTAGTACTGCTGCAGGGTTTTGACTAAGCTAGCCCAATGTGCTGCTCTCACTGCAGTCTTTGTATACTGGATTCATCGTCTATCATGCGTGTTGTTACAAGATGGAATATCTCACAACTGTTGACAATGTCACTCTTGTCAACCCACGACGCTCTGGTTACAGAACCATCCCTACAGTTTGTCACCCAGCAGGAGCTTCCTGCCCCACAGCAGTATCAAACATGTGTTTGGAATGTGCGTTTCTTCGTGTCAACTACCATCGCGGTGTCTGCATAACATTATACGTATAAGACGATAACTGCAAGGTAAAATTAATACCATAGCATGTACTCAGCACTGTGTTTGGATGACTTCCAAAACATACCTACTGTCATTAATTAACTATACAAATGTTCATTGTTACTGTTCAGTATGCTATTTCATCGAAGCGTCATGCATTTTCCAGTGTATGGAAGTACAAGGTGATTATGTTTTGAACATGAAGTTAAGTACCTAACAGACTTTCATGAAGTTTCGCTGAATTTTTTGTTGGTGTTAGAGGAGAGTTTTGACGAATTTAAACAGGGGAATTAGCGCTCATGCCTGTTTTCAGTGTTACAGAAACAATTTTTATTTACTCTGATAATTTTAATGTGTGGTACTAGCATTGAACTACGACCATCACTTATAATTTATTCAGTAGTACGAATAAACAAATTGTGTGTTTTCTAATGTATAATCCAAATAATTCAGATGAGGAAGTATCTGATCTGAAGGTTCATTGTGCTTGCAAACTGTGATACAACAATCGAACTTTAGTCATCAACAGGTTTTGCTTATACTTTGGCTACCAAGCCAATGAAAGATGTGCCCGATTATACATGGTGTGAGTGTGTGGGTTTTATTCTGTCAAGTTACGCAATGGATTGATCCAACAAGTACCCTTTGGCTCCTGCAAGAAATAATTTCCAACCCACACTACTACAGAAGTCAGACAGACGTTCCTAATGTACCAACAAGAACTGCTTGAAAAACATTCAGCAACAAATATCATCTGGAGTCGTCCGCTGCAAGGGAAAGACCCAAAAATATTTTATATATTCTTACGTAACTAGTTGGATACTTGGGTATGGGAGTATTGCTAGTTAGTGTAAGAAAAACATTAAACGAACGAAAAATATTATTTATTACAAAAATTCTGAGAAATCAAGTGAAACTTTTCCTTATAAAAAAATTACTAAATTTCCTTGTTCTTTTCGGAACAGTAGATTGACTTTTATGGATAGGAATGCTATTATTTTACAAAATATGGAAAGGTTCGTTTCTCCCTTTTCTTTAAGAATGTTATTTACTCGGCAGAATGGCTGAGAGCCGCGCCTAGACGAATAACTTTTCTAGGTACAGTCAAGGAAGTCGCATGAGAAATGTAATGGAGTGTACTGTTATGGAGGACAGATGGGGCTCGCATACGCTGCAGGGCACAATGCCGTGAGCTGCGACGACTGCTGCCTGCGTCGCTCGCTGCTGACAACTAACACAACTCTCTTTTTCTATCTGGATTGACCTTCGCCCATCAGACTCTCCCTACACCTTGATGAAGTCAAGAACTCCTATTCGCCCCTAGTCCAACTATTGGAGTCGTACACCGATCAGATAACCAGTCCACAATGATGCCATTCAATACTCGCTCGAAGGTGTTTAACTAGCACTGTGTCTGTATTCAGACCGCACAATAAGTGTGACGGCCAACACAGTGAACAAGGCTTAATCGCGAGCGACTCAATATAGAGTATCACTCCGATTCGCTAATGACTGTGGTGCTCTCTCAGTGAAGTACTGAGGAGAGATTTGCTCTTTGCGTACACGTATGAGCGCTCTCGCTCTCTTTATGTGTTCCCACTCCAAGAGCGAAAACGGAACGGCCTCTTTTTCTGCAAAAGTTGCAAGGGTATATCATTCGCTGCCTCACTCACTCCTCTGACTCTTTGCGTCCGAAGTATTCTGCCAGTCAGCGTTGCTCTTTTAAATGGGAAAATGGCGTTTCGTTTAAGTCGACCAATGCAGAAATCTGTAGCATCTCCGTTAGGCATATGTTGTCCTCCTGTAGGAACTCTGTAACTATGCAGTCGGTCTGTGAAAAAATGCGACTTCTGGTCGCTCCCACACAATGTAGCGGAATTTGCTTTTAAGTCGAACACAGGGGTCGTTATCTCTTAGCTCTGGCAAAAGCTGTCTTCCCTCTGGACGGTCGCTTCGGCCAAAGTAGGTATGTTGTCGACCCAGCCCTCTGAAGGAACAGTCTTCCCAGCTGGCTGGTTTGCTCTTTAGAACGAAAATTCCTGTGGCCGTCATGTTGTGTACACCAGCGTCGGCGTTTTTCAACCTCAGTGTGCACTTGCGATTTACTTATTAGATTTGCATGTCGCTTACATGAATTCATACAAAATTGACTCTACCTTATCGAGTTTGGTTTCCAATGGAGCGTCTTGATGTGCAGAGTACGATTGTGAGGACAGAATATGTAAGAAATGAAGGTCAGGAGACAACGCCACCTTACAATGGGGCCACAAATCTATCCATGCATCAGCCAGCTGTCACTAAAAAACTGGATTCATTTGTTATGATAACAATGTACAGACTTCTCGCTAGCCATTCCTTTACAGATGTTGCCTTCTTTTGCCAATTTCTAGAATTATTTCGAAAGAAATATTAGCAAAAATAACAGCTGCTGTTGCGAAAGGCTGATCCCATATGTGGTCTTGCTGACGTAATTTCATGCTTGTACCCGTTATGTTCAGCAATTCGCTGTAATCATACTGTAAATATATCATGATTTTTGAGTGATCAAGAAATTTCGGAAGCTCAAGAGGAAGAAATAACTCAGTAACTCAACTCATATTTTTTTAGAAGGACACTTATACTTTCTATCATCATTATTTTAACATTTGTAATCTATGAAAGAATCTCATGAAGCTTGGTCTATTTTTAGTGTCTATTGCTCTTGAAGGTATACCAGTTACAAATGAACCAGTAACACTTTAAATAATGGCATAAATGACCAGTTTTCTAGGCCCAACATTCGTCTAAGTGGCTCGTTTTCAAAGTGTAAACCTTCTAGTTTTATTAGTGGTGCTAGTATGCAAAACTTATATAACGACTAATTTGTGGCTGTAGTGCTGAATATATTTTCTGTTCGAAATCTAACACATCATATTTCATTTTTGTGTAATGTCTGCATTTTCATTTTCCGATGAGAAAACTGTAATTATACTTATGTATTACGATCACCAACCTGCATGCGTTTTTATACTCAGAATCGTCGCTCATTTTGAAGAGAAATTTTAGTGTGGGGGCAAAAATTATATTTTTTTCGTTATACAGCTTTCGTCTTTACCAATATCTTTGGCGATATTTGATCTCTCTCTTGTTCCACCACTAACACCTTCGGCAAGGTTGCGTTTACGTCTCATACTTGCAGCATTATGCAGTTCTGTTTCTTCATTACACATATAAGCAGTTTAAATGAAATACTACAACTAAGATCTCATCCAAACACTTTATTTTTTTCTTTTAAAGTAGCATTCAATCAGATTGCTTGTCTTTTGTCTTTTTCATGTTACTGGCGTACCTTACAGACATTTTATACATGGAAAGAAAATTATAACACTTGATAAGCATCAAGAACAATTTGATGTGGAAGATGCTATAATTTGACCAGCCATTTTGCCTTACACCAAGTATGGTATATGGATCAAACTATGGATGTTAACTAGTACTGCTTTAATTGTTTGTTGTGTGCATGTGTGCGACTGTTGACATTTTTTAAATGTGGAAATACTACAAGTCATACCTTTATGTAACTTTTTGGATAAACATAATTAATAATGGCACATGTAATTCAGATTCTTTGGGTACTTTTCATAGCTAAAATAGCTGCTCTGGGGTTACAGTGTGATTTGCTGTGTAGTTTTAATGGGCGATAAAATACAGTATTTTTTTTCGTTTTCATGGTCTATAAGTGAGGTACGGCTTCTTGTAATGTGTGTTATGCCATATTGCACCCCCACAGTGAGTGTTGTTGGGGAACACAAGATGAGTTGGTCGATGTCATGCACTATAAATTGCTTTGACTACTGTAAAAATATTGAAATCCGCTGTAAATTGGTGTATTCGTAGGGTTCCCAATAGACATGCACGAGATATATCAAAGGTACCTCAGATAATCGTACTAATCCTTTCTCTTAAAGTATGAAATGAACCACTCCCCGTCCACTTGACTCTGTGTGGTGTATCAGTGGTTGGACCAGGCGTCCTATTTGGGGGAGACCACAGCCAGAGACAAAGTATTTTACTCATCCCCAGAATCAGCATATGTGACGTACTGTCTTCCTCTGAAGACAATCAAAGTATTTTACTCATTCCCAGAATCAGCACATGTGACATACTGTCTTCCTCTGAAGCCAAAACTGAGCCAGAGGTCCACTTTACCAGTTGGGAAACCTGCATGTCTTGTGTCAAGAAGAGGCCAACACAAGGTAGGGTCTATTAAAAGTCTGCAGTACAAATGCGGTGAATACTGATACCTATTATGGAAATACCATCAAGAGATCGGAAGAAACACCAGGTGCATGGCTGGGAGCCTCATTCAATATGCTAAAGGGGGTATTCTGGCAGCCTATGAGGGAACAGACTGTGGTCAGTTGCTGATTGTTGCACACCTTGGAACAAATGGTGCTTGCTGTCTGGGTTCCAATTTCGTACTTGGATCATTCCAGCTGTTGGTGAAGAAGGTTGAAAAGATCAGCCTCGTTCATTGTTTTTCAACAAATCTGTCAACTTACTATCTAGTCCAGGTAACGATAGATGTATATGACCCAGATGTCTTGGTATACGCTCCAAAGAAATGCCCTTTACAGCCAAAAGTACTGAAATCTTAGTGGTTACCTGATGAAGCATTCGCAGCAAAATGCCAGAGATGGAAGTGCTCCTCTATAACAGTAAAATTACAGAAAACTGGTTAAATCTCTAAGTTCATAGCAGTGAGATTTTTGGGGAAAATCAAAGTGCATATCGAATGGATAGACTAATGATGAATGGATGTGATGTATTTTCCGCAAGACACATGAAACTCAAATCCATGAAGATAGAAACAGAAGCTCAGTGTGAGACTGGCTTCGCAAGAGTCTGTGGCTCACTGCTTCAGAAAACCATGCCACTTAGTTGGAAGAATATTAAGAGTAGAAAAAGTCGTCCACATATATATTGACATTTATTTGCATAGTGAGGTATCTCGAACAGAACGACCTCTTCCATTCCAAACGGTATGCAACTAGAAAACATCAGTCATGTGAAACGCAACTCGCACTTTTCTCACTGCAAGTCTAATAAACAGAACTTATATCTCACAAGGCCTCTGTGTGCATAAACTGAAAAATAATCACAATTAATGAAATATTCCGGTCTGTTATGCCGTGGTCGAATGGATTCCAGATTCAAACCCAACGCTTCGTTTCCATCTGCTGAAGACATTTTAGTGGATGTTCGTAACTTCTTTGAGTGTTCAGTTCACACCACACATCACTGCTGACTGCAGCAAAATTCCCTTTACACGTGCATCCGCGCAGTGGCGTGACGTCACAACTTTTAAATACCCTAGCGCAACTGACCATTGTCGGCTTCCGTCGTCTGCTGTTGCTATCACCCCATGGTGGAAAACATCTTCCTCAGTACCAAGATCCAAATCTCAATCAATTTGACACCCTACTTCCTCCTGCTGAAAGTTATGGGGTGTTTTACAATCTCTATGGCCTATCTGTGTGATCTTTCAAGATATCCGCTTGTGGCTGCCTGTAATTGATGTCGAATTAACCAACTCACTAAAGCATTGCTCAATATTGGTTATCGTCCACTGAGATAAAAAAATAGCGTTAATACCACTGCGCAGGTATCATAGCGATGCACAAGCGCCTGTGAAACCGAAAGTTTCCCTGCCTTTCATCAAGGACGTCACTGAATGCATAGGAAAAATCTTGAGAAAACGGAACATCGCGGTAATCTGCAACCCCACCCGGAAGATATAGGATCACCTAAAATGGGCCAAGGATGCTCTCAAATAGTTGGAAGAATCAGAAGTTTATATGTGGGGAGGCATGTGTAGGTACTACAAAAAGCACTGCCAAGAAAAGACTAGGAGAGCACAGAGGCAACTGCAGAAGGGGGAAGACCGAGAGATCAGGTGTTGCGGTACATACTTTACAGCCAGGAAACCATCACATTCATTTTGATAGGACTCAAATACTAGCAGCCACAAGCAGATGCCATGGAAGGCTATACAGAGAGGCCATAGCGATTGTAAAGCACCCAAGGAATTTCATTAAGAAGCAGGAGGGCGTGAAAGTGAATGACATTTAGATCCCGGTGCTGAAGAACACGTGGACAGCGGACGACGGCAACTGAAAATGACCGATTGCGCTCCGGTATTGAAACATGCGGCGTCATGCCACTGCGCTGAAGCACGCGTCAGTGGCGATCCAGCGTGTGAATCGGACACGGAACGAGGCTATGATGTCCCATGAAAATGTCGTCCGCAGATGGCGTAAAACGTTGGTTTTAAGTTAAAATCCATCGACCAAGGCACATCAGACCGGAACATTTTATTCATTGTTTACGTTTTACAATAATTGATGGGATGATAAGTACCAAAAAGTGCAAATCCGGAAAACCAGCTCGAACCCAGTGAAAATGGAGGACAACTTAGCTACATTTTAGCCAAAGATGTAGGCTCCGAACACCTGGTCGAACACCGCATGCGACTTTTTTGAACCATCTTATCGACGAAGCGGTAAACAAACCAATAAATCAGAGTGAAATCGTAACTCACGCGAAGGAATATAATAAGAACCTCTAGTGCAAACATGACGTTAACTATCATCTTTGTATCAGCGTGACTGAAAAATTGTCTTCCAAATGACGCAGGAGGAAACAGCGAATCTTCACTGAAGACGGTATCAGAGAATCTGTTAGCAAGGACGCAAAAGGGAAATTACCAGAATCAGGTGGGCTACCCGCAGAATTATATGAACAATATTTGTGCGCTTGGGACCCACACTGCTGGATTTGGTTAACGAGTTGTGGTACTTGGAAAACATATTACTAGCTTTCCGAGATGGCATCATCGAACCGCGAGCGATACAGCTAGGTCGGTCCTGGAACATTCTGCATATTTTCCTCATACAGTGATCGATGATCTCGTGTAATGTTGCGAGATCCTCCCGCCCCCCCTCCCCCCCCCCCCCCATACCCTTTAACATCTGCCAGCTATCTTTTGTGTAAATTGGAGGGAAATTTAAAATGGTGTGAAATTATGCTACAGATTATTGCTTCAGCCCTCTGATGTCACAGCGGAAGTAGGGCTGTTGTCCTAGATGTAAACTGGCAGGAAATTAAAAATACTGCAAGATGGATTGGTGAGAAATTTTAAAATCCAAGATCTCGATTGCAGATGGCGACCTAGTCAAACTAGGACATTCTGTACGACAACACAATTCCAGGTGACCATCCAGGTTGGCGGCCTTGAGATATGAGGATAGCTCGCCTGGCTGACATGTCACTCGTTCTTAGCACTGAATTCGAGCTGGCAGACCACAGGCATTTGACCACAGTCCTCTAACTACAGAATCCAGTGGTGTGTTTAAAATGTACACATAAGATGTTGTCGTTCACTTCCTCTACTAGCCCAAATATCCTTAAGTTAAAAAATTACAGTGCAAATAACACACTATACCGCTCGGACATCACAATTTAAACAACTATCATCCTAAACTTTAAATCTAAGAGTTAAATCTCCTAGGTTTAAATTGGAAGGAAACTCAATATCCACTTGTCCTAAGGTTACAATGGTGAGAAATTTAAAAAAATCCACTTATCCTAAGTTTCAGTAATGGGAAGCCGTCGTGTTGTCAGAACTAGACCACTCGTCCTAGCTTAAGACTGAGAAATATAATAATTGGCAGATGTACTAAATATGCACCTCCTACTCATACTAGCACTTCAGGAAGCCAGATACGGAGATGAGAACGCATTTTAATCAGAGGGCTACAGGATTTACGAAGTGAGACCAATCGCACAGAATAAGCAGAAAGTCACTATGTAGAGAACAGCATCCATGGACTGGAAACATAGAATCCTTAACAAATTTTACCTTTCGGCATGAGAGAATATCACTTCTGTCGTTTAAATCAGCAAAAAATTGATAGACCATCACAAATACGGATGCGTCTACTAACAATCACAAGAGAAAACTTTCAGAAGGAGTCGAACTTATTTTCGTAGGTCTAGAAAATAAGAGGAAAAAATTAGTAAAGCACTTCACATAACTATTCGTAAGGGATCTAAATAGTTGGAAATATTCCCACTCAAAAACACATCAATAAGAATGGAGAAATCTCATCAGCTTCTGGAGATACCTCGACTTAAGACAAATGGCAATCTTTTTCAGAAAATTGCCAAAGAGGAAGAAGACCTGTTCTTTTCTTGGTACACACTACTAATATTTTAGTCGGAAAAACGAAAAGAAAGACAGAATAGCACAAGGGACTTCTACAAGGTTTTCAGAGAACGGAATTAACAGGTGAAGAGAAAATACATATAAAACATTTAGTTATTTTACATGGACACATGTAATAGTTTGCTGGAATATCTTATTTTCTTTTATGATAAGGGGGACTCTCAGATAATATATGAACTAGAAATACTGATGGCTCTGAGCCGAAAGCTGTGCAAAGGAAATATTTCAGTCAGTTTTTTTCTTTTGTCTTTCTCCCTTCGCTTGTTACTTTCTATCTGTTCTCTTCCTAGCTTCTATCTGTGCGGACGTTCGTAACCGTGCAAATTATTTAAGAGTAATAATTACCATCAAAAAGACATATCACGCTGTACTCTTCATTTTATCTGGCATTAATGCCATATAAGTATTGTTAATAGCCCAACCTTTGGAAATGTCAGTGAATGTGGTTTCATCATCGGGATCAGCCGGGTTGGACGTGATCTGTTTACCCGCCATTACGGCTATCTCATTGAGATAACTGTTAATTGTAGTAATTATACAGAGCGTGTTTGATATATTACGTACGAAGTCCGATTCACCAGTGCGAACAAGATTGAGCGCACTGGTGATATTTAAAACTCACGGTCACAGAATACCTAACCAAGTCATTTGCTTCAAAATCGTAATACTGTTCCGAATATTTGGTTTGAACCGGTAGCGTAAAGCGTGTCTTAAAAATTACATCTACATCTACATCTATACTCCGCGAGCCACCTTACGGTGTGTGGCGGAGGGTACTTATTGTACCACTATCTGATCCCCCCTTCCCTGTTCCATTCACGAATTGTGCGTGGGAAGAACGACTGCTTGTAAGTCTCCGTATTTGCTCTAATTTCTCGGATCTTTTCATTGTGATCATTACGCGAGATATATGTGGGCGGTAGTAATATGTTGCCCATCTCTTCCCGGAATGTGCTCTCTCGTAATTTCGATAATAAACCTCTCCGTATTGCGTAACGCCTTTCTTGAAGTGTCCGCCACTGGAGCTTGTTCAGCATCTCCGTAACGCTCTCGCGCTGACTAAATGTCCCCATGACGAATCGCGCTGCTTTTCGCTGGATCATGTCTATCTCTTCTATTAATCCAACCTGGTAAGGGTCCCATACTGATGAGCAATACTCAAGAATCGGACGAACAAGCGTTTTGTAAGCTACTTCTTTCGTCGATGAGTCACATTTTCTTAGAATTCTTCCCATGAATCTCAACCTGGCGCCTGCTTTTCCCACTATTTGTTTTATGTGATCATTCCACTTCAGATCGCTCCGGATAGTAACTCCTAAGTATTTTACGGTCGTTACCGCTTCCAATGATTTACCACCTATGGCATAATCGTACTGGAATGGATTTCTGCCCCTATGTATGCGCATTATATTACATTTATCTACGTTTAGGGAAAGCTGCCAGCTGTCGCACCATGCATTAATCCTCTGCAGGTCCTCCTGGAGTACGTACGAGTCTTCTGATGTTGCTACTTTCTTGTAGACAACCGTGTCATCTGCAAATAGCCTCACGGAGCTACCGATGTTGTCAACTAAGTCATTTATGTATATTGTAAACAATAAAGGTCCTATCACGCTTCCCTGCGGTACTCCCGAAATTACCTCTACATCTGCAGATTTTGAACCGTTAAGAATGACATGTTGTGTTCTTTCTTCTAGGAAATCCTGAATCCAATCACAAACCTGGTCCGATATTCCGTAAGCTCGTATTTTTTTCACTAAACGTAAGTGCGGAACCGTATCAAATGCCTTCCTGAAGTCCAGGAATACGGCATCAATCTGCTCGCCAGTGTCTACGGCACTGTGAATTTCTTGGGCAAATAGGGCGAGCTGAGTTTCACATGATCTCTGTTTGCGGAATCCATGTTCGTTATGATGAAGGAGATTTGTATTATCTAAGAACGTAATAATACGAGAACACAAAACATGTTCCATTATTCTACAACAGATTGACGTAAGCGAAATAGGCCTACAATTATTCGCATCTGATTTATGACCCTTCTTGAAAATGGGAACGACCTGCGCTTTCTTCCAGTCACTAGGTACTTTACGTTCTTCCAGCGATCTACGATAAATTGCTGATAGAAAGGAGGCAAGTTCTTTAGCATAATCACTGTAGAATCTTAAGGGTATCTCGTCTGGTCCGGATGCTTTTCCGCTACTAAGTGATAGCAGTTGTTTTTCAATTCCGATATCGTTTATTTCAATATTTTCCATTTTGGCGTCCGTGCGACGGCTGAAGTCAGGGACCGTGTTACGATTTTCCGCAGTGAAACAGTTTCGGAACACTGAATTCAGTATTTCTGCCTTTCTTCGGTCGTCCTCGGTTTCGGTGCCATCGTGGTCAACGAGTGACTGAATAGGGGATTTAGATCCGCTTACCGATTTTACATATGACCAAAACTTTTTAGGGTTCTTGTTTAGATTGTTTGCCAATGTTTTATGTTCGAATTCGTTGAATGCTTCTCTCATTGCTCTCTTTACGCTCTTTTTCGCTTCGTTCAGCTTTTCCTTATCAGCTATGATTCGACTACTCTTAAACCTATGATGAAGCTTTCTTTGTTTCCGTAGTACCTTTCGTACATGATTGTTATACCACGGTGGATCTTTCCCCTCGCTTTGGACCTTAGTCGGTACGAACTTATCTAAGGCGTACTGGACGATGTTTCTGAATTTTTTCCATTTTTGTTCCACATCCTCTTCCTCAGAAATGAACGTTTGATGGTGGTCACTCAGATATTCTGCGATTTGTGCCCTATCACTCTTGTTAAGCAAATATATTTTCCTTCCTTTCTTGGCATTTCTTATTACACTTGTAGTCATTGATGCAACCACTGACTTATGATCACTGATACCCTCTTCAACATTCACGGAGTCGAAAAGTTCCGGTCTATTTGTTGCTATGAGGTCTAAAACGTTAGCTTCACGAGTTGGTTCTCTAACTATCTGCTCGAAGTAATTCTCGGACAAGGCAGTCAGGATAATGTCACAAGAGTCTCTGTCCCTGGCTCCAGTTCTGATTGTGTGACTATCCCATTCTATACCTGGTAGATTGAAGTCTCCCCCTATTACAATAGTATGATCACGAAACTTCTTCACGACGTTCTGCAGGTTCTCTCTGAGGCGCTCAACTACTACGGTTGCTGATGCAGGTGGTCTATAGAAGCATCCGACTATCATATCTGACCCACCTTTGATACTTAACTTAACCCAGATTATTTCACATTCGCATTCGCTAATAACTTCACTGGATATTATTGAATTCTTTACTGCTATAAATACTCCTCCACCATTGGCGTTTATCCTATCCTTGCGATATATATTCCATTCTGTGTCTAGGATTTCGTTACTGTTCACTTCCGGTTTTAACCAACTTTCCGTTCCTAATACTATATGCGCACTATTTCCTTCAATAAGAGATACTAATTCAGGAGCCTTGCCCTGGATACTCCTGCAGTTTACCAATATTACGTTAACTTTTCCTGTTTTTGGTCTCTGAGGACGGACGTTCTTTATCAACGATGATAATGTCCTCTCTGGTAAGCCGTCAGGTATTTTATCGTTTCGCCCAAGGGGGGGGTCCCTCTAACCTAAAAAACCCCCGTGTGCACGCCACACGTACTCTGCTACCCTAGTAGCTGCTTCCGGTGTGTAGTGCACGCCTGACCTGTCTAGGGGGGCCCTACAGTTCTCCACCCAATAACGGAGGTCGATGAATTTGCAACCATTATAGTCGCAGAGTCGTGTCTTACAAGTCTTCTAAATCGAAATACTTCGTGTTCTCATTATTTTATTTGAAACAGCAGTGTAACACGTTCTTAAAATACGTGTCTCTTAAAAAACGCGTTACATTGGCGACCCTAAAAAGGACTGTAATTGGAAAATATTATTATTCTGTATATATGACTTCATTAAAAAATATCTATATTTGATGACTGGTTGCTTTCTTTTCATGTAATCATAAAACATGCCCAAGATAAATATTAAGTGAATAAAGAAAATAATACGCTAACGTTTAAGAATAATTTGGGTAAAGAACATAAGAATGAAAATCATTAAAATCATGGCATTCTCATCCACAACACTCGAAAGGGAATTCTTACACTCATTCAGTAGCAAATGATAGTGTCTTCTCTTGTATTAGTAAAATCTATCTATGTCGGTCCAGTATTCTATAAAGAATTGGTTATTTTGCATAACTGTAATTACTTTTATACTTATTCTTTTTTTCATAATTTCATCACAAGATGACGCCTGTCCGTGACAAGGCGCGCTCAGTATGTAGTAGTGAAGTGCCTTCGTTATCAAAGAAATATTTTTAATCAATTGCGTTGTGCTGCATTTGAACATCATGTATGACTTGTTTACGTGTAAGTCACAATGCAATCGGCTGTTACTTCAACCAATATTCCTTGGATGTTAGCAAGGTAAAAATTATACGCCAGATTACTATGATGGATTCGATAAACACACAAAATGCTTTAGATCCAGTACCAGAAGGGAAATTCGCCAGTGAGAATGTAAATACAGTTACCGCTTCAGCAAGTGAAATGTATGTATGTATGTCGTGTGAGGAACGCCTCCCGTCGGGTGGGCCATTCGCCTGGTGGAAGTCTTTCGATTTGACGCCACTTCGGCGATTAGCCCGTCGATGGGGATCAAATGATGTTGATTAGGACAACACAACATCCAGTCCCTGAGCGGAGAAAATCTCCAACCCAGCCGGGAATCGAACCCGGGCCCTTAGGATTGACATTCTGTCGCGCTGACCACTCAGCTACCGGGGGCGGACAGCAGTGAAATAACGTCACCTGGTACGAGCGAATGTATTGCGGCGTCTATTACAATCGCGCCAAATCCGATTATCCAAACGCTCAAATGACTAGAAGATATGTTGGGTCATATGGTTGAAAAACAAATTAGTTAGGATGCTATGGTGGATAACATAATTCAAAAACAGAATGTTTGATTACTCATTTTGCACACGTTTCAGATCAGGTTAAAGCTCAGACTGTGCATTTTACTGAACTATGTACTGAGCAGGGTCCCATCAGTACGGATGATTAAGAACGAGTAAGAGCAAATACACAAGACACTAAAACATTTGCGCAGTGGCAAGGCAGTGTGCAATCCCAGCTTAGTATACAGACAGGTAACGTAGAAAAGGAAAGATATAATGTTAATGGACAAGCTAGTGATACCTGTCACAGTCCAGTGTCTCCTAAGACATGTATATTGGCGAAGTATGTGACAGTAATTGATTACAACAAAACCTTACAGCTAGGAATATGGTGGAAGAGATCACCATTTCTTCTATTTTGTTAAACGAAAGTATATGAAAACACAGGGAATTTGAGATACTCACAGCTACGGTGAATAATAATAATCACAAAAACTACAACAACAGTTGCGGCGAAGGTCACTTCTCGCTACAACACTTAAAGTTTTGCTGCCGTGATTCGTCACAAGACGAAAACGTCTATCTGGTGATGCAAGCAATGACACTGATATTCCGTTACAGTCGCCATGCAGAATGAGGCCCACTGTACGTGAATAAGATGAGATGTGACGGAAACTCAATCGGCTGCCGTCATCCTGGTGTAGGACAGTGCTCTGATAATAACACAAACACAGATCAAAATGTAAAGCATATACAGTTATTTTTAATTTCAGTACGACACAGTTGTCTCGACTGGAAAAGGAATCAAGTTCCCCAACATTAATTCTGACCACAAGAAACGAACCTATAAATGGGATAGTGGCACTTTATATCCCAGAAGAAGTTATCTTTCAGCTTACCCATCCAGTGAGAAAATTAAAGGACTATATTCCGGCAGGGACATTGATACTTTCACTAGTGCTTGCAAGTAATTAATACATTAGGTGGAAGATTCTCCCAAGGCTCAGAAACCATAATTCTTTATGTGACGTCGTAACTATTACTTGCAAAATCATTTAATAGTGACTACTTTCAAATTATTATTAAACTAAAATGAAGTACTCACAAACAGCTATCACCTTGCTTTCATGAAATAAGTAATATCCTGTTTCTATAACAGGAGCACACAGCATAAATATGTGGTGGTGTACCTGGCGTTTTTGACAACCTTTGGTGGCCTGCGCTATTAGCAAAGCTAAGACAGATGAAAAATACAGCAGTTCTATATAACAGCTTCCTCAGCTACTGCAGAGACAGAGTTATTGAATGGCGAGCAGGCCTCCGAAGAGACGTCCAGAAAATCACCAAAGGGTTCAGTGCTATTGAGTCGCTGATAGACAACCGAGACATAAATGGTAGAACGGAGGGGGTGGTAGTGTACACATGACTTGCTCGTAGTGGTATCGGGAAACTCAAGAAGACACTTAGAACAAAAGACAATGCTGTAACAATAATAAACTAACATTTATAGTTAATAAAACGGTGTATTTACCAGTGAAAGCTGAACTTAAAAGAAACCCCAGCGTCAAGCAAAATAAAACAACTTTTTCAACGCAAAATGGTAATAAGATATCTAGTTTTACACACTGACGATAGTCTGAAGCTGATTGAGCATATAAATCTTACAACCAACAAAGCAATGAAAATAATGCAGAAACTAGCAAGACTAAATATAACAAAATGCACACTATCCATAAAGAAAATACACACATATGATATCGCACTATTAGAACCATTGTATGCTTTGCAGCGAGCACCTGACGTTGACTGACGATTGCAACTAATCAAATCATTCTGAGAGGTGCCCAAAGAAGTGTTCTTCTCAGGAAGTTTGGGGACATCGGCACAACATCGGCGGAGGCTCTACGTGTGGTAATGACAGTGTGCCCCATTGAATCACCATCTGTCAAGGAGCAGCAGTGTACTGATTTAAGAGAGGCAGATTTAACAAGGTATTTGAAATTACAGGAAAGGACATCACAGAAATGTGTCAGCTAAACCGCTGGTGAAATGATACCTAAGAGAGAGAACGAGATTCACCAGAAAAGGGGCGTTGCTTCTACACCTTTTTTTCCAAACATCGAGGAAAGTATGAGGCTAAAACATATAGGTCCCACGCGTGGCATGGTCCATTGCCTCACAGGCCATGGTCAATACCCAGAACACATTCATCGATTTGGTCTCAGCCGAACTATGGTGTGCACTTGTGGAGAACTAGGGACTCCTGAACATGTCACTTCACACTGTAACAGACTCACACACATACAACCGCGAACTAAGTCCGACAACATATGAGAACTTCTAACAAGAACCATATGATTGGAGCATACTAAATAAAATAACTGATATGTGTCACGTATGTCACATGAATTATACAAACAAGAAGCAACACATACACCAATAGTAGCAAACACACGAACACTGGAACAGCATACTTGGAATGACATAGACACACGCACACACACACACACACACACACACACATAGAAACAGACTCAGGTGCTGAAATAGACGCAAATGGTGAGATTAATACACAGACCTAGATGTAAGATAGGACTAAATTAAGGATCACAGAAACCGATCAATTCTCATTTTCATATATATAGAAACGTCTCGAGTAATACATGTAATTAACTGATGTAATTGTTATTATGCTCAGATAAAATAAAAATTGTAATGAAAAAGATGCAATTGTCTATTAAACATAGATAAGGTTTTAGCTTACAGACAACATAAACACCATGCACACCACATGCAGAAACAAGAAAGTCAAAGATGCACGAATAATGTAGCAATTATGTCCTTGTGTAAACCACATATGACCTGCAACAAACGGAATATAAGAGATCTACAACCCACGTATGTATAAATAAATTTATCGAATGAGTATTAGTGGTATCTCGTATCATACCTCGAATATGACAGGATCCATAATTTCCTGAGCTCTCATACCAGAGACAGCTAGGTGGCGAGATCTCTATTACAAATATATATACTTTTCTATTACCTTTTATTTTTCCTTATTAAATTCAAGATTATTTTAATTTCAGAAAATTTTTCCGCATTTATAATATGTCATAAAGTGATAATGTGTCATATCGCCTTCCCATCTTCCTAAATTTGTATCGTCTATTCACAAAGAAAAAATTTTTAGATTTCATTTCTTAGTTGCTTTTAAACCTATATGTATTTAAAGCTGCAATATTATTATTCCTTTTCACAAATAAGACGCGTTTCACATTCTATACATGTACAATTGCATATTGTGAAAATAGGACCTGTCTCAATAAGTAGTTTGTAGGTCATATGCAAACGGCGGTAGCAAATAAATAAATGAAATGCTCTGAAGTAAACTTCTCTTTCGGCACACGCATGTAACTCGTTTGTGCAACACTTCTAACTCTTTTCATGTAATTTGCCAGATATGGACGTCATCATAACCTCCTGGCATCTTTTCCTGAGTGGCCTCAAGGTGCCGTGTCCACTGATTCCGAAAACATTCCTGAACATTTCTGTCTTCCAGTGGTGGGTCCAGGGTCATCATGCAACAGTGTGTGTAGTCCCCCACGATGTCTCTCTCCTCAGAAACGCAATTATCACCTGTCCATTCCAACTGTAACTTCTATTAAAACTGACATAAATTCTTTTAAGGAAAAAAACTACCATAAAAATCAAATAATTTGTACCCTTGTGTAATGAAACAAGTGGTCATAAAAACTGAACAGATAACTAAACTTTTACTTGTGATGTTTATGCGACTGACATACGTACTTAAAATTTAAAAACTTTTGGCGCAGGCTGGAAACTTCCATTAAAAGACATAAACTCTATTAAAGAAAAAGGTATCATAAAGATCAGATAATTTGTACACTTGTGTCATGTAATGGGTGACCATAAAAATTTCTGCTTGAAGCTGGAAACTGAATATGGTAAAAAGATTATTTTTGTCTGTATAAATACGTATGTACAGTATGTGGATTAACGGAGGACACCATAAAAGACTTAGTTTCGGCCAAGAATTAAACATTTGTATGAATCCATTAAGCTCTGTAGGTCCTGCCGGAGTCTTTAATGTAGGGGTTTTCTACTGGCTTTGGCCTGATAAGGGGCAATACTCAATTAAGCCATTGAATGTAAACTGTTGTTCATGACCGTTAGATGGCAGAATTCAAAAGAATTAAACATTGGGAATGAAGAAAATTTTGTAATCCATCTATCCCACTAAATATTTGTGATCTATGGACATTTTAATTGAATGAAGATATCTATAGTTGTTTTCGACACGTAAAATGAAACCATTTTTGTGTCTCAATCAACGCGGCAGTAAAGAGACACAATAATTTTTATGAGTCATTTTACATGCAATACTAATGACTCTGAGTTGAAAGCGGTGCAAAGGAAATGCCTCTGTAAATTATGTATGTTTTCTCTTCTTTTTTTCCTACTTCCTTATTTGTTCTCTTCCTTGCGTGTATCTCTATGGATGTGAGTTTATTTATGATAATAATAATTACCATCAACTAGCCATGTCGCACAGTATTTTTAATTTTCCTGACACTAATGC
Source organism: Schistocerca piceifrons (assembly GCF_021461385.2). Lineage (NCBI taxonomy): Eukaryota > Metazoa > Arthropoda > Insecta > Orthoptera > Acrididae > Schistocerca > Schistocerca piceifrons. The sequence goes on along the minus strand of NC_060144.1, from coordinate 91,256,385 downwards.
AGTGTATGTAATTTAACTCCTTAACTGTACACTAGGGTTAGTCTGACCTGGAGTTTTTTGTTTTTTACTGTGCATGTACCACCACAATTTCACAACCCTCTGACACCAATGTAAATTCTACATTAAATGAGATCTAGAAAAGGACGGGCTTTCGAGGTTGTGAGAAACTGTGGTTTAATTAATTTTACAGAAATATTTTTGATGGGTTACTGTTATCCTGGAGCACACAATGTGCAACAACTCTGTTGCTGAGTGTTAAGTACATTTATGTGAGAATGAGGCGGAAGATTCTACATAGGAAGCATTTTTAGATGAACTCAACTGTGGTAGGGACTTTCCTGATGAAAGTGATTCCGAAACTGATGCTCCATAAGCACTTACGTACAATGGCAAAACCGATCATTCTACCGGATCTTCAGACAGTAATGAAGAAAATAAGAGTCGCCCACAGTGAGAATGGTCATTGTTGAAAAACAGCTGTTCCTGATAGAAAAGGCCGACTAGTCGCCCATAACACTGTACTCCATATTACAAGACCGTGGAAACAATGAATGGATGGATTTGTGAATAATCCAGAATACTTCAAAATATTTGTGTTATATTTCAGTTTCATTAAAGGAATATTATAGTCATCTAATTAAACTGCAAATAAAGCCTTTAGGTCCAGATCATTTTAAGTTTCATCAGTGAAAACTTTCATGAGAGTTTTTACATACTCGCGAATTTTGGATTAACTGATAATAATACTGATTGAAAAAGTACAGGACAGACATGAATAAAATGCGTTTAGTGTGCTAGACTCCAGGGCCATGTTAACGATACTGGGCACCAGGGTGCGAAAAATCAGCATGCGTCCCCATTCCCCTTTACCAACCAAATGGAAGAAACCAAAAACGTTTTAAGTTTTATGTTCCACTTCTTTACTTAATACTTACTCTAAAATAAAGTTAAATACATTTTGAAACATGTAGTTCAATTGTTCTGGTTTCTAACTCAGCGATCTTCTTAATGGAATCGTCTGTTTTGAAATCTACTTCTGATTAGATACAAATGATGCACAAATTTGTCAGTCCATCTACGGTAATGATTCATCATAAATAGGTTTTTATTGTTTTCAGTTTTGAAAATGACCTTTCGCCTTCTGCAACTGTTACAGGAAGTGTTAAACATATGCGTCATTATGTTGAAACATTTGGTAACAAAGGCATTAAATTGCTGAGACAATTGCAATTTAACACGTAGAGTAGAGTTGTGATTTTCTTTAGAAAAAATCAAGGATGCAATTCAAACTTATTAAATAGACCTTCCCCATTAACATCCGATCTGTCTTCATCTTTTGTCTTGTGCTGAGCCATTGTGTTTTCGTTTGGTCTCTGTACAATTCTCTGAGGCTTTCAATGTTTTGCGGAAATGAGAACCTGTCTTTGTGTTCTGTTAACAAATTTAATTTTTCATTTTATTGTAAATTTGCTTTACATTTCGTTTTTGGGTCTATTATGGGTTCATCTGTAGCTTTCTAATTAAAATGTCGTTTTCGATTAAGTGAGCGAGCAGTTTCAGTGAATTCATGTTTAAATTCTAAATCTTCGGTAGTTAATTTTGAATCAACTAGTAAACGTTCAAAAGTACTGTCTGTGCATTATACGCCTAAATCTTTTTTAATCAGATCGATCATTTCGACTGGCTTTGAAACAATAAAATCTGACTTTTTCAAAGCTTTGCTTACAGTATTAATTCTTGATAAAACATTGTACTGTATTACAACTGAACGTATAAACCTGTAAGTCTTTAGTTTTGATTGATGAACTCGCCATGTTTCTTGCATCAGTGTTATACTTGTTACTGATAAAAATAGAGCATCGCAAATTTTATCCATAATAAAGCCAAGCATCAACTCTTTTTTCCCATCGCGTATTTGAAAGGGGTTTTAATGTCAAAATAAGTATCTCGTTCATAATGGCATGCCAACGTGAATTTGATACCGAAAAAGATACATATATATCCTCAACAATAGGAAAAAGTTTGATATTTCCGATGCTTCAAGCTGTATCCGTTACTGGCAAATTGAGCATATGAGCCGCACACAGAACGTTAAAAGCACGAGGACTCAAGCCCAATATATATAAACCTACTTTTTTCCTTTCATGTTTGCCCCATTATCATATGTTTGGCCTCGTAAATCTTCAGTACAGTGTGTCTCTGATGAGTATATGCCTGGGTGGTCAGTGCAATCGATAGATACATAAGCTACACGTACACAATAAACCTCGCCTCTGGCATCCCTCAGAACAAAAGAGATATAAATGATGGCTACCCTGACGGGGGCTTGTTTGTCTAAAAGGGCAGTTACGACCTCCTATGGAACGCGCAACCGTGCCTGCAGTAAGACCGCCGTTCTGAGGGGAAAACATTTCACTGTGAGAATTTTATTTAATGTCGACGCGTCGCTTATAAGGAGGCATCTATTAAAAAGGGAAACACAATCGCGACGCTAATGAATGTCCTCTTTCCGCGAATGTAGGTACAGTCCATTTTCTTTTAGTTTTATGAGCCAAATCTGCATGGCTTTTACGTTTCACTGGAAGATATATTTCGCATTTCTTTCTTCACCCCCCCACTCCCCTCCCCCACCCCCACCCCGCCTTCCGTTGTTTTGCGACATCCAACGAAGTGAAAAATAAACGACAGCACCGCCGCCGATTACAGATGACCAAACAGAGGAAGTCGCAATACGCACCCCCTGTACTTGTCCACCCTGCGTAAATTCGAAAAAGAAAAGAAGTAACTTCCACGGTTCCGCAAACTACCAATCACTAAAGAATGTCTTCATTACTTCGAAACCATCACTGGAGTAAGGACAAAGCGAGAATTTAAACTCTGAAGTAAAAAACATCTGTGTTATGCAATTTCTTTCAGCTTGATGGACAAATTACATGGTTTCAGAGCGTCCCTCGCATTCAAATCGGTGCCTGTAAATAATTTGTCATACACATGTGTATTACAAATATTACAGACACTTCAAATAACATTACGAAATATATCCTTTCATACTATTTGCTCACATTTCGCAAATAACACAATCATTTTACATTTGACAGCAAGTTATAACTTAAGAAGACGTTGTTGTTTTGTACACTATGACAGGTCCAGTTTTACCAATATGATGACTTATGATATATCACACAAGCGTTTATGAAAAAGATCTTGTGAGCCTGTCTTGTAATAGGTTATCCTATAAGCTTTTACCGCGTCTCTCTCTACTGATATACCCAAGCAACAGTACTATCTGGGCGTTGACATGGAGCATATTACATACATATATATCGCTCCACTGGTGCAGGACGTCATTGGTCGAAGTCGATTGCACAGACCTACATAAAGTTCTGTCGACTGTACTGGAAAAATACCATATCCAACAGACTATCAGTCATCTGAGACGGATCTTGTGTTGTTCGTACATAAGGTTGGTTGGTTGGTTGGTTTGGGGAAGGAGACCAGACAGCGAGGTCATCGGTCTCATCGGATTAGGGAAGGACGGGGAAGGAAGTCGGCCGTGCCCTTTGAAAGGAACCATCCCGGCATTTGCCTGGAGCGATTTAGGGAAATCACGGAAAACCTAAATCAGGATGGCCGGACGCGGGATTGAACCGTCGTCCTCCCGAATGCGAGTCCAGTGTCTAACCACTGCGCCACCTCGCTCGGTCGTACATAAGGAGTTTAATAGTGTAGAAGGAAGAAGTTATATCATTTTAAAGTTTGTCACTCTAGTGTTTGGTTAGTAAACTTGCAGGGTTGTTGTAAGTCTTACGTTGGATGAATATATCCTCCATAAATTAAGAGACCGTATGGCTTTAAAAATATAGTGTTGTTAGCTGCAGAACCATGTAGCCATAGACTGTGTGTTTATGTTCTCCAAACATTTTTCTCATGCCGGTACCTTCTTGGTACTGACTCCAGTGGAATAATAATTCAGAATTGATAGCACAATTTATTTACGTGAAATGGTTCAAACTTCGTCCATCTGGAGCTCTGTCATGTGTAAACTATATGCTTCTTCTTGACCATCTGGTCATATCACCATAACGCTTTCATGTCTACTCTAAATCGATTAGGGATGCTACCCTCCCCGACATGCTCGCAACTGGAGAGATCTTGTGCACTTCGTTGGGGGCCTTGAGTATGACTGGAGCATAACAGTCCTTGCTGAACAGCAGCTAGAGACACATTTCCCTCTGTTCCTTCACGACACATGGAATGTAATGGATTTAGGACACTCATCACTCTCATACTTCTGGTGAGCTGCACATTAAATTAGCAACGGTTTTGCAGGGAGGACTGGGCAACAGAAATATGTAGATAACCTAATTGTATCGGTATAGGACGCTATCTGTCATACTTCGGTATGTATGGCCAAATCGACGTACTGCACAGTCATTTATCTGCTTTCGCAACGTAGTAAATGATACTTGCAAAGTAAAGGAGGGGTGATTTAGGGATGATACTGAAACTGGGAAGTCTTCTGCTGTATATTTGGCTGGGGTTGCAATTACGGAACATTTGGTGCACTTTGATATACAGGACAAGTGAAAGTACTGCAGCGTTATCAATCAGCATTCGCAATGTAGTATATGGTACCTGCAAAGTAGTAGAGGGGTGATTTAGCAATGATACGGAAACTGGGAAGCATTCGGCTATGCCACTGGCTGCAGTTATGGAACAAGTGGTAAAATTGCTGAAATTCATCGTGCTATCAACTGTGGTGTGTATTACAGAACATCTCATGCCAACCATCCCCTGGTACGCTTTTGATTATCTTATAATGATTGACTGACACCACATAGTTGATATGGAGAGAGCCTTGGCAGAACACAGGATGTATAGTACTTGTCACGATGAAGCATGGGATTAAATGTAGAGGTCATCACCGGCAGACTGTTGTTTGTAAGCGTTCATCGCTGCTGCAGAAAAGTCCTGTTTCAATATGCTGTGATGCCATCCATTATTTTTCCGCCGTTAAGGTAAAAGTAACTCTTTTTAGTTTATTACCTCATGCATGTTCTGAACAGCATCTTTCGGTGGTGGTAAACACTGGAACAGTAATCATGTACATGACTGCAAAAGGAGGAAACAATGCTCTTCTAAATGGAACACTGAGACATCTGCTCCCTTGTCACTGCAGTCGATAAGAGAAACTCTACTGATCTTACCTTCGGACAGCTGTTTGGGAACTCTCTACAACGCCGCAAACTCTTCCAGATTCCATATGTTGCGATGTCTTCCACGTTTTTGTCAATGAGAAACATCGCCTCTGTGTTCTAGTTTTACAATCCTTTGTACTGTGGGAGCTGCGGAGTTTACACATTCAATGTTCAGCTTTCTGTGAGAGCCAGTGGATCGAAAGGTGTTAATGTCGGTTTAACAGCTGACACAAACATCGAAGTTGTGGTAGGAAAACAAAGTGTATGGTGATGTACATAGCCGTAGTCATACAGTGCTTAGATGTATTACAGCTGAAAAAACAATGTACGAAACTGCTTATGAACGAACAACACAGGATATCCTCTCTTGTGATTGTTGGATATGGCCTCCCTGCAGTACAATCGACAAAACTTTAGTTCATGCAATCGACTTCGACCACTGGTCTTTTGCACCAGTGGAGCGATACATACATGTGTAATATGCTCGATGTTTTTTTTTTTCAATATATTGGAAGAGAGAGATGAGATAAAATCTTATAGCAGGTTTTATTACAAGCAGTGGTATAACTTGTTGAAGTCTGGATGCAGATAGTACTCTCAAAACTACAAAGATTTTGCTCATAAAACTAATAGAAATCAGCTGTCTCTATTCTCGTTGAATCATGACAATCTTTATTGTTATCATCACGATTGCGTGTTTTAAAACATGTATTACAGCATTTCCTGTGTTATTTCATACTTCATAACCTCTGACTGAAGTAGACACCATTAATATTATAGCCCGTTGTGGAACCTACAGACATAATCTTTTCCCCGACATGTGAGTAGACTGCGTGAAACAGGCTGTGATGAACAAATTACTTACAAAACTAGAACGCCAGAATCTGCTACTATTGCCAGTGATTGTCTGCTGGATGAAACCTTACAGGTAGTTGAGCAGAGGGTAGTTAGGGAGCAAAAGTGTGAAATGTAAGCACGCAGACAGTATTTGTTTTCGATGCATTGGAAGGTACAGATGTGGTAAAATCTTATAGGAGGTTCTGTTACAAGACAGGCTCTCAAGATTTGTTTCGTAAACGCCTGTGTCATATAGCACCATATTAAGTAAACGGGACCTGTCGTAGTGTAAAATGTCCTTTTGACTTATAGCTTCTTGTTTTGTAACATAAAATGATAGTGTTTTTCCCGACAAGTGAGCAAATGTTGGGTAAGACTGTATTCTGAAATGTTAGTTCGCGTGTCTTTAATGTTTGCAATACACGCATGTATGACATTTTATTTAAAAACACTGATTTGGCCACGAGAGACCCTCAGATACCGTGTAATTTGTCCATCAAGCTGAAACAAATTGCATAACAGATGTTTTTTTCCGGAGTTTACATTCTCACTTTTCCCTTACTCTGATGACAGTTTCGAAATAACGAGAACATTCTGCAATGATCGGGTGTTTTCGCAGCAGTTGAAGTTTTTTTTTCGATTTTACGAAGCGTGGACAAGTATAGCGTGTGTGTAGTCCGAGCTCTGTAGTTTGGTCACCCGTAAAAGGCAGCAATGATGCAGTTTTTTTTCACTTCGTTGGATGTCGCAAAATAACGGGACAGATGGGAGAGAGAGAGAGAGAGAGAGAGAGACAGAGAGAGAGAGAGAGAGAGAGAGAGAGAGAGAGAGAGAGATGCGAATTGTACCCTGCAGTCGAATGCGAAAACTATACAGATTTTTCTCATAAAACTAAAAGGAAATGGATTGCGCCTCTGGAAAGACATTTATTAGTGTCGCGATATTTGTTTCCCTTTTTAATAGATGTGCGCTTATAAGAGATGAGCTGATGTTATATACAATTCTTACAGTTGAGTGTTTTCCCCCTCATAATGGCGTTCCTACCGGAGGCAAGGTGGCGTGTTCCATAGGAGGTCATAGCTCCCCTTTCAGACAAACAAGCCGCCATCAAGAAAACCGTCATTTATCTCGCTTTTGTTCTGAGAGCCACAAGTGTCGTGGACTGTTGTGTATGTGTAGCTTACGTCGGCATCCATAGCGCTGACTACCAAGCCATGTGCTCCTCAGGGACAAATTGTTCTGAAGTCTCCGCCACCAGATCGGCGGGAGAGTGCTATGACTGCAGATTCCGAAGACTCTGCTCCCAGATACAGCAGGGGAGCTGCGGTGAGCATAGGCGCTGACAGATGCCTGTTCTTCAAGCAGCGGATGTTTGAAAAAGTGATCTGGAGAGGTGTCTGTAATTTCGTGGTTGTTACATGGAGATCCACTCTTTCTGAGAAGTACATTTGACTGATTGCATGAAGCATCGTGTTCTTGTCTTTTGTCCATCTGCGACCGATTTCCGCAGACGGGAGACAGTATATCAATGCCACCAGAAGGACCTTTTCGAGTAACATCAGCGACAGGATGGAACAGGCCTATATCCCAACCTGTGGTGCAGAGAGGGACGAGGGGGGAGGGTGAGACCTACCGATGCAATCTTCTGGTGTCGGTTTTTCTAGTAATAGTGTTATTACGACCGTTTTTTCCATTCGCCAGTACATGTGTTGTTTTACAACCTATTGTTCACCAGTGCTGGTTTTTCTCTCGAAAATTTCAATTTGTAACTAGAACAGTGAAGCATTGTCCTGAATTTCGAGTGCCTGGGTTGCAGGCTGCTGGCCGAGCAATGCAGCAGGAGGGGTCTGTAGCAAACTCTGACGTCAAACAGCGACAGACGCAGTCCTTGGTTGTATGCTTAGAGGTAATACACTTATTAAACTACTCTCTGTCCAACACCAGCATCTCGTCAGTTGAACACAATTCTCACCAAAAATAAAGGTAATACATTGCATTCCTTCATTTTTCCCGCCAGTTTCTACGTGAATGGTATGGTTTGGATATGTTTGCCACTAGTTTCTAGTGGTAGTGTGAAATTTTTCCCAGCAGGATAACATCACTTGTACGATATCGTCGGTTTTGAGCTGTATTGTGATTTTAGACTCTCCTTGTGTAGTCCTACACGCATAGTTGAGTTTTTGTGACCGATCTATATTCTTAATTTCGTAATCAGGACCGACATTGACTTCAGTTTTTAATCAAAATAAATAAAATATAATAATTTTATCCTCCTCCTCTGCATCTGGGAAGTTTCCATGTTTTGGGGAGTGCACTTAGCTTTCCATCCAGGAGGACAGGGGTTCGAGTCCCATAAAGGGCCCCGCCATCTTGAATCTCCCGCCAATTCCTGGGGTGGGTGAAGCGGTAGTGGTGGGATGCGAACACAGCCTACGACACGGAAATTCCTGTCAAAAACAAAATTCCCACCGAAACTTGAATTTCCCGCCAAAATTTGTAATTCCTGCCAACAGGTTTGGTGGGAAGGGAGAAGGGGAGCTGGAGGGATGGGGAGGGCGGGCAGAGACCCACATTCCAGCTGGGAAAATACATGATGTCATGTGGCACTGGGGTGGGGGTGTGGTAAGGATAGGGTGTGCCTGGCATGGTGTTGGGTGGGAACAGAGTAAGTATTTGATCAATTTACTTAATTTTCATACCAATTTGATATCAAAATTAGATTCAGAACCCCCTTACCCTGCTCCTCTCTCACTTGCTTCAGTTTTTCCCAGGAATAATGGACCTTCGTCGATAATAAAAAATAAAAGAAAAATACAATTAAGACATACTACGAATAGAACAAAATATAACTAGGTGCTTTCTTCATAATCTGCACAGTAACTAAAGAAGTGTAGTATGAACAAATAACACTCTCAAATCTTGTCTATCCACGTGGCATAGGTGCTTAAGGTAGCTTAGACATACTGTAGTCTTCAGTGGTCTGTTACTTCTTTGGTTCACGAGGCTTCGGATTCTGTGATGGAGATACTGCAGGTATCTGTGACAATGTATCAACAGCTCCCTTAAGGGGAGCTGGAACGATGAAAATGACAAAATTAACCTTTTTTGTTTTTTTCGTTATAAAATTATTTGGAATTTTCTGAATAAAACAAATAAAGTTTTACCCTTCAAAGTGAATTCTAAGTGTGTTTTTCATCGCTGCAAAGTTGACGCACCGCGTAAACGGTTGTAGCGACTTGGTGTGTCACCTCTGACGGCGCCGCTTACTGGCTGCAAGAATGGTATCTTTGCGGAATTAGACAGTGTTTTGTTTTCCAACGTTGTATGGCTTTATCTCTGTGACAAGTGACTGTTCATATCGGTAAACATAAACGCTATACCGTGTGTGTTGACTTGTGGAATTTGCTTTGTGTCGTTTAGCTGTTCAATTTTGCATATTTGACGAATTTTCCTCATATCTGTTTTACGTATTTGATTTGTAGATGTCAATATGCCCTGTTTCAGCAATCGAAAGTGTAAGAAAAGGCACAATGAGTGGAAGAAGAAATCTTTTGTTGTTTCGAAGGGAGATGCTGCTGAGACTGCTTCACTGACTACTCCGAATGAATGTGATAGAACTTCTTCCAGCAAGAAACTTTGTGACAGTAAAGAAAAATGCGAAAACTAGAAAGTCAAAGTAGAGGTGATGTGAAGGAAATAATTAACATTTCCTTGGTCTCTAATATTTTGAAACATAGCGTATTATACCAAGTTTGCAAAGAAAGAGAACTGGAATTGAAAATAACTTTACACATTGGATTGGCATGTAAAATGTTATTGAAGTGTAACAAATGTGCTGCAGAAGTTTCGTTTTCTAATTCTAACAGTATTCCTCTTAGTGGTAATAGTGGAAAGGTGTATGATATAAATGTTAGTCTAGTGTATGGCTTGCGTTGCATTGGCAAGAGCTGTGCTGCAGGGACAATTTTATGTGGAATTATGAATTTGCCAAACCACCAACCAAGTTTGGATTTTATAATGAGTTGGTGGGATCTCCTGCTGAAGATATTGCTCAAGCAATTCAATAATATCCAGTGAAGTTATTAGCGAATGCGAATGTGAAATAATCTGGGTTAAGTTAAGTATCAAAGGTGGGTCAGATATGATAGTCGGATGCTTCTATAGACCACCTGCATCAGCAACCGTAGTAGTTGAGCGCCTCAGAAAGAACCTGCAGAACGTCGTGAAGAAGTTTCGTGATCATACTATTGTAATAGGGGGAGACTTCAATTTACCAGGTATAGAATGGGATAGTCACACAATCAGAACTGGAGCCAGGGACAGAGACTCTTGTGACATTATCCTGACTGCCTTGTCCGAGAATTACTTCGAACAGATAGAGAACCAACTCGTGAAGCTAACGTTTTAGACCTCATAGCAACAAATAGACCGGAACTTTTCGACTCCGTGAATGTAGAAGAGGGTATCAGTGATCATAAGTCAGTGGTTGCATCAATGACTACAAGTGTAATAAGAAATGCCAAGAAAGGAAGGAAAATATATTTGCTTAACAAGAGTGATAGGGCACAAATCGCAGAATATCTGAGTGACCACCATCAAACGTTCATTTCTGAGGAAGAGGATGTGGAACAAAAATGGAAAAAATTCAGAAACATCGTCCAGTACGCCTTAGATAAGTTCGTACCGACTAAGGTCCAAAGCGAGGGGAAAGATCCACCGTGGTATAACAATCATGTACGAAAGGTACTACGGAAACAAAGAAAGCTTCATCATAGGTTTAAGAGTAGTCGAATCATAGCTGATAAGGAAAAGCTGAACGAAGCGAAAAAGAGCGTAAAGAGAGCAATGAGAGAAGCATTCAACGAATTCGAACATAAAACATTGGCAAACAATCTAAACAAGAACCCTAAAAAGTTTTGGTCATATGTAAAATCGGTAAGCGGATCTAAATCCCCTATTCAGTCACTCGTTGACCACGATGGCACCGAAACCGAGGACGACCGAAGAAAGGCAGAAATACTGAATTCAGTGTTCCGAAACTGTTTCACTGCGGAAAATCGTAACACGGTCCCTGACTTCAGCCGTCGCACGGACGCCAAAATGGAAAATATTGAAATAAACGATATCGGAATTGAAAAACAACTGCTATCACTTAGTAGCGGAAAAGCATCCGGACCAGACGAGATACCCTTAAGATTCTACAGTGATTATGCTAAAGAACTTGCCCCCTTTCTATCAGCAATTTATCGTAGATCGCTGGAAGAACGTAAAGTACCTAGCGACTGGAAGAAAGCGCAGGTCGTTCCCATTTTCAAGAAGGGTCATAAATCAGATGCGAATAATTATAGGCCTATTTCGCTTACGTCAATCTGTTGTAGAATAATGGAACATGTTTTGTGTTCTCGTATTATTACGTTCTTAGATAATACAAATCTCCTTCATCATAACGAACATGGATTCCGCAAACAGAGATCATGTGAAACTCAGCTCGCCCTATTTGCCCAAGAAATTCACAGTGCCGTAGACACTGGCGAGCAGATTGATGCCGTATTCCTGGACTTCAGGAAGGCATTTGATACGGTTCCGCACTTACGTTTAGTGAAAAAAATACGAGCTTACGGAATATCGGACCAGGTTTGTGATTGGATTCAGGATTTCCTAGAAGAAAGAACACAACATGTCATTCTTAACGGTTCAAAATCTGCAGATGTAGAGGTAATTTCGGGAGTACCGCAGGGAAGCGTGATAGGACCTTTATTGTTTACAATATACATAAATGACTTAGTTGACAACATCGGTAGCTCCGTGAGGCTATTTGCAGATGACACGGTTGTCTACAAGAAAGTAGCAACATCAGAAGACTCGTACGTACTCCAGGAGGACCTGCAGCGGATTAATGCATGGTGCGACAGCTGGCAGCTTTCCCTAAACGTAGATAAATGTAATATAATGCGCATACATAGGGGCAGAAATCCATTCCAGTACGATTATGCCATAGGTGGTAAATCATTGGAAGCGGTAACGACCGTAAAATACTTAGGAGTTACTATCCGGAGCGATCTGAAGTGGAATGATCACATAAAACAAATAGTGGGAAAAGCAGGCGCCAGGTTGAGATTCATGGGAAGAATTCTAAGAAAATGTGACTCATCGACGAAAGAAGTAGCTTACAAAACGCTTGTTCGTCCGATTCTTGAGTATTGCTCATCAGTATGGGACCCTTACCAGGTTGGATTAATGGAAGAGATAGACATGATCCAGCGAAAAGCAGCGCGATTCGTCATGGGGACATTTAGTCAGCGCGAGAGCGTTACGGAGATGCTGAACAAGCTCCAGTGGCGGACACTTCAAGAAAGGCGTTACGCAACACGGAGAGGTTTATTATCGAAATTACGAGAGAGCACATTCCGGGAAGAGATGGGCAACATATTACTACCGCCCACATATATCTCGCGTAATGATCACAACGAAAAGATCCGAGAAATTAGAGCAAATACGGAGACTTACAAGCAGTCGTTCTTCCCACGCACAATTCGTGAATGGAACAGGGAAGGGGGGATCAGATAGTGGTACAATAAGTACCCTCCGCCACACACCGTAAGGTGGCTCGCGGAGTATAGATGTAGATGTAGATGTAGATGTAGCAACAATGAAGAAAGCAGTTGAAGAAGCTGTGACAGGTAATGGGAATTGTAGACATTTAACTGTTGCTATAGATGGAGTTGTGACAGCTACCAGTGGAGACAGTTGCAAAGTAATTGATGTTGCTATTCTCTCAAAACATTGTAGATGTAAGGGCAATACCAAGGACGAACACAGTGAAAGTTGTGAAGCAAATTTTCACGGTATGGGTGGAGTGATGGAAGTAGAGAGAGTGAAAGCATTTTTTCCAGATAATAGGAGTGGTATAATGTACAATACACTAACTATCTATGAGATGGTGATTCTAAGGGATATAAAGCTGTAGAGGAACTCAAACCTTATGGCAATGAAATTCACATTAAAAAACAGGAGTGCATTGGACATGTACAGAAGCACATGGGGGCTCGCTTGCGCAAACTAAAGCAGACATTATAATCCCAGAGGCTTAGTGATGGTAAGACCCTTGGAAGAAGAGGAAGATTGACAGATAAAGCAATTGATAGATTGCAGAGGTATTATGGGTGTGCAATTAGGCAAAATACAAGAAGCATGGAGCATATGAGGAGAGCAGTATGCACATTATTTTTTCACCTGCATCAACAAATGAGCACCCACAACATGCACTGTGCCCCACAGGCGATGACTCATGGTGTAAGTACCTATCAGGAAAGGAGTATGCCTATAAAAACAATTTGCCAAATGCTGCAATTGATGTAATTAAGCCCATAGTCAGAGATTTATCACAGCCAAATTTATTGGAAAAGTGTTTACATGGAAAAACACAAAATCCAAATGAATGTGTAAATAATTTAATTTGCATTAGGATTCCCAAAAGAGAGTTTGTACAGATAAAAACGTTGCATTTTGGAGTGTATGATGCAATGGTAGCATACAATGAAGGAAACATTATCAAATGTGATGTGCTGAAACGTTTAGGTTTCCAACCAGGACACAACACCATTTCCACAATGCGCCTAATTGATGAAGAAAGACTAAGAGGTGCAGCAAGAAGAGACAAAAGCCTAAAACATGCAGCAAAAGGGAAGAAAAAACCAGTGAAAAGGAAAATAACACTGGAAAAGGAAGAGGATACTGATAATCCATCATATGGGGCAGGAAGGTATTAAAAAACTTTGGAAGCCATTTCCCGTACCTTTAAAATTTTCATCTTTGAGGAACATTTTCTCAAAAACTCTTACCGGTATACCAACGGAATTTATATACAATATTGTTTACTTCTTTTCCTTCATTTTTCTAATAAATTGTAAAAAATTTTTATATAATTCAAGAGTTATAAAAGAAAAAGTGCAAAATTTAGGAGAAAAAAATAAGCATCTGTTTAAAAAATTGTAAAACAAAAACCAATATATATTACTTTACATGGCATTATAACTTTGTAGACAAATATTCACTGGCTACGTCGTCCAAATTTCAGAGCAATATGTTTAATGGTTTTAGAAAAAATTTTCCTTCTATTTGCTAAAACTAACATGGAGGAGATGGATCGTTCCAGCTCCCCTTAAAAGCTTAGTATGTCCCATGTGAATAATCAGAGCCTTCGTTGGTATCTGTAATTTAATATGTACATTTGACATCATTTTCATTAGTTGGTGTGATCAATGATATTGGGCCAGGAATTAATTTATTTTGCCTTTTGATGTATTTGAGTTCGTTACTAACCGCCATTGTTAAGGCTTCCGTGGCCACTTGTTGACAAACTGCCCCTTGTCTTCTATCTTGGGTTCTTTTGCTGACGTTTGTTTGATTATTTTTCTGACACATCGCCAGCACAATTAGCTGACATTGTCAAAACTTCACCCTCCTTTTCCAGCAACAGAGGGGGACGCTTTGACAATGCAAGCCATTTGGGTTGGCGAAACTTTAGAAAAACACAAACAAACGTCCTCCGAGGAACCCGAGACACAAGCCAACAGCCAATTTGTCAGTCTTGTATTGCAGTAAGTTCCCTTTGGATTGTCCTATCTGCTTTTGTCATACTAAGGTGTTCGTATTACCGCATTATACTTGTTGCCAAATGGCTCGCAAATTTCTTAGAAAATTTTTTTACTGATTCAACATTGGATCCAAGTGTTGGCTTAATCACGTCGAAAGGTGGAGGCATTTTTCTGCTAAGTTTTGACTTTTACGGCTCAAGACAAGAAGCTATATGGACTTCTGAATTGTACGTGGTGGCTGCAAAATTTAGATATACATCCCAGTTTTTGCGACTATTCTAACATAATAGCTCAAAGTCTTCAACCTCACGCAATAAACGTTCTCTGTCATTCCATAGACATGGCGGTGGATAGTGCTTACCTGCACCTTGTGAATTCGGCTCCACCGACACAATTGCTTCAGAAGATCAGACACGAAATTTATACTCTGATCTGTAATTAATATGTCTGCAATGCCAAATGTAAGAAATAAATAAATTATTTACTAACACTTGAGCAACTGTACTCACTTTTCGGTCAAGAATTGCAACCACTGACATATAACACGAGAGATAGTCATTTATGTATTTATTTCTATTTGTTCTATTAAATGGGTCTGAAATGTCCAATCCAAACAATTTTAATGGTTGATGTGCTTCTGGTAATCGTTGTAATGGAACCAGTTAGTGGTAAGATCAGCTCATTCCACATAGGATACACAGTTCCTCACATATTGTTCGACATCTCGTATTCTAGTCCTCCACCACAATTTTTGGCCATTAGTCCATCACCTGTTCTATGACCCCCATGGACCGACAACATATGGGCATATTCTTGTGCCAAAAGTTCGTTCTGGAGAGCTGCAAATACTACCACTCGTAATCAGCACTTTGTTTTTCTGTACATCAAGCCATCGTGCGTCACGAACTGAGGTTGCGACTTGGATTCTTGACAGTCAACACCAGCAGTTTGTGCCTTTTGCCATTTAGAAATGCTCCAGCACCGCATTTTTTTTTTTTTTTTTGTAAAACCCTGTCTGCATACTCATGTCTTTTTCCTGGTTTGTGTGTTACCTCGTAATCAAATTCGCTCAAACGGAGTGCCCACTTGTTAATCTGCTTCAAGGGTCCTTCAAACCTAATAACCATTTTAGAGGTTCGTGATCACTAAATTAGACTTTTGGCCATATGAATTATGGCGGCAATACGTAATATCATACATTACTACTAGCATCTCTTTCTCAGTTGTGGGATAATTTTGTTCTGCTTTGTCCAACTATAAGGATGCATATGCTACAGGATGTTCATTACCATCTATCTTCTATCATAGAACACATCCAAGAATGGTATTACATCTACATCTACATTGATACTCCGCAAGCCACCCAACGGTGTGTGGCGGAGGGCACTTTACGTGCCACTGTCATTACCTCCCTTTCCTGTTCCAGTCGCGTATGGTTCGCGGGAAGAACGACTGCCGGAAAGCCTCCGTGCGCGCTCTAATCTCTCTAATTTTACATTCGTGATCTCCTCGGGAAGTATAAGTAGGGGGAAGCAATATATTCGATACCTCATCCAGAAACGCACCCTCTCGAAACCTGGCGAGCAAGCTACACCGCGATGCAGAGCGCCTCTCTTGCAGAGTCTGCCACTTGAGTTTATTAAACATCTCCGTAACGCTATCACGGTTACCAAATAACCCAGTGACGAAACGCGCCGCTCTTCTTTGGATCTTCTCTATCTCCTCCGTCAACCCGACCTGGTACGGATCCCACACTGATGAGCAATACTCAAGTATAGGTCGAACGAGTGTTTTGTAAGCCACCTCCTTTGTTGATGGACTACATTTTCTAAGCACTCTCCCAATGAATCTCAACCTGGTACCCGCCTTACCAACAATTAATTTTATATGATCATTCCACTTCAAATCGTTCCGTACGCATATTCCCAGATATTTTACAGAAGTAACTGCTACCAGTGTTTGTTCCGCTATCATATAATCATACAATAAAGGATCCTTCTTTCTATGTATTCGCAATACATTACATTTGTCTATGTTAAGGGTCAGTTGCCACTCCCTGCACCAAGTGCCTATCCGCTGCAGATCTTCCTGTATTTCGCTACAATTTTCTAATGCAGCAACTTCTCTGTATACTACAGCATCATCCGCGAAAAGCCGCATGGAACTTCCGACACTATCTACTAAGTCATTTATATATATTGTAAATAGCAATGGTCCCATAACACTCCCCTGTGGCACGCCAGAGGTTACTTTAACGTCTGTAGACGTCTCTCCATTGATAACAACGTGCTGTGTTCTGTTTGCTAAAAACTCTTCAATCCAGCCACACAGCTGGTCTGATATTCCGTAGGCTCTTACTTTGTTTATCAGGCGACAGTGCGGAACTGTATCGAACGCCTTCCGGAAGTCAAGAAAAATAGCATCTACCCGGGAGCCTGTATCTAATATTTTCTGGGTCTCATGAACAAATAAGGCGAGTTGGGTCTCACACGATCGCTGTTTCCGGAATCCATGTTGATTCCTACATAGTAGATTCTGGGTTTCCAGAAATGACATGATACGCGAGCAAAAAACATGTTCTAAAATTCTACAAGAGATCGACGTAAGAGATTTAGGTCTATAGTTTTGCGCATCTGCTCGACGACCCTTCTTGAAGACTGGGACTATCTGTGCTCTTTTCCAATCATTTGGAACCCTCCGTTCCTCTAGAGACTTGCGGTACACGGCTGTTAGAAGGGGGGCAAGTTCTTTCGCGTACTCTGTGTAGAATCGAATTGGTATCCCGTCAGGTCCAGTGGACTTTCCTCTATTGAGTGATTCCAGTTGCTTTTCTATTCCTTGGACACTTATTTCGATGTCAGCCATTTTTTCGTTTGTGCGAGGATTTAGAGAAGGAACTGCAGTGCGGTCTTCCTCTGTGAAACAGCTTTGGAAAAAGGTGTTTAGTATTTCAGCTTTACGCGTGTCATCCTCTGTTTCAATGCCATCATCATCCCGTAGTGTCTGGATGTGCTGTTTCGAGCCACTTACTGATTTAACGTAAGACCAGAACTTCCTAGGATTTTCTGTCAAGTCGGTACATAGAATTTTACTTTCGAATTCAATGAACGCTTCACGCATAGCCCTCCTTACGCTAACTTTGACATCGTTTAGCTTATGTTTGTCTGAGAGGTTTTGGCTGCGTTTAAACTTGGAGTGGAGCTCTCTTTGCTTTCGCAGTAGTTTCCTAACTTTGTTGTTGTACCACGGTGGGTTTTTCCCGTCCCTCACAGTTTTACTCGGCACGTACTTGCATCATGTAACAATAGATTCTTTTCCAAAATCAGGGAATACCAAAATTGGGTCCAATCGAACGCCATCTGACATTTGGTAGACAATTCAAACTTTGCTCCTTTCCTTAACAAATGGTTCAAAGATCCGGCAATTTCAGCGGAGTTCTTACGAATCTACGTTAATAACTACATACGCCGATGAAACTCTACAGCTGTCTTTAACAGAAAAAAATCTTAATCTACAGAGACCAAACATGGATCTGTTCTCACACTTTCTTTGAAATTATTTGCCCAAGATAATTTACTTCCGTTGTTGCAAAATGACTTTTATCAATGATTGGAATTACATGTGCTGTTCTGTCTTTGGAATACCTCCTATAGCCGCCGCACATGGTCTCCCATGTCCTTTGAAAACACCGTTACGTCATCCAGATAGCTTAAACATTGTCTTCTTTCAGTCCCTTAAGTACACTGTCCAGTAACCTCTGGAAGGTGGCAGGTGCATTCTTAAGTCCGAATTGCATTCGACGAAATTGAAAATGACCTCCCAGGATGGAAAAAGCTATATGGTCGATCCTCTGGCGCTGCTTCTATTTGATGATATCCGCTCCTTAAATCCATCGTGGAGAAACAGCTACGCTGACCCATTTATCGAGAATATGCAGCGGCGATCGTTCATGCATTGAGGTATCGGTAGTCACAGCAAAAACCGTATTTTTAGTGCCATCCGGTGACTTTTTTGTGACCAAAGTTACTGACGCCTGCCAGAGAGTATCACTATAGTCAATAAAACCGTAAGCTAGCTCCTGGTCAAAACATTCTTCCATAATGAGTTGCATACAAATCGGAACTTGATATGGATTCTTGTACACTGGAGCATTATTTGCTGTTAGTATTCTGTGTTGAGTGACGTTGCTGGTAATGGATCACTAGGATTAAACAAATCCATAAACTACAGTAATAACGCTTCTATTGCTTTTATGTCATTTCCCTGTAAATGTTTCACTTTTCTCACTGAATTCAGATGCACTGACTGTTTGCTTGCGGAAGAGGTCCTCACTTGCCTTGTCTATGTTATCTTCGTCCAAAACATCCAAATTAGGAAATAGTAAACCCTTGGCAGATTCACTTAGTCCCTGCGCAATTTATCAAGGTTGACCAGAACCATAAAATGTCTGTCCCTGTCTGTCACTGTCATGTACTACACTTCTCTAAGCAAAACAATATGACTTACCCAATAATTCGCTGGTTTCCAGTTGCTCTACAACATACAATAAATCCTTAGGAATGTTCGTATCTATGTCTACGCAGGTCAACTTCCCTTTGCCTTGTGGTATCGTATCACACGAACTGATATTTAGTGCCTGTGTTTGCTGTATATTGGGTACCACCTTCACGATCAGGGAACTTTGCGACAATGTAAACAGTTCTACCTTTTGTCCTAGCGGAAACAATGCCCCCCTCAAATTTTAGTTGTATGCTGCAGAAGGTAAATTTCTGGGTGATGTTTAACAACATAGTCGAGTTCAGGATCGCACAATACTCCTCACCAACACCCGACAATACATCTATATACTCTCTAAAACATTGTTAAAACTGAAATGTGTTGACCCTTATGACTTCACGTGTAACCTTTACCGCGGAGACTGCTGTCTTCATCCTCATGCCGTTGATCATTGCTGATCCTTACACTTTTGGTAAATGGTACTCTCTGCGGCCATATACAGTATTTTATTGAAGTTTTCAGCCATTCATGGGTTATTTTCCTCGGCATAAGTGGCTAAGTTCATCATGAACCCCATCCTCAGAAAACAGCGGGGTGTGGACATTGAGTAAAAGTTCGATGTTGACGTCTAAAAATGCGTTTGAGCAAGGTGATTCTGGCATGGTGAAGCAAAAGTAGGATCCAGCATCCATGTTCCCATGCATATTTTCTGAACTCGAAAATGTCTGCAAGCAGTCATACATCTTTGTCCGTGTGGATACTTGCACACTCCCCTAACTTATTGGTGCTCAGCTACTACCAGAAACTCACTGCAAGCCCATATTCGGCATTCATTATTGCATCGCCTGTAAGTTTACTGGAGAATACAGTTGTATCAGGTAATACGGTTTCATTGAGTTTCTCCAAATTCAAATGTCCCTTTCTTTTGCACAAGCTGAAATTTAGCATCATTGAATGCACAGCTCGAGTGCTGTGTATTTCCAGTTGGTACATTGTTTCAGCAGGCTTCCGAAATTGTGCCTCTATGACACCTAGCGAGTGCAGGAAGTGCAGCATAATACTCTTGGTGATTCTCTTTGAAAACGAAATGCATTTTTCTGTGCTACCAGCTAGGACCCTAACAACAAATGTTTCACAATCCTAGGGACGAAAATTATAACATCAGGAACTTCTTTGTCTCACTAGACATCTCTACATGTACCATATCCTGTGTAGAGCAATCCAGCAGATACTCTGTTAATCGCTCACTCACATAAACCTGTTCAAGCTTCTAAGACAAACTTTTCATCATGCATCCTCACCTACAGTTAGTTTGGAGGAGTATTGTTTCTCACCCTGCAAGATTAATAGCAAACAAGAGTGTGACAACTTTATGCTTAATGTCATTGTGCTCATCTTACCTGCATTCACGTAAGCTGTAGACGTGAACAGATATGTGACAATTCTGCTTCTCAGATATAGCGACAGTTTCGTGCTGAACTCAATAACATAATTTTTATAATACCCGCAAATGCCATGAATTTGGTATTGACTCCTATGATTAGGAGGTAGCTTAATATTTCTGTTGCAGGCAGTAACTGACGAGAAAGTCCTTATGTTGAACATTAGTAATGCACTTTCAGGGTATGGGCTTACAACATTGTGGTACACAACTGGTGACGCCCAGTTGGCACTCAGTACACTAATGAAAAAGCATTATCAAGACATACATTTATTCAGTTTAAGTGTTACAAGTGAATCACCATCTCCACAGCCGTTTTGAGGACAGTGGGTGCAGCATGCATGCTTGGAACATGCAGATTGATTCCCCTTAGCAGAATCTCGAAGCTATTGCGTCTGTTACAGCCACTCACGTAACAGGTGCACGTGCAGGTGGCACATGTAGCTATTACAGTAGCGTTAACTATCAGATCATCGACTGATTGTTACTAGGGCACTCTCATGGACATCAAAGAGGTGTGCCTGAGTACATTGTGGCATCTCTGCATGGAATGCAGACGACAGTGCAGATTATGGCCTGCATCACCACCAAAGTTAGGCAGTGGACGCCAGTGTCTGCCTACAGATATAAGTCTGGGGCAGCAGCCTGTAGGTACCTCCTGGATACAGAGCCAGGTTGATGGTGCGACGAATACCATCATTTCGGCTCTCAGAAAGCTCGCAGTAGAAATTTCCAAGAGTTCACATCAGCGGACGAGTTGTTGGTAGCTCACAGCGACCAAGTTCAGCAGACCAGGCAGGCAGCAATCTCGAAGGTAGAAGTTACCTGGCAAATGGTAGGAACCATGAAAAAGGGTCTGCATTGTAGGTGGCTCACTGTAACAGAGTAATGTATGAGTTTGGAAGCCTGAGAATTTACTGTTGTCCACCTTGCCAAAGATGACCACATGTGTCCTACTTTTGCAAGCTCATCAGCATTCCTTGCTGAACCACAGTGTTACAACAGTGTCTTTCAGCGCTTCAGCTGGATGCCTTTCTCGCTCGAGAAAGGTGAAGTAATATCTTCTGGGGCATGTCAAAATATTCTAAGTATCAGCTCTCTGCCCGTTTGTCGTTCTGATTGCTACATGATGCGCTGGGCTGATTTGACTGGATTTAGCGCTGGCTGGAGAAAACATTAAGAAAATTTTGCATTTGCCCATTATACATTTCTGCAGTGGACGCACACTTTTTGTCAGCTGTATCATTCGAAAGGGGAAAAGTGTATGAATGTACAGATAGACGACTCTACGGAGAATTTCCCCAGAATCATTCAGAGAATCAGGCCTGTATGCATTCAGGGTATATTTCTCAATTCACTTAGCAGTTGAGACACCTCACGAAATCATGCCATTTTTATCCCATGTATATATGATGTAGTTTCGAGTAACAACTAAGTGCTAAAACAATAGCACTCAATAGCAGCAATAGCACACACACACATACACACACACACACACACACACATATGTAACATTGATGCTTATGCATACAGTCATCTCCTGAAATACCAGCCATCCGATCCGCTCTTCAGCCAGGATGGAATGCTGTCTTCACTCTCAAGATGAAGCTGATTGTTGCTGCTACTACTACCACTGCCATTGCTGCTGCATGAATACTTCCTGATGCTGACATATCCACACTTGTGGGAGTGGCGGCAAGGATAAGATTCATCCAATCATCAGGCAGTTTTCACCTGGGCTGAACATGGCTCTATAGTTTGGTGCATCCTGTTGCTTATTAATAACATTACATTATGTAATAAACACACAAAACAATTCCTCTTTTTCATCCTAAGGAGATACAATAGAGAACATCCATACCGTTCTAGTTTTCTAAATGCAGTAGTTGTGTAGATATGAGGTATCCATAATAATTTGTCACTACCTGCAATGCAAGCAACCGGGTAAATATGATAAAACCTTTGTACTTGAAGTCATCATATATTAGGAAGTATGACTCACTTCACCATTATCCCAGTGCACCTTATGATAATTTCCTAGCTGGCCGCCATGGGTGAGTGGTTCTAGGCGCTTCAGTCCGGAACCTCGCTGCTGCTACAGTCGCAGGTTCGAATCCTGCGTCGGGCATGGAAGTGTGTGATGTCCTTAGGTTAGTTAGGTTTAAGTAATTCTTAGTTCTACAGGAATGATGACCTCAGATGTTAAGTCTCATATTGCTCAGAGCCATTTGAGCCATTTTTGATAATTTCCACTTAACTACAATGTGTTTTTATGTATTTTAGTGCATTTCACGACTTTGAAAGGTTAAATTCTTTTGAACTGAGCAAGCACCACTCACTATCTCACGTATTATGCTGGATGAACTTGGAATATGTATCGAAGAGCACGCTGTAGATGTTAGTATCAGAGGGTTGCTGTAAACTGTCATTTGGGTTGACCTCAGAATTAAAATAAACTTGGCGTTTATCAAATTACAATAGTTCACTCAAATCGGGTGCCACATTTGCTTTCATATTGGCTTGAAACGCAATTATGTTAAATCGAGGTTTTTCTAATTGGACTGATGTCTTAATAGACCCGGATTGTTGAGAAGTGCTCAGGAGTAGAAGGTATCCAAACAGCTATAATAATCTGAAAGATGAAGGCAGCTGAATACCAGCACCAAGTTATTAGGATGGTGCATAGGTTCATACTTTTTTTACATAAGTTTAATTAACACAACAGATACACAGAACAGAGACCTTAGCTATCAATAATACAGGGTGTATAAAAAAAATCCGATTTGGTATGTCCATATTTCTTGAAGTAATGTACATATACAGTGAATTTTGTTTTATGATGAACAGGAAATTCAAAAAAATTTTATTCATACCTTTCCATAGGTGTTCCGTATGCCCCCTTGAGATGCATGGCACATGTCAATACTGTATTCAAATTCTCCCACAATGAAGCGAGCATGAGTTACAGCTTCCACAGCTGCTGTTATGCGAGTTCTCAGTTAATTCATTGTTGTTGCTATGGAGGCACATAAACAGAGTCTTTTATAAATCCCACAAGAAATAATTACATAAAGTCAGGTCCAGTGACCTTGGAGGCCAGTAACACAAGGCTGAATCACTTGGTCCAGCGCGACCGATCCATCGTTCAGTAATTTTTTTACTTAAAAATTCCCGACCTTCCAGATGCGAGTGTGGCGGTGGTAAATGAAGTCATTCGAATCAGTCTCCAACGGAGGGAAAAGAAAGTTCTCAAACATATCGAGATAAGTCCTGCTCATAACAGCGTTATCGGCAAATGAAAATGGACCATATACCATTTCCTGTGAAACTGAAAAAAGCACAGTGAATTTTGAAGAGTCCTTCTCATGTGGTACAACTTCATGTCGTTGTTCCGTGCCCCACATTCTCACATTATGACGGTTCACCTCTCCATTTAAACAGAATGCTGCCTCATCACTAAACACTAAGCGTGGTCATCGTTCATGTTTCCAAGAACGGTATTCCACATGTTGTTGTTTGTCATGAAGACACTCGGGGACTGCCCGGTGATTTGCCTTTACATGAACAACTTGTTTCTCGGAATTCCTCATGCCATCGTCTAATGCTCTGTACTGCAGGAGGATCCACACCATACCTCGTACGAAAGTCAATGAACAGTTATTACTGACCCGCACTGCCCAAAACACTTTCTGTTGTCCCGACCCATTTTTACCAGAACTGAAGTGCGCGCACACTGTTACTACCTATAGGGAACCGTGCAAAACTCGGGAGTTTGCTCTTCCCAACAGTACCTTCTTCGCACACATATCTCAAATAACATAATAGTTATGATTTTTTAAACCGGATGATTTTTTTATACAGCTTCTATATTCTCCTTCACTGTTTACAACAGTTTTCCAATGCTGAGGTAACTTGTCTATTCTGGTTTTGAGGCAAAGAATTTCTCGAGATATTTTTGGAGTGTAGTTTCGTCTAGAAAGGAAGGTCCTTGAAGATTATTCGACAGAGAGTGGAAAAGATGAAAATCTGATTGTTCAAGATTAGGTGAATAAGGCAGGTGAGGAATGATCTCCCAACCCAATTAATGTGTAATGTATTTTGCAGAATGTGGACAAGTATTATTGTGGAGTAACATCATATCATGCAGTCTTCCTGATTGTCGTTCTTGGCCGGCCGGAGTAGCCGAGCGGTTCTAGGCACTACAGTCCGGAACAGAGCGACCGCTACGGTCGCAGGTTCGAATCCTGCTTCGGGCATGGATGTATGTGATGTCCTTAGGTTAGTTAATTTTAAGTAGTTCTAAGTTCTAGGGGACTGATGACCTCAGAAGTTAAGCCCCATAGTGCTCAGAGCCATTTGTTGTTCTTGGACTGAATCTGCAAGATGTCTTACTTGTTGACAATAAATGTTAGCAGAGATGGGTACAACTCAAGGATGCAATTCATAGTACACCGCACTGATGTTGTTGCACCACATGCATAACATATCTTTTGTGGATGCCTGCAGATCTTTGTATGGGGAGTCGCTGCTTTGTTTGGGCTCAACAGTTCCTTTTTTCTTCCTTACGTTATCATAAAGACGCTGTTTCTCGTCACCAGTAATGATACAGAATATGGGTGATCAGTGATGTTCATGAGCCAATTGATGATGAGCAAGTAGAGATGCATATATATCAACCTGCTGATTTTTGTGATTTTGGCTTAGAGCAGGCGCCATCCATACATCCATTCCCTTGAACCTTCCCCACTGCATGCAAATGTTCTCACGATGGTGGAATGGTCACAGTTCATCACATTTACCAGTTCTCGAGTGCGCCGATGTGGATTATAGTAGATTAAACCCTTTAAACGTTCTTTATCAAACCCTGAAGGTCTCCTGAATGTGGAGAGTATCTAATGTCAAAACGAACCTTCTTAAAGTGGGATGCTAAGCACAATATTTCTGGTTGCATCTATTGCTGTGGTCTCGCTATTGAACTCCATTTGCTGGAATACACAGCTGTACTCACTGTCTCCGAATGCTAAAATAACAATACATAAAGTCAAATAGCAACAGCGAACTACAAATTAATAATGACAATCGATAAATAAAGTCATAGCAACCTACAAGCAATACAAAAATGCTACACCACTCTAACATTTTTAGAAAGCTTTAAGCATTCCCCGTTGATTACAAAGACATCAGGCGTTTTCCAAATTAAATTAGCAGGTAAAATCTTATTCTCTCCAGAATTGACATCTTCATAGATATATGAATTACCATCCTTCCCATTTCATATTAAATGAGTTTTTGCTTCACATTAACTAGAAAGTAATTCATATTCTCAAAATATCCCATTAACATTTTGGGAGGTATATGTGCATTAAATGCTTTGTATTGTCTGTTTATGCTGGTTTCTTCGTAACTATACTGCATTTTCTAAGTAATTTAAGTGCAAATTTAGTGAAGAAACATTGGCTTTAAATGTTATAATGATATCCACATTCTTGTGTGGTCGATTTCATCTCCATTCAGCTCGTGTCTTATTTCCTGAAGCAGGTAAGCAAATGAATTACAATGAAGTTGAAATATTGCTGTAGAACTCCAATGCACGCTTTCACTTTATTACAATTAATTTTCAAAGTTCTACTTGAAATCAAGATGAATTATGAGATTCTGACGTAGCTCTGTGGCTACCATCTGTAAAGTTGGCAGATACATATTAATGAAAACTGAATAACTTAAGAGTAAGTGAAAATAATCTCAAAATATGAAGCATTGAGTGAATTACACTACTGGCCATTAAAATTGCTACACCAAGAAGAAATGCAGATGAGAAACGGGTATTCATTGGACAAATATAATATACTAGAACTCACATGTGATTACATTTTCAAGCAGTTTGGGTGTATAGATCCTGAGAAACCAGTACCCAGAAAAACCACCTCTGGCCGTAATAACGGCCTTGATACGACTGGGCATTGAGTCAAACAGACCTTGGACGGCGTGTACAGGTACAGCTGCCCATGCAGCTTCAACATTATACCACAGTTCATCAAGGGTAGTGACTGGCGTATTGTGACGAGCCAGTTGTTCGGCCACCATTGGCCTGACGTTTTCAATTGGTGAGAGATCTGGAGAATGTGCTGGCCAGGGCAGCAGTCGAACATTTTCTGTATCCAGAAAGGCCCGTACAGGACCTGCAACATGCGGTCGTGCATTGTCCTGCTGAAATGTAGGGTTTCGCAGGGATCGAATGAAGGGTAGAGCCACGGATCGTAACACATCTGAAATGTAACGTCCACTGTTCAAAGTGCCGTCAATCCGAACAAGAGGTGACCGAGACGTGTAACCAATGGCACGCCATACCATCACGCCGGGTGATACGCCAGTATGGCGATGACGGATACACACTTCCAACGTGCGTTCACCGCGATGTCGGCAAACACGGATGCAACCATCATGATACTGTAAACAGATCCTGGATTCATCCGAAAAAAAATGACGTTTTGCCATTCGTGCACCCAGGTTCGTCGTTGAGTACACCATCGCAGGCGGTCCTGTCTGTGATGCAGCGTCAAGGGTAACCACAGCCATAGTCTCCGAGATGATAGTCCATGCTGCTGCAAACGTCATCGAACTGTTCGTGCAGATGGTTGTTGTCTTGCAAACGTCCCCATCTGTTGACTCAGGGATCGAGACGTGGCTGCTCGATCCGTTACAGCCATGCGGATAAGATGCCTGTCATCTCGACTGCTAGTGATACGAGGCCGTTGGGATCCAGCACGGCGTTCCGTGTTACCCTCCTGAACCCACCGATTCCATATTATTCTAACAGTCATTGGATCTCGACCAACGCGAGCAGCAATGTCGAGATACAATAAACCGCAATCGCGATAGGCTAAAATTCGACCTTTATGAAAGTCGGAAATGTGATGGTACGCATTTCTCCTCCTTACACGAGCATCACAACAACGTTTCACCAGGCAACGCCGTTCAACTGCTGTTTGAGTATGAGAAATCGGTTGGAAACTTTCCTCATGTCAGCACGTTGTAGGTGTCGCCACCGACGCCTACCTTCTGTGAATGCTCTGAAAAGCTAATGATTTGCGTATCACAGCATCTTCTTCCTGTCGGTTAAATTTCGCGTCTGTAGCACGTCATCTTCGTGGTGTAGCAATTTTAATGGCCAATAGTGCAGCAATTCAACCAAATAATTTTATACTCAAACAAATAAGTTTAAAGCCGCATTTTCCACCTAGACACACTTACAATAACTTCGCATGATTCTAATTCTGAAAAAAAAACGTTATATGAACTTTTGCTCATTCAGATTTACTCAAAGTTAACTAAACAAATTCTGGAAAGGAATTTTTGATTCGGTTTATAACTTTAGGATAATGACTGGAACAAATAATTTTCGCTCACTAAATGTATTCAGTAAATAGGTTTCATGTTAGTAACTGTAATATTCATTTCACTTCTCATTACTTACATTTCGTAAAATGTCCTGCCTTGTTTATCGTAGTTATTGCGGTTCTGTATTTGAAAACTGCAGGAAGATAATAGGCTTCACGTCTCCAGTAAGATGGAATTAATATCATCACCAGGCTACTTGTGGGAGATATTTTTCTTGAAGTTCTGCCAGCTCCAAACTCCATCGTAGAATAATTTTGGATATTCTCGCTTTCCAAAAACCACAATTTCTGGAGATCATATTACGACAGAGATATTGCTCTCACATCAACTTACTCTCAATTATGCACAGTTTTACCACACAAAATTTTGACTTCGCCACACATTGCCTAGCTACACACAGACACCAGACTTCCCTGCCGTGATAGCTGTCTTTTCATTTCATGCCATCATTTCCGCACCACTCAGCGGCAAGCCTTCGGCCGCGCGGTGTGGCCGAGCGGTTTGAGGCGCCATGTCACGGATTGAGACCCCTCCCTCTGAAGGTTCGAGTCCTCCCTCGGGTATGGATGTGTGTGTTGCTCTTAGCATAAGTCAGTTTAAGTTAGCTTAAGTAGTGTGTGAGTAGTGTGACCATAGTAGTTTGGTCCGTTATGAATTCACACGCATTTGAACACATTCAGCGACAAGGTCAACCACAAAACCACAGGTTGAAAACCCAAAGTGGATCCCTGACTCTCTTATTTGCTTGGTCAAAAGTAATATATCTAGCCTAATAACTCATGAATATCACAGTCCTCAGAATGATAGCAAACTTTCATTTTATGCTTTTGCTTTCTTTAAATAATGTCTACCATTTCATTTACTTTTAACAGATTTTCAAAAGCATGTAACATCTTTAAAAACATAAATAAATTTAAGTATCGATATTTTTAGTCATTTTCACCTAAACATTTTAATAAGTTGTTTGGTCAATTTTAAAATGTTACATTACAAGTATCAAATGAGGTCTGCACACAACATGCTAGTGCATATGTGGCATACAAATATCTCCCAGGGCGACCTATGGTAGATGGAATTTTTACTGACAGAGCTAAGGAAATACATGCAAAAACGGCTGTCGACATAGGTAACTAACTGACACACTTGAACTTGATAATGGATTATATGAATTCACAATGGTAGCGATCAAAGTACAGAATGAGACTACAATTTGCTATCAGCAAAACGTTGAACAAAATCGAACAATGGGAGTAGTGTAGCAACCTTATAGCTCCGAAATTATGGAGATATTGAAAAACATTGCCACGGACACGATTATAGTGAACTGTAATATGGGAGTGCTACTCACTAATGTTATGACTCATACGCATGCTGAAGTCTAGAAGTCTGAAACTCAAATCCTAAATGATATCCAAATGGGGAACCAGAAACTGGAGATACAGATTAAAACAGAAAATTCAAGACCAACAACTGGAAACCAGATGAGAACTTAACGAATAATAAAAACACGAATTTGTTTATACTGAATATACAGAGGCAAAGGATTACTTAACTTAGTTCTTTCATTTCTTCAGTAAAACGTGACGTAATAAAAGTACAGAATGAAGTAACTGGTGTCAATGAAAGACTGCTACTGAATTACGAAGAACAGAAGAAAGTGTAGAACCGATCTTAGGGAATAAATTGCAGGAACTCGTTCCGTTAATAAAGACCGAAATAAAAGGCGGAACGAAATCTGAGTTCGTGGCCCTCAGAGATAGTATCACGAAAATAGAATCTGGTCTTACGAAAGTACAAAGTAGTGTAGGTGATGTGACTAGACAAATTCGTAATGAAGCAGAATCATTACGTATAGAATTGCAAAACAAAGCAAACAGTACTCGTTTGGCCTTGCAAAACTCAGAGCTATTGAGCAAGGAGGAGAAATACAATCCTGTGACTGAACAGGGAGGTTGGAATCCGGTGGATTTCATTAAGTACTGCGAACGTGTGGTGTTAAATGACATGAAAGATGAGGAGAAGATTAATTTATCAATTGATGCTGTGACTGGTAGTGGAAAAACATGGGGTTTGAACTTAGATGTGTCAAATATGAAGTTCTCGGAGCTGAAAGAGGTTTTTAGAGGAGTTTTGGTCTGTGCAAAAACAGAATAATTTGTGGCGAGAATTCTTCATGGCAAAAATAGCAGAGAATCATGGAGTTAGTACCGTGAAGGACTACTGTGTCCTGGTTTAAGATATTAGAGTATTTGCGTGATAGGCGAACAGAATCTGAGGTAATGTGGGAGCAATGGAAGAAACTGCTCGATGATAAGAAACGTCACGTCGGCAACAATTATAAAATGGTCGACGATCTCTTAGAGACAGTTGGAGATGAAGGTCGGTGGCATGAAACATGATACCAAAGAACTTTCTGGATCCACAATGTACCTGAAAGAGGAGGCGTCAATGGGCACCAAATGAATATTATGAGAAGACTTGGTAGAAAAAGTTTTGGTTCTTGTCATAGAGGTAACTTCAACAACTGAAGGGGTACGGAGAAGAGGAACACTAACTACTGCGAAAATATTGGGGCTGTCGGGCGCGGAAAAAAGAAATTGGCCCAAGAAAGGACGACAGAAAAAGTATTAAAAGTGTGAAGATAGGGCCAGAAATGTAGAACACAAATTTCTCAAAGGAGACAATAAAATTGTTAAATATCGGAATATGGATACATGGGGTTAGAGAAAAAACTATCGCTAGGGAGGTAGATGAAATGGAAATGATGAAACTGAACAGGATGTAGTGAGCAAAAGGAATAGAGATCGTGGGTCATTAAGAAGATGGTTCGGGGGCACTAAGAGAGAGGCAGAAGCTAATAAGGAGTGCAATTTACAGGATGGATTAGATGACGTTACGTGGTTTGTGGAACTTTGTCAAATATGTGACGGTTTGAAAGTCAGAAAAATTGAGTAAGATACAAGATGTAGTGACCTGGAAGAAGCTTTTCTCTCAGTAGTAGAGGAGGAGGTAAGGAAAACGCCTTGCACGTCGATGTATGTGCAACAGATTTTGATAAGATAATTTAATTCTTCGTATATGAACAACCACTAGAGAATTTCGTCAAAAATAATGTGAGGAAAAATGAAGAGGATTATCCTAGATCCAAATTAATAGAGACGCATTTTGATTATGATATATATTCAGTAGAGGTGAAAATTCATCACAATGCAAGTGACTGTCAAGGTAATAGTGCTGTCTTGATGTTTCTCCCTGGTGACATAAAAGTTCTAGAGCCTGATAGTATTTTTCTTTAAGTCATACAAAATCTGAGAGATTTATGATGAACCACAGAATTTCTAGCAGCATGTCAAGCAAAAAACTATATCGGAAGTTACATCCAGAGAATGATGCAGCTAAAAGCAGCAGGTATGGAGAGTTTATTTTTCCCCTCGAACTAAAAAAATCTGTAAGCTGGAATGACCTGTATGAAAGATACCATAGCGTATGAACTGTTATGGATGCTGGAACACTAAACAAGAAAATAAAACGAGAGACAGATCATGAAATTTCACTGCGATTCTGTTCATAGGGAATGCTGTTAGAATAAAGCTGCAACCTTTGACTTCAATACTTCCGTTTCGGTGTTTGTTAGAGATCTAGACCGAATATTGAGTAATGAATTAAATTCACAGATATCAGTATACTTTGATGATCCAATGACTGCCACAAAAACCTGGCAGGATCATCGGTACATCTGGATAAGGTGTTCAAAGCTTTAATCAAAGCAGGGGATGGCGTTGAAAATGAATAAATGTGGTTTTCTAAAGAAGAGAATACATTTCCCAAACGCATTACCAGGGCCAACAGTATTGAGAATCATCCAGAGAAGGTGAAGTCTATAAGAGACTTTGAAAGGCGAAAGTCAAGAAAGCAGTTAAAGATACTTCTAAGTATGTGTTCATTCTACTGTACATATGGAACCAACGAAGCATTTAATGAACCTACTTTAAGCCAGCTGCTTGAAAAGGACAAACGAGTGTGAGATATCCTCCAATAAGAGAGTTTGGCCAGAGAAATTAAAGTATGTCACCCAAATTTAAGTAATCTATTTCATGTGGCGAAAAGTAGTTCGGATTATGGGTTGAGAGTGTCGGCATTTCAAGAGAAAGAAATGAATTGCAAAATGGTACTATGATCAGTTGCTTTTGCCAGCTGCATCCAGAGTAAATTTGAAAGAAATTGCTGATAATCCGAGAAGGAGGAATTAGCCACTACAGATCCCCAGGTGTTGACTTTTTAAACTACTGTTGACTGTTACGTAATAGGCTGACTAGACAGGCACTGTTCCTTCAACACTACGATGTAGAAACATTAAAGGTACAGAAAACTATGTTCCTGGTCCACTGTCTTGATTACCCGAAAATGCTGACATCCCACATAGAAGTGAGGAAAAGAATGGTACTTTAACGCTTAGTTATTTTAAAGCTGTAGAAGGAAAGGAAATAATAAATGATATTTGAAACAATATGAGACAATATCAGAATGGAGACGAGGATATAAAGTCCGTGAAGATCAAATTGGATGACGCTTATGTTATTAACTTTAGAGCTACAAATATACATAGTGGTGTTATATTTACAAAATGTAGCTAACCGAGGACTTGGGAGGCTGCATTGACGAATACAATTCATGAATGAAGTGATAGATAATTTTAATTTGGCATATGACAATTTTGGAGCCTGTTTGTCATATGGCACTTTGGGAGCCAAAGATGCGCAAAGAAATTATAAGGATGTATTAGTTTTAACCCTTTAACTGCTCTGGACGTGTTAACGCGTGCGCCTTTGAACCTGTCCCTGTGTGCTCTGAACGTGTTTACGCGCGCCACCATACCTTCTACCTGTTCCTCTGAACGTGTCTATGCAGAGACAAGATCAGAGTACCAGGTAAAAGGACTGGTGGCACGTGTAAACACGTTCAGAGCACACAGGGACAGGTTCAAAGGCGCACGCGTTAACACGTCCAGAGCAGTTAAAGGGTTAATAACATAATAAGAAGTGAAGCACATTGGATTAAATCCTATGACATACAACAAAAGGGCAAACTGAGGAATGCCACAAGCAGAGGTCCTATGCAAACTGTTAAACCCAGTGACGTGTTGGACATAATCACCTTAGATAGTTTGGGACTGTTAAAAAGTTCAGATAACTTTTCCTACATTTTAGTAGTTATGGTGCTTTTTTTAAAATTCATAAAGTTGTTCCCATTGACGAAAGTGACAGCTGGAACAGTGTATAATAAAGTGCCACTGGACTATTTCGCTAAGAAAGGTAAACCAAAGTATTATCTGATGTCTAAGTCCTGTTCAAAATTATGGGAAAATAGTATGACAGACGGCCAAGGACAGGTTGTAAATGTATCAGCCTACTACCAATCAAGTAATTCAGAAGATATATATATGAGAGATTTGGCAATTATGTCAGACTTACTGTCATGAAAAACATAGATCTTAGGACAAGCAAGTGACAGAATTTGATCAAATTATGAACATGTTAAATCACTAAAGTAGTAGTTTTCCTTCTGAAGAGATATTAAAAAGGGAGAAATCAAAGAGTTTAGTGGAAAACTTACTAGATTTTCGGCCTCATAGGGAAAATACTGTAGACAAGAAAACAACTGCTTTGAAAGAGGATGGCAAAACAAATTTAAGATTATATTCATTCGCATGAAGAAAATCTGAAACTTAAAAAGTTTAAAGGAGAAGGTTTGAGTATCATGAAGACTCGAGAGAAAATGAGTGAAATTAATCACAAAATTAACAAATTCAGATTTATTTACTACATATTTTACAAAATTGTAAATTTCCCTTATGCTAATGCCTATTTTTTAAAATAACCAATATCAATAAATAATCTTGGTACAAGAAATATAGTAGATCTGAGAAAATAATCTCCTAGAGATTAAAATAAAGATTGAGAAACGTAAAAGGTCGTCTGAAAATAAATGTGCATTTTTGATGTGCCAAATAATAATAAGCTGATCAGGTAGCATTTTGTGAATCTAATAACTTTGTATGTATATGTTAATGATCAAATACAATGTTTAAATACGGTTTTGTCAACTTTCAGAAAAAAGTTCATCTGAAACGTAATAAAAAGGCTGTGCATCTGAAGAACAGCTTCGAAAATAAAAAAAATTACAAGAAAGTGAGTTGTGATGGAGTCACAAAACGCTGAGAATGTGGGTGTCAAAGAGAGTGAGAAGAGACTCACTGAACCCATTATAAGTGAAAGCATGAAATAGATTAAGTGAGAGCAAGGGAAGGTCTAGGGCAAATTACTCTCTTTTATTTTAGAAGATTTGCACAAGTAATTATTTGTCTAATGTGAATAATTTGTGTTTAGAAATAAGTAACAAGAAGAAACAAATAGTCATTTAGTTTACAGGTTTTTAAATTGATAATCATAAAGGATATTTAATTAATTGAACCTTAAATGACTTTAATATACTAAATGCTATTCTGTGTAATGGTAAACGTATATACTACTGAGAAAGCTATTAATTAATGCTTTTTTATCCATGTAAGTGCTTTGTGAACTTCATCCATGCTTGTTACCCTGTTGGAAAATGTGATGTAATTGAAAGTAGCTAATAACTCAATAAGAGTTAGATTGCCTTAAGAAACATTTATTTTAAGAGATCCTTGCAGGAAAATTTCGTGAAATGTGGGGCATATGGAATGTAACAGCTTTAAATTGACCAAAAATGTATTAAAATTTTCTAGTTAAACTGTAACTCTAATAATCGATACATAGAAGTATCGATGTTTTTGAATTATATTAAAGGTATCGGTGTTTTCTAACGATGTTAAATGTTCGTTGAGAACCTGTTAAAAGTAAATGGAGTTATAGATGTGGTTTGCAGAAAGTAAAAGCACAATAGTAAGTATTTCTATAAGTGTAACAACCGTAATATTCACTGGTTATTTGAATATAAATGTTACTTTTGAAAAATCAATTAACGACGTGAGAAATGTTGTTCTGTTACCAGTAGACCATGAAATTTTATAAAGGAAAACAACATTATTCAACTTTGTGTAAGACATCTTGTGTAACAAACATACTGGAATCATTACAGGTGCAAGAGAAACACTGATGTAAGAGAAAAGTGAAGCTGTATGATGTTTTTTTGTCACTTTCATTTTATGTTTATTTCGCATCTTTGAGATGGTGTTCCAGTCTTTTGGGTTCTCGTTAACGTAACGGAAACCAAACTGTTTACCTCTATGAGTCAATGATGAAATATTTGATGGAAATGTATAATACTTTTTGTGTGCCTTGGATATATTTCTCAAACGATAATACAGTACGTCAATGGTACACCAAGACAGTGTAAAATTAGAATATACAATTTGCCCCCATTACGGTTACATGGAGAAAAACTGCCAAAAATAATATTCATGACTTAGGCGACCTCACAGGGAAAAAACAAGAGGACGAAATGTAAAAAGTTAAACTTTACAGTCTCTATGAGCACTGCACTAAGTGAGTGGATCAAGAACTGTTGTGCAGAGCTTAGCAATATGCAGCCTAAGAACATTCATCACAATATTTTATTCAGTTGTCTACATGTATATATATTTTCTCCTTCGCATGTTCATCATATCATATAATATTAGACATGTTTTTATTTATATGTTATACATTGGCAACCGTGACAGGACTATGGTTGTAACAATAGTCGCATAACTATATTTGTCTGTATAAGAATTAGTATTCATGTGGCAATGGATGTAAATTTTATTTCTGGTTACATGATAAAAGTAAAGTAGAGCAAAACAAAGAAACAAAAACAAATACTTGAAACAAGAGAAGAGATGGAAGGCAAGGTTTCTACAAAAGTATAATACAAAGAATAGATAATAATGGAATATGAATAAGACACCTTCACTCAAGATAAGATGAAGGATTGACGATTATTCGCCTGTAGTCAGTCAAACTATGTGCGATTACATTCAACAAGATTAAAAAGCTATTCCTATATAGCTTTTATAGTAATAACTTTCAGTACAAAGTATTACCTTGTGCTAGCAGTCTTGTGCTACATGGAACATTCTCTTAAAACGTAGCAGCCATCTTCTTACACGCAAAAGCTGCGGTAAAAAATTTCCAACATATAAAGAGTAATTACGATTCACTGTTATATTTTCAAATTAGAATGGATCAAGCAAAAGTTCAACAAAAAATGTAAATATTTTAAGCAATCAGACTCAGGAAATAGTAAATATTGGTGTGCCAATGCAAAAAATTGATATTGTCGCTGAATAACGACACCATATGGCGGTCACGATATGGATGTAACGGGAACTGTAAATGAAGTGAAGTCAACTACAGCAAGAGGCTGAAGAATTGGAAATTATTTCGGCAGACGCACGATTCCTACTCTCCTGCGAGTGGAGCCATTCGTAGCCTTTCTAGAAACACATGGACTATCGTATTCCGTAGTTACTGAAATGACTACGTGGGACAGGGTCATTTCTACACTCATAATGAAGTCGTTAACCCTTTGATAACATGGAAAAAAGGAATCCCTAGACTACCAACAGATAAGGAATTCCATAACTGAAGGTCACATGTAATTTAATTGCCGTGATAACATCGAATATCAGTGTTCCGAATGCATTAGTTTGGATCACAAGCGATAAGAAAAATTATGCAGTAAGAGAGCTGTAATTACGTTGTTAGGATGAGGTTCTCATCAGTTCTAAGATAATAAGATACAAATGTAATGCGTTTTTCAAGTGGTAGATTTTGTACGGTGATGAGTTAAAGCGTGAGAAACAGTTTTATATGTCACGTTTATCAGGTACTACAGAATTTGAT
This sequence comes from Schistocerca piceifrons, assembly GCF_021461385.2. Classification (NCBI taxonomy): domain Eukaryota; kingdom Metazoa; phylum Arthropoda; class Insecta; order Orthoptera; family Acrididae; genus Schistocerca; species Schistocerca piceifrons. Next base: position 91,219,553 of record NC_060144.1, on the reverse strand, counting down.
GTTCGTTATCTTACTTTTTTTCATTTTTTTGTCCTTAATTTTACTATTGAAAGTAATATGCGTACCAGGATCAGGTTAGCAAACATAATTTAACACCCGTGGAAATCGGCCGCATGTGTCTTTCTAGAAAGTGAAAGGTAGTGGGAAGAAGAAGCCGTTGTCATGCGGAGCTTGTGTGAATGTCGGTTGATAACTTGGCTGTTTTTGCATACATACCTTGCAATGGCGTTCTGTAATGTATTAAAAACTACAAGTTGAAATTTTAGTTTCTGACGTTAGTGTGTAACAGCCAGTGTTTTATACTCACATTCTATCCACATGCACAATCAGTTCTTATCTATGAAATTTTCTGTGGAGCAAATGCACAACATATGAATACAGCTTTCAAATTATAGAAAATGCCTCTAAGAGTAATAACCAAAAGTAGTAGTCGAGCTCATTGTTCGAGGGGCGTTCAGTAAGCAATGCAACACGCTATTTTTCTGAAAGCAGGTTTGTTTAGTAAAGGATTGCAGTATACCATTTTATTCACCACTCTGTTGACTACAAACCCCTATTTATAAACGTTACCTCCTTCAATGCGACGGTCTTACGCCACTTTACTGGGAGGGCTTGTACACCTGCATGGCACCACTCTACTTGTTGTCGTCGGAGCCAACGTCTTGCTGCATCAATGACCTCCCCACCATCCACGTACTCTTTCTCGTGGAGTGCATCCTTCATTGGGCCAAACAGACGGAAGTCGGAAGGTGTGAAATCCGGGCTGTAGGGTGGATGGGGAAGGAGAGGCCAACGAAGTTTTCCGACCTCCGCACGGGAGCGCAGACTTGCGTAATGCCTTGCCTTGTCGTGGAGAAGAAGAAGAAGTTAATATGTGTATTTTTGTGGCGACGAACACTCTGAAATCATTTCTTTAATCCTGATGGTAGCACAAAACGCGTAAGAGGTGATCGTTACACTATGAGATAGGATATGAAACAAAATAACCCTTTCCAAGTCTCAGACGTTTGTCGCCTTGACTTTACCGACGGAGGGTGTAGCTTTGAACATTTTCTTCGGAGGAGAGGTAGTGTGGCGACGCTACATGGATTGCCGTTTGGTTTCCGGTTCGAAGTAATGAAATCATGTTTCATCGTTTGGTGCAATGTTCGACAACAAATTTCACAATTAGCCTCGTAGCGCGCAAGAAACTCCACAAAGATGATCCTCCTTTGTTATTTATGGGCTTCTCTTAGGCGGTGAGGAACCCAGTCGGTACATATCTTTTAGTACCCCATCTAGTGGACGGCTGTATCAGCACTAGACGGCAGAGAGGTTGTTATGCAGAGAGGTGCCGATTGTGATCTGTCGATCACTTTGAATGAAAGTGTCTGCACAGCAGGAGGCACAGGTGTGTGCGGCCAGGTGATACACAGGAGATGTGACAGGTTTACGCGACCTCTCTGCCATGATGACAGACGCCTAGCCCAGATACCCACCGTGGTTTTGTTCGCTTCCAAGTCTGCTTGGACATTCTGCAAGCGCCTACGAATATCTGCTGTGCTCTGGTTTTCCACCAAAAGAAAGTCAGTGACAGCTCTCTGCTTGACACGCACCTTCGTGACAGACGCCATTTTGAAGTCTACATATAGCGCCACCACCTATCTAAACTGTATGGAACTACAGGGAATGAAGCGGGAATATTCCACGACGTCCCTCAACTAATTACGTATTTTTGAATCCGAAATGACCGAGAAAAAAATTAAGCCCCTTGTAAAAATAGGTTCAAAGCACTGGAGATTTTAACTACACCATTTGTGTACATTTACCGATGACTTATGCAAAAAGCATAAAATAACATCTATAATTACTGCATAAACAGCTCTGCTCATGGCCACGGAACACGATCTACAGCAAGCCCACATTAACCAAGGCAGAAAAACATTCTCAACTCGAAAAAGAAATTTCTACCAAGGTAGAAGATTTTTCTATAAATTCCCTAAGGAAATTAAAGAGAACAGTAAAATGAATTTCTATACAGTGAAGGATTACCTAGTTATCATAGAGTACAGGCATGGTAGAACTTGTGACACACACACACACACACACACACACATATATATATATATATATATATAACAATAATAATGATAGGAATATTAAAATATCTATCATTTGACATAACACTTGCACACTGCGTTTTGTTTGTTCTTATTTTCTGAAAAGCACTCCCAAAGATATGCAATTTGTAATACTGACATTTTATCCTCTTTCTGCGCTCAACATCTCACTCATTATTGATAGATGAGGACTCAGTTTCTCACGCTACTAAATGAAAAGTTGCGGTACCCAAAATGGAAAGCAAACATAGTCGCTATGGTCCTGACGTCTACTGAGAATGTTATGAAATAATGTCCGTATAAAATGTGTACCAGCACTGTGTGTAGTGACTGGCGACGAGGAGTGAATGAGCAGTGTAGTCCCCCAGGGGACTTCATCTAGAAGTTCGTGGGTGGCATCCATGGTGCTCCGAGCTGAGTCTGACATTGCTTCCACTTACTTGTGTCAGAACCCTCCTGTTTTCTTTCCTGTCGGCCTCCCTTGGCCAACTCTTGTTTTTCGACCACAATGGTATTAGGTTTCGAGGCCTGAGGGTGTCTTTCAGTTTCCTCTCACCACAATTCTGCGGGGTTTGATGCTTGACCCTAGCCTAAGGTTGTGGGTGAAGTCCCCAACGGTAGCTGCGGCGGAGGAGGAGATCTCTGGTACGGTGCATGTGCTTGGCGGATGGGGCAACGGATCTGGAGTACCGTAGGCGACAGTAACGTTCAACCTGAACAAGTCGGGACTCCGGCAACCCACTCAACTCCACACGTAGTGACCCGTCACTCCTATGGGAACAGTTGCTTGGGTTGAGAGAAAGCTATGAACGCTGGGCAAATTCGTGGCTTTTAAATACGAACCAGACGATGCAGTGCCTGTGGAGAGGACACTCCGCCTGCACCTGCAAAGGTGCGGATAACAACACGGGGAGTCGCAGTTACCAGTTTTAAGCCTTGCTCTTAGGGACGTGAGTGCGGGCGCCAGGGGTGAGTCTCGTCGGTGGGATAGCCCACTGCGGCTAACTGACTGGTTACCGCCCGCCTCAAGCTGGGCAGCCCCCAGCCAGTAAGGTACCAGACCGTCCCCAACCTTGCGCTTCTATGGGTGTATGGAGCAGCAAGCATCTTGCAGTGCTTGATACAAGGTGGGTTACTGAGGCACCTGGAAAGAACAACAATAAAGTAGCTCATATGAGCAAAACACGATTTGCCACCTGGAATGTCAGAACTATGTTACCCGGATATGACACTCCTACAGATGCTGCCCCATAGTCAGAAAAACAGCCATAATTGACAGAGAACTCCTGCGTCTTCGCGTTGATGTGGCTGCATTACAGGAAACTCGTCTCTCTGGGGAAGGCAGCCTGCCTGAAGATATTTACACCTTTTTCTGGAAAGAGAGAAAGACGTGAACACGGAGTTGGCTTTGCAGTGCGAAACAGTTTTCTCAGCTGCTGCAAACAACCAAAATCTGAACGATTAACAACTTTGCGAGTAAAGACAACAGCAGGCCCCGTCACATTAATCTCTGCATATGCTCCCACTACGAAAGCGCCACCTGAGGTCAAAGACATGTTCTATGAAGACCTGCGGAAATGCCTGGAGAATGCTCGTGGATCAGATAAACTCATGCTACTGGGAGACTTTAATGCCAGGGTTGGAAATAAACGGAACAACTGGACCGATTGCATTGGCCCATACAGCATTGCAAATCTGAATGAGAACGGTCAGAGACTGCTGGCACTTTGCACCTCTCTTTCTCTCTGCATCACTAACACTTACTTCCAGAACAGAGACGTGCACAAAGTAACATCGAAACACCCATGTTCAGGCCATTGGCATCAGCTCGACTTCATCATAACCAGATGAAGCGATCTACGTCATGTCCTTAATACCCGCACATATCACAGTGCTGACTGTAATACTGATCACTCTTTAGTTATGACCAAATCACGGTTCACACCAAAGAAGATTCACTCAGCTGAGAGTGTTTGTCGAAAAGTGAACATCAACACCAAAGCCATTCCAGATGATGCGCTATACAAAAAGTTCAGTGATGAAATTGAGATGAAACTAAATCCTGAGCAATTTATAACTGCACCGAGGGCACAGAGGATAGTTCGATTGCAGGGACTATCTCTCGCACGCCTATCGCGAGACCCACATTCTCACCTTGTATGTCCACACTCTACATTCGTAGTGTCCCACCCCAACAAACTCATTACTCGTGGAAGACATTCTTACCAAGTCCCATAAGAGTTCGGGGAATACGTGTGAATCGGCACAGAAGAAAAAGGTCATGGCCGGTATTGTGTCTTTTCTTTCGGGCATGTCCGACGCCATTGATGGTCAGAATATGGGTCACGCGGGAGGCGGGCGCGAGGTAGTCCCTGCAGTCACACTAACTATGTACCCTCGGTGGTTAACCTGGATAGAGCGTCTGCCTGTCCCCGTCGATATATATTAACGCCCGTCAGCAGCTGAAGGTATTAATATAATTCTAATTTCTTATGTCAATGTCGTCTGCATCATTTTCATTACAAAGAAAAGTCAGATACACATTTTTCTGACTGCGCACAGTTTAAGACAGTCAATAGTATCATGCCTAGAAGCAGGAATGAGTATATAAAATTTACCAAATTCTACGCTTTATAATATATGCTAGTATGGAAAGCATACTACACCCAGTCATTGCAGTAACTCTGGTACATATTGTTACCACAAATATTTACATCCATCATTCAGTATAACGTATTACATACGCTGTAAGCGTGATGAAGAGTATTCAGAATTTAAACTGTACAGAGGTAGGAACTGCATCAAAATATTCACTGAACAGCTACATGTAACTACTCAATCTGAAAGCGTTTTTATTGCAGTATGAAAAGATATGAGTTCCTGAAGATGTTAAACATATAGATCTCTTTTGTTCTACCGATGCATATCGGTGTAGTGTACATGCCAGCTGTAACTTGAACCATGTATCTCACCTCACAGTCCAGTGTTATTGTCCAAAGATTGCGTTGCTGTCGCGAAGTCGGCACCACGCGTCGATGCCACACAAGGTAAAGATGTGTCGCTGCGTACTGAGAGGACGAATGGGATGTGTTGGCGAAGCCACACCCACTCTACACTTTGCAGTGCCACTGCACCGAGATGCCGATATACAGCAGAGCAGAGCCACTCTTAGTCTGTTCGTGATCAAAGATGACAGCATCGCTTTAGATAGAGCAGCGGTGTACATCATTTATTATGTTGAACTGTAACGGTGAACTTTATGCCTATGTATTCAAGATTGTAAAATTGTCAGTGTCAAGCGACACTTTAATATTCAAAGACAGTTGTAAATGTTTGGCACATTCATGTGGTGATGGACTGCATACAGTTAAGTAAACCTTTGTGGTAGATCATATTCTGATTTAGCCATGAATTTTGTCATTTAATGAGGATCGGAATCCTGTGCGAGGCAAAGACGCAACGTAAACATGCCAGTGCCTAAAAGAGAGATTTAAGAAAGGAAAAATGAACACATGTCTATATTCTAATACTTCGTTAAGCCGATATCAAAACTTTCACTCTTCAGCTATCTTTGTCTTCCTGTCTGTGATTCTGGGTGGACGTGTTGCGTATGTGTCGGACACTTATGTGTATTTGTGTACGATTTTAGGAATCATCTTCTGTAAGGGAGGTACTTTCTTTCATTTCTATATTATTCATGCAGAAAATGATACCTGGATGCATCGCAGCCTTCAAACTTCGAGTACAACGGCGACTTCATTTATGATTGTATTATACTGTAATCTGTACTACAGACTCGGACCACGTTTCATTTTCTTCAAGAAAGAAGAGAGAAATATCTTTTTGTTAAAAGGAGAATTAATATATTAATCAATTACACGGTTTCAGTGGTAATCGTAGCGAGCGACTGTGGAGGTTGAAACTTAGACGAGTGCATTGCTGCTTGTGAAAGTATCCATCAGCCACGCACCTCGTACTAATTCACATTATCTGCACCTCTCTCACGGATCCATTATTTAAATGAGCAGTACAACTAGCGACCCTAAACAGACGGCGCCAAGTATAGGTAATCGAAGTAATTAAAATACATAAAAATGTTGTAAAAATTTTCCATTGTATTAATTATCTTTTATTTGTTGCATTAAACGAGTAATACTGCCGAGAAAAGGGATCACAAAACAAAGATATGCATGGATGGAGAATAAAATTTGCATGGAAACTACCAGAAAAAGAAACTGTGAAACCTATCAAGAAGTTAGGAAAATTCTAAATTATAGCTTGCATGGCTGCGTTTCCTCACCAGGAAGCATTTTTTTCCACATGAGGCTAGTGAAAAGGATGGTAGCGCAGATTCTAATAAATCTAAAATTTCCGGATCGGGCGAAACAGATCCGAATGTAATCGTATACGGTTCAGTAGGTGTTCAAAATGGTACCCCAACATAGATACTGCTTATGTAAGGGATGATGAAAACTCGTTATGACTTTAGGAAGGATCAGACACAAAAATGTAATTAATATACACAAAGTTGTAATGGTATGATACAGAAACTTAATAATTTAACACAGAAAGTCGAAGAGTCTTAAAAACAACAAACACAAATATCTGATGATTGTAAGAATCATGTGACACAGAAATTTGAGGCACTTTCAAATGAACAAATGAAAAAATTTGATGACCTAAGTAAAACGTTGCGCGCTGACCTGTCAAATAATTTAACATGTGAGTTGTGCAAAAAGGGAAAAAAAACTGAAGGTCGAGTTATTCACAGGTAAGCTAGGTATAAAGGCATCGGATGTTGACGAAGCACAGGAAGAATTGTCAGGTAAGCTGAAAAACGTGAGCGACACACAGATTAAAATGCAGGGGCCTCAATCAGAAATTAATAAAAGTGCAAAGGAGACGCAAAATACTATTACTGAGTTGCAAAATATATGTAATGACTTGCCTCAGGAAATACAGAAACTGTCTTCAGAACTGAATAATTTAAAACTAAGCAGTAAGTTCGTAAAGAAAACCCACAAATGATAAGTATGTAAAGGAGTTAATGGAGAGAGACGAGTCTGGATTACTAGATAATGGTACGACACCAGCACAGAAGGTAGTGCAAGGGCGTAAGACCTATGTAGAAGGGGTCGAAGAGGTAATCAAGCAGAAGGAAAATGAACTAATTGTCAGGACTGAATCACGTTTAAAGCAGCGGAAGAAAAATTGCTGAAAAGTTTAGCTAGTGGTACTGATATTACAAAGAAGCCGCTAATCGCTAGCAATCAGCTGCAGTCTGGCAGAATAGAGAGCTGCAATACGTAACCGCCGCTTACCACAAGTCCTTCAGGCAGAGAGGAAGGGGAGCATAAAATAGAACAGGCACTGGCAATGTCAATACCAGCTTCACCGGTATACGCGGAGTTTAGCCGTATGCAGCCAAAGAATGCAACGATATTAGCAGACGGTACTATCTGCCCGCCTACACTTCTAGCTGACGAAGCGTTACTACGACATAGGCAGTTCCCGATTTTACAGAGGATAAAAGAACTGAAATCTGACAGAGCGGATCAGGTTATAGTTGTGGAAAGGGGCCAAAATCAATTACTGTCAGTTGCACAAAACATACAAACTTTATTTTCCTAAAACACTTAATCACACATGCCCTTAAAAGCATTCCGAAACAATACGGATGAAGGGCCGAACACAAGTTATTAAAATTGCCTTAAGAAATACACATGGCTGAAGGGCTTTGTTACAAAATTTTAAATAAAAACTCGGCCACACACTGGACACAGAAGAACTGAGGCTTAAGGCCTGGATAACAAGAATTTGCAATACAGCAAAATTCCCCTTTTTTCTTTAAAAAAATTAGTTCAAACAAGACTCTTCAAAGTTTTATATTAAGACGGCTGATCGCCTTATTTCAAAATTAAAACAAACTAAATTAATAGTCAGCTGAAGGCCTCGCTCCGTACTTGAGACAAAAATCACAATCTAAAAACAACAGAACAATGGTGCTCAGGAGTGTTCCAAGGGTCGGCCTGAGGAGGTAACTGTAACATAAGTTTGGGTGAGACAGGCAGCAAAAAGTAAGATTAAATAATCGGACGGCAACCCGACCCAGGGACGGCTGAAGGACCAACCAGCAACCTAATCAATTCCCTTCCACCTGTCCAAAGGCACGACAACCGAAAACATCAGCGAGGACGAAGATACCAGTAGCACTACGTCTTCAAAATTGGCGTTTAAATACAGTCAGGGCACAATAACCACTCAAAAATATAAGCTAACACCAAGGCTGTCGAACTACACGCCATGATGGACAGCATCAGCACGGCGAGGAAACACACACTCGCTGCTTTGTCCCAACCGACCGACTGCCTACTCCAGTACGCAGACAGCATTGATAATTGCTCAGTGCAAATCAGAGAAGCTACACACAATTCCACGTACAGACTTGCACCAAGAACTGCGACAATCCTAAAACCAACCACTGTGGAACAACAAGAAAAAACCACAAATCGACACACACAGAGTTTTCATAAGCGGTCGGCGACCAAATACACGTCGTCCGATGGGACGATCGTCCGAACGACCAGCCAACGGTCGTTCCCGCTACATTCTCCTTCTGTCGGACAGTGCGTATGGTCACCAGAGGTCGGCGACTACTGATTGTCCGGACCTCACTGCGGCCCCGTCCCAACTGAACTCCGACAGAGGACGACCCGGAAATACTGGCTGTCGCTCCAGAAATAGTACGGCAGTGCACTTATCGAAAAGCGCTGCTGCTGCCACTCACGGTCAAACAAAACAGCAACTAAGAGACGCCAGTAAATCGAATAAGAAAAGAGGCGACAGTACGGTAAAGACAAGGTGACAAGCAACAAACAGCATGAACACGAGCCGCGCACGGCCCAAGAACGCACCCCGTGGTATTCATCAGAGCCTTCCTTTACGTGTTACCACGCAACTGGTTCGAGGTACAGATCAGGTTCATTGTAAGGTACACCTAAGCCGATGCTTTACTGTGGGCAACCGATATTCCCGCTCACTGCCACACTTACAATTAGTTTCAGTAAACATGTGGGACTGCAGAAGTATTTTGAAAAATACATACACAAAACAAGATAGCGGACAAATCCAGTATCTCACGTGGATGTACTAAAAGTACTCATAAGTCGCTTACCAGCGCATATCAAAGAAAAATTAACCACCTAATGACGTAGAATACGTTTTTTCCTTTCTGGATTCGGTTGACCTGATTTATGAAGAGAGGCAATCGCAATCTCAGAACAATAATGTGCAAAGTGAACATCCGAGAAATAGTGATACGCAAAGTACTAACGGCAGAAGCAACCAACACGGTGGGCACACGTACCACCACCGGAATAATAATCACACAAGAGGTAAATATGGTAACCGGGGAAACGAAGGGCACAATCGAGGTTTTGAAGGAAACTACGTCCCTAATCACAGCCGACCAGCGTAAACCGAACACAGGGGTTTCGGACAACAGATTGAAAATGTAACTCCGGCGGGCGGTAACAACCAATACAATGATTGGCAAGCGCCGGCCGGTGGCACACGGCCAGGCAGTCCTCCTCCTGGTAGTTACAACCAGCTGAATAACAACTGCGTACCGGGTGGAGGCCAAAGTCAAAGAGAATTTAATTCACGAGCATCGCAATACGCAAACTGGCGAAGTCAGGACAAACCGGTGGATATGGAGGTTACCCAGAAAGGAGGGATTCCCCCCCCCCCCATCCCCCTTCCGACTAATCGGGAAAATCAAAACAAGTTTCAATAGGCCCTCGTTCGCAGACCGAGGAAGGGGACGGGGGAGTGGAATCAATTTCTAATTACTTTCTGAAATATGGTAAAGATGTAGATATCAAGGACGACTCGCGTCGTAAGGAAACACACACACACACACACACACACACACACACACACACACACATTCAATTACAAGTATTAGCATTATCCATTGGTAATAAATATCACAAACCCTTTTAATATAGCTGTCTGTGAGTTACGCCAATAGCTGATTGGTACCTCTCGAATGTTCAAATGTGTGTGAATTTGTAAGCTACCAAACTGCTGAGGTCATCGGTACACACTACTTAAACTAACTTAAGCCAACGTATAGTAAAAACAACACACACACCCATGCCCGAAGGAGGACTCAAACCTCCGGCGGGAGCGGCCGCGCAATCCATGACATGACACCGTGCGTCCACTCCGAGTGGTAGGTCCCTGTCATATCAACTTAACAGATCAACAGTTTGAAAGACTTCAAGCCACTTCAAGAAAGAAGTAACTATTTGACCAATGCAGACAAGAGCACTTGACTTTTTGAAACAAAAAATGTTTAGATGTGTGTGAAAACTTATGGGACTTACCTGCTAAGGTCATCAGTCCCTAAGCTTACCCACTACTTAACCTAAATTATCCTAAGGACAAACATACACACCCATGCCCAAGGGACGACTCGAACCTCCACCGGGACCAGCCGCACAGTCCATGACTGCAGCGCCCGAGACCGATCGGCTAATCCCGCGCGGCTTTTTGAAACAATTCCGGATCAGCAGCAGTGCTAACAATTTACGCCAATTACTTGTATTCCACACGCACTCAGTAAGTCAACAGCTAGTTCAGGAACACGTCCTCGGTTTACGAGAAGCAACAGGTTCAGCTCACTTAATCGTACTAGAATTATAAACAGTTCAGTGATCATCCGCCCAGCTAATCTTTACGTAATAACTGAGTAAACGGAACTCCCTTTAAAGGACAAAATATGATAGTTCTTTAAATACGCACACTGTACTAAATTACAGCCACCTGAAGATTAGACACGTCCTGACGGGCGAAAGAAACTTGAACAGTACAACGTGGGCAAATTATGGACATCAAACCACTTAGACAAACTAGATGCTTCCTAACATATAGGGTGGTCCATTGATCGTAACCGGGCCAAATACCCCACGAAATAAGTGTCAAATGAAAAAACTACAAAGAACGAAAATTGTCTAGCTTGAAGGGGAAAACCAGATGGCACTATGGTTGGCCCGCTAGATGGCGCTGCCATAGGGCAAACTTATTGTTATATCCTAGCCAGTAATGCCACCCGAACCCGCTGCCAAAAGGTTGGCAGCATCAAAGTCCGGACGCCGTCCGCATAAGCAGCGCCAGCGAGACAGGAAATCGCCGCAAGTCTGCACGCGCCACCGCTGGCTTCTGGTTTCTTAAGCGCTGGAGTCGCGAGCGCTAGGACAGTTCTGTATTCGCCGCTCAGTTGTATACTCGCCACCGAATTGTGTACTTGCTAGTCAGTTGTGTGTTCATCGCAGCAGAGTTATTGTTTGTCGTCAGCCGACGCTGACCTAGCCGCTCCGACTCGAACTAGACAGATCTCTGTAGACACGGAGTTCACTACTGTGTTTCTGTATCTTCGTTAATAAAGATAAGTACCGACTTTTATTTAATCAGAGTGTTTGGGTTTTCATCTTTCTGTTCACTGTTCCAGCGGACCGGTCGGCCCGCTATTAAAAGTGTGGCGGTGACTTCGTAAGCCGTTTCTACAGCGAATTGTTTGTCGCTACGAACGCCGCCACAAAACTGGCGACGAGGACTTCCGAACTCGTGTGCAGGGCTGGTTCAACTTGTTTCTGGTTATACTAATTATAGCGATAAAATTTTGGGGGCTGGTTTAATTTGTGTTCACTATGTCTGCCGAATTACAACAGTTGATCTTGTTACAGAGTCAGCAAATACAAAGTCTGGTGGAAGCAATCGCCAAACAAGCGGCTAATCCTCCAACACAAAAGGAACAAGCACAGGCAGCACCACCTTTCCGTGCTTTTGATGCATCAAGAGAAGAATGGCGAGAATATTTCGCGCAGTTGCAGGCGCACATGACAGTCTACAAAATCCCGGGTACTGAGTGGCAGCTTTATTTAATTTCCACTGCAGGCGTGGAAGTCTATCGACTACTTTGTAAGTTGTTCCCGGAATCCAAGCCAGAAGCTTTAGACTATGACGTTGTTGTTAACAAGCTTGCTGAGTATTTCGAGTCGCGAGTTCATGTGGCAGCAGCCAGATTCAAGTTCTTCAGATTAAAGAAACTGCCACATCAATCTAATAAACAGTGGTTAACAGATTTACGGGGCCTCACCCGTCAGTGCCGATTTAATTGTGTGTGTGGAGCTTCCTACAGTGATGTCATGGTACGAGACGCTATTACTCAAAACATTGCAGATTCTCGTATTCGTGCTTGTATCGTAAAGTTGCCTGACCCGTCATTAGAGACTGTGATGAACATCATTGAAGCCCAAGATACTTTTGACTATGCTGAGTGTGAGTTAGATCAGCCATGTGCTAAGCAAGTTATGTCACGCCCGCGGCCCCACCGGCAGAGTCAGACTGTAAACACTAGCCGGCCGCGTCATGTTAAACACATTCGTCAGCCGCGTGTGCAAAATGGTAGAGTTAAGTCTTGCCCTAAGTGTGTTATTGCTCATCCTCGTGAACGTTGCCCGTTAAGAAACGCGGTTTGTCACTTTTGTCAAAGGAAAGGACATATCCAGACTGTTTGTTTGCGTAAACGCAAGAACAATTCTAGTGCTGCCCAGCCCATGGATATTCATGTTCTTCAAAGCCAGCCCGCCCAGAAGGTCGCGTTTAAAGACTCTTCCACGGTTCGTGTGGGTAATAAACTTGTTCGCAATACGCCACCCACCCAGCCCTCTGCTATGCGACCCAAGCGTAAGTCAAACGCTGTAAAAAGTAAGGTACAGACTGCAAGTGAAGCGGGAGTTGTTGTTCCACCCGCCCAACCCACGAGTTGCCGTAAGCAGCGAACACGCGCTAAACGCGCTGATTTTGTGTCTTCCGCCTCCACTGCACCGATCCAGAGACAGTGTAATAAACTATTTGTGAAGCTACGCATCCAGGATAAGACCTTCAATTTTCAATTAGACACTGGTGCGTCTGTGACTCTCATAAATAGTGCTACGTATGCGGCTATCGGCCGTCCTAAACTTTCAGCGGCAAAACATTCTTTGGCTACTTATAGTGGAGAACAAATTCCTGTGTTAGGTGTATGTAGCGTGCCAGCCACATTCCGTGGCAATACAAAAACAGTTTCATTCACAGTGCTCCGCGCTACAGACAGTGTAAACATTTTCGGATTAGACTGTTTTGACTTGTTTGGCCTGTCTATCCAAGACAATGTGTTGCAAATTAATTCTGTTGTTGTTCCTCAAGACAGCATAACCGATTTGTGTAAACAATACAGTGACATATTTAAAGACGAACTAGGTTGTGCTGCGAACTTTGCCGATCATATTACGTTAAAAGATAATGCTCAGCCTCGATTTTTTCGTGCTCGTCCAGTGCCTCACGCCCTCCGGGCACCTGTAGCAGATGAACTTCGTCGTTGGCAAAACAACGGTGTTATTCAACCCGTTTCAGCGAACCAGTGAGCTTCTCCCTTAGTTATTATAAAGAAACCGTCTGGCAAGTTACGTTTGTGTGCTGATTTTAAGTCGACAGTTAATCCTCAGACTGTCATTGATTCTTTTCCTTTGCCTAGACCGGACGAGCTGATGGATACGTTAGGGGAAGCTCGTTTCTTTTCCAAAATTGATCTCCGTGAAGCATATTTGCAATTGCCCCTCGACGAGCAATCACAACAGTATTTTGTCATAAACACGTCGTTGGGGTTGTTCCGTTTTCTGCGTTTGCCTTTTGGTTGTGCGTCAGCTCCAGCTGTTTTTCAGCGTTTTTTGTCACAACTTCTGGCTAATGTGCCATCGTGTTGCAACTACTTAGACGATATTGTTGTGTCCGGTCGGACGCCTGCTGAACATTTCCGTAATTTGGAGTGTTTGTTTACAGTGTTGTCTCAGGCAGGCCTCCGTTGCAACATCGATAAATGTTCATTTTTCCATACGGAGATGGAGTATCTGGGACATGTTATTAATGCTCAAGGCATTCATCCCTCCCAGTCACATTTAGCAGCTATTCGTGATTTGCCCGCCCCTCGCAATCTGCATGAATTGCAAACAGTTCTTGGCAACTTGACATATTATATTAGGTTTATACCTAATGCATCACAGATTGCTGCACCGTTGCATCGTCTCCGCCGTAAGAATGTTCCGTTTGTGTGGTCAGCTGATTGCCAATCAGCCTTTCAGCAGCTTAAAGAGGCTTTATTGAATGATCGTTGTCTGGTCCATTACGACCCTAACAAGGCTCTGGTGTTAGCTTGTGATGCCTCTTCTTTCGGCCTCGGTGCTGTGTTGTCTCACCGAGTCGGTAACACCGAACGTCCTATTGCGTTCGCATCTAAATTGCTAAACAAAGCTCAGTGTAATTATAGCCAATTGGACAAGGAAGCGTTGGCTATTGTGTTCGGTGTCACAAAATTCCATCACTACCTCTATGGTAGACCATTCTATTTAGTAACAGATCACAAGCCCCTGACGTCACTGTTTCATCCGTCTAAACCTGTTCCTCAGCGGACAGCTCAGAGACTACAACGTTGGGCTCTTTTGTTATCACAATACCAGTATGAGATACTGTATCGCCCTACAGCTCAGCATGCAAACGCTGACGCGCTTTCTAGATTGTCGATTGCTGCGGATGATGTCTTCCATTCCTCTGACGACTCTTGCCATCAGATTGACGCCGATGAGCATCAATCCCTCCAGGATTTTCTGATTGATTATCGTCAGGTGGCACGTGAGACAGCTACGGATCCTCATCTGAGTTTACTATTACGTTTTGTTCAACGTGGTTGGCCGTCCAAGGCAAAGGACATATCGGATCCTGTGGTTCGTCGCTATTATCCGCAACGTCATCTGTTGTCTGTTTCGCACGGAGCTTTGCTGTTACGCACCGAGAATGACCAGCTTCGTGTAGTGGTTCCCCAAGTGCTCCAATCCAAGGTCCTCGACTTGTTGCATCAAGGTCATTGGGGAGTGGTCCGCACCAAGCAGCTTGCCCACCGTCATTGTACATGGATCGGCATTGATAAGCAGATTACGCAGATGTCTACAGACTGTTCGACGTGTGCCGAACACCAAGCTGCTCCGCCTCAACGCTATTTTCAGTGGGCACGCCCTGCCGGTCCCTGGCAGCGAGTACATATTGATTTCGCTGGTCCATATTGGAATTCTCGTTGGCTCATCGTGATAGATGCATTTAGTAATTTTCCGTTTGTTGTGCCCATGCAGTCTACAACGTCTGCACAAACTATACAGGCGTTGACTTCAATTTTTTGTATTGAGGGTCTTCCAGAAGTTTTAGTGTCTGACAATGGTCCACAATTTACCTCTGCTGAATTTGAAAGTTTTTGTTCTGCCAATGGCATTCGCCATGTTCTTACTCCGCCGTTCCACCCTCAATCGAATGGTGCTGCGGAACGTTTTGTACGCACATTCAAGGATCATATGGACCGCCTTCGTGCTACGCACTCTCGTCAGCAGGCCCTCATCACGTTCCTGTCGTCGTACCGGACCACGCCACGCGACGGCCCTTCGCCTGCGGAGCTTCTCCACGGCCGTCGTAATCGCACCCTACTACGGTTGTTGCACCCCCCGGATCGACCCGCCGCTTCTGAGCATCGCACGCGTTTTCAGCGCAACGACGCCGTTTTTTTCAGAGTTTATCACGGTCGCCGTCGTTGGGAACGTGGTACCGTGATAAGTGTCCAGGGTCGCGGTTTTTATACTGTTCAAGGTGCTACTGGGGTGCACAGGAGGCATCAGAACCAGTTGCGCCGCGCTGGCCGCCCTGATTCTGCCGCTCGTTCTTTGTCCACAGATTTGGTCCGCGGCGGGTTCCAGCCGCGCCTTCCGACTTCGCTGCCGCCCCCAGGGCAGCAGCAGCAGCCGTCGCCGCTACCACGCCGACAGCCCGTCCCGTTGATGCCTCCCGCGCAGTTTCATCCGGGAGCGCCCCAGGTGGTCGCTCCGGCGCCTGCGGTTCCTCTTCAGTCGCCACCGCCTTCGGAGCTGATGGACGTCGACCCCTCAGCCGGGCCGCCTTCCCAAACGGTGGCTGTGCAGCCTGTCCTGCAGCCGCTTTCCTTGGGCATCCCCAAGGAGTCTGACACCGCAGCGCCTTGTCCGGCGCCCACTCAGCAGCCGTCGACGCTGCGTCAGGAGACGCTGCCTCTCTTCCTGGGTCCCGACGCCCCGTCGCGTCCAGTACCAGAAGCTGCGCCCGTGGTCACAGGCGTGCACCCTGACCTCGGTTTTCAGTCGGTGTTTCCCGAGGCCCCGCGCAGCCAATGCTGGGGTGCGGACCGGGGACTGCCACCGACAACAGTCTCCGCCCCGGTCTCTTCTGCTACGCCTGCGGCCAGACCCTCCCCCGCCGTCGACGCTCGCCACGTCATTATTCAACGACGGTGCGGCGATTTGGGGGGGAGGAGTGTTATATCCTAGCCAGTAATGACACCCGAGCCCGCTGTCAAAAGGTTGGCAGCATCAAAGTCCGGACGCCGTCCGCATAAGCAGCGCCAGCGAGACAGGAAATCGCCGCAAGTCTGCGCGCGCCACCGCTGGCTTCTGTTTTCTTAAGCGCTGGAGTCGCGAGCGCTAGGACAGTTCTGTATTCGCCGCTCAGTTGTATACTCGCCACCGAATTGTGTACTTGCTAGTCAGTTGTGTGTTCATCGCAGCAGAGTTATTGTTTGTCGTCAGCCGACGCTGACCTAGCCGCTCCGACTCGAACTAGACAGATCTCTGTAGACACGGAGTTCACTACTGTGTTTCTGTATCTTCGTTAATAAAGATAAGTACCGACTTTTATTTAATCAGAGTGTTTGGGTTTTCATCTTTCTGTTCACTGTTCCAGCGGACCGGTCGGCCCGCTATTAAAAGTGTGGCGGTGACTTCGTAAGCCGTTTCTACAGCGAATTGTTTGTCGCTACGAACGCCGCCACAAAACTGATATCAACTGCGCTTTTTTTAAATAGGAACTCCCATTTGTTATTACGTATTCGTGAAGTACGTAAAGAAATATGAATGTTTTAGTTGGACCACTTTTTTCGCTTTGTGATAGATGGCGCTGTAATAGTCACAAACATATGACTCACAATTTTAGACGAACAGTTGGTAACAGGTAGGTTTTTTAAATTAAAATACAGAACGTAGGTACGTTTGAACATTTTATTTCGGTTGTTACAATGTGATACATGTAGTTTTGTTAACTTATCATTTCTGAGAACGCATGCTGTTACAGCGTCATTGCCTGTAAATACCACATTAATGCAATAAATGCTCAAAATGATGTCTGTCAACCTCAATGCATTTGCCAATACGTGTAACGACATTCCTCTCAACAGCGAGTAGTTCGCCATCCGTACTGTTCGCACATGCATTGACAATGAGCTGACGCATGTTGTCGGGCGTTGTCGCTGGATCACGATAGCAAATATCCTTCAACTTTCCCCACAGAAAGAAATCCGGACACACCAGATCCGGTGAACGTGCGGGCCATGCTATGGTGTTCCGACGACCAATCCACCTGTCATGAAATATGCTATTCCATACCGCTTCAACCGCACGCGAGCTATGTGCCGGACATTCATCATGTTGGAAGTACATCGACATTCTGTCATGAAGTGAAACATCTTGTAGTCACATCGGTAGAACATTACGTAGGAAACCAGCAATTTTTTTTTTTTTTTTTTTTTTTGGTCATCAGTCTGCTGACTGGTTTGATGCGGCCCGCCACGAATTCCGTTCCTGTGCTATCCTCTTCATCTCAGAGTAGCACTGGCACCCTACGTCCTCAATTATTTGCTTGACGTATTCCAATCTCTGTCTTCCTCTACAGTTTTTGCCCTCTACAGCTCCCTCTAATACCATGGAAGTCATTCCCTCATGTCTTAGCAGATGTCCTATCATCCTGTCCCTTCTCCTTATCAGTGTTTTCCACATATTCCTTTCCTCTCCGATTCTGCGTAGAACCTCCTCATTCCTTAACTTATCAGTCCACCTAATTTTCAACATTCGTCTATAGCACAACATCTCAAATGCTTCGATTCTCTTCTGTTCCGGTTTTCCCACAGTCCATGTTTCACTACCATACAATGCTGTACTCCAGACGTACATCCTCAGAAATTTCTTCCTAATATTAAGGCCGGTATTTGATATTAGTAGACTTCTCTTGGCCAGAAATGCCTTTTTTGCCATAGCGAGTCTGCTTTTGATGTCCTCCTTGCTCCGTTCGTCATTGGTTATTTTACTGCCTAGGTAGCAGAATTCCTTAACTTCATTGATGTTAAGTTTCTCGCTGTTCTCATTTCTACTACTTCTCATTACCTTCGTCTTTCTCCGATTTACTCTCAAACCATACTGTGTACTCATTAGACTGTTCATTCCGTTCAGCAGATCATTTAATTCTTCTTCACTTTCACTCAGGATAGCAATGTCATCAGCGAATCGTATCATTGATATCCTTTCACCTCGTATTTTAATTCCACTCCTGAACCTTTCTTTTATTTCCATCATTGCTTCCTCGATGTACAGATTGAAGACAGGGGCGAAAGGCTACTACAGCCTTGTCTTACACCCTTCTTAATACGAGCACTTCGTTCTTGATCGTCCACTCTTATTATTCCCTCTTGGTTGTTGTACATATTGTATATGACCCGTCTCTCCCTATAACTTACCCCTACTTTTTTCAGAATCTCGAACAGCTTGCACCCTTTTATATTGTCGTACGCTTTTCCCAGGTCGACAAATCATATGAAAGTGCCTTGATTTTTCTTTAGCCTTCCATCCATTATTAGCCGTAACGTCAGAATTGCCTCTGTCGTCCCTTTACTTTTCCTAAAGCCAAACTGATCGTCACTTAGCGCATTCTCAATTTTCTTTTCCATTCTTCTGTATATTATTCTTGTAAGCAGCTTCGATGCATGAGCTGTTAAGCCGATTGTGCGATAATTCGCGCACTTGTCAGCTCTTGCCGTCATCGGAATTGTGTGGATAATGCTTTACCGAAGTCAGATGGTATATCGCCAAACTCATATATTCTACACCCCAACGTGAATAGTCGTTTTGTTGCCACTTCCCACAATGATTTTAGAAATTCTGATGGAATGTTATGTATCCCCTCTGCCTTATTAGACCGTAAGTCCTCCAAAGCTCTTTTAAATTCCAATTCTAATACTGGATCCCCTAACTCTTCTAAATCAACTCCTGTTTCTTCTTCTATCACATCAGACAAATCTTCACCCTCATAGAGGCTTTCAATGTATTCTTTCCACCTATCTGCTCTCTCCTCTGCATTTAACAGCGGAATTCCCGTTGCACTCTTAATGTTACCACCGTTGCTTTTAATGTCACCAAAGGTTGTTTTGACTTTCCTGTATGCTGAGTCTGTCCTTCCGACAATCATATCTTTTTCGATGTCTTCACATTTTTCCTGCAGCCATTTCGTCTTAGCTTCCCTGTACTTCCTATTTATTTCATTCCTCAGCGACTTGTATTTCTGTATTCCTGATTTTGCCGGAACATGTTTGTACTTCCTCCTTTCATCAATCAACTGAAGTATTTCTTCTGTTACCCATGGTTTCTTCGCAGCTACCTTCTTTGTACCTATGTTTTCCTTCCCAACTTCTCTGATGGCCCTTTTTAGAGATGTCCATTCCTCTTCAACTGTACTGCCTACTGCGCTATTCCTTATTGCTGTATCTATAGCGTTAGAGAACTTCAAACGTATCTCGTCATTCCTTAGTACTTCCGTATCCCACTTCTTTGCGTATTGATTCTTCCTGACTAATGTCTTGAACTTCAGCCTACTCTTCATCACTACTGTATTGTGATCTGGGTCTATATCTGCTCCTGGGTACGCCTTACAATCCAGTATCTGATTTCGGAATCTCTGTCTGACCATTATGTAATCTAATTGAAATCTCCCCGTATCTCCCGGCCTTTTCCAAGTATACCTCCTCCTCTTGTGATTCTTGAACAGGGTATTCGCTATTATTAGCAGAAACTTGTTACAGAACTCAATTAGTCTTTCTCCTCTTTCATTCCTTGTCCCAAGCCCATATTCTCCTGTAACCTTTCCTTCTACTCCTTTCCCTACAACTGCGTTCCAGTCGCCCATGACTCTTAGATTTTCGTCCCCCTTTACATACTGCATTGCCCCTTCAATATCCTCATACACTTTCTCTATCTGTTCATCTTCAGCTTGCGACGTCAGCATGTATACCTGAACTATCGTTGTCGGTGTTGGTCTGCTGTCGATTCTGACTAGAACAACCCGGTCACTGAACTGTTCACAGTAACACACCCTCTGCCCTACCTTCCGATTCATAACGAATCCTACACCTGTTATACCATTTTCTGCTGCTGTTGATATTACCCGATACTCATCTGACCAGAAATCCTTGTCTTCCTTCCACTTCACTTCACTGACCCCTACTATATCTAGATTGGACCTTTACATTTCCCTTTTCAGATTTTCTAGTTTCCCTACCGCGTTCAAGCTTTGACATTCCACGCCTCGACTCGTAGAACGTTATCCTTTCGTTGATTATTCAATATTTTTCTCATGGTAACCACCCCCTTGGCAGTCCCCTCCCGGAGATCCGAATGGAGGACTATTCCGGAATCTTTTGCCAATGGAGAGATCATCATGACACTGCTTCAATTACAGGCCACATGTCCTGTGGATACACGTTACGTGTCTTTAATGCAGTGGTTTCCATTGCCTTCTGCATCTTCATGTCGTTGATCATTACTGATTCTTCCGCCTTTAGGGGCAATTTCCCACCCCTAGGACAAGAGAGTGCCCTGAACCTCTATCCGCTCCTCCGCCCTCTTTGACAAGGCCGTTGGCAGAATGAGGCTGACTTCTTATGCCGGAAGTCTTCGGCCGCCAATGCTGATTATTTATCAAAATTTAGGCAGAGGCGGGGATCGAACCCGGGACCGAAGACGTTTTGATTATGAATCAAAGACGCTACCCCTAGACCACGGGTTCCCAGAAATCAGCATACATTGCACGATTTCGACTGCCATCTATAAAATGGGGGCCAATTATCCTCCCTCCTATAATGCCGCACTATACTTTAACCCGCCAAGGTCGCTGATGTTCCACTTGTCGCAGCCATCGTGGATGTTCCGTTGCCCAATAGTGGCTATTATGGCGGTTCACGATACCGCTGTTGGTGGATGACGCTTCGTCGCTAAATAGAACGCGTGCAAAGAATCTGTCATCGTCCCGTAATTTCTCTTGTCCCCAGTGGCAGAACTGTACACGACGTTCAAAGTCGTCGCTATGCCATTTCTGGTGCATAGAAATATGGTACGGGTGTAATCGATGCTGATGTAGCATTCTCAACACCGACGTTTTTGAGATCCCAGATTCTCGTCCAATGTGTCTGCTACTGATGTGCGGATTAGCCGCGACAGCAGCTAAAACACCTACTTGGGCATCATGATTTGTTGCAGGTCGTGGTTGACGTTTCACATGTGGCTGAACACGTCCTGTTTCCTTAAATAACCTAAGTAACCGGCGAACGGTCAATACACTTGGACGATGTCGTCCAGGATACCGAGTATCATACATAGCACACGCCCGTTGGGCATTTTGATCACAATAGCCATACATCAAGACGATATCGACCTATTAAGCAATTGTTAAACGGTCCATTTTAACACGGGTAATGTATTACGAAGCAAATACCGTCCGCACTGTTGGTAGGTTACGTGATACCACGTACTTATACCTTTGTGACTATTACAGTGCCATCTATCACAAAGCGAAAAAAGTGGTCCAACTAAAACATTCATATTTCTTTACGTACTACACGAATATGTAATAAAATGGGGGTTCCTATTTTAAAAAACGCAGTTGATATCCGTTTGACCTATGGCAGCGCCATCTAACGGGCCAACCATAGAGCCATCTGGTTTCCCCCTCCAAGCTATACGAGTTTCTTTCTTTGTAGTTTTTTCGTTCGCTACTTATTTCGTGAGATATTTGGCTCGGTCACTATCAATGGACCACCCTGTATACGCTCAGTAGAGCAATCCGGTGACAGAATAGTATATAATAGCGTAACTGTACCAGTTCTTCTGCTGTGACCAGGCTGTGGGACACACTAATGCTTTAAACAGCCTCCTAGCCAACAACGGTCACCGCTGTTTGTGACCACCAGTGCAAGCTGCCCCTCAGTACCCTCGCCGCACTGGTACTCAGCGACCATGCCGGCTCCTCATCATCACAGCGGACAACTCGCCCTCAGTGCGCCGCCCGCTCGCTCTCTCATTCTGCCAAGAGCCGCGTGGCCTGCTACCTCGCTGATATCCTCGCAACACGGCCGAACCTGAGATGTTGTATTTTCACACCACCACATCTCGTCACATAAAACGCTGATTTGAATAATGAAAGAGGCCAAGAGCCATTTATTTGTCAATGTATAATAAATAACTACGCATTGTAATGAAGTATTTTGACGATTTACAAGGAGAAATGAATCCAGCACCACTGGCGCGCCTAAGAAACTATAGACTAATTCAACGCGCATGTAGAAACATCGACATTAAGCACAAACTCTGAAGATATTTGAATATTACGAAAAAACAAGCGCGCAACCCGTCGTCCGCTGCCGGATGATATCTCTTTTTATCTCCTGTATAATACGGACGCACCATTACATAGCCGTCATTATAAGATTTGTAATTTGTTTAAATCTATTGATAAATACTGTTATTTTGTTGCATGTGAGACTAGTATGTGTGAAAAACACAGAGGGGTTAATGAATGGACATTTCTACGTGATTTATAAACTTTTATGGACATAACAAACCACTCAGGCTCTGTCTTTGTTATTGACGTAAGCGTTGACATGTTATATGTGTTTCAAATCCCAGCTCGTTAGTATAGTGTCAATTACTCTAAATTTGTGTTTCCTTTAGTTGTTGGACCACCTTAATCATTTACTTTCTATGTGCCAAGTTTTTTTTTTTTTTTTTTTTCTCAGATCCAACCGTGTCCGGCGTGTCATTGTGTGGACAGAGCTGCCGAGGCCGACGTTAACATACTACTTTTATCCCCCCCCTTTGTAATATTTTTCAAACTCTGTTGGAAACTGGCCTTTAGGTACATTTTCAGTGCGAGTGACGTCCGGGAATTTCTTAGCAAACTTCACTTATCAAATCGTACATGGCTCGCACGAAGCCTCTCTGTTTCACAATGGTATGCGGCACCTCCTAACGGGAAAGGGAGCCATGCGAGTATATGTTGCTTCCACTTCTAAATCTGATGCTTAATAATAATAAAAATAACAATATTTCCTTACATCATAAACCAAACTTTAAGAAGGCGAGAGCAACGGACGCGCCGCATGTGCTTAAATAGTCTTCTAGTCAAAGACCCTCAAACCAACGTCTCTGACTTGAAGAATAAATCACGGACGACTATTCTCGTAGCGAAGCCAGCACACACGGCTAATTAAAGAATGGATTTCAGCGGGAGATGATAAATGCTTCTTTTCATTCCTTATCATAACTCTCTGTAGATTCGTAAACCACCTCCTATTAGAATTGAGAGAGGCATGGCTAAACGCGGTTATGCTTGTGTGGCTGTAAACGCGAGAATGAAGTTCTCTATTTCTGTCATTAGCAACCTGGAATTATAAAAGGTTGAATTAAATGAGGTGATAGTAGTAGGTTATGCACATCATCAGATTTCACATATGATTATTGTTTTTCCAGTGCTGACATTTAACATGTTTTGCAAATTCTTTATGTAAACAAGGATTACGTAATGAGTTTAAAAGTTAAAGGAAGTAATAGCTCATCATAGAAGTTGTAAACATGAATGATTTGTTAATGAGGAGTATTAATATGAAATAACTTATCACTGAAGTGTTGCTTTATGAATTTTAAAGCCGAAAAATATGCATGTATGTATGTATATATTGTATGTAAATATTGTTATGCAAACACCGAAAATGATGTGACAAATTTGTATATGAACTTCTATGTAAGTGAAATGTTTTAGACCTCAGCTAATATTAAAATAACATTTATGTGCAGTTCTAAGCAGCAAATTTACCTCATATTCTAATTTCCTTATGTAAGTCATGCAATCTTTTACGCATTTGTATAAAGACATGAAAGGTATTTAACATATGTGAAATAAAAGGGGGCTTCAAGAAAAACTGTCTACATGTCATATGTTTAGCGTGTATTAAATGAAGAATACACACTCTTGTGAAACAGTGATCAAACTTGTTTGTGTCTACAATGACAAAAACATTCTAAGTGCCCTTTGTAGCGGCGTTGGACGACGAACTTTACTAGGAAGGAAGAATTAAAGCGAGTAATATGTGGACTTATGTGGAATATGGTGAGCTGTCGACATGGTGCCAATGATACACGATGGCCTTTTGGACATTGAAACATGCGGTGGACGACGAGGACTTTATGGCCTCTCCGACGCGGCGTCGAACTTTTTAACCAAACGCACATCAAAGTGCTCTCATCCTACGGAGCTACCCTGTGGACACTATAACGATGTGCAGTTCGTCGTCATCTAAAAAGTTATACACCCGAGGCTGAACTGCTCTCCATAGTAGCACCGATGGTACTCCAAGGCACTCGCGCAACGAAAGCCACTTAACGTGTGGCGGTTACATCTCAAAATTGGAGCGAAAGATTCTAATCCAAACATACCCTTTGTGGAGTCACTATCTCCCATAAACTCAACTTTTGAAGATTTGTAAATTTAACGTAAATTAATTGGAATATAAACAAGGGTGACACGCGCAGGGGATAAATGAAACATAAACGTGGCAACAAATAAAGGGATTTGATCCCCAGGCAGGCCAAAATGTAGTTGAAGTGGTACTGTCAAATGAAATTTGATTATTTATGTCATGTATGTTTGTAAAATGCACCACTACCGTATACTGTCGCCAGTAATCATGGACGACACCAGTTAGCCTTCTGCCGCCAAGCAGTGTGTCAGCAGTACCCAAGTAGCAGCATTACTGCGTTTACTAGGCAGTCTTGTATTTTAATAACCGTTTAAATTTTGTGTCGAACTGTTTGTGCTCTCTGTAGATTAGTTCAGACCTTCTTTGCACAACAGTATTTAGCATGGATAAGGACTGCGACTGCTGTGTTTGGATGCGGGCTGAGTTGGCATCCCTTCGCTCCCAGCTTCGGGCAGTGTTGGCTTCGGTCACACAGCTTGAGGTTGTTGCCAATGGGCATCACTGTGCGGGTCCAGACGGGGGTTTGTCGGGGATGGCCAGCTCGTCCCACGCATCCCCCGATCGGATTACGGCTGTGGCTTCCAGAGATTCTGTCCACATTGAGGCTGACCCCTCACCCATGGTAGAGTGGGAGGTGTGGCAGGGGGCGAAAGACATTCCAGAAGGCTGAACGGAAGGCCTCTCCAGTTTGTCTGAACCGGTTTCAGGCTCTGTCTCCAGCTGATACTGATCTTCGGCCGGACTTGACTGCTTGTCCTGTTCCAGAGGTTGCCCCTCAGTCTGCAAGATCTGGACGGTCACAGAGGGTGGGCTTAATGGTAGTTGGGAGCTCCACCGTCAGGTGCGTAATGGGGCCCCTTAGGGACATGGCTACAAGGGAGGGGAAGAAAACCAAAGTGCACTCCGTGTGCATGCCGGGGGGAGTCATTCCAGATGTGAAAAGGGTCCTTCCAGATGCCATGAAGGGTACAGGGTACACCGATCTGCAGGTGGTTGCTCATGTCAGCACCAATGATGTATGTCACTATGGATTGAAGGAAATCCTCTCTGGCTTCCGGCGGCTATCTGATTTGGTGAAGACTGCCAGTCTCACTGGCGGGATGAAAGCAGACCTCACCGTCAGCAGCATCGTCGACAGGACTGACTGCGGACCTTTAGTACAGAGCCGATTGGAGGGTCTGAATCAGAGACTGAGACGGTTCTGCGACTGTGTGGGCTGCAGATTCCTCGACTTGCGCCATAGGGTGGTGGGGTTTAGGGTTCCGCTGGATAGGTCAGGAGTCCACTACACACAGCAGGCGGCTACACGGGTAGCAGGGCTTCTGTGTCGTGGACTGGAAGTTTTTTAGGTTAGCCGGCCTCGGGCAAGTACAGAAAGGACAACAGCCTCAAAGGGTGGGGGGAAAAGTCAGGACATGCGGGGACCAAGCAGCAATCGGTATTGTAAATGTAAACTGTCGAAGCTGCGTTGGTAAAGTGCCGGAACTTCAAGCGCTGATAGAAAGCGCCGAAGCTGAAATCGTTATAGGTATGGAAAGCTGGCTGAAGCCAGAGATAAATTCTGCCGAAATTTTTACAAAGGCACAGACGGTGTTTAGAAAGGATAGATTGCATGCAACCGGTGGTGGCGTGTTTGTCACTGTTAGTAGTAGTTTATCCTGCAGTGAAACAGAAGTGGATAGTTCCTGGGAATTATTATGGGTAGAGGTTATACTCAACAACCGAGCTAGGTTAATAATGGCTCCTTTTACCGACCTCCAGACTCAGCAGTATTAGTGGCAGAACAACTGAGAGAAAATCTGGAATACATTTCACATACATTTCCTCAGCATGTTATAGTCTTAGGTGGAGATTTCAATGTACCAGATGTAGACTGGGACACCCAAATGTTTAGGACGGGTGGTAGGGACAGAGGATCGAGTGACATTACACTAAGTGCACTATCCGAAAATTACCTCGAGCAATTAAATAGAGAACTGACTTGTGGAGATAACATCTTGGATCTACTGATAACAAACAGACCCGAACTTTTCGACTCTGTAAGCGCAGAACAGGGAATCAGTGATCATAAGCCCGTTGCAGCGTCCCTGAATATGGAACTAAATAGGAATATAAAAAAGAGAGGAAGGTTTATCTGTTTAGCAAGAGTAATAGGAAGCAGATTTCAGACTACCTAACAGATCAAAACGAAAATTTATGTGCCGACACTGATAATGTTGAGTGTTTATGGAAAAATTCAAGGTAATCGTAAAATGCGTTTTAGACAGGTACGTGGCGAGTAAAACTGTGAGCGACGGGAAAGACCCACCGTGGTTCAACAACAAAGTTAGGAAACTACTGCGAAAGCTAAGAGAGCTTCACTGCAAATTTAATGCAGCCAAAACCTCTCAGACAAACAGAAGATAACCGATGTCAAAGTTAGCGTAAGGAGGGCTATACGTGAAGCGTTCAGTGAATTCGAAAGTAAAATTCTATGTACCGACTTGACAGAAAATCCTAGGAAGTTCTGGTCTTGCGTTAAATCAGTAAGTGGATCGATACAGCATATCCAGACACTCTGGCATGATAATGGCATTGAAACAGAGGATGACATGCGCAAAGCTGAAATACTAAACACCTTTCCTTCTCTAAATCCTCGCACGAACGAAAAAATGGCTGACAACGAAATAAGTGTCCAAGGGATAAAAAAGCATCTGAAATCACTCAACAGAGGAAAGTCCACTGGATCTGACGGGAAACCAATTCGATACTACACAGAGTACGCGAAATAGCTTGCCCCCCTTCTAACAGCCGTGTACCGCAAGCCTCTAGAGGAACGGAAGGTTCCAAACGATTGGAAGAGAGCACAGGTAGTTCCAGTTTTCAAGAAGGGTCGTCGAGCAGATGCGCTAAACTATAGGCCTGTATCTCTGTCATCGATTTGTTGTAGAATTTTAGAACATGTTTTTTGCTCGCGAATCATGTCATTTCTGGAAACCCAGAATCTACTCTGCAGGAATCAACATGGATTCCAGAAACAGCGATCGTGTGAGACCAAACTCGCTTTATTTGTTCATGAGACCCAGAAAATATTAGATACAGGCTCCCAGGTAGATGCCATTTTCCTTGACTCCCGGAAGGCGTTCGATACAGTTCCGCACTGCCGCCTGATAAACAAAGTAAGAGCCTACGGAATATTAGACCAGCTGTGTGGCTAGATTGAAGAGTGTTTAGTAAACAGCACACAGCATGTTGTTCTCAATGGAGAGACGTCTACAGACATTAAAGTACCCTCTGGCGTGACACAAGGGAATATTATGGGACCATAGCTTTTCACAATCTATATAAATGACCTAGTAGATAGTGTCGGAAGTTCCATGCGGCTTTTCGCGGATGATGCTGTAGTATACAGAGAAGTTGCAGCATTAGAAAATTGCAGCGAAATGCAGGAAGATCTGCAGCGGATAGGCACTTGGTGCAGGGAGTGACAACTGACCCTTAACATAGACAAATGTAATGTATTGCGAATACATGGAAAGAAGGGTCCTTTATTGTATGATTATATGATAGCGGAACAAACACTGGTAGCAGTTACTTCTGTAAAATATCTGAGAGTATGCGTACGGAATGATTTGAAGTGGAATGATCGTATAAAATTAATTGTTGGTAAGGCGAGTGCCAAGTTGAGATTCATTAGGAGAGTCCTTAGAAAATGTAGTCCATCAACAAAGGAGTTGGCTTACAAAACACTCGTTCAACCTATTCACTCATCAGTGTGGGATACGTACCAGGCCTAGTTGACAGTGGTGACAGAGAAGATCCAAAGAAGAGCGAAGAGTTTCGTCACAGGGTTATTGGTAAGCGTAATAGTGTTACTGAGATGTTTAGCAAACTCAAGTGGCAGACTCTGCAAGAGAGGCGCTCTGCATCGCGGTGTAGCTTGCTGTCCAGGTTTCGAGAGGGTGCGTTTCTGGATGAGGTATCGAATATATTGCTTCCTCCTACTTATACCTCCCGAGGATATCACGAATGTAAAATTAGATAGATTCGAGCGCGCACCGAGGCTTTTCGGCAGTCGTTCTTCCCGCGAACCATACGCGACTGGAACAGGAAAGGGAGGTAATGATAGTGGCACATAAAGTACCCTCCGCTTGCAGAGTATAAATGTAGATGTAGATGTAGATACAGTAGGGGCGCAGTTCCGAAGACTTTATTTCGGTTCAGCCATAAAGTATATGTCATTTAATAAGTATCGCAGCACTGTGCAGAGCAAAGATGGAATATAAATATGTCAACGCCGAAAAGAGAGATTTACGGGAGGAAACATTAACAAATACCTATATTTCAATATTTCATTAAGCCGATATCAAATTTTTCACTCTTCAACTCTCTGTCTCTTCCCGTCCGTGATTCTGTGTGGACGTGTTGCCTATGTGTCGGACAGCTATGTGTATTTGTGTAAAATCTTTTTACAATATATCCTGTGGAAAGTGAGGCAGTTTGTTTCATTTCTAAATTACTGATCCTGGGAATAAGAAGTGCAATAGTATCGAAGGAAATTGACGGAGATCCGAAATGTGAAATAACTTGGGTGAAGGTCACGGTTAAAGCAGGCTCAGACATGGTAATTGGATGTCTCTAGGGCCCCCTGGCTCAGCAGCTGTTGTGGCTGAGCACCTGAAGGATAATTTGGATAATATTTCGAGTAGATTTCCCCACCATGTTATAGTTCTGGGCGGAGATTTTAATTTGCCGGATATGGGAGACTAAAACGTTCATAACGGGTGGCAGGGACAAAGAATCCAGTGACATTTTTTTTAAGTGCTTTATCTGAAAACTACCTTGAGCAGTTAAACAGAGAACCGACTCGTGGCGATAACATATTAGACCTTCTGGTGACAAACAGACCCGAACTATTTGAAACAGTTAACGCAGAACAGGGAATCAGCGATCATAAAGCGGTTACTGCATCGATGATTTCAGCCGCAAATAGAAATATTAAAAAAGGTAGGAAGATATTTCTGTTTAGCAAAAGTGACAAAAAGCAGATTACAGAGTACCTGACGGCTCAACACAAAAGTTTTGTCTCAAGTACAGATAGTGTTGAGGATCAGTGGACAAAGTTCAAAACCATCGTACAATATGCGTTAGATGAGTATGTGCCAAGCAAGGTCGTAAGAGATGGAAAAGAGCCACCGTGGTATAACAACCGAGTTAGGAAACTGCTGCGGAAGCAAAGGGAACTTCACAGCAAACATAAACATAGCCAAAGCCTGGCAAATAATGAATTCGAAAGTAAAGTTCTATATACTGACTTGGCAGAAGATCCTAAGAAATTTTGGTCTTATGTCAAAGCGGTAGGTGGATCAAAACAAAATGTCCAGACACTCTGTGACCAAAATGGTGCTAAAACAGAGGATGACAGACTAAAGGCCGAAATACTAAATGTCTTTTTCCAAAGCTATTTCACAGAGGAAGACTGCACTGTAGTTCCTTCTCTAGATTGTCGCACAGATGACAAAATGGTAGATATCGAAATAGACGACAGAGGGATAGAGAAACAATTAAAATCGCTCAAAAGAGGAAAGGCCGTTGGACCCGATGGGATACCAGTCCGATTTTACACAGAGTACGCGAAGGAACTTGCCCCACTTCTTGCAGCGGTGTACCATAGGTCTCTAGAAGAGCGTAGCGTTCCAAAGGATTGGTAAAGGGCACAGGTCATCCCCGTTTTCAGGAAGCTGCGTCGAACAGATGTGCAGAACTATATACCTGTATCTCTAACGTCGTTCTGTTGTAGAATTTTGGAACACGTATTCTGTTCGAGTATAATGACTTTTCTGGAGACTAGAAATGTACTCTGTAGGATTCAGCATGGGTTTCGAAAAAGACGGTCGTGTGAAACCCAGCTCGCGCTATTCGTCCACGAGACTCAGAGAGCCATAGACATGGGTTCCCAGGTAGATGCTGTGTTTCTTGACTTCCGCAAGGCGTTCGATACAGTTCCCCACAGTTGTTTAATGAACAAAGTAAGAGCATATGGACTATCAGGCCAGTTGTGTGATTGGATTGAAGAGTTCCTAGGTAACAGAACTCAGCATGTCATTCTCAATGGAGAGAAGTCTTTCGAAGTAAGAGTGATTTCAGGTGTGCCGCAGGTGAGTGTCGTAGGACCGTTGCTATTCACAATATACATAAATGACCTTGTGGATGACATCGGAAGTTCACTGAGGCTTTTTGCAAATGATGCTGTGGTGTATCGAGAGGTTGTAACAATGGAAAATTGTACTGAAATGCAGGAAGATCTGCAGCGAATTGACGCATGGTGCAAGGAATGGCAATTGAGTCTCAATGTAGACGAGTGTAATGCGGTGCGAATACATAGAAAGATAGATCCCTTATCATTTAGCTACAAAATAGCAGGTCAGCAACTGGAAGTAGTTAATTCCATAAATTATCTGGGAGTACGCATTAGGAATGATTTAAAATGGAATGATCATATAAAGTTGATCGTCGCTAAAGCAGATGCGAGACTGAGATTCATTGCAAGAATTCTAAAGAAATGCAACCCGAAAACAAAGGAAGTAGGTTACAGTACGCTTGTTCGCCCACTGCTTGAATACTGCTCAACAGTGTGGGATCCGTACCAGATAGGGTTGATAGAAGAGATAGAGAAGATCCAACGGAGAGCAGCGCGCTTCGTTACAGGATCATTTAGCAATCGCGAAAGCGTTACGGAGATGATAGATAAACTCTAGTGGAAGATTCTGCAGGAGAGACGCTCCATAGCTCGGTGCAGGCTTCTATTAAAGTTTCGAGAACATACCTTCACCTAAGAGTCAAGCAGTATATTGCTCCCTCCTACGTATATCTCGCGAAGAGACCATGAGGATAAAATCAGAGAGATTAGAGCCCACACAGAAGCATACCGACAATCCTTCTTTCCACGAACAATACGAGACTGGAATAGAAGGGAGAACCGATAGAGGTACTCAGGGTACCCTCCGCCACACACCGTCAGGTGGCTTGCGGAGTATGGATGTAGATGTAGATGTAGAAATGATGCCTGGATGCACCACAGTCTGCAATCTTCGAGTATAACGACGACCTCATTTATGATTGTTTTATACTGCATTCTTTGTCACGGCGATGGACGACGTTTCCTTTTCACAGAGAAAGAAGAGGTAAATATCATTCTGTTAAAAGGAGAATTAATATATTTATTAATTACACTGTCTCAGTGGAAATGGTAGCGAGACACTGTGGTGGGCACTTCGGTATAATCCACATTATTCGCACCTTCCTTACGGCGCCGGTACTTAAATGAACAGTATATCTTGTAATAAAGTGAACAAATATTCTACATGTTGCAATTTCCGTTCATTCCCCTCTATGAGCTGTACTGACCATAGATTTTCGGCAGGCAAACAGGTCTCAGACATTTTTCACAAGTTGACCAATTACGATTATCCTTTATTGATCATTAGTGTATGTGAACGAACGATAAGAGACGATAATGCAAAACTGAAATCAAAACGTTGCTGTGTTCTCTGCTGCCATCAAAAATGAAGACGAGTATTGCAATAACACACACACACACACACACACACACACACACACACACACACACACACACACACACACAGGAAATGCAATACGAATGTATGATTTAGACTATTGTTTAATGTTTTGACATGTTTCCTCAAAAAGTGTGCACCATACTTCAAACTGCATGAATTCGAGATAATTGGTAAATATTTCCCTCATAATCATGAGTTTAACTTAGTCAGTTGGTAGGTCATATGTCAATATGGGTATGTGAGTAGTGAGCCGTTTTTACTAGACTATTTACCTCCAACTGGCAATTTTAAAAGTTTATAAACAGATGAAATTGTGTGTATGGCATTTATTTAATTGCAAAGAGCTAGGAGAGCAATCCAATGTATGTTTGAAAACTGCTTACTGATGTATTGGAAAACTATCATAGCCTCTTTTTGAAACATATGAACTGGAACCTGCTCGTTACTTTACTTCACCAGCTGGATATAGGAAGCTCTACTGAAATTTATTAGTGGAGAATTACAGCTTGTTACTGCCGTAGAAGAACTTCAGTTTATTGAAAGAGACATTCGAGGCTGTTCATTGGTCACGCGGACAACATATTGTTGCAAACAATAGGTACGTGATTAGTTATGATGGGAAAACTGACAAATATTACAGTAGATATTTTAATGTGAATGAGCTGTACAGTTGAGCAATGATGCAATATCTTCCAGTACCCAATTTTGTATGTGTCCAGAAAGTGCTGAAACTTCTGATGTGAAAAACATATCAGATGATTTTGACATATCCTGAGACTATTTACGACTTTCATGCTGATTTATCTTTATGTCCTGTAAAATGGCACGACAATCTGGTTGTAACAAACTAAAGAAATTTATTCCTACTTTGTTCCATAAGAGAAACCGTGTTGCCTGCTACAGAAATCTAAAACAATGCTTGCATCATAAATTGATATTAAAAAAGCTGACGGAATTTTTCATTTTGACAAACACCCAGGATGAAGCCATACAATGAGATTAATGCACAGAAATAAAGAAGTGCAAGCAATGATTCCGAGAAGAATTTTGTTCATACTTATAAATACTAGTGTTTTGGTAGAACCATGAAGAATACACGAAAAATGAGAGTTATAAAACCAGTGACATCCTGGGAAGGTAGATGTGGAGCAGCTGCATTGATTGCAAAACCGAATTTTCAAAGAAGTGTTATTTTTAAAGAAAATATATTTCGTATTGAATTATGCAGACGTGTGTTTCGTCGAACTTCCGACAGCAATTTGTACAGCGGTTTAGGAGCGGGATGGGTTGTGAACACCGTAAGGGAGGCCAATTTGAAACGAAAAGGGAGACTTACTGGAAACTCAAGACATATTCTACAGTTACGGTATGCAGCAGGGGCTTTCCCTGTATAACGAGGAACAGGGAATGGAAGAGTAGGTGGCTTACGCTCAGTGAGGCTGGTGACACTCGGTGACCAGGGACAGTGTCGGATGCCACTAGGTCGTCCTCTCTGGCTGAAGTCTCGAAACCATGAGAGTGTGCTCTTTTCGATGGCTGGAACGGAAGAGAGGGAAAAACTGCTCTCTTTCCCCGTGATCCTCAAGCGGCCACATACATGACGCACCTTAAAAGCTCCCCATTGGATAAACAGTGCTTTGGAGTCGCCAGTTTATTCAACAGAGACGCTTGGAAACTGGCGTGATGTCGTATTCAGCAACTTTTAATGCAGTGAATCCCCTCTAGACGGCAAGAGCTGGCGGGTTCATAGTCACTTGTGAAGTTCGTCTGCGATAACATTTGCAATTAATGGCCCACATCTTGGAATAAATATTTTTGAAATGAATCTCCTCAGTCTGGACCGTTACCCTTCGGCAAGAAGTCGTGTCTCACAATCTTTACAGAAGGACGTGAATACTTCCTGGAAAAGTTGTTGGTTCTTATAGGGGACTTAAAAACGAGGGAGGAATCTGTTACAATAGTTTTGACAGTGTTGGCATGGATAAGGGCTTTTCCAATTTAGTGAGGTAAGCAAATAACAAGAAATACCAGATGCCCAGTTCGTGCTCCAAATACATCTTTAGTCAATAAGATTGTTCATAGTGATTTAAATCGTGTCAAAACTGTAAAATAATGATGAAAATAAGTTTAATGTGGAGAACGTCACGTTAATCGATTGACTAACAATTTTGAATGGCATGTTAGATATCAACTTAGATTTTTTTATCCTTTCAAGTAACAGCCACAGCAGAATTCATATCTTAAAATAAATGAAGCTAAAGTCATGCCAGAGAGCGTCACAAAAACGAAATGAACTACTATGTATTTTTTTACAGAAAAAATTCTGTTAATAGTTTACTGTTACAATACTTAACTCGGTGTAATAAAAGAGTAGATGTGGGCCAAGCTGGTTCAGTACTTATTTTACATGTGCCCCTAGACATGGTAGATTGGCAAAATACTTCAACATGATACAAAATATTAACGTGTATTAAAATATTTTACAGATACAGTTAACATCAGTGAAACTCATAAGTTAAGGGTAGCACGACTACCAACTAGCTACACAATATAAAATCATTGGTAAATAAAGAAACCTTACATGCTACATGCAAAATACTATTCAGTGAGTAAGTAGGAGAAATATGGATTGATAAGGCTAACTGGGCACAAGAGGAACAAGATAAATTAAATAACTTAGGAAGGTTACATATCTGATAACAGCATCAGTAAGGAATGTAAACTAACTTTTAAATTTTTATACTTGTTCCATACAAGCACCTAGACGATCTTCAACGATTAGAAAATGAAATAATCTTCCTAGTGTATAGTCTACATATCGTTCTCACTGCTGAACTAATAATAATGTAGTACTAGATGTACACTGGTGGGTGCTGACCACCTGGAATAAACTTAACAGCACAACACTTACGATTCCTCACGACTTGTTCGGAATGCACTAGTCTGTGTTCTAATTTTACAAAAGCTGAAAATGTTAAAACACCTGAGCTGTATAAGAAACTTAATTGGGTAACTCTAACCAACAAAATATAGAATAATAATAGCAGAAATAAGTAATGGAGTCATCTAATTGCAACTAGGAAAAGCATTAATCAATCATATTTTTTATGCCTATGAAGAGTGTCTTAAAATTATAAACGCCAAAGGATAATTCTTACAGACACACTCTTCAAACTGAATTCAAATCAATAATACACCTCTGCTATAGCGGGCAATCCGAAAATCTTCCACTCAAGCCTTTCCACAGAATTTAGCTACAGCTTATGCAACGTTAGAGAAGGACTACTTACCATAGAAAGGTGAAAGAAAAGATATATCTGTACAATTAAAACATTTTAAATTACTCATGGTGTAACACTTCTTGTAGATAATGCAAGGGCTGCGCAAATACTAATAAATGAGCACAAAAGTTTATTCTAACTAACATGGCAGTTCGTCGCACTTGAGTACATTATTAGAGAAATGACATATTAGAGGTGATCAGTTTGTAGTATGCCTGTTATAAAGCAGCCAGATATATTAAGAAAGTGTAGTGATAAGTTTGTTGCCCGTTGGTAAAAACAACCTCACTAGCGTTTCATTACATGAAGTGACAAAAAAAGATAAGAAATGAATACTCTATGAAATAGTACAAGATTTATGGCAGAGACAATTTTCACACAAGATATGTGAAATGCTAATCAGCTGTAAATGTTCTTCTTTAGTATGATTTCTCGGCACCAATAGTGTACGTAGAAGTGGAACCATTTGTCTGCATCTGAACATCCGTTAATTCAAGAAGACAGTTTACCGCAAAGCAGTTCTGTCTCCATAAATTTCCATAGTTAACATTAGGGCACTGAAAGTCTGCATACGAGGGTTAGTCAATTATTCTCCGCAATTTGATTATATTTTCGTTTATTTTGGTAGTACTGTCTTTTTATGTGCTTTGTATATTTGTTGTTACAGCTTTCCAATTTCCAAGCTTCTAGGTTAGTTCCGTTATTGCTGCCGTGCTGTTAATCATGGCTACTCCGCTATCTATTTGCACCAAAGAAGATCAACGTTCAGTAATCCGTTTTTTGTGGTAAGAAGTAGTATCAGGGGCCGAAATTCATCTAAGACTTTCGGTACAGCACGGGAACAGTGTTTTGCCAAAACGGAATGTCTACAAATGGATTGAAAAAATTCCGAAATGGTCACACAAGTGTTACGCACGATGAAGGAGCCGGACGACCTTTTACTGCCACAAACGAAGAAACCATTGTGCGTTCACATGAAATGATTCTCTTAGACAGACGATTAACTATTGATGAAGAGGCACACCGTCTGCAATTAGTCACGGTTCTGCCTACGAAATCATCCACAACAGACTTGGGTTTCATAAAGTATGTGCAAGATGGGTCCCACAACAATTCACATAGTTGCGTAAACAAATGCGCTTGGACATCTGCAAGAAACGTTTCGATCGCTATGGTAACGAAGGGAACAACTTCTTAGACAGGATCATTACTGGTGACGAAACATGGATCCATCATTATGCGCCGCAGAGTAAACGGCAGAGTATGAAATGGAAGCATATAAATTCGCCGTGCAAGAAAAAGTTCTAGACCCAACCGTCTGCGGGAAAACTGATGCTTACGGTTTTTTGGGACGCACAAGGTCCAGTAGTGGAACATTATGGGGAAAGGGTCACAACAATGAACAGTGTACGTGTCAGCGAGATGCTTACTGCGAGGCTAAAGCACTCAATTCGAAGCAAACGCCGAGGATTGCTGTCAAATGTGTTGTGTTGTTGCACGACAATGCCCGTCCGCATACTGCTGCCCACACTGCTGAAACGCTCCTGAAACTCAAATTTTAGGTACGAGATCTTCCTCCTTACAGTCCTGATCTTGCCCCTTCTCACTATCACTTGTTTGGTTCCCTCAAACAGGCATTAAGGGGCCGTCGATTTGTCTCGAACTAAGCAGTGAAAGAAGCGATGCATTCCTGGCTCGCGGCTCAACCGAGAATCTTCTTTTATGAGGGCATCAAGAAGCTTGTATAACGATGGTCCAAGTGCTTTGAAACGCAATGAGACAATGTCGAAAAATGATGTTCCTTTAAGTTTAGTATTTGATTACAATAAAGTTTTATAATTACTTTGAGGATAATAATTGACTCACCCTCACACAATTCTCATCCTATATGCTGGGAACGATTTCAGTCAAATTTTATACGCTTATTAGTTATAATGTGGAAATAAATACTATAGGGGTTGTAACTAACAGCCTCCTATTGGTACGAGTGTGATAACGTGAAGAGAGAAGGGGGGATGAGGAAATGGACAGACAACGAGGTGGAAGGAGGATATAGGCAAGGGGGAGGGGGGAGATAGGCAGAGATGGAAGGAGTGGATATGGACAGAGTTAGAAGGGGGCGAATGGACAGAGGAGTAGGAGGAAATTGACAGAGGAAGGAAAACGAGGAGATGGACACAGAAAGGTGAGAGGAGAGGATGGACACAGAAAGGAAGTGGGAGGAGATAAACAGTGGGAAGGTTGGGGAGATAAACATTGACGCTGGGCATGAGGAGATGGACAGAGAGAGGAGGAGATTGACAAAAAGAGTGGGAGGGTAAGATGGAATTAGAGGGGAGCAGAGGAGATGAAGAGAGGGGGAAGGAGCAGATGAGCAAAGGGGAGATTAGCAAACTGACAGAGAGATGGTGGAGGAGGAGATGGACAGAGAGTGTGTGATGGAAGAGTGGACAGTGAGATGGGATGGTGGAGGTGGAGAGAGAGAAGGACTAATAGAAGACTAGAATAAACACATACGCTGCCAATGCTGGTCAGCTAGTAGGGTATACCAGTAGTTTGGTGTGTATTGTGTGCTGCAGTGTATTTCTTATCTTGGTTTTTAGCATCACTGTTGTTGAAGTATTAATTTTATGTTGATTTCTTGTACCAAATTTTCATGTTTAGTTGATGGCGGGGCCGTGAAAATGTGAGAAGTTTTTCGATGCGTATTTTAGAGTGTTATGTGTTAATATGACTCCAGGGTAAAGTTTCCAGCTATCTCGAGAACTTACTGATGTGCATTTTGCAGAATGCGTCCACAGATAATTCTACCTCCGTTCCACTAAACGGCACCTAGCTGAGAATCAATATGGGAGAGGCTTCAAGATTTAAACCTCCAGGGTGTGTCTTTTTGTTTCAAGACCAGACGCAGACGTGATATCAGCATTAGGTTTTGGAAAAGAAGTCCATAAAGTTCTTCAATCACGGTAATGTCTACCAGAATGCTTGGATGATTAGGCGACTGCGGTCAGTATCGAAAATGCCATCTACTGCTGCCAAAAGCTTTATATTGCGCTTTGATCTACCTCTGCCGGCCCTTTCCCTTCTTTCTGTGTCCCACAAAATCCTTTCTCCCAACCTTTTCCGTCTACGTCTTTTCTCTGTAAGTGTGAAGTAGTTGCCTGACGACTAATCAACTTGACACATATACCATCGATAATGAAAGCCGTATGAGAATTAAAACCTTGATAGTTAAATACCACTGGAACTCGATATAGATTAGAGTACCGTGCCCACCGCGTGAAGCAAGGATGGATTGCGTTAGAGTTTTCCGATAGCACCCAGGGAGACAGCTATCTAAGCACATAATATGGAGATATACCCATACGAGGTATGCGAGATCGGTCATAGGGAAGTGATGCAAGGATTAAATTACTGTAGATGTAGGTAAAAGTTGAATTTTTCCACACCATGAGATGGATCACTGTCTATGATGCATAATAGCCAGATTCAGCCGATTTCTACCTGAGCCCCATCAGAGGCTAGTACTCAGCTTTCAAAGCAACTACAGAACGTAATACAATGTACATGTGGTTGTAACACAGTATTTGGTAGTGAGTATGTCTCCAGTACCATGCAGTAAGTTTATGTGTGATTATATAGCCTATGAAAGGAGCAATTGCACTAATACTGAATAACAGGAAACCCACTCTTTATCAGCAATACGTAACGAGTTCCACCACAAATAACATCTTTCAGTATCTGTGAGTAATTATTCTGATCCTAATCTCTCAACTGAATAAAGCCTGCCACGTTTACTCTACTCCTATTGCTTACAGGTGTTTTACCTAATGAATGGAAACGATTGGAAGTTTATTTTTTGTGCAGTACCCAGTGACTAATTGATAATCTTGGTAAACCATCTGTAAGAACTGTTATCTGTTATTGGTCAGTGAAGCTATTTAGCTGGTTCCCATAGTTTTCTTACGGAAGACTAAGTTTTCTTTTGAGGGACTGCATCGGAAGTAAGTGTTTAAAACCGCATCCAGTCACATATGAAACAAATGCTGACATTTTATTACATTAAAATTGGTTTTGGGGCATTAATAATAATGGGCAGGATTTGAAACTGATTACCGTTCAGTTCATTTTGCTTACGTGTTCTTGGTTTAATTTTGTGAGAAGTTATCTCTTAATGCAAGTTTCTATTCATCAGACCGTCCTAGTTGCACTTATCTCTCACATTTTGTGTAGGTTTTTATATCCCAAGGAACTGAACGAATGTGCCAAGTTCATATTTTACTGTCCTGACTCTGTGTTGTCAAACGTGCCCTCTGCTGGATTTATTATATTTGCTTCATGTCCATAACTTCACATGGACCATTTATATCTGAATTTTCAAATTACTTCATTGTAACCAATGTTACACTGCTCAGCTGCGGCAGCGATAACGAAACTAACCCAGCAGCTTGATAATCGCAAAGCTATAACAACAAGTAAACAAAGCATGCGTCATCAACGTAAAACGACAGTACTACCAAAATAAACAAAAGTATAACTAAATTGCGGATAATAATTAATTACCCTCGGATCAATGTCTTTGTCCATACGCCCATGACAACTATACTTCACTCATGTTTAACATGTTTCACACGAACATATACATATATTTCACCTGTATGTCCAGCGAGTCTCTCACTGCAGTTTCACTCGCACGCAGCTCAGTCTTTATGATGTGTGGCTGTACAAAGATATAATTTTGTAGTTACATCGAGTGGTACATGTGCCTTTGGTCTTCGAAATGTGCTATGAAATGAGTTGTAAGGAAGTAATAAATTAAAACTTTACGCATGATGCGGAAGTTTTTCTCTCATCTCAGTATTTGATGTAATTTTTCCTGAACTACATGACATGCAGTGACATGCTTTTGTAGGAACATTCAGCGGAAATGTCGATACTGCCTACCAAAGTGCTGCGAATAGAGTTATTGACAATGAACTAATAAATTTAATTTTTATATAAAAATCAGTAACAATAAACGAGGATTTTGTAAAATACGCTTAGATGGAAAATAATGATGGTTTTTAAAACTCTTTTGACGATTTTATATTACGGTTAAAATATAATCACTGATGAAAGTGAAACGGTGATGATAGGTGCTACATGTGAAAGTTGTCATGATCAAGGTACGATGACGAATATGACTAAGGGACCCTGTAAAACCGTGAGTGGTGACTAGAAGTCAGCACGGTGGATGAAGGTGGGAGGAGAAAAGGGGAGAATGATGTGCGGTGGATTTTTTGATTAGGGTTGGAAAGAGGGGTATACTTCGGGACGGATTTCATTGTTGGGGAGTGGGAATAGGTTAAAATTCCACAGGAGACGATAGATGAGGTATCAAGGTGCATAGAAGATGTAATATGGGTATATCGACGGAGCAGGCTGAGACTGTGACATGCCAACAGAAGAAGAAATCGCGCACGTGAGCAATAGCGCGGATACCCTCTTCGGTAGCGAGAGAGACACTTACTACGCCATCTGTTGGATGATGAACCAACAGCTTCGACGGACGCGCAGTCTTTCGGTCACTGTGTGTGCTGCCGCCGGCCGCTACAGAGCCATCTGTCGGGAGCCGCCTACCAACACAAGTGTCCGCGGCTGGCAAATGCCCGTCCTTGCCGCTATCGATAAGCGGATGAGAACCGTCGAAGTTGTTCGTTCATCGTCCGACAGATGGGTAGCTGTCACTCTCGCTACCGATAATGATGCCAATGCTATTGGTCACCGAATTTGACGCGCTCTCTATTAGGCGCTTTGTTTTCAGGCTGGTATAAACTGGAGATTTTGGTCACAGCCTCAGCAGTGCTTTCGCCGCACAGGAAGACGTCAGTCAGTAGCGAAAATGAAATGGGATTGTGGATGTTTTTCAAGGAATCCGACGCCTCGCCTGAGAACCGTACATACAAGTAGTCCGCAGGAAAAGCCTCTAGACACTCTGGCAGATACATTTATAAACGATTTAGAAAGCAGACTCTTCAGCAGATCCCAACAACTAATGAAAATGTATTTGCAACGTTATGTTGATGTTTCTATCGTATTATTGAACGGTAATGAAGCCGCATTTAACGATTTCGCTTACATTTTCAGTACCGTGCACACACAGATATCTTTCACTGTGGAAATGGAAACAAATGTCAATTTTAACTTTCTATATTCTTCATTCGTGTGGCCATTGTGTATATAGTTGCTTTTGCTTTATAATTCATAAGTGTATTTTTGATCCGTCGTTGCAACTACAAAAATGCGTGATTTTTTCACTAGACGCGTTTCGCTTTATTGAGGTAAAGCATCATCATCTGCAATTAAGTTATTTTGACTTTGATTTGCTTTATAGATCGAAAAACAGTTTGTTAAGAATAGGTTGCTTTGTACCTACGGTGATTTTTCGGCTGGTTTCTCGCTTATACCGGGAGATGCCGTCTGCTAGCACATCGTTGTTTTTCTGTGTTAGACACTGATAATTTTGGCTAATTTTTAGACGTTCTGCAGCGCTATGCAATTCTCACAACACACTTTTATGCACACCACTGTATTCTGTTTGTTTTTGTACTTCAAGTTCGATCCAAAAAGCAAATCGAAATGTAAATAACTTAATTACAGATCACTGATGAGGC
The DNA here is from genome assembly GCF_021461385.2 of Schistocerca piceifrons. NCBI lineage: Eukaryota > Metazoa > Arthropoda > Insecta > Orthoptera > Acrididae > Schistocerca > Schistocerca piceifrons. The sequence continues at coordinate 91,177,220 of NC_060144.1, read as the reverse complement.
TTTACCTTAATAAAGCGAAACGAGCCTGGTGAAAAAATCACGCATTTTTGTAGTTGCAACGACGGATCAAAAATACCCTCATGAATCAATTTCTTATGTTCGATATTGTGAATGTAACAAGAAAACATGAATTACCGATGTTTTAAAAATCTAAGAGCACCAATGCCACTATTAACGCACCATAATGCCATCCACAAAAGAATGAAAATGTTTACCTTCATGTGTTTTTTAATAGCATGTTAAAATTGCCATTACCTGATACTGAAGCACTGAAAGAACTTAACATCTTAACACAAGTGGCAATGAACAATTAATACAGAATCAGCTATTTGACAGGACTACACAGGAAATGAAAATACAGCAAGCGCCAAAGAAATCACTAGCGTGCAGAGAAAATGTTCATTGTTACTACATACTATGGTCGAATGTCAGAAGCTAGCATATCGTATAGAAACTAGAAAATCTAAAAATGGAAATGCAAAGGCTCAATTTAGATGTAGTAGGGGCCACTGAAGTGAATTGGAAAGAAGACAAGGATTTCTGGTTAGATGAGTGTAGGGTAATATCAACAGCAGCAGAAAATGGTATAACGTGATTAGGATTGGTTATGAATAGGAAGGTAGGACAGAGAGTGTGACACTGTGAACAGTTCAGTGATAGGGTTTTTCTTATCAGAATCGACAGCAAACCAACACCGACAACGATAGTTCAGGTACAGATGCCGACTTCCCAAGTGAAGATGAAGAGGTAGAGAAAGTATATGAGGATATCGAAAAGCTAATACACTACGTTAAGGGAGACAAAATCTAATAGTCATGGGAGACTGGAATGCATTGGTAGCGGTAAGAGTAGAAGAACAGGTTACACGAGAATATGGACTTGGGGCAAGGAATGAGAGAGGATAAATGCTGAGTTGTGTAACAAGTTTCAGCTAGAAACAGCGAATACTCACAGGACGAGGAGATATACTAGGAAAACGCCGGGTGATACGGAAAGATTTCAGTGAGATTCAGAAACCAGATACTGGATTGTAAGGCGTACCCAAGACCAGATATAGACTCGGATCTGAATGTAGTAGTGATGAAGAGGAGGCTGAAGTTTAAGACTTTAGTCAGGAAGAATCAATACGCAGAGAAGTGGGATACGGAAGAACTAAGGAATGACGAGATACGGTTGAAGCCCTGTAAGGCTATAGATACAGCAATAAGGAATACCTCCGTAGGCAGTAGAGTCGAAGAGGAATTGACATCTCTAAAAAGGGCCGACACAGAAGTTGGGAAGGAAAACATACGAACAAAGAAGGTAACTGCGAAGATACTGTGGGTAACAGAAGAAATACTTCAATTGATCGAAGAAAGGAGGAAGTACAAAATTGTTCCGGGAAACTCAGGAATACAGAAATACAAGTCGCTGAGGAATGAAATAAATAGCAAGTGCAGGGAAGCTAAGACGAAATGGCTGCAGGAAAAATGTAGACACATCGAAAAAGAAATGAGTGTCGGAAGAACAGACTCAGCATACAGGAAAGTCAAAACAACTTTCGGTGACATTAAAAGCAAGTGTGATAACATTAAGAGTGCAACAGGTATTCCACTGTTAAATGTAGAGGAGAGAACGGATAGGTGGAAAGAATACATTGAAAGCCTCTATGGGGAAAATTTGTCTGACGTGATAGAAGAAGAAACAAGGATCGATTTAGAAGAGATAGGGGATCCAGTATTAGAATCAGAATTTAAAAGAGCTTTGGAGGACTTACGGTCAAATAAGGCAGAAGGGATAGATAACATTCCATTAGAACTTCTAAAATCATTGGGGGAAGTGGCAAAAAGCGACTATTCGCGTTGGTGTGTAGAATGTATGAGTCTGGCGACATACCATCTGACTTTCGGAAAAGCATCATCCACACAAATCCGAAGACGCCAAGAGCTGACAATTATCGCACAATCAGCTTAACAGTTCATGCATCCAAGTTGCCTACAAGAAAAATATACAGAAGAATGGAAAAGAAAACTGAGGATGCGCTAGATGACGATCAGTTTGGCTTTAGGAAAAGTAAAGGGACGAGAGAGGCAATTCTGATGTTGTCGTTAATAATGGAAGCAAGACTAAAGAAAAATCAAGACACGTTCATAGGATTTGTCGACCTGGAAAAAGCCTTCGACAATGTAAAATGGTGCAAGATGTTCGAAAAGTAGAGGTAATCTCTAGAGATGACGGGCCATACACGATACATTATGTACAACAGGCAAGAGAGAATAATGGGAGTAGACGACCAAGAACGAAGTGCTCGTATTAAAAATGGTGTAAGACAAGGATGTAGCCTTTTGCCCTACTGTTCAATCTGTACATCGAGGAAGCAGTGATGGAAATAAAAGAAAGAATCAGGTATGGAATTATAATTCAAGGTGAAATGATATCAATGACACAAGTCGCTAATGACATTGCTATCTTGAGTGAGAGTGAAGAAGAATTACACGATCTACTGAACGGAATGAACAGTCTAATGAGTACAGACTATGGACTGACAGTAAATCGAAGAAAGACGAAGGTAATGAGAAGTTGTAGAAATGAGAACAATGAGAAAATTAACATTAGGATTAGTGGTCACGAAGTAGATGAAGTTAAGGAGTTCTGCCACCTAGGCAGTAAAATAACCAATGACGGGCGGAGCAAGGAGGACATCAAAAGCAGACTCACTATGGCAAAAAAGGCATTCCTGGCCAAGAGAAGTCTACTATATCCAATATCGGCCTTAAGTTCAGGAAGATATTTCTGAGAATGTACGTCTGGAGTACAGCATTGTATGGTAGTGAAATATGGGCTGTGGGAAAAGCGGAATAGAAGAGAACTGAAGCATTTGGGATGTGGTGCTACTGACGAATGTTGAAAACTAGGTAGACTGATAAGGTAAGGAATGAGGAGGATTTGCGCAGAATCGGAGAGGAAAGGAATATGTGGAAAACACTGATAAAGAAAAGGGATAGGTTGATAGGACACCTCTAAAGACATGAGGGAATGATTTCCATGGTACTAGAGGGAGCTGTAGAGGGCAAAAACTGTAGAGGAAGACAGCGGTTGGAATACATCCAGCAATAATTGAGGACGTAGCTTGCAAGTACTACTCTGAGACGAAAAGGGAAAAGGCTAGCACAGGAGAGGAAATCGTGGCGGGCCGCATCAAACCAGTCAGAAGACTCAAAAAAAAAAAAAAAGGAAAAGAAAAGAGAGAGAGAGAGAAGAAGAAGAAAAGAAAGAAAGAAATGGTGCAGTTCTGTGTGTCACTGCGTACTACGACCCAGGCTGTCTTCCGCCCCCGCCACCACTGCCAGGTCAGTGCCTTGGCAGAACCACTGCCGAGACTGCTTGCCCGGCCGCGTGGCGTGTGGCCATTAGAGATCAGAAATGAGCTCCACACACTCGCTTTAAAGCCACCAGCGAGTCCTGTAAAGTCATCTCCGAACCCGCCGTCGCCGTGTGCCCGTAGGCTCGAGTCGCGAGTCTCAGCCGCAGCTCGCTCGTCACCTGGGTCTGTTCTCGGCTCGAAAAGTGGACTCGACTCGCTCAGGGAGGAAAGCGAAAACCGGCTCCAAAGTAGAACCGAGGACTCGCGGCATTCCCGATACATACGCAACCGTTCTGAAAGAAATTTCCGCCATTTAGCTGTGATTTATTCTTCTTCCACACAATCGCGAATTCGGCTTTATTGGCACGCTCAAGTGGAAGCTGAAACGTTGCAACATGTCCGACCTGCCTAAATGACAAAAGCAAGTTATATACTAATATAACGGCTCATCGGATAGCAGTGAATATTGTTCAGTTCATACATACATTTATATAGATCGAACTTTTTCGACGGCTGCTGTTAATTTATTTTAATATTTCATATATACTCCGAGAACATCTAAGAACTAATGCAATCTCTAAAAGTTGATTAATTATTGAAATAAACTACAGAAGTGAATTGTATGATACACAACTCTCTGTTAGCCCAAAAACGCAAGCTGACACGACCAGCCGCCCCGAGTGGCCGGGCGGTTCTGGGCGCTACAGTCTGGAACCGCGCGACAGCTACGGTAGCAAGTTCGAATCCTGCCTCGGGCATGGTTGTGTATGATGTCCTTAGGTTAGTTAGGTTTAAGTAGTTCTAAGTTCTAGGGGACTGATGACCTCAGAAGTTAAGTCCCATAGTGCTCAGAGGCATTTGAACCATTTTTTTTTTTTTTTTTTTTTTTTTCCTTTGACACGACCAAATATACAAATAGCATGCTTTCTTGTCGTTGCTCTGCGCCCAGTTTTCTTTTGAAACAGCACATATGTCTTCTCATGGTGGAAGCGGAATAAATAAGAATACAACCATTTAGATTGTAGTGGACGAAATTTGAATATTCTTCGTCTGAAATGTGGACTACAGTGTGAAACTTATTTGAGATATCACTCCTCTGGTAATGCAACGCATTTGCAACTGTGTACACTGCATAAATTAATTTTCGTCTTACATCCTCCACAGTCTCACAGTGCACAGCTTCGTTAAAGGCAATATGGTCCAGACAATCAGTCATTTCGCCTGGTCAGTGCCGCTCTACACCAGCAAGAATGTGTACTGATATTCCCTACTAACAATAAGTCATGAAGATCCTTACACTCCTACATGCTTAAATAAAAGAGAACGAGTCGATCAGTATGAAGCGACCGCCGCGCCACAGTTTTGAGACTCGTCATACTCGCGGAACTATAGTGGGAACAAAGGAAGCCCGTTAGCACTGATCTAACAGCGGCGCCTAGATTTGTGAAGTATGCAACCCGCAACGTTAGACTCGCACTTGCCCCGTTTGTGACCCGTGGTCCCCTGTGGCGCTTGATGACGGCGCGCTGCACCACACGCCGTAAACAACCTGGTCCTGTTGGTGTGTGCGCGCCTGAGCACTCACTGCCACTGTTATACAACCCCAGCGGTAATAGAATATCTGATTGATAACGATATTCCTATGAGCGTTGTGGCCACCATCCTGACACAACCCTGTACAATAGAGGCCATCTACCTTGGATCTCTGCATTTTGGTTTCAGATATTGGATCGATGTCTCTAGCTGAACCAGGAATCTCGCATTCAATGACAACTCACAGTGTGCGTGATTGCAGTATTTTTTTTGTGTTTTTGTTTGACTGCACATGTCTTAGCAAGTCACTGGTTCTTTTCCTAGAGATTAAACTGTATACAACGTTATTATAAATGAGTGAAGCGATTTCACAGATTTGCTGCAGTGATACTGTTTGACATATAATCACAGGGCTTCGCGCACAGACACAAAAACTCAAAAAGTTTTTCTTTTATTTTTTTACATATTACAAGTGATCGACATGTACTCTGTACTGATTCTGCAGATATCAAGCCGATAATGAAGTTCTTCCCACATTCAGCTCAGCAACTTCATAGCCCTCTGTTCAAAAGCACTGTTGAAGCAAGTTCGCATTTCCCATAGGTTTGTTGGTAGAGGACGCGTAAACACTGAAGATTTTCATGTAACTCCACACAAGAAAGACGCATGGTGTTGGTCGAGAGAGCATGGAATCCATGACATGAATTCCTGATCTTTAACCCTACAACAAACAATACATCGGTTTTTTAGTTTCCTGTTCAAGAATTCATGAATATCGTGATGGTAATAGGGTGGAGCACCATCTTGTTGGTAGGTGAAGTCCACACTACTGGTCTCCAGTTGTGGCATGAGCCAACATTCCAGCATGTCCAGATAGATGTCTCCCCTATGCTCAATACACATTTTCTTGGCTCTTGTCACCATCTTGTAAGCTCAGACAGTGTTATGCGGATGTGTAAATATAAATTTTAATTTTCACCTGGTTAATATGGGTAGAATGTCTTATCATGAGAAATGGTTGTGGGTCATTCTCCGCAAATGTATATGGTATTAACTACCTGTAGCGAATCAGGAGATGAAGTTGAGTTTGTTGAGAAATGTCATGATAATATTAACCAGATGTTCTTCTAGTGTCGGCCGCTGTGGCCGAGTCGTTCTATGCGCTTCAGTCCGGAACCAAGCTGTTACTACGGTCGCAGGTTCGAATCCTGCCTCGGGCATTGATGTGTTTGATGTCCTTAGGTTAGTTAGATTTAAGTAGTTCTAAGCCTAGGGGACTGATGACCTCATATGTTAAGTCCCATAGTGCTTAGAGCCATTTGAACCATTTGTTCTTCTAGGGATACTGATTTCGTTCTCCTGTTGTTGCTATTCTGCTGTACTTATCAAACAGAGTTTCCACAACACTTTAGACTGAAAGTTTTAGGAAATGTTTGGTAGTTTGTGCCATTTAGAACAGGTAATGGTTTTGACCAAGGAATGTGGCTTGTTGCATATAAATTAGTGGTTGTACTCATAGCCACTCAGCTGGATAAGTTAAGTTACAGTATTGGACCAATACGATGTTTAAGTGTTCTCATCGTAGTTCTTTATTCTCATTGCATTTGTTGTTTGCTCGTTGGTAAAGTGTGAATCACATCATTGTAAACAGCGAAGGAGGCTACCATGGAAGAAGCTTTACGAATTTTAGTAGCTGAAGCAGCTCGGGTGCAGGCTGACAGTACGTGTATGTTTGGGAAAATTAAGGCTGAAGAAAGGTACAGAGCTTTATACAGAAGAGCTGCTCCATAGTAAGCAGAGAAGAGGCAGAAGGAATCTGATGAGTGAATGTTTAAGTAAGGAATACGAGAATGTTGGATAAGCTTTAAAGAAGCAAACAGGGTTATAGATGTGCGGATCTGGAAAGAAGCAGCGTTGTACCCATAGATTTTAAGGATGTTACTGTAGAAATATTAGCTCCAGTATCATGCGAAAATGTGGAATCTGAGTTGTCTGCAGTACCAGACGAAATAAGTGTATGCTGTACTGAAGTGAATGAATGTGTGGATGACAACATTGGTGATGTAACATGAAGTCCACTGTGTGCTTATAATTGTTTAGAGGTTGTAGAGTCCGGATCAAATGTACAGGAAAGTCCACATGCCAATGACTTTTATGTCATGTAGGATAGCTGAGAAGGGAGATATTATACTGGAAGAAAAATTTGACAAGGCTCTGAAGGATCTAAGTCGAGACAAGGCCCTTGGAGTAGACGATATTCTATCAGAACTACTGGCAGCCGTGAGAGAGCCTGTCATGACAAAACTATTCCACCCCGTGTGCAAGATGGGTGAGACAGACGAAATACGCTCAGACTTCAAGATGAATGAAATAATTTCGATTACAAAGAAATAAGGCGCTGACAGGTATGGATATTACCGGACTATCAGTTTAATAATTCATGATTGCAAAATAATCACAAGAATTTTGTGGTGTCACCGCCAGACACCACACTTGCTACGTAGTAGCTTTTAAATCGGCCGCGTTCCGGTAGTATACGTCGGACCCGCGTGTCGCCACTGTCAGTGATTGCAGACCGAGCGCCGCCACACGGCAGGTCTAGAGAGACGTCCTAGCACTCGCCCAGTTGCACAGACGACTTTACTAGCGATGCTACACTGACAACTACGCTCTCATTTGCCGAGACGATAGTTAGCATAGCCTTCAGCTACGTCATTTGCTACGGCCTAGCAAGGCGCCATAGCATTTGACATTTATCTTGTGAAGCATGTACAGTCAAGAGAGATGTTCACCACTTGTGGATTAAAGTTAAGTATTCTACCAGTTACGTCCGTTTTTCTAAGTTCTCATTTCCTTGTAATGTTCCAGACCTCACGCCAATCTACGTGAGCTCAAAAGCGTGCATTTCGGCCTCCTCTAGCAACACGGTGTTGGCTCTTCTGCCAACACTTCAAATTTCTTACAAAATAATGGAATACTTGTAGAAACCGACCTCGGAGATGATCCGTTTGGGTTCTGGAGACATGTAGGAACATGCGAGACAATACTGACCCTGCGACTTTTCTTAGAAGATAGGTTAAGGAAAGGCAAACTTTTTTTTTGGTCATCAGTCTACTGACTGGTTTGATGCGGCCCGCCACGAATTCCGTTCCTGTGCTCACCTCTTCATCTCAGAGTAGCACTCGCAACCTACGTCCTCAATTATTTGCTTGACGTATTCCAATCTCTGTCTTCAAAAACGGTTCAAATGGCTCTGAGCACTATGGGACATAACAGCTATGGTCATCAGTCCCCTAGAACTTAGAACTACTTAAACCTAACTAACCTAAGGACAGCACACAACACCCAGTCATCACGAGGCAGAGAAAATCCCTGACCCCGCCGGGAATCGAACCCGGGAACCTGGGCGCCTCTCTGTCTTCCTCTACAGTTTTTGCCCTCTACAGCTGCCTCTAGTACCATGGAAGACATTCCCTCATGTCTTAGCAGATGTCCTATCATCCTGTCCCCTCTCCTTATCAGTGTTTTCCACATATTCCTTTCCTCTCCGATTCTGCGTAGAACCTCCTCATTCCTTACCTTATCAGTCCACCTAATTTTCAACATTCGTCTATAGCACCACATCTCAAATGCTTCGATTCTCTTCTGTTCCGGTTTTCCCACACTCCATGTTTCACTACCATACAATGCTGTACTCCAGACATACATCCTCAGAAATTTCTTCCTCAAATTAAGGCCGGTATTTGATATTAGTAGACTTCTCTTGGCCAGAAATGCCTTTTTTGCCATAGCGAGTCTGCTTTTGATGTCCTCTTTACTCCGTTCGTCATTGGTTATTTTACTGCCTAGGTAGCAGAATTCCTTAACTTCATTGACTTCGTGACCATCAATCCTGATGTTAAGTTTCTCGCTGTTCTCATTTCTACTACTTCTCATTACCTTCGTCTTTCTCCGATTTACTCTCAAACCATACTGTGTACTCATTAGACTGTTCATTCCGTTCAGCAGATCATTTAATTCGTCTTCACTTTCACTCAGGATAGCAATGTCATCAGCGAATCGTATCATTGATATCCTTTCACCTTGTATTTTAATTCCACTCCTGAACCTTTCTTTTACTTCCATCATTGCTTCCTCGATGTACAGATTGAAGAGTAGGGGTGAAAGGCTACAGCCTTGTCTTACACCCTTCTTAATACGAGCACTTCGTTCTTGATCGTCCACTCTTATTATTCCCTTTTGGTTGTTGTACATATTGTATATGACCCGTCTCTCCCTATAGCTTACCCCTTTTTTCAGAATCTCGAACAGCTTGCACCATTTTATATTGTCGAATGCTTTTTCCAGGTCGACAAATGCTATGAAAGTGGCTTGATTTTTCTTTAGCCTTGCTTCCATTATTAGCCATAACGTCAGAATCGCCTCTCTCGTCTCTTTACTTTTCCTAAAGCCAAATTGATCGTCACCTAGCGCATTCTCAATTTTATTTTCCATTCTTCTGTATATTATTCTTTTAAGCAGCTTCGATGCATGAGCTGTTAAGCTGATTGTGCGATAATTCTCGCACTTGTCAGCTCTTGCCGTCATCGGAATTGTGTGGTGATGATTTTCCGAAAGTCAGATGGTATGTCGCCATACTCATACATTCTACACACCAACGTGAATAGTCGTTTTGTTGCCACTTCCCCCAATGATTTTAGAAATTCTGGTGGAATGTTATCTATCCCTTCTGCCTTATTTGACCGTAAGTCCTCCAAAGCTCTTTTAAATTCAGATTCTAATACTGGATCCCCTATCTCTTCTAAATCAACTCCTGTTTCTTCTTCTATCACATCAGACAAATCTTCACCCTGATAGAGGCTTTCAATGTATTCTTTCCACCTATCTGCTCTCTCCTCTGCATTTAACAGTGGAATTTCCGTTGCACTCTTAATGTTACCACCGTTGCTTTTAATGTCACCAAAGGTTGTTTTGACTTTCCTGTATGCTGTGTCTGTCCTTCCGACAATCATATCTTTTTCGATGTCTTCACATTTTTCCTGCAGCCATTTCGTCTTAGCTTCCCTGCCCTTCCGATTTATTTCATTCCTCAGCAACTTGTATTTCTGTATTCCTGATTTTGCCGGAACATGTTTGTACTTCCTCCTTTCATCAATCAACTGAAGTATTTCTTCTGTTACCCATGGTTTCTTCGCAGCTACCTTCTTTGTTCCTATGTTTTCCTTCCCAACTTCTCTGATGGCCCTTTTTAGACATGTCCATTCCTCTTCAACTGTACTGCCTACTGTGCTATTCCTTATTGCTGTATCTATAGCGTTAGAGAACTTCAAACGTATCTCGTCATTCCTTAGTACTTCTGTATCCCACTTCTTTGCATATTGATTCTTCCTGACTAATGTCTTGAACTTCAGCCTACTCTTCGTCACTACTAAATTGTGATCTGAGTCTATATCTGCTCCTGGGTACGCCTTACAATCCAGTATCTGATTTCGGAATCTCTGTCTGACCATGATGTAATCTAATTGAAATCTTCCCGTATCTCCCGGCCTTTTCCAAGTATACCTCCTCCTCTTGTGGTTCTTGAACAGGGTATTCGCCATTACTAGCTGAAACTTGTTATAGAACTCAATTAGTCTTTGTCCTCTTTCATTTCTTGTGCCATCCCATATTCTCCTGTAACCTTTTCTTCTACTCCTTCCCCTACAACTGCATTCCAGTCGCCCATGACTATTAGATTTTCGTCCCTCTTTACATACTGCATTACCCTTTCAATATCCTCATACACTTTCTCTATCTGTTCATCTTCAGCTTGCGACGTCGGCATGTATACCTGAACTATCGTTGTCGGTGTTGGTCTGCTGTCGATTCTGATTAGAACAACCCAGTTACTGACCTGTTCACAGTAACACACCCTGTGCCCTACATTCCTATTCATAACGAATCCTACACCTGTTATACCATTTTCTGCTGCTGTTGATATTACCCGATACTCATCTGACCAGAAATCCTTGTCTTCCTTCCACTTCACTTCACTGACCCCTACTATATCTAGATTGAGCCTTTGCATTTCCCTTTTCAGATTTTCTAGTTTCCCTACCACATTCCACACCCCGACTCGTAGAACGTTATCCTTTCGTTGCTTATTCAATCTTTTTCTCATGGTAACCTCCCCCTTGGCAGTCCCCTCCCGGAGATCCGAATGGGGGGCTATTCCGGAATCTTTTGCCAATGGAGAGATCATCATAACACTTCTTCAATTACAGGCCACATGTCCTGTGGATACACGTTACGTGTCTTTAATGCAGTGGTTTCCATTGCCTTCTGCATCCTCATGTCGTTGATCGTTGCTGATTCTTCCGCCTTTAGGGGCAATTTCCCACCCCTAGGACAAGAGAGTGCCCGGAACCTCTATCCGCTCCTCCGCCCTCTTTGACAAGGCCGTTGGCAGAATTAGGCTAACGTCTTATGCCGGAAGTCTTCGGCCGCCAATGCTGATTATTTATCAAAATTTAGGCAGTGGCGGGGATCGAACCTGGGACCGAAGACGTTTTGATTATGAATCAAAGACGCTACCCCCCTTTTTTTTTTTTTTTTTTTTTTTTTCCTAATGAACCGCTGCAGGAGCAGGACGACGGGTAGGGCAGGGGTCGACACCCGAAGCCTGGCCATCCCGCCGCCACGCCCAAGCAACGTGTTCGAGTTCGAGGATCGAAGGATCAGAAAGAGAAGGGAGTGGGTTTGTCGATGTTGTTCTTTTTATTTATTTATTTCTTTAATTTTTATAACATTTTTTTTGTGTATTATAGATTTATTTTTGTTTCATTACAAAGAAAGATCCTACAACTGCCGTAGCCGAGCGTCCGAGTCGTCTTCTCGTCTGTTGGGAGGGGTTCCCCCCTATTCCGTCCATAGAGGATCAATATGCTCCAGGATTCTTCTTCATTTTCAGCGTCTCATACCCGGAACGCCCCAGTGAGGAGGAGGATCCGCAAATAATGAGCCTAAATAATTTGCGAAACGAGTTCTGTACTTCGGGTGGCGGCTGAAAGCTGCATGTGTCGTCATCAATAGGGACCAAAAGTCGAGTGTGCCTTTGGGAGCATCGCAAAATATGTAGTACACGGCCATGCCTTTTAGCCAGTTAACGGCGTTCGTTCTGGTTGATGGAAAGTATACGACGTCGGGGCGCAATACGTCATCAGGGGAGATAGACTCCGGCAATCGCCGCAAGAGTAATGCCAGCATGCGCTGCGTCAGTAGCCAGCACTCGCTGGTCGCGGCACACGTCAGACGGTGTGCATCCGAGTCAGCGACTGAGCATGTCGGACACAAGGGGTCGTCCGTCAGATGTATGGAATGTAACCTCTGACGAGTAGCGAACTTCCCATTCACAACTACGTACCACAATGAACGCACCGTCGTAGGTAGAAAAGGCGTGTGTACCGCTCGCCACACCGTGTTCCAGGCAACTTCAGGGTGTCTGTGGGTGACCGTATTTACAGGTTGCCGCTGCTGATAGAGGCGATAATAGTCTTTTGTGCTGGGCTTTCGTGTCGTCGGAAGTTCTGAACGTAAGTAGCTGAAGTCAACAAAGAAGTCTCTGATGTGGGTGAGTGCCGGTGAAATGTGTCCTACAGAAACCGGGGGATGCAGAGAGTGTGGTGCCACTTCCGCTATCAGGGTGCCCGTCAGAGTGGCGTGGGCAGAGGTCCACGTGCGACGCATAGTGTTGAGATAAAGCGATCGCGCACGGTTATATACGTGAATTAAACCGATACCGCCCGCCCGCTGCGGCAGTGTCAGGGTGGCGTATCGGACTTTAAAAACCAGACCGGTGCTTACGAAATGTCCATATGCTGCTTGAAATCTGTCGGCCATCGTAGCTGTCAAGGGAAGGATATGCGCAAAATAGTACAGTTTTGAGACAAGATAGGTGTTGACATAACGTGTTCTGAGGAGCATATCCAAGCGACGCAGTTTGTTGCCCTGCAGCAGAGCACGTGTCTGGTGTAGGAGCCGGCGGTACGTAGCCGCCGCCGTGCGGCGGACATTGCTATAGAATTGCACTCCTAAACACTTGAGTACGGGCACCTTGTCAAAGGGCACCGCCGTTGTGTGGGAAATCCCCCCTCCGACATCCATGTATTTTGTCTTCTTCACGTTGATGACGCTCCCAGCGACCGCCCCGTACTGGCGTAGCCACTGTAGCGCCATATGCATTTCATCCTCTGATCTGGCCAGGAACACCACGTCATCGGCGAATGCACCACAACAAAAGGTCACGTCCCGCAAGGAGATACCAGTTAATCGCTGCCGTAGACCATGTAAAGCTGGTTCAAGCGCTGCAGCAAATAATATGCCCGACAGGGGGCACCCTTGTCGCACTGACCGTCCAACAACAATGTGATCAGACTGATAACCGTTGACCATCATGCGGGAGCGCGCTCCGTGGACCAGTCGAAGGACCACCTGTGCAGACTCCGGAGAGAGGCCCATGCGATGCAAAACTGCGCGTAAGAAGCCGTGATCGACGCGGTCGAATGCGTGGTCAAAATCTACGGCGACAAGGGCGCCTCGTATTTTTCAGGCCGCCGTCAAAGCAATTACGTCGCGGTACGCTCCTAACGCCGTATGAATGTTGCTGACACCACCTAAACATGTCTGATCGGTGTGGATGGCTTTCCCGATAGCGGTGTGGAGACGCGCGCGGAGGATACGGGCGAAGATCTTGTAGTCGTTGTTGAGGAGTGTGAGTGGGCGCAAATCCTGCCACCTACAACCACCATTCGGTTTCGGAACTGGAATCAAGATGCCTTCTGTGAATTCTGTGGGGACAGTGAAATCAGGGCGGATCAGGTCTTGAAACATTTGGAGCCACTTGTCACCCATAAGGTGGTAAAAAGTGCGGTAGAATTCCAGGGGTAAACCGTCCGGTCCAGGCGACTTGTTCGGTGCTCCACGTGCCAAGGCCGATGTCAGCTCGTCGGGTGTAATGGGCAACAGCAGACTATCATCGGGTGCCACGTCCCGAGGAGCGGGAAAATCGTGCAACAGCCCGTCATAATCACGTACATTTCGTGGATCTTCCATGTACAAGGTCCCATATAGTGTCCGGCGAACGTGTGCGCGATGTCCGCTTGTGTCACTGCGCGCCCGCCGTCCTCCGTGTTTACCGCCGTAACGAGCTGACGTTTGCGGTGGCGCCTCTCGCGCACAATGTGATACACTGACGCTGTTTCGTTGGGGATACAGTCTTGCACTCGCGCACGGATGCGGACACCGTCTAGCTGCTCTGTCCTGATGCGAAGTAGACGAGCTTTGATGCGTTGTACGGACATCTGACGTTCGGGAGACGGCGGTATAGTAAAATTCCGATGTTGCCCTTTGCCAGTTCGATCTGTCACGCCCGTAGGCCATCAAGGTCTTTCGGAGGGCAGGTTTGACACATCCCAGCCACCACAGCAACGTGGAAGCATACATAGGCAGGCGTCTGATACATCGACGCCACGTGTCAGTGACTGCTCGCCGACACGCTTCCTCGCGAAGGAGGGAGACGTTCAGCGTCCACGGGCCCCTGCTGCGTCTTGTGAGTTGTCGGGGCAAGGTGACAGTGCAGATGTACGCGAGATGGTCCGTGAAGGCCGTCGGCCAGAGTTCTGCATCACGGGTTGCTGTGCGGAGGGCACGCGAGACGTATATCCGGTCCAGACGACTGGCAGAATGGCTGGTAAAGTGCGTATATCCACTCTGGGTCCCATGATGCAAGAGCCATGTGTCGTGGAGCGCGAGGTCACGTATCAATGCTTGTAGAGCGGGGCATGGGACGTAATGCGGTATCTGGTCTTCGGGCCGCAGAACACTGTTAAAATCGCCGCCCACTATGTAATGGTCCATATTTCCTTGCAAAAGTGGGGCCAACTCCTCCGAATAGAAGACATGCCTGTCACCACGGTGCGAATTACCGGAGGGAGCGTAGACGTTAATGAGGCGCACTGCGCCAAGTGTGAGTGCGATGCCTCGCCCGTTCGGCAAGTACGTCGCGTCCGTCGCGTCTATGCCATCTCGGAGAAGGATGGCCGTTCCTCCTGCGCCATCACCTACGGGTAGGCTGTACGTGGTGTAGCCATATAGGTCTAAACACAGCTCGGGACGGACCTCCTGGAGAAGGGCAATGTCCAAGTCTGCCGCTCTGATCATGTCGTGTAACATGCGGGTCTTGACAGTGGAGTGGACACCATTTACGTTGACTTTTCCCACACGGTATGACTGAGACATATCAAGTGGCGGAGGCAGTGTGCCGGTGCAATCCCACAGTGATTTCACACACCACACACCACACAGCCATCCACCTGCATGCTGTGCATTACTGTGTCGTAGGAGTCCCTGACTGGCAGAGCCCTCCGGGCTCATTGTCAGCCATGGGCTCTGGTGGAGATATCGATGTTTGCTGTGCATCATCTGCCTCCATATCGTCTGCCCAATCACCAAGAGACGATTGTGATGTCATTGGGGGCTGGACGCTTTCACAGGAGCCCACATTTTGGGAGTCGACGCAGTGCGCCTCGTTTTCTGGGCCACCAGATTTAGGAGACTGTTCCTTGTCTTCAGGCACCTTCTGGTGAATGATGCCACTGGAGTCCGTTGCAATTGTGGGCGAGTCAACGAAGTCGATGTCTTCCGCCGGCTTCACATTCCTGTCTTGTTCGTCAGCTGACAATCGCCTCTTCTTGTGTCGCTTGGGTGATTTTTGCTTTCGGGTCCGAGATTCGACATCCACTGGAGGGCGGGGCTCGACACAGTCTCGGTCGCTAGGAACCCCTGTGTCTGATCCCGACAGTGACGGTGGCTGGGTGCCCACGACGCTGCGGTGGGCGGAGGCTGTAGGAACCTCTGCACCGTTGGGCTGCGGCGTCGTCGACGGCGCTGATTCTCCAACGGAGCTGGCAGCGGCTTGAGGAGGTAGCAGGTTTTGATCATCCATCACATCATGTCGTGCCGCCTCCACATATGTTAGCGGGAGAGAGGTCATAGTGGATCGTTGGGGAAGTTCATTGCGGGGCACCTGAACGAGGCGGCGCTGCAGACACTCAGTTCTAACATGGCCCTCCTGGCCGCAGCCCGAGCAGGTCCTCGGTTGTCCATCATATATAACAATTGCGCGGCAGCCACCAACGAAAACATACGATGGAACGTGCTTCTTAAGTTCTATGCGCACTTGTCGTACCCCGTTAAGGACAGGGTACGTTTCGAATGTGTTCCATTTCTCCTCTGTGTGGCTCAGAACTGTGCCGTATGGCCGCAGCGCATCAACGACTAGGTTGGCAGGGACTTCGAACGGTAGTTCAAAGATGCGCACGGTACGCACCCCCAGACCAGCATGGTCAACTCCTACCACGCTCACGTTACCGTCTGCGTGACAGAAGCGAAAGCCGTTTGCAGATCGTTGGAGTAATCTGTCGCAGGCCGCTTCGTCAATCAGTTTGAGGTACACTGTGCTGGTTACAATAGACAGATGAATTCCTATCAGTTCTTGTGGTTCGATGTGCATGATGTCTCGTAGAAACCGTTCAATTTCATGGGCCTTCGGTCTCGTGTACGATGCGTTGAACGTTAGTTTGATTGTAGCTTTTCGATATGAGAACGCCATGTCGGGTCGGTACAGGTACTATACGGCAAGACAACGACGCGACCGCGCGCTAGCGGGTAAACAACAACACCTGCGGAGCACTGCCCGGCGCGCCGAGCCCGTCCGCACGGTAACACGGCTGAAAGCCGACTGCTGGAATACTCTCCTTGAAATTCTGAAGGTGGTAGGGGTAAAATACAGGAAGCGAAAGGCTATTTAGAACTTGTACGGAAACCAGACGGCAGTTATTAGAGCCGAGAGACATGAAAGGGAAACATTGGATGAGAAGCGAAAGAGATGGGGTTGTAGTCTATCACCGATGTTATTCAGTCTGTACACTGAGCAAGGAATAAAGGGGACCAAAGAAGAACTTGGAGTAAGAATTAAAGTTCAGAGAGAAGAAATAAAACATCTGGAGTTTGCCGATGGCAGTATAATTCTGTAAGAGAGTGCAGTTGAAAGGAATGGACCGCGTCTTGTAAGGAGGATGTGAGATAAACATCAATAAAAGCAAAACAAGGATAATGGTATGCAGTCTAATTACATCAGATGATGCTGAGAGATTTAGAATACGAAATGACACACTAAAAGTAGTAGACACGTTTAGCTATTTGGGCAGCAAGATAAAAGATGATAGCCAAAGTAAAAAGGATATAAAACACAGAATGTATGAAAATCGTTTCTGAAGAAGAAAACATTGTTACCATCGAGTATAGATTTAAGTGTCAGGGTGTATTCTCTGAAGGTATTTGTCTGTAGTGTAACCACATGTGGAAATGGAACATGGAAGATTAACAGTTTAGACAAGAAGAGAATAGAGGCTTTTGACATGTGCTGGAGATTGGAGTGGTAAATTGCGTAACTAAAGAGAGGTACTGAATACAACTGAGGAGACAAATTTGTGGCACAGTTTGACTAATGGAGGGGATCGTCACAGGACAGAGTAGCATGGAGAGCTCCATCAAACGATTCTTCGAACTGAAGCCCATAACAACAGTCCAAATATACCCATACTCAACGCGAGCAACAATAAAGTAAAACGAGAAATCACAAAACAGCTTAAAAATAAAAAAGCATCAATAGAGAATATAATGCTAAATTATGCAGGCATTCTAGTGACATCATTATTCTTTGTCTAGGAGAAATCTTAAATAAAATTTTGTCAGCAAACAACAAACAAATTAATATTATTAGGGACATTGGGATTAATACATACACTACCTGAAAAGGACAGATAACATCTGAACGATTTATAGAGGAATGTCCCTCTTGTCAGTGACGTATAAGATTTTATCATGGCACTTTTGAAGAGAACCGAAGGAATACTTGTTCGAGAACTAGGAGAATATCAAGCACAATTTAGCAAGGGAACGTCTTATTCAGAGCACATACTAAATATAAAGAACATAAATAGAAATGAGATAAATCAAAACTTGAAATATGTAATAACTTTTGCAGATTTTAAAAAGATCTATAGCTCCATCGATAGAAATGCACCAGTCAACATTATAAAGGAATTTGGACTCTATAGTAAATCTCAGAATTAACTGAAGGAACTTTAATAGACCCAACATCGTAAGTAAAATCTGTGGCGGAATTGTCAAAACCTTTTAAATTAAAGCCAGGAGTAAGACAAGAAGATGGTTTGCTACGTCTTATTTTCAACTGGGCATTAGGGAACGTGCAGCAAGATTGGAAGAAATCCATCAATACTAATGGTGTTTAACTAGGACGGAATAAAATCACCATAGATTTTAGAGCCTTAGCAAACGACATGGCATGAATTACTGTCACTCTGGATAGTGCCAAAGAACAAATCGCAGAACTACAGAAACAAACAAACGAAATAGTATCAAGAATGTCATTTGATAAAGTGCACTTCATACCAAATGTCAGTGCCGTTTCCAAAATCTTGTGATTCGTAACAGCGTAATATCTAATACAAACTGTTTTAAATACCTAGGAAAATGGATAACAAAGCAATACAAAAGAAAAGATAGCAATAGAAAATAGTGTACTTAAAATGAAAAGGACATTCCATACGGCAAAAAAACGTAAATAGCCAGAAATGTTTATCCTGGAACAGAAAACTAAGTGACTATCAAACAATGGCAGGGCCTGAAATATTGCATGCAGCAGAAACACTTATAGTAACAGAAACTGAGACTCTTGAAAAGCTCGAAAAAATTGAAAGAAGAATTCTAAGTAACAGACTTGGACTTAAAAGTAAGAGCAATGCAGAATACAAACTGAGATCAAACAGAGATTTCTCTTTGAAACTGGAAAACCTGACGGATGGAATGAAGAAAAGATGACTACAGTTTTATGTACGTATTTACTGACTGGATAAAAACAAATTAATTACGCAGATCTGCAAGATACCAGACAGCTACAAATGCAATTCCACATGGTTCACTGAAACTGACAAAGATACGAAAAGCATGTGAATTACGATGGACATAATAGATAACAGAACACTAGAGAAGCAATGCGAAAGGCAGGATTTCAGGAAAGAAGTAAGTCTGCAAACGAATGGACGTGGACCCATGAAGAAAAGGAATGACGGTCACAAAGGATGAAATTAAACACAAAGAAGCAAAATCAAAGTTGATTTATTGTACCCTCCAAAAGGGTTATTTGAATAAATAAATAATTAATACTAATGTTTAACCAAAGACATACTTTCTAAGTTGTGTCAATGGAATAGGCGTTGTGTTGACTGGGTATATGTCTTAGATATTTCGTTTCTTTTTTTCTTTTTTTTTGTATTTTACTTGTGTAATGTATTTGATCCTACATCATCGTAAGACTGTTAAATGAAAAGTACAACTATTATCGTAGAGTCATTACCGAGTGGAATTTCTTTAACAATTCTCGACTAACTTTCATGAATAAAAACCTGAAATAGTTAAAACTTATGGGGCACCTGTGTTATCATTGTCCTCAGACATTATTACCAAGCTGGGCCCCATTCCTTTCCATTCAATCACCGAGTGTCTTAAAAATATAAAAATATATACATATTTGTTTGTGTCAGTTATACCTCCCGTTTTGTAAAGCACTGTGTTTATTAATGTATTTTTGATAAATAATATGGACAGTTTATATATGGAAATATTTAATTTGAGGGTCAGCTGTAACTTCACCAAGATTGGTACAATAATAGAACGGCGCCATCTTGAACTGTAGTGTCAGGGGGCTTGCTGAGCGCAACTGAGCTGGGTCTGCTGTCTTATATTTCTTTTAAAAAATTCCCGCCACTTTAAACTTGACGTGATTGGGCTATTTCCACCATATCGGGTTCTCTCTCGGATGAATCTTATAATTTTTAAATGTCCCGTCATTGCCCTCTTGTTTTTTGGAGATGGCAGAGCCAACTATTTGTGGCCACTTGAACACTGCACTAGAGGCCCCATATTCCTGCTAGTGACTAGAATTGCGGTTTTCGTCTTCTTGTAACTATACTGGACGGTTTTGCACAAAACTGACAGGATAACTAACTGACCCACAGAACGTTTTGCCACAGTCTTATGGTTCTCTCCGTGATACTGTTCTGACATGATGCTGCCACTGATGACAGTCCTCAATCCTGTACCTCAGATAGCCAAGATTCTCTTATAAATGATTTTCGTCTCCTCACTTTCTACAGTTAGACTTTATCTAATATCTTTTTTCTAGCCCCAATTCTGTCGATGGAAGACAATGAATTGTTTCAGCACGATGTTAAATGAGAATGTTAACAAGTAACCAAGATTTCGAACGTTCGTTTCTTATTCGTCTGTTTCTCGATTTGTATGAAGATCCTTTCTAAGAAATGAGAAAAAACAAAGGAAGTTTCAAAATTACAATCTTCTCTGAGTTTTGGGAGAGAGTTAGAAAGCAACATGAAGGCACTGGATATAGTGGAGCCAGGTACGAGCCCAAACCACATTGTAAACAAGTATGAAGAATGTGCCATGTAAATATTTGGCAGTGATCATTGGTGTTAATAACGAGAGAGCTGGAACAACCTGAAAACTGGAAAAGACGTTAACCATGCCGACTCACACAAAACTTTTCCCAATTAAAATTCCACAATAAATAAGGATATCACAAAAACCAGCAAATAATACGACTCAATCACAAAAGTGCAACAGTCATAGATGACTATCCCTCCAATTTATGCAGGCATCCAGCAGGCTGGTTTAGTAACAATATGTACAACTTTACTTTGCAGGTACGGCATTGGTGGGCAGAAATATGGTGAAGTGTCATACGATAGGTATACTGCAAGAAGAGCACATGAATATCTGATACAAAACACGTTTTGCTCATAAGAGTTGTGAATGTTTGAGGCACAAATCGGTGAGTAAACGTTTAGCACTGCACCAAGTCTAAAAAAAAGTGGAAAATGGATTTGACAAGAGTTCCTCTTCCGGAAATTTGTAAACAAAACGAAATAATCTTTTCCAATTATTCCACTTAATTAACTCCTACTACACTGTATATGAATCACTGTGCAGTGAGCAGTCTTCTGGTAAAGACTTTCAATGAAAAAATTAAATCTTTTCAACGAAACATTGCCTTCCTCGGCATATAAGGGGAAATCTAAATTACACTGGCAAAAACTAAAATTCGCACTTAAAGAGCCTTTGCACTTCGCTACAACAGCCTGAGACAAGTCTGCCGGTCTATTCGGCCAAAATCGAACACCACTGAGAAACAGTACTTCCAGCAGAATGCTGTCCTGTCAGAGTAGGCTGCAGAGGAGCGGGTGGCGCGGCTTCTGGCGGTGATGGGTTGCATGCTCGGCGGCCATCAAGAAGCTGCTCGTGGAGCCGACAGTTCTGTCGTTAATATGTTGGCAGCAAATGCAAACAGGGTTTCGGTTGGCGGCGCAGTGTGTTTGCGGAAGCATAATGTAGTGTGGCATTCTCTGTTTATGAACCCGGTGGTGCACTCGCATCCTCGCCACATGACCTCTGCCCAAAGGGGCCACCTGGTGGCGGCTGTTGCCTGCAGCCGCTGGACTGCTGTAGGGATCGAGCGGAGGGCTACCCGCCATACTATTTTCGGCGTGTGGCGTCGGCACATAGTAGCCAAACGCGATTCTCCTCCATACATCCTCCCCCCCTCCCCGGCTGCCCTAAAAAGATGAGAAGAGACGAAGAAAAGAGTGAGGGTCTACGATGGAGGCGTCGTCAGTTGGTCTGAATGGGGCAGCTGGTGTGCGACCCACCTCCAGGAGTGTGACCACCTGTGATGTCCGTCACTGCAACGTATGAGGGGGTTTGTCGCGATCAGCCTCATATGCCATCTCAGACTGGGTATCTGTAACAGAGAATTGAGTTTCTATGCTTGATGGCCGAAGGAGACCGTGGGATGGGCATATTTGGTTGATGTGATGTCTGCAGTGGGACCCATCCTTTATCTCTAGCACAGCATGTCCCAGGATTATGAGGTCGACCACATAGAAGCATCATGACCCATTCATCATTGTGCAGAGAGAAGCAGTGTCTGCTTGAGCAGGTGGAATGGTTGCCCTGTTCTCCAGAGTGCAGGATAGAAAGAGTGGAATAGAGAGGCCACCAATGGAGCCATTCAGCCAGAGGGGAGCCATCTTGCAGTGTTGCCCTATATGTGGCACAAAAAAGAGTCAGGTTGTCATCAAGAGGATGGTGATGACAAAGTTTGGACATTTACTTCTTAGTACAGACAAAACATACCTCAACGCCATGAGAGGCTGTGTGAAAAGCTGCAGTAACGCCATTGGTGGCACAAAAGGACATAGATTCAGAAGAAGTGAATTGAGGACCACTGTCAGTAACAAGAGTTTCTGGAAGGCCTCCTACAGAAAACTACGTGTCAGTACTTCGATGGTGTGCTTAGAATATGTGGAGGACATAGGGTAATAAAAGGAAAACTTGCATCCTCATTGACAGTCGGGAGCCATGAAATACCAACGAAGGTACCGGTAAAGTCCTTAGGACTGTGGGATGGAAGGACCAATGACCTCAGAAGTTTGGTCCCTTAGGAATTCACACACACGCTGTGGGATGGAGGTAGTGGACCATGGAAAATAAAAATGACCTAGGGTGGCCTGTTTGCTTTAGCATGAAGAA
Source organism: Schistocerca piceifrons (assembly GCF_021461385.2). Taxonomy (NCBI): domain Eukaryota; kingdom Metazoa; phylum Arthropoda; class Insecta; order Orthoptera; family Acrididae; genus Schistocerca; species Schistocerca piceifrons. Next base: position 91,154,617 of record NC_060144.1, on the reverse strand, counting down.
CAGCCAGCCACCATCGACATTATGACAGAGTCCATGCCACACCAATAGACATGTTAATGGGCTAGCTGTTTGGTGAGCACCACCCCAAAATGAGGACATAGAATGGTGAGGACCCATTTGTGGAGTGCATGAGGGATAACAATGCACCTCCTGCTGGTGTCACACTGTATGAGGATGATGCCGTCGACTACGGAGAACTGTTTGCATTGGGGCCAGAAGGCTTGCAGATCTGAGTGTGTCAGCATCTTCCAACTTGTGGGCCAACATTTCTGATGAAGTGTAGGATATCACGCAGGACTGGGTCAGTGCTGTGTGCTAAAGCTGTGATGGGAGCTGGGCCATCACGTCTTCAGCATCTGAGTCCAGCTGGAGGCAGATTTACTCAGAGCTTGTCTGGGTCTTGATGAATGGGTAACCTGGAAAGGCTGTCTGCATTAGCACACAGAGCCATGGACTGAATGCATAGGTGTATGCAGAAAGAAAGAGAGGCCAGCGCTGGATCTGGTGAGTCGTCATAGTCGGGACAGGTACAGTGATCTTCAGTAAGGGCAGCAGCGAATTGTGATTCATGAGAAGTGAAAATTGTCAGTAGTACATGTAGTCATGAAACTTTTCGATAGCAAACGTAATGGTCGACGCTTCCTTCTTAATTTGGTTGGAGTTCCACTGAGCTGATGAGAAAGTTTTTGACACGAAAGGCATTGTCCACTCTATAGTGACAATACTGCCCCTACGGTGTAGTCTGATGCATTAGCAGCAACAATCAGAGGTTTGAAGGTATTGTAGCCATTAAGGCAGGTGCAACAGAAGAGGTACTGCTGGAGATCAGAAAAGCCTTGTCACACTGGGATGTCCATTTCCACTCCACATTTTCAGTAAGGAGACTATGATATGGTTCTGCCAAGGCCACTGCATGGTGAAGAAAATGGCGGTAGTGTTTTCAGTTGAGATCTGTCTTTTGGTGTGGGCAGATGTTGAATAACATCGACATATAGTGGTGTGTGTCGAATTCCTAATGCACTAAATATATGGCCCAAGTATTCGACTTGTCACACAGGGAAGTCACACTTTACTTTGTTGCAATGGGGCAAAAAGTGTACCTTAGTTCTTGGCTAAATCCTTAGCAGAGTGACCTGCTACCAGAATGTCATGTCTAACTGAGATAATTGGTGAAGTCTAGGACATCCCATATCAGGTGTTCTAAGTACCTTTTAAAAATAGCTGGGGCATTAGCAATGCCGAAAAGAAGTCTATTGTGTTAGTAGAGTCTGAAAAGAGTGTCACCAGGATGTCTTGGGATTCAGCGTCCAATGGTAACTTGAGATACACGTCTTTTAAGTCAGTCTGGCGAGTGCTATCTCCATCCATTTTAGTAAGAATATATTCCTTTTTGGGAACAAGATACGGTTCAACGACTGATTGTAAGTTGATGACAGTGCTAAAGTCTTCATAAACACGAAACGCCCCATTGGGCTTCTCAGTGATGATGAGTATTGCCCAGCAGCTGTAAGACACCAGAGTCATCAAACTCACTGTCCTGCACATGCTGTAATTCTGTGCGTAGTTTACCCCTATGTGCATAAGGAATGGATTGTGCTTTGTAAAATTTGGATGTAACTGAAGGAAGAAGAGTCACATGGGCCTGAAAGTTTGAGACGCATGAGGAGGGAAATGAAAAAACAGCTGGGTATTTGGACAGACGTTCAGCCTGATGTGGACCCTTGGGATGGCACTGACAGAGGATTCTACATCATGAATTTGTAGTGTCAAGGTCTCAACTAAGTCCAGGCCCAGCAGACTGGAGCACCTAGTGTCATGACAATCAATATGCAGTGCATGAGGCATGTGGAGCCATGATACAACGAAGATATGGAAGCCTCTATGACAGCTATGAAATCACTGCTGAAGCTGCATAACAGAGGGGAGGGATCCAATCCCTTGATATATGAGCCAAGCAATGTAGCAGATGACCTGGTGTCGATTTGAACCTAGGCTGGGGCACCATCCATATGAATAGAAACAGACATTAAATATGAAGCTTAAATGGGGCACCAACCACATGGAAACAGACATTAATTATTTAGAAGTTGGAAGAATGGATTGGACAAAAGTAACATCCAGGGAAGATAAGCCCATTCCACTGTCCCGAATCAGACGGCTCCGTATTTGACAAGTCGACATTCATGCCTACTGGAGAGTGGACCACCTCTTTCTTGTGCCCGTTTTTACCACAGGCACACCACTTTGCTTTGCAAAAGTGGTATTGGTGTAGTTGTTAGCTATTAAGACTTTGTGAACAGGAATGAAGGAGCCAGAAACAACATTGGCCTTGATCTCGAGCCGGTATGTGTCACAGTTTCGCCAGTATTGGCGGGTCCTGACCGGAATGTGATACAAAAACCAACGAGGTGTCCTGCAGGGCTGGCAAGGGTCGTAGAGACTGCTCAAAGGAACTATGATGGGTAAATACGCCTCCAAGGACGGATCTTTCAGCTTCAGACGACCATGGTGGAAAGCCTCATAAGGGTACCAGCAATGATGTGTAGGATTGCTCACACTGTGAGTTGGAGTCATGCAATCCATTCTCTGTAGCATTCAGAGGAAAGTTTGTGACAGTTAAAAAGTTATTGGAATGCTGCCGCCACGTGAACTTGAGAGTCAAAATAGTGAAGCAAACCAGATTTCAATGTAACATAAGGGGGGAATGAGACTCCACCTTGGAGTATAGTTGTTGGATGCATTGCTACAAGGATGGGTCTGCGTTAGCAAGGAAGAAAGCGCATTGCTGTGTATAACCTGGGAAAATATCGTTCCATCCTTGCAATGTAGCAGAACTATGGCTCTATCTTTTCGTCGAACTGCCGGAAGGGTAACGGTGTTGGTTGGATCTTGCTGAAGCATGTGTTGATTTGGGCTAGATGTCCAGAAATCTCTAATGCTGACTACATGATAGCTGCCAAACGTTCGACCAAAAGTTCATTTCTGTGTTGCATCCATTGGAGAAGAATAATCACTGGTGAGCCAAGTCCACTTCATCGGGGGCTGTAACAGCTAACATACAACTACATTACCTGTAACAATTGCACAGAGCTATTTTTAGTACCTCATCGCCAATTGAAATATCTTGGAATAGGGACACTCCAACAACAACACAATAATATAAAAAAACACATCTTATTCATAAATTTTAGATCTGCATGTTTGAGACGCAAATTGGTAAGTAAACATTTCACTGCAGAAAAAATAAACAAGCTGATAATGGAGTTGACAGAAGTTCCTCTTTCGGACCTCTTGTGGAAATGTGTAAACAAAAGAAAATAATCTCTTCCATTTATTGCAGTTAATTAATTACCGGATCACTGCTTTGAATATGAATCACCATCCAGTGAGCAGTGTATTAGTAAACACATTCAATGAAAAAGTCTGTTCAACGAAATATTGCCGTCCTTGGCATTTTAGGGGAAGTATGGATTACGCAGGGAAAAACTCAAGTTCATACATAAAGTGGATCTGTAACCATAAAGTTTGCTATGACAGCCTGAGACAAGTCAGTAGATCAGTTCAGCCAAAATCAAACATTGGTCTAATACCCCACTTCCAGCATAACAGTACCTTGGCAAGGTGGGCTGGTGAGGAGCGAGTGGCGGGGCATCTGGCAGTGATCACCTGCATGGCTGGCGTGTACCGGGAAGCTGACTGTGACGAAGCTGCTTCAAGGACTGCCAGAACCGCCCTTCGTACACTGGCGACAGATGCGTCGAGGATCACTATTGGCGACGTGATGTATTTATGGAAGCATAGTGTATTGTGGCATTCTCTACCAATGAAGCTGGTGAGGGCATGTGTGTCCTGGGTCAGGCTGAGTTGACAGCAGCTTCCATAGTACTGAATGTTGTTCTGCTGTTGTCTGACATGGGGTATCCAGCACCACTGCCCAGATTTCCATAGCCTGGAGAACAGCAGCTAGTAGCTCGTGCAACCCAGCAACAGCAAGCAGACTCACAGAGGGACTGGCTGAGTGCTCACCACTGAGTCCTGGACAGTCAGGCAGTAGTCCTTGGATCATGGCCCAGCAGTGGCAGTAACGATGGTGACAATGTTATGGTGAAGACTCCAGGTGCAGCTACATTGCCGAGATGGTCGCACGTCATGGGCTGGCTACAAGTGGGGTTAAATGCAGCCACTTGACGTTGATTCTGCAGAACTACAACATTTGTGTGTCACTGTGGTAGGGCCAGAAATTGGTTTGATGATCTGCATCCATCTGTTGTCTGGCGGCAATGTGTTAAAATGCGGAAGCTTCCTGATGTCCAGAGTCACTGACATGACGAAGTGGAGATATGGAAGCGGGCACACAGCAGCGAATGGTTCTGTCAGCAAGGCTTTTGTCTTGATTGCTGGTATTCTTGATACAGCAGTGCCACTGGCTCTGGCTTATGCCAGTACAAGTATTAGAATACATCACACACCATATCACAAAAATGGTCACCACTATTGTGGATTAGGGAAGTCTGTTTTAAATAAGAAGGTATTCACTGTGATAAGATGCAGATTTGGCAGTATCCGAAAGCAATCTGTAAGCTGCAGTACACTAGGACACAGCAGGGAAACTCCCAGCATTGACCAAGTCTAATTTACATAGGACTTGGTCAAAAACGGCTGGAATAAATATTAGTGATAGTGATTTGGTGAAAATAAATGAATATGTGAATGATGGTAACTGAGAAAGAGGAAATTTTTCTTGTGCGCGGAATGCCCTTACATGTAACATGATGGAGAGTGCACTTGAGAAAAAGTTCAGACGTTGTTGTTGTTTAGGAAGTGGCCGCCTTCTGAATACAGAACAGTGACACAATTCTCTCATGTTACGAAGGAAATCATTCCAAATGTACCATTCTGCTAAGCAAAAAATACTTTAGAGATAGAGGTTATGTGTCAGAAAGAAATTTTCTCTACAGGGATTGAGTGTCTCTGCAGTGTTTTGTGGATATGAGTAGTTAAGTAGGGGGAAAATTTCAGTGATATTTTGATTAAACGAGTCAAAAATTTATTCACAATCCTCGGGATATTTCTTATTTGCATGATATCTGCTCCAGGTATAAAATAGTAATCACACAATTGTCGCAAAGAAACTTTCGTAAATTGATCACAACGTTTACGCAGAACCCACGTTTCTTTGCATCCAAAGATTTCCATTTACGTTACCTGATCATCTCTGTTTTATTTTCATATGAGAATTATCAGTTCGAAACAATATTGAATATTTCAATGACTGCTGCTTAATAGGAAATCGTCAGCTTCTTGCGTGTGCTTTTCGGTGAGATTCAGAGCACTTTACCAGAATACTTGTAACAAATGCACGGCTACCACACGGCTTCTCTGTTGTTGATTGTACCTGTGTGTCACATTTCATATCGCTTCATAGTATTACACAGCAAGCAAAGGTACAATGATGTTTCTTTATACACTGAAGCGCTACAGACACTGATATAGGTATGCGTATTCAAATACAGATATGTAAACAGGCAGAATACGCCGCTGCTGTCATTAACGCCCACATAAGACAACAAGTGTCTGGCGTAGTTGTTAGATCGGTTACCGCTGCTACAATGGCATGTTCTGAAGATTTAAATGAGTTTGGACGTGCTGTTATAGTCGGTGCAGGAACGGCGGGACACACCATCTCCGAGGTAGCCATGAAGTGGGGATTTTCCCATACCCTACCATTTCACGAGTATACCGTAAATATCAGGAATCTGGTAAAACTTTAAATCTCCGCTGGCGCCGTGGCCGAAAAAAGATCCTGCAAGAACGGGACCAGCGATAACTGAAGAGAATCGTTCAATGTGATAGAAGAGCAACCCTTCCGCAAATTGCTGTAGATTTCAATGCTGGGTCATCAACAAGTGTCAGCGCGCGAACCATTCAAGAAACACCATCGGTATGGGCTTTCGGAGGCGAAGGCCGATCCATGTACCCGTGATGACTGCACGTCACAAAGCCTTATGCCTTGCCTGGACCCGTCAACACCAATACTGGACTGTTGATGACTGGAAACGTGTTGCTTGGTCGGACGAATCTCGTTCTCACATTGTATCTAGCGGACAGACGTGCACGGTTATGGGGACAACCTCATGAATCCACAGACCCTTCATGTCAGCAGGGGACTGTTCGAGCTAATGGAGACTCTGTAATGGTGTGCGGCGTGTGCGGCTGGAGTGCTATGGCATCACTGATACTCCTAGATACGACTCTGACAGGTGACGCGGACGTAAGCATCCTGTCTGATCACCTCCATCCATTCATGTCCGTTGTGCGTCCCGACCGACTTGTGCATTTCCAACAGGACAATGCGATACGCCACACACCTAGAATTGCTACAGAGTGGTTCCAGGAACACTCTTCTGAGTTTAAACATTTCAGCTGGCCACCAAACTCCCCAGACATGAACATTATTGAGCGTATCTGGGAGCCTTGCAATTTGTGGTTCAGAAGAGATCTTCACCCCCTCGTACTCTTAGAGATTTATGGACATCCCTGCAGGATTCATGGTGTCAGTTCAAATGGTTCAAATGGCTCCAAGCACTATCAGTCCCCTAGACTTGGAACTACTTGAACCTAACTAACCTAAGGACATGACAAACATCCATGCCCGAGGCAGGATTCGAACACGCGACCGTAGCAGCCACGTGGTTCCGATTGAAGCGCCTAGAACCGCTCAGCCACACCGGCCGGCGGTGTCAGTTCCCTTCAGCACTACTTCAGACATTAGTCGAGTCCATGTTACATGATGCTGCGACACTTCCGCGTGCTCACAGGAGCCCTACATGATGTTAGGCAGGTTTCTTTGGCTCTTCAGTGTAGGAATGTTGGTGTTGAACACCGTAGTGTGTCGAGGATACTTTGTGCTTCTTAATGTTTGTGGGCACGGTTTTTTGTTTCACTACGGTAACATTGTTCGTCTGTGTTACTTGCTATTTTGTATGAACTGAGTTTGGCTGCAAATGACTGCTCGTTTTGGTCATCAGGGAAAGTATATCTAATCTCCTTCCCGTACTGATTACTTCTAGATACTCCTCAGGTCTCTGGAATATCTTACAATACGATGACCAACTCAGAGTCCAAACCGGGCTGAAGATTAAAAGACGGCTATCACCATTCCGTTCACCTCATGTAGTAACAACATTTGCTTTGCAACCTGTAATCCATTTGGAAAATGTGAAGCTCTCTACTGTGACATAGACCTTTTTCCGTAGTGAGCGGCATTCATTTCTCATGGAACTCCTAAACATTAACACCAAGATCTTCGCTCAAAGATGTGTGAGCTACAGTTGTGGCTGGAGTAATTTGTGATGATGTTGGAAGTGTAATACCGCATTTATTCATTTGTGTTTTGCATTTTCAGTCATTCTGTGTTATAAATAATTTGTTCCCCTATAGCTATGATTAGGTGTTTCCTTTATGCTATGTCATCTACAGGCGTTGGGCAAAAGTATGTAAACACCACGAGAACATAAATTCTGATGCCAGCCGTGCCTGCAGGTTGAGCTGCTGTGTTTGACCACGAAAGGCACCTGTGCAATGGCCTCAATACGTTTCAAATGTCAGCCTTGATCAGAACTGCATTCTGTGAGGTTGCGAGTGCATTTTGTGGAAGCTAAGTGCATTTGAATGTCGGTAAACTATTGGCGCTCGTATGGTTTGTGCTTCCGTAACCAATATAGCTGAAGTGTTTGGTGTTTCAAGAGGCACTGTATCGAAAATTTATGGCACATACAGGGAAAGCATGTCACGTCATCAGGTAAATCACAAGGTGGCCAAAACCACCCTCCATATCCGAAGTCGCTAACGAACGCTTGTTTCTTAGCGCTCGATGGAGGTGTAAGACTGTTTGAATCCCAGTGGCAGATAAAATTTTCGCTGTCGGTATTCGGCAGTCAGGGAGACGAGAGGCGGTGGCGTAATGTTCCTAATCATCACACTTTGCGTCAGTGCCCTGGTTTAAATACCAAACCTCTGCACAGTGTCTTATGGAGCGAGAGCATGTGACGCTATTGAAGATGATTCGATTGTCGGATTGGGACGTTAAGCTTGGCGGCTCCCTTGGTGCTGTTTGCGAGGAGTAGACTATGTTCTGGCACAAAGTTTCACTCTCTCCCTTATGTCATCATCATTACCATCATCATTGTCCTCATCACCAAACACAAACACTGCGCTACACTCCTCACACACACACACACACACACACACACACACACACACACACAAACACAAAATACATACATGTACTATAACAAACATTGTAGGGTAATGTGTTGTAAATAAACAAAAAAATATGGACGAAAGCGCATGTTGAGCGATTGTGAATGACGCTAATGGAAGAGGACGAAACATAGGATGACCTCAGCTGTGAAAGTCACTGCAGAACTGAATGTCTTCTCGCGAACCCTGTCAGCACAAAAACAGCAAGAAGAGAGCAGCGGAGTGTGCGCAGATTAAAACTGTGTGCCAGCAAGTTTTATATCAGCGCACACTCCGCTGGAGAGAGACAATCTCATTCTGGAACCATCCCCCAGACTGTGGGTAAGCCATGTCTCCGCAATATCCTTTCTTCCAGGAGTGCTAGTTCTGGAAGGTTCGCAGAAGAGCTTCTGTGAAGATGGAAGGTAGGAGACGAGGTACTGGCAGAATTGAAGCTGTGAGGACGGGTCGTGAGTCGTGTTTGGGTAGCTCAGATGGTAGAGCACTTGCTCGCGAAAGGCAAAGGTCCCGAGTTCGAGTTTCGGTCCGGCACACAGTTTTAATCTGCCAGGAAGTTTCAGCCGGAGACAGATCCACTGCAGGACGATCTGGGATTCCTAAACCAATCGTTGATGCAAATGCTCATGACAAGAAAACGTGATGCTGAAGCCATAAAACATGGACTTCGGAGGGGTGGAAGAAAGTAATTTGGTCGGATAAATTTGGTTTCGCCCTGTTTCCAACTGACCGAATTTACATCCCAAGAATGAAACTAGAGGTGGGTTACTCTACAAGGTGGCATTATTGCCAAGGATTACGTGATCACTTTGGTTGATCATCTCCATCTTATGGCGCAATGTTTGTTTCCCAATGGTGATAGTCTGCTCGAAGACAGTCACTAGTATGAATTGCATCTCTCCAGGCCACCATAGTCACCAGGTCTCAATATTGTTGAGGCTTTGTTGTCTATCTTGGAGAGAAGTGTGTGTGATCGGCATCCACTTCCATCATCATTAATTGAATTTGCCACTATCATGCAGGCATACTGGTATCTCATTCCCGTGATTACCATGTAGGACCTGTATTTATCCACTGTGAGACGACCACAAACTGTTTTCAATGCCGTGCATAGTAATATGTTGTGTTTTTAGTGATTCCTTATTTTTGTCAACCCTCTATACATATCACTTTGGCAAGTATTCATCACATATGCTTCACAACATTACAGCAGTTATGCAGATGAATTGACGAACACACACAATTTTTTAACCATTGTTCTACTTTTACTGCTTGATTTTCTTGTTGTGATATATTGCCTTAAACTGAAATCTCGATTATCTGTGTGCCGTCCCGCGATCAATAGTTAATGAGGTGAGGAGCTCCAAACTTGAATGACGTGCTGACAATGACATTCCTGTTACATGTATATTTGGTATCGTGCATTTTGTATATTGGTGCTTTTTGTAAATTAGCTTGTGATTCATTGACTATCTTTGTTGCGTTAGGGGTTCTTTATCAGGTAGAGACCGTGTTGAAAAGTAATGCCTCCTAATTTTCACATGTGAAAACTCTTAAACTTTTTGAAACAAAAGAAACGCTGTTGACATTTTATATATTTATTCTTCATGCCTACATATTTATTTCTCAACATAGTTAGCCTGGTAACAATTGCATTCCACCCGTCGAGAGACCAATTTGTTGATGTCGTTACTGTAGAGTGTTTGACTTTATTGACGGAGCCACAACCTCACCTCTGTTTGCAACGCTTCATCACTGTCAAAGTGAAGTCGTCGAAGGTGTCTTTTCGTTTTTGAAACAGATGAAAATTGGATGAGTTCAAGTCGGGTCTCCATGGAGGATGTTCGATTACAGTTAATCCAAGTCATGTTGCAGTGCTCGTGAGTTGTTTAGCAGTGTCATGATGAAAGAGAGCGAATACCATGTGTGGAAGAACTCTTCGAATTCGAAACTCGCTTACAGCATGCGGCGGTGCTGGTTGCTCTCTACTATCGTTTAAACAATGTGTCCACCTGCCTAGATAGGCTTCATGTAGCCCCTTCACTCTGCGATAGTAGATACTGGTTTAGCCGACAAAAGCAGCGTTGAGAAAAATTCGAGTAAATACCTGCCACGCACAGGCATCATAACTCATGTCCATGGGCAGTAACTGAAAGTTAGTTAAACCATCGAGTGTTCGGGATTAGTGCATGACTCGTTTGAAAAAATGTCTGAAACTCCCTTTTAGCTGGATTATTGTCTCTAAAACAAGGAAAATTGCTATCAAGTTCATATTTAATATCCTGTCATTAATTATGCAATGTTACTCACTCTCTCAGTAACAGGTTCACACAAAAAACAGCCAGAAGATATTTAGTCTGACCCGATATTTTAAACGTCCTAAACTGTCACTGACTCACAAATACTTCTGAGTTAAGACAGTCAGTCCTTCAGTAGTCTTTTTACACAGAAGTGCTCTCCATAATATCTCGTAATTTGCACGAAACACGCCATGCGGAGTTCCTGTACGACTTGAAATGTTCACTCCCGAAATCACCTAAAGTGTATCACTCACAAAGCTCAACTTTCACAACATACTCAACACTGTAGTCGCTTCTCATCCGCTACACGAGAACCGATAAAAGTGCGCTAATTTCTTCATTTTCGTACAAATGTGGTCAGCACGGTTTAACATAAGTGTTTACCAAATGACGGCTCTCGAGCGACTATCTTGACTCGTAGATCTGAGACACAAAGCTTACTCAAAAGCGCGACAAATGCTGAATTCCTATTAGCTAGTATGTTAGAGCAGCCAATCAGGTCATCTCGAGCACTTCTACACTCGCGGTATTTCTGATGTCAGACAATCAGATTGTAACACGTAAACTAGACTGGAAATCTAGTAATTCTGAAACTACATAAATTTTAATGAAACCAAAATACGATCCTTTCCACAAAATAAACTACTAATAAATTTAATACTCAACTCTCCTTCCGGCTGCCTTTTACAAAATCAGACTCACTCTGAAACAAGTCACAAATTCCTAGTCTCACCAAAACAGAGTGAAATAATAATCTTCCAATGTCCTTTTAATTACATCAGAAATCTGTGGCAATGAAACTAAAGAAAATTCCAGAAAATTAAATTATATGAACCCATCTTGTTGGTTGTACTTTCAGTTTCACAATGCCAGCACGTTATTATGTGTTTTCGATAAAAATTTACATCTCCGAAAATATTGCAGTTATTGATTTGAAATTTTAACAGTATGATTGTATCATCCATAGAATTAGGTACACTAAGTATGAAAAAGACCGATTATTTAATATACTCCTTGAGACTGATAGAGAGTATGTGTAAAGTATTGCACGCAGCGTTAAGCAAGTAAACGGCTCGCTCGACCCAGTTGCCAGCGTCAGCTATGCCAGCGTGAGAACCAAAATCTACTCTCCTCTCGGCTCCACTGCAAGCTACGCTTTCAATGCAAGATGACAACTCGTAACAATTTTCTACGTTGCAAGCACGCTGTTTCTCACTCATCGAGATAGTTATTGTACACATCGGCGTGTCACACTACAATTTTGACAATGTTTTACTTAAAATGTTGTAACAGTTTCCACATAATAATTCGGAGGCATTACTTTTCAGCAAGCCCTTGTATCTGGTAGTGATGGGGACAGCGCTCGATACATGTCGATCAAGACGACATTTTCATGAGGTCATGGGATAGCTATATGCACATAAAGATGGCGGCAGTATCGCGTACACAAGGGCAGTACATTGACAGAGCCGTCATTTGCAGTCATTTCAGTATTGGTGGTGTGCCAGCTTTGCGAGGGTACCGTGGGCGAAGCTGCTTGCGTCAGTGGCCTCACGGCTCAACAGCCCCAGTGATTCGTCAAGAGACAAAGTCAAGGAAAAGTCGAACATCAATGGCAAATGAAAGCAGAGCAGGAACAAGGTGCCCTCAGGTGCGGTCAGAGAAATGAAGCCCCTTGACTGGCGTCTGAAGGCAGCAACCAGTGGGCCCCCAACTGGAAAGCACCAGTTCAGCGCCTGGCAATATAATGACTAGGCACAGTCTACATACCCGTGGCTGGTGTAGGCAGCGTTTAGTAGTAGTTGAGGCCGGCTGACTCTCATCAGGATGACAATTAGCTTTAGTACTTATCAGAATAGGCTGCCGTCGACGACACCTACTGCATGGCTGAAGTAGGCGTTATTTATGGCATATCAGCCTGGTCCTGCTCTGACAGGACGTTACTTGTGATCCCATAGACCAACGGAAGCGGCTCTGGGCCAAACCTGGACATACTGTAATGGTCACCACCGCCCTCTTACCACACTGTGCCAACAATGTTACAGCCCTGACAGCAGTAGCAACAGCAACGCTGGGTGTGTGGTCACTGGCTCATTTCAATACCTGAACGCAGGCTTTCATGATATCAGCTCAATGTCTTTCACGGTCTTAGCAGTGAATGCATTGGCAGCCTTCTGGCTGACCTTGCCGCAAGTTTGAGAGACCTGTTTGTAAAGGTAGTGGCTTTCGATGTTTTTACATCATAAGGGATAACAGGTACAAGTACCGATATTTCTATTGGTGACTGAAGACGGTATACTGAACAACATTGTATCAGTATTTCTGTCATTTGCAGACAAATAATTATAGCTATTATAATTCGTATGTTATTAAGTTGGATAGCACGTCCAAGTACATATGGCAAGAACAAACTACTAATGTTTACTCCCCCCAGGATTGCACGTCTGGTGTTGCAATGTGGACGCATGGACGCAAAATGGTTAGTGTGAACTGATAGGGATGTCAGTCATGCCTTTATGACCATGCAGAAAACATCAAATTATGTGAGCTGTTTACGGGGAGACTGTTGGTCACAGAGAAAAAATAGCCAACATCCTGCTCTGATAATATATTACACGATGTATAAAATTTGTTTATCATAGACTTGTTTTTTCTGTCACATTTACTGTTTTAAATTTTCGCTAGAGCTCTTGCTTGTATACTGCATTCGCTGTTCCAGTGGCAACATTTGTAATGCTGACCATATGACTTTGCCACTAGTCAGCACCATCAAGGAATCTCGCACCTGAATGTATTCCCCTGAAACTATTGTCATGTCCTGCCCATATTTTCAATTAGAACGTCTGGATGCTGTCTGTATTAATACAAGAGACCGTCGCTTGCTTACTTCTACTCGTAGATTATGCGATGTGTGTTCATTCTTCCTGTGCAATTGTAGTTTTTCGTCTGATTCTCTGTTTCAAATTAAGAGTACTTTAATTCCAATTCGTTCTGTGATGCCTTCACGTTGCTTTTTACTTCGACCTTCTCTTACACATTGCGATCAATCTTGAACGACAACAAGTCGTCTTTTTTCATCTTCTGCTACATTTCTCTGCGTTGTTTTGCCTCTTGTGACTTTGCTTGATCCTGTATAATCAGGCTCTTACGTTTTGTTGTCTTAGTGACAAATGATCCGTTCTTATTCATTGCTAAAATAATACTGACATATCCACAACAATCTTTTCCATCGATATTTGTAGCATAGAACATCTACAGTTCCCGGTTGTAGATCACTTGTAGAAAATTATTGGAACATATAGATCTTTTGTCTTGTACGCACATCTTCCAGCTGCTCCACACGTATTTTGTACCGCTCGCACTTGCCTTATACTCACCAGGAGACACCGCCAATGAAAAGATTTTGAAAAACTCTCTGACAACACTTCGGAAAGAGAGACAGATTCAATCTTGCTACGCATTTTCCTCGCCCATTCGCCATCCATGTACAACTACCGCTACTAATCTTAGATTACTGGTCATTAGTGGGTGATCGTGGCAAAAAATTTTAAAAAGTTGCCTGAGAAACTTAATTTTAAAAGAAGAAGCATGCTCGGGAAAACGGGATAATCCTCAAATGTAAAACCTTAAAGGTAAGTGTTGCCGTCTGCTGCTGGGCACGGGAACTATCAAAACTGACATTGCTATCAACCCCATATATCACTTAGGGGTGAGGCCAGTGTTACGTTTGATAGTTCCCGTATCCAGCAACACGTGGCAACATTTATCTCTAAGCGTTTACATTTAAGGGATAGCCCGTGTCTCCACTCATGTCTTCAGTTGCACTCGTATCAGATAATCACGCTGTGAGGTGTAATGATATTTTATCTAGAGATAAGTGATCTTCATCGTGTAGTATCCAGAAGCGGCACTATTAAACACTTTCTTATGCGTCGATTAAAAGATATCGAAGCCATTACGTATATGATTTTTTCTTAAATGAAGACCCATTTCTCCAATTGTAAGCGTTTTTATTGTCTACGTATAGATAACTCACATTAATCTAACAGAGAATCATAATGACTTCCTTTGAGAAAGATATACTACACTTGCACTTTACCTGGTTGGCAATAGCTGTCAAGGGTGAGAGAATGCTGAAACGTCTTTAATGATCTAGAATTCACCATATATTTCAGTTTTTTAACTTTGAAGCAGTATTTAAAAAACTCTTCAACGAAAAAACTAAATAACGAAAATAATGAAAACTGAAATACATGTCACTGATGTTTCGCAATAATATTTATTTCATAGTTAGTGTGAATTGGATTTTAGGTCACAACAGCGACAGTTTACGGCTTTACAAAGACTGTTTTGCCCTGATATGTGACCCTATGTGGCTGTGTATTTATACGAAAAACACAAGCATTTAATCTAAAGTGAGGACGTTGTAGAGCAAATCTTAGTGCTAGTTTTTCTTTGTCTTCTTTTTATGTTTTGTGTGCATCAAAACTCTGGCAGTGGCAGTTGGATAATTCTGTATCTTGATGCGATCTGTTTCTTCTTTCTCAGTCAGTCCAGCCGGCTGTTTTGGCCGAGCGGTTCTAGGCGCTTCAGCCTAGAACCACGCGACTGTGACGGTCGCAGGTACGGATCCTGCCTCCCGCATGGTTGTGGGTGATCTCCTTAGTGATATGTGTAAGCAGAAGAAACTAACGATCAAAGTCCGAAAACAATTTATTGGGCTGTTCAATTAACCAAAACAAATTCTCCAAGTATAACACCAACACAAAACAGTGATCAGTCTTCGAATCACAACTACATACAAGAATAATATAGAAAACAACTGAAATAATTTCCTACTAGTCTCCGCCAGAGACTTCTCCGATATACCAAGCCTAATCCAGAGATCAGCGAGAAGATCCAAGCCGGGCTGCCGGGGCGGCAGCTATCCACGTCTGGTGGTGGTCGATAAACTACCGATGTGCGGCCGAGGGCCGGTCTTAATAGCGCTTCGGCGGATGAGTACCTCGGCACTACTTTCCATCACGTGGTTTGACGTGTGAAAATAGTTCTGGGATCTGCAGCGACCTCTTCCTTAAGTTTATGTGGGCCAGTAGTGGCCCCTGGTGGCCGCTGGTGCGTTTGCTGTGTTGTTGTTGTTGTTGTTGTTGTTGTTGTGGCCGTTCATCAATATTGCCTGTCGGTTATGTAGTGCTTCGGTGTGCCTGCGAAGCGAAAAACCCGCGGCTGCAAGCTGTCAGTTTGGTTGCTGATATTCTAGGCGCCGTGATGTCTGGTGGACAAGGCAACAGCACTTAGGTTAGTTAGGTTTAAGTAGTTCTAAGTTCGATTGGACTGATGACCTCAAATATTAAGTCCCATAGTGCTCAGATCCATTTTTTCAGTTAGTCCTGGCTGCTTTGACTGTACCTTTTTGTGATATTATGCAGTATGTACACCGTACGAAATGAAGAGGGACAGTACTTACTGTGTGGAGACACAGTGAGAGTCGGCTACTGTCTACAAATAGCTGATAGCTGAGTCGACCACGACTGAGAAGCGACGACTTAGGCGACTTTGGAATTCCTCGGAAATCTTACTGTAATGCATTTCGCGTTGCGCAGTATCTGACGTGTTTCTCTTCAGTCGGGTGTGAGTGGCGGACGGCAGTGGACTCGCATATCTGGGGGCGCGAGGCGAAAGTGTGAAACGACCACACGGCTGCCTGCTTACACCTTAGCAACAGGCATGAGGTGCTGCACAGTGTTGATAATAAGTACGAGCCCGCAGGGGGTGCCTCGTCTTTTGGGCCAGTGGTCGATTTTCCTGCAAAATCATGACAAGTGCAAAAGGTGGGTGCCCCAGTCTAGAGGGGCGCAGTAGGCGCTGCGCAGAAGCATACGCCTTTCTTCGACTTGTATGTTGGAGGCTGTATTTTTTGCAATGCTAGGTTCTACTCACAATCGCATTACAGTAGTAACTGAAGTCGTGCTTCATGCTTTCCCTTGTGATGCAAAATATTTGGCTGTCAAAATGCTCCAGAAAAGACTCTGTCAGTGTTGCAAATGCTAGGATATGTCCTCGCCATTTCAATTCATCGTCAGGATTGTATGCAGACGAACAGACACAGATCAAAAAAAGGTTTTGCAATACCCCAGTTCCCAGAACTCCTGAAGATAGACGTTGACTGTGGATATTGTACCACAGACACAGTCCATTTTCACTGTTCAGAGATGTCACCAAACCCACCCAAACTTGTAAACAACAACGTATGAACAGCGCCTATTAGACGGAGGGGGTCCGACAGCCGATCAGTTCCAGTCATTCCACCATGAAGGAGGTACATGGCTCGTGCTGTCTCTAGTTCAACCATGCCTATACGGTCAATACCGCCGTTCGATCGCGTCCGCATTGTTACTTTGTGCCAGGAAGGGCTCTCAAAAAGGGAGGTGTCCAGGCGTCTCGGAATGAACAAAAGTGATGTTGTTCGGACATGGAGGAGATACAAAGAGACAGGAACGGTCGATGGCATGCCTCGCTCAGGCCGCCCAAGGGCTACTATTGCAGTGGATGACCGCTACCTAACGATTGATGGCTAGGAGGAACCCTGACAGCAATGCCAGCCATGTTGAATAATGCTTTCCTGCAGCCACAGGACGTCGTGTCACGACTCAAACTGTGCGCAATAGGCTGCATGATGCGCAACTTCATTCCCGACGTCCTCGGCGAGCGAGGTCCATCTTTGCAACCACGACACCATGCAGCGCGGTACAGGTGGACCAAACAACATGCCGAATGGACCGCTCAGGATTGGCATCACGTTCTCTTCACCGATGAGTGTCACATATGCCTTCAACCAGACGGTCGTCGGAGACGTGTCTGAAGGCAACCCGGTCAGGTTGAACGCCTTATACACACTGTCCAGCGAGTGCAGCTAGGTGGAGGTCCCCCTGCTGTTTTGGGGTGGCACTATGCCGGGCCGACGTACGTCGCTGGTGGTCATGGAAGGCGCCGTAATGGCTGTACGATACGGGAATGCCATTCTCTGACCGATAGTGCAACCGTATCGGCTGCATATTGCCGAGGCATTCGTCTTCATAGATGACAATTCGCGCCCCCCATCGTGCACATCTTGTGGATGACTTCCTTCAGCATAAAGACATCGCTCGATTAGAGTGGCCAGCGTGTTCCCTAGTCATGAACCCTATCGAACATGCTTGGGATAGACTGAAAAGGGCTGTTTATGTACGACCTGACCCACCACCAACTCTAAGGCATCTATGTCGAATCGCCGTTGAGGGATGGGACAATCTGGACCAACAGAACCTTGATGAACTTGTAGATAGTATGCCGCGACGAATACAGGCATGCCTCAGTGCAAGAGGACGTGCTACTGGGTATTAGAGATATCGGTGTGTACAGCAATCTCGACCACCACCTCTAAACTTCTCGAAGTATGATGGTACAACATGCAATGTGTTGTTTTCATGAGGAATAAAAAGGGCGGAAATGATGTTTATGTTGATCTCTATTCCAATTTTCTGTACAGGTTCCAGAACTCTCGGAACCGAGTGATGCAAAACTTTTTTTTATATGTGTAATATGGAAGAAGACAGCTTCTTAAGTTCGTATTCCACCATTTAGTGGGCCATGCAACCTCAACACGGCTACAAAGAATACTTCTGTCACGAAAGGGTTTGGCGTTACTCACAAAAACACTTTGTTTTCTGGCCCTCTGAAACACGTTCGTTGTTCACTGACGTCCCACATTTGCTAAAACTCTTAATGAACCACTTACTCATCAAGGTATTATGCTAGAAAGCAAAGTAGTTGCAAAAGCCGTATTCTAGAAACTGTTAATCTTTAGAGAGATGAAAATATACCCTAAGTTATCTCAGCAACACACTACAGTGAAGGGCAGAGAATGACAGCTTGTGCTCTCACCAGCGCAACTACTAAACCACTAGCCTGTGACCTTGGTATTCATTTTCAAGCCCAAGAGTAAGAACTAATGAAATTTTGTAACTGCCGAGTGAACATGCACGTCAGCTCCTTAAAGAATCTTCTGTCATTTCAGAACGGGTTCTGAAAAATATTCTGTCACCTGCTTGTAATATTGATATTTTGGCATTTAATTTCTTTTTTCTTTGGGGTCATGAGTCTTCTGACTGGTTTGATGCGGCCCTATTCGAATTCCTCTCCTGTGCCATCCTCTTCATCTCAGACTAGCGCTTACAAGCTACGTCCTCAATTATTTGCTAGATGTATTCGAATCTCTGTCCTCCTCTACACTTTTGGCCCTCTACAGCTCCCTCTAGTACCATGGAATCATAACAAATGTCATATCATCCTATTCCCTTCTCCTTGTGAGTGTTTTCCATATATTCTATACGTCTTCCATTTTGCGCAGAACCTCCTCGTTCCTTACCTTATCAGTAAACCTAATTTTTAACATTCGTCTGTAGCACCCCATCTCAAATGCTTCGCTTCTATTCTGTTCCGGTTTTCCCACAGTCCATGTTTCACTACCATACAATGCTTGTAAGTAGGCTGTTTAGGTTTTCTTATTGGTAACGCCACGTAGCGCTCTGTATGAAATTCACTAGCTGTGCTGTGTGCAGTCTGTGGCTGGTTTGCATTGTTGTCTGCCATTGTAGTGTTGGGCAGCGGCAGCTGGATGTGAACAGCGCGTAGCGTTGCGCAGTTGGAGGTGAGCCGCCAGCAGTGGTGGATGTGGAGAGAGAAATGGCGAAGTTTGATATTTGTAAGAATGGATGTTATGAACTCCTATGTATATTATGACTTTTGATGATATTAAGGTAAATACATTGTTTGTTCTCTATTAATATCTTTCATTTGCTAACTATCCCTGTCAGCAGTTAGTGCCTTCCGTAGTTTGAATCTTTTATGTAGCTGGCAGTAGTGGCGCTCGCTGTATTGCAGTAGTTCGAGTAACCAAGATTTTTGTGAGGTAAGAGATTTGTGAAACGTATAAGTTAATGTTAGTCAGGGCCATTCTTTTGTAGGGATTTTTGAAAGTCAGATTACGTTGCGCTAAAAATATTGTATGTCAGTTTAAGCACAGTCATGTATAATTCTTCAAAGGGGACGTTTCAATGCGCTCGTGTACTTTCTCTATATCTTCATCTCCAGCTTGCGACGTCGGCATGTATACCTGAACTATTGTTGTCGGTGTTGGTTTGCTGTCGATTCTGATAAGAACAACGCTAACAATGAAGTTTTCACAGTAACACACTATTTATACTACCTTCTTATTCGTAATGAATCCTGCTCCCATTATACCATTTTCTGCTGCTATTGATATTACCTATACTCATCTAACCGAAAATCCTTGTCTTCTTTCCGTTTCACTTCACTGATCCCTACTATATTTAGAATGAGCCTTTGCATTTCCGTTTTCATATTTTCTAGTTTCTCTACCACGTTCAATCTTCTGGCAGTCCACTCTCCGACTTGTAGAACGTTATCTTTTCTTTGAGTATTCAATCTTTTTCTCATGGACACCTCCCCCTTTGCAGTCCCCTCCCGGAGATCCGAATGGGGGACTATTCCGGAATCTTTTGCCAATGGAGAGATCATCATGACACTTCTTCAATTACGGGCCACATGTCCTGTGGATACACGTTACGTGTCTTTAATGCAGTGGTTTCCATTGCGTTCTACATCCTCACGCCGTTGATCATTGCTGATTCTTCCGCCTTTAGGGGCAGTTTCCCACTCCTAGGACAAGAGAGTGCCCTGAACCTCTGTCCACTCCTCCGCCCTCTTTGACAAGGCCGTTGGCAGAATGAGGCTGACTTCTTATGCCGGAAGTCTTCGGCCATCAAGACTGTCGAGACGTTTTCCCTTATAAGAGGCCTGGAACATTTTTATCATCATACATCGCCAATGGAGGTATAGAGCCGGATAATACTGTTTTTGGGAGCAAATGTCCACGATATCCCTCTTTCAAATGCCTCGTCTGTTGAGTGAGGTGAAGAAGGAAGATCTGTGGTGGCAGCAGCGATATTTGGCAGCATCCTGTCAGATATGTCTGAGTCGTTGACAATGACTGAAGGAGAGACGCAGGTCGAAGACCTAGATCTTAGCTTCTAGTTGAAGCATTGAAGGATTCTAATATCTTGCTTTATACGCTGCTTACCAGTGCAGACAGTATGGCAGATCACTGGACACACCCACATCATTGACAGTGCCTGAGGATACATCAAGTGGATTTTTGGGCATGATTTCTGGCAAGGGTTTGCATGTTGCTTTACAGATGTGGCTTGAAGTAGCTAGCAAATTTGAATTAATTTTTGCCCGTATCCAAGGACATGAAAGTTACTTCAGAGAAACTGGCATCACCAATAACCTGCGTGCTACACTCTTCGAGCGTTTTCCAACATGAAAATTTATTCGACTGTGCTGGCCGTCATCAAAAGGCAAATCAAAGAAGGCAGAGCCCGTTCAACATCGCAAAACAACGAAATGGCACTCGTCGTCGATTTAGGGTACAAATAAATAAACGGGACGACGTACCTCAGCGAGAAGACCGACGTGTCCAGGACTTGGCTAGAAGAGAAGTGGAGAAGATATTCGAGTTACAAATCGTCGTGAGAAGGTCGAGTCTACGAAAAGTCTGTGAAGGCGAGATACAACTCGCTTGTTCGCCAACAGTTTAAGTTCGTCCAGGTGCAGTCCAGCAAGTCGGCGTGCGCAGTCGGTGCGGGGTCGCAGTCAACTTAGAGTACATCTGCTGTACCTGTGGGCATCTCCGAGTCTTCGCCACGAGCCCACGGCAGCAGTTGCGGACAGCAGACGCGGACGAGACGGCAGCTACTACAACGTTCAGCCGTAAGCATCTGTCGGACGAGCAGCGGCTACGACAAGTCGGAAACATAGTGTTGCAGTCGATGGCTTCAGCACGGCCGTCTCAGCAGCAATAATCACAGTTAACGGTGAGTCGTTTCCAAAACGATGAGTAATATTTATGATAGTTGATTTTTCAATGATAGTAGATTTTTCAATCATATTGTAAGAAATCTGTTTAATCGACAAATTTGAATTTAGAAAGTACTTAAGGGTTAA
The DNA here is from genome assembly GCF_021461385.2 of Schistocerca piceifrons. Taxonomy (NCBI): domain Eukaryota; kingdom Metazoa; phylum Arthropoda; class Insecta; order Orthoptera; family Acrididae; genus Schistocerca; species Schistocerca piceifrons. The sequence continues at coordinate 91,132,991 of NC_060144.1, read as the reverse complement.
TAATTTAAGATGGATTCTGAGACCTTTCAGGTATTCTTAAGAGAACTACGGAAGGCAAATATGGAATGGGAAAGGGAGATTAATGAACAGAGATCTATGTTTGGTGAGCGATTAGCTAACAATAATCAGGCTCTTGCTACTCAGATGCCTGAGCAGATAAACGAGCAAATAGCGAATCTTACTGGCTCTTCTCTGCATCGAGAGCTCCATGGACGCGAGTTCTCGATGCAGAGAAGAGCCGGACATATTCGTCGCAATGTTTACTCTTAGGCAGGAGCGGTGGTGCCACCAGCACTGACTTGTGGCGATACTACCCTCTTACATCTGCGAACAGCCTACGTTATCCACTTGATACATATATTGCAAACCGTAACTGCCTGTCGCACTTTATTGTAAAATTAATTTCACGTCTACTTCTACATCTACATCCATACTCCGCAAGCCACCTGACGGTGTGTGGCGGGGGGTACCCTGAGTACCTCTATCGGTTCTCCCTTCTATTCCAGTCTCGTATTGTTCGTGGAAAGAAGGATTGTCGGTATGCTTCTGTGTGGGCTCTAATCTCTCTGATTTTATCCTCATGGTCTCTTCGCGAGACTCCTCGGTGAAGGTATGTTTTCGAAACTTGAACAAAAGCCCGTACCGAGCTACGGAGCGTCTCTCCTGCAGAGTCTTCCACTGGAGTTTATCTATCATCTCCGTAACGTTTTCGCGATTACTAAATAATCCTGTAACGAAGCGCGCTGCTCTCCGTTGGATCTTCCCTATCTCTTCTATCAACCCTATCTGGTACGGATCCCATACTGCTGACCAGTATTCAAGCAGTGGGCGAACAAGCGTACTGTAACCTACTTCCTTCGTTTTCGGATTGCATTTCCTTAGGATTCTTCCAATGATTCTCAGTCTGGCTTCTGCTTTACCAACGATCAACTTTATATGGTCATTTCATTTTAAATCACTCCTAATGCATACTCCCAGATAATTTATGGAATTAACTGCTTACAGTTGCTGACCTGCTATTTTGTAGCTAAATGATAAGGGATCTATCTTTCTATGTATTCGCAGCACATTACACTCGTCTACATTGAGATTCAATTGCCATTCACTGCACCATGCGTCAATTCGCTGCAGATCCTCCTGCATTTCAGTACAACTTTCCATTGTTACAACCTCTCGATACAACACAGCATCATCTGCAAAAAGCCTCAGTGAACTTCCGATGTCATCCATAAGGTCATTTATGTACATTGTGAATAGCAACGGTCCTATGACACCCATCTGCGGCACACCTGAAATCACTCTTACTTCGGAAGACTTCTCTTCATTGAGAATGACATGCTGCGTTCTGTTACCTAGGAACTCTTCAATCCAATCACACAATTGGTCCGATAGTCCATATGCTCTTACTTTGTTCGACTGTGGGGAACTGTATCAAACGCCTCGCGGAAGTCAAGACACACGGCATCTACCTGGGAACCCGTGTCTATGGCCCTCTGAGTCTTGTGGACGAATAGCGCGAGCTGGGTTTCACACGACCGTCTTTTTCGAAACCCATGCTGATTCCTGCAGAGTAGATTTATAATCTCCAGAAATGTCATTATACTCGAACATAATACGTGTTCCAAAATTCTGCAACTGATCGACGTTAGAGATATAGGTCATAGTTCTGCACATCTGTTCGACGTCCCTTCTTGAATACGGGGATGACCTGTGCCCTTTTCCAATCCTTTGGAACGCTACGCTCTTCTAGAGACCTACGATACACCGCTGCAAGAAGGGGGGCAAGTTCCTTCGCGTACTCTGTGTAAAATCGACCTGGTATCCCATCGGGTCCAGCGGCCTTTCCTCTTTTGAGCGATTTTAATTGTTTCTCTATCCCTCTGTCGTCTATTTCGATATCTACCATTTTGTCATCTGTGCGACAATCTAGAGAAGGAACTACAGTGCAGTCTTCCTCTGTGAAACAGCTTTGGAAAAAGACATTTAGTATTTCGGCCTTTAGTCTGTCATCCGCTGTTTCAGTACCATTTTGGTCACAGAGTGGACATTTTGTTTTGATCCACCTACTGCTTTCACGTAAGACCAAAATCTCTTAGTATTTTCTGCCAAGTCAGTACATAGAACTTTACTTTCGAATTCATTGAACGCCTCTCGCATAGCCCTCCTCACACTACATTTCGCTTCGCGTAACTTTTGTTTGTCTTCAAGGCTTTGGCTATGTTTATGTTTGCTGTGAAGTTCTCTTTGTTTCCGCAACAGTTTTCTAACTCGATTGTTGTACCACGGTGGATCATTTCCATCTCTTACGATCTTGCTCGGCACATACTCATCTAACGCATACTGTACGATGGTTTTGAACTTTGTCCACTAATCCTCAACACTATCTGTACTTGAGACAAAACTTTTGTGTTGAGCCGTCAGGTACTCTGTAATCTGCTTTTTGTCACTTTTGCTAAACAGAAAAATCTTCCTACCTTTTTTAATATTTCTATTGACGGCTGAAATCATCGATGCAGTAACCGCTTTATGATCGCTGATTCCCTGTTCTGCGTTAACTGTTTCAAATAGTTCGGGTCTGTTTGTCACCAGAAGGTCTAATATGTTATCGCCACGAGTCAGTTCTCTGTTTAACTGCTCAAGTTAATTTTCAGATAAAGCACTTAAAAAAATGTCCCTGGATTCTTTGTCCCTGCCACCCGTTATGAACGTTTGAGTCTCCCAGTCTATATTCGGCAAATTAAAATCTCGACCCAGAACTATAACATGGTGGGGAAATCTACTCCAAATATTTTCCAAATTATCCTTCATGTGCTCAGCCACAACAGCTGCTGAGCCAGGGGGCCTATAGAGACATCCAATTACCATGTCTGAGCCTGCTTTAACCGTGACCTTCACCCAAATTATTTCACATTTCGGATCTCCGTCAATTTCCTTCGATACTATTGCACTTCTTATCGCTATAAACACGCCTCCCCCTTCACTGTCCAGCCTGTCTCTGCGGTATACATTCCAATCTGAGTTTAGGATTTCATTACTGTTTACGTCTGGTTTCAGCCAACTTTCTGTCCCTAGTACTATATAGGCATTGCGACCGTTTATTAATGAGACCTTTCTATAGACGCTCCTGCAGTTTACTATTAGCACATTAATATTGTTATTCCCTGTTGCATTTTGCCTACTCCTACCTTGCCGCGTCTCAGGAGGCGTCTTGTCGGGCCTAGGGAGGGAACCCACATGTGCACTACACACGTACTCCGCTACCCTTGTAGCCGCTTCCGGCGTGTAGTGCACGCCTGACCTGTTCAGGGGGACCCTACATTTCTCCACCCGATAGCGGAGGTCGAGAAATTTGCACCCCAGATCTCCGCAGAATCGTCTGAGCCTCTGGTTTAAGCCTTCTACTCGGCTCCAAGCCAGAGGACCGCGATCGGTTCTGGGAACGATACTACAAATAGTTAGCTCAGATTCCACCCCACGAACGAGGCCCTCCGCCTTCACCAATTCCGTCAACCGCCTGTACGAACTGAGGATGACCTCTGAACCCAGACGACATGAGCAACAATTTTCAGTCGGGTGCACCCAGTGCTCTCTATCGCCGCCGGCAGGCCTCCTCCACATCTCGGATGAGACCCCCCGGCAAGCAGACAGAGTGAACACTGGCCTTCTTCCCCGACCTTTCCGCTATTTCCCTAAGGGGCTCCATCACCCGCCTAACGTTGGAGCTCCCAATAACTAATGAACCCCTCCCCACGTGTGCGTGCTCGGACCTTGCTGAAGGAGCAGCCACATGCCCACTCACAGGCTGTGCGGGCGATGCCACACGGCCAGCCTCCACATTGACCCTCCGCCTCGTGCGCCGCGAACGCCGTTGAACCCGCCACTCTCCTTGGGGAGAGGGTGGCCCAACCGCGCCCGGTACCCGCGAAGATGTCTCGACAGCAGGGACCGTGGGTTTTTTTTTTAGAGATGGGGCCCCTCCACGCCCGCACCAACGTGGTGACCAAACCAAAAGTTCTACTGTCACCTCCGTAAACATGTTAGTTATCTAGTAAGTGGATCACAGGATGCTGGGCTGTGATGTTGTCCGTGCGTCTGGGTAAGGCTACGCATTAACACGGTCCATCAGGTGATAGATAGTGGACGAAACGCGAGTGAGGGTAGCGATTTGAAGAGCAGAGGGAAAAAAGTGCCATGGCTCGTGCCGTGGGAAAAAAACCTCTGCGATAGTGGGATGGGTAGTAAGAGCAGTAGTGGCTTACTAGCTGCGATAGCTCATGCAAAGTTGGATTTGTTAGTATAGGTATCATGCATCATTACCGTGACAAGCGATGGCGATGTGCCCCAGTTGCTGCAGCTGCTACATTCCTGGAACAATCAAGATCGTTATACAGTAGTGGGAGATCGGCCATAGATTATCTCACTGTGTGGGGGATGTGTGGAGCTTGTTTGCATGCAGTGTACGGTACGGCTTCCCTGTGTGGTGCCAGTTATTCGGCAGTGTATTTCAGCTGGATATCCAGTAAATGCGTCTGATTAACAGGGGCTCGCCTGTGCCGTTATGTTTGCGTATGCTTGGCCATAGATATTACGTCCTTGCAAGTATGTCTTTTGGTCTTTTATGTTTCCATCTATGGTTGTGGTCGTAGTTCCCCAGATTCAGAATAAACGGGTTCTGCGAATGTCTGGAGTTTCTGTATAGTCTTGTGGTGAGTTTGTGGATTACCTCCGTGAGAGTCTCAAGTCGGTATTCCCGGTGAAGGTCCGCGATGCGTGTGTATCGTGGAGCATTGCTTATGATTTTGAGTTTTGTATGAGCTGCAGACGGCGCAGGCGTGTAGGGGCAGCGTATCCCCAGACGGGAGCTGCGTACGTCATCAGGGGTCGGATAAGTGTCATGTACATAGACCTCGACACCCTTCTGTTCAGTGTGCTACGCCTGTTGAGCATAGGATAGAGCTGTTTGAGCCTCGCGCTAACTCGGTTGGTCATGTGTTGTATGTGGTCCCCCCAGAGGAATTTCCGGACCAGCCAGACACCGAGGTATTTCACTTTCTCGCGGAAACGTATTGGACGTGTATGTAGAGTTATTGGTCTGCAGTAGCGGTGTTTGCGCAGTTGCTTCGGTCTTTTAGTGAACAGAACGGCTTCGCACTTGTCGACGTTTACTCTAATATGCCATTTCTCCAACCAAGGCTCGGCCACTCTGAGTGCAGTCTGTAGGCGTGACGTAATGTTTGATGGTTTCCAATCTTGCGCAAGGATGGCGGTGTCATCCGCGTAGATTGCCATCATTGTGTTGGGTGTGGTTGGGAGATCGTTTATGTAGAGGTTAAACAGTAGGGGCCCTAGGATGCTTCCCTGGGGTACTCCCGCGTGTATACCGTGTCGTGTTGATTGTTTTCCCTGCACGTCAGTGTTGAAGCTCCTGTCTGTGAGGTATGAGTGTATTAGACGCAGCAGCCCGTCGGGGAATCCCGCGTCGCTGAGTTTGCGGATAAGGCCGTTGTGCCATAGACGGTCGAAAGCCTTTTCGATGTCCAGGAACACTGCCCCTGTAGCTTTGTTTATGTTGAAGCCATGTGTTATATGTTCAACGACCCGTAGGAGTTGTTGTGTTGTGGAGTGGTGATTCCTGAAGCCGAATTGCTCCGGTCTCAGGATGTCATTTGTTATGCAGTGCCTAGTGATGCGTTTGAGAATCACCTTCTCAACAACCTTACTGAGCGAGCTCAGAAGGCTGATGTGTCGGTAATTTTGTGGGAGGCTGTGGTCTTTCCCCGGCTTCCTGAACATCAGGACCTTGGCCGTCTTCCAAAAGGCGGGGAAGTGTTGATGTTTTAGTATGGCATTCGTTATGTGTGTTAGGTACTCAGTTGCTTTATCCGTGAACTCCTGGAGGACACGGTTTTGAATGCCATCATGACCAGGGGCTTTCCTAGCAGCGGAATGCATTATAGCCCAGGAGACTTCGGCTGTGCTAGCACGTCGAATGTCGTCGCGCGATGGTTGGGCTAGAATGCGTGTAACCTCTTGGTCAGTAGCAAGTGTGAACGCTGGATCTGATGGTACCAGGTTCGGTGTGAATGACGCTGCGAGTGTTCGGGCCATTAGTTCTGCTTTCTCTTCCGCTGAGTATGCAGGTCCGTCAGGCCCTTGAAGCGTTGGGGCGTATATTTTCTCCCTGGTGAAGTGTCGGGCTAGTTGCCACACGCCATGTCGTGTGGTGTCCAGCCCTTCGAGTTTTTGGTTCCACTGTTGTGTTCTGTGTGTTTGTATTTTATCGTGTATGATGCCCTGTAGTCTGTTAATGTGCCGTTTGAAGTACGGGCGCCTGGTGCGCTGCCATTGTCTCCTGAGGCGATTCCTCATTGAGATTAGGCCCAGGATTTCCTGGGGCAGGGCCGCACTGCGTTGTTGTGAGGTGCGATCAGGTATGGTGCCTGCCATTGCGTCCTGGACGGCGTTGGTGAGGGTTTCTACTGCCTCGTCAATTTTTGCTGTTTCGTTAATTTCGTGTATAGGTGGGATGTGGCTATCGAGCGTTTGCTTGAACAATGTCCAATTCGCACGTCCGTAGTCCAACATCTTGCGTTGTTCCGTGTGCTGCAGTGTTTCCTCAATGTATAGTATTACAGGTTGGTGGTTTGAGGGCAGATCGTTTTCAACGGCGACGTTGAGTGTCGCTGTAATGTCCTTGATGAGGGCCATGTCTATCACGTCTGGTCTGTGTCGCCTCTGATAGGGAATGTGCGTCGGTTCAGTCGGCGCTAGTATAATGTAGTTTCTGCCTAGCGAATGTTCGTACAGTTTTTTGCCGTTGGGATTTCGTATGCGTGAATTCCATTCTGGGTGTTTTGCGTTCAGATCTTCAGCGACTATTACTCGCGGTGAAATGTTGAGTAATGTGCTGATATCGCGTGTTGAGATGCCTACAGGGCTGTTGTATACCGATATCAGTGTGGTGTAGGCTCCGTTGAACTTGACTCTGACGGCCGTAGCCTCGATTTTTTCCAGTTCAGGGAGCTCTATGTTTGTGTGCTCAATGTCTTTGTGTATGACGATTGCAGTTCCACCTGCCACGGCGTCGGCCGGTCGGTCGGTACGATAGACACAATAGCCAGGAAAGTTTAATTGTTTGTGCGGTTTAAGTTTAGTCTCGCTCAGTAGCGCGACAAGGATTCCCTTGCGCTCCATGAACGCGGCAAATTCTGCCCTTTTGCTGTGGATCGAGTCTGCATTCCAGAACAGGATCTGTGATAGTGTGTGCGGGTCTGCGTTATGGGCCGGGTGTGGCATATTATTCATGTAAGAGTGTGAAAGAGTGTTGTGATGGCAGTGTATTGCCCGGGTTCGGCGCTCATGAGCTGTGTGATGAGTGTAGCGACGGCCGTCAGCACCTTGGTAAGGATTTGAACGGTCGTGTGTCGGGGGAATAGTGTTTCCAGTATTCCCCCAGGTGGTGGTGTTGGGTGTGGCAGCCTGAGGTGCTGTTGTGGAGTTAGCGGCCGCTTGTGCGGGTATTGGCGTTTTGTTAGGAGTGGCATTTGTGCTTTGTGACAGAGGTTGTAGCGCCTGTGTTACTTCTGTGGTGAGGGGGATGGTAGTGTGAGTTACAGTCTCGGTGTCTTGTTGACTGTTTTCCTGTGTGTTGCTGTTCTGTTGTTGCTGCGTTGCCTGTTGTGGTGATTTCGTGTTCCCCGCCCTGTGTTTGCGTGTACGTCTATTCCTCCTCTGGGCTTGGGGTTCGGGGGGTTCTTGTGTGGATGTGTTTTCCTGTAAATGGTGCGTTTCTTCGCAGCACGTGATTTCCGGGAGTGGGGTCGTGTTGTTTGGGGGCATAGGTGTTGGTACCGATGCTTGTTGGGTTTCAGGTGTTGTCTGTGGCTGTTGTGTGGCTGTTGCAGCGGTTGTTTCACGTGTGTGTGTAGGGCGCTGAGGTTCCGCAGCCTGTGCCGTTCCGCCAGGGCGTGCAACCGTGGCAAACGTTACGCCGTTCCTTACTGGGTTCGGTGCTGGCCTTGGGCGTGGTATGTCGTACAGTACCCTGCTTTTGTCTTGTTTCCGCTTCAGCGCCTGTATGTATGAGTTGCACTGTCTGAAGTTTGCCGCATGGGGCCCACCGCAGTTGGCACAGCGTCGCTGGTTTGGTTGTGTTTGTGTGCAAGTGTTGGATCTGTGGTTGCCAGCGCATCCGCGGCAGCGAGTTGCCAGGCCGCAGCGGAGGGCCGAGTGGCCGAACCGCTGGCAGTTGTTGCATTGTTGGGGGACGTTGGGTGGTTCGTAAAGTTCTACACGTACGTCCATCCGCAGAAAGCTCTTTATCTGCAGGATGGCGCGGGAATCAGCCGTGTCGGCTAACTCAACCATGTAGTGTGGTAGCGGTGCGTGTGTATGGAACCCTGTCATCCGGGAGGCACTTTTACAGTCGAATCCCAGATAACAAAGGGCCGCATGTACTGTCTCGTTGGGGGTGCTGGGGTCCACTCCCTTGATCACGTACTGCTGGGTTCCCTCGTCCAGCGTTCTGTACGTGTAATGTTCGATCTTCCAATCTTTGAGGAAGGTCAGAAGATCTTTATATTCGTTGTCTGTGGCAACGTACAGTGAGGCCATATCCCCCGAGTACTTTGCATGTAATGTGCTGTTTATGTGCCTCTCCGCGAATGCAGTGTTAAGGGCACTAAGGTTCCCATAGTTTTGTATAACAACTGGGGGGAAACCAGTCTTGTGCTGTGTGGGCACTGTTGTGGCTTTATGTGCTTTGTTGTTGTTCGCCACAACTGTGTTTGCGTTTTGTTGTGTGTTAATGTTGCTAGCCTGAGGTGAGCTAGTGGGTGTATGCAACAGCGCCTTTCGGTTGCCTAGCGAGTTTGCTTCCTCGCTTGTTTGTGTTGGTGTTTTTTTTGGGGTCTGCGTTTTGAGCCCTCCACCTGCCAGGGCTCTGTGTAGTAGTTTTCTGTGTCCACATCCGCCGCCGCTGCCTCGATCTCTTGAGGCTGCGGCGTCGGTGGGAGAATGGTACATGACTGTCCAGTGACAGGTGAGTGTAACGTGATGTTGAGTGTACTTGTTTTTGTGGGAGAGACGTCCGCCCCGAAAAGTTCGGTGATTAGCCGGCGCGACTCAAGCTGCTTTTGCGCTTTGGCGCCAAGCTGTCGAGCGTCGCCAGCCGCTCCCTTGCCTTCGGTAGCGGGCGGGGCGCGAGTTTCGGCGGGTGCAGTCGATCCTCGCGCCTCTTGTGTTGCAGTCTTGCTGCGGGTGACAGCAGGGGAAGTGCTAGTAGCGTCCGCCATCTCGCACTTAGGATTATTTATTGGGTGGGAAGGGGGAAACGACAATTTTACTTTTCTCGAAAGGCGAGAGAAGTGTTACTGTTCACAATGGAAGTGGGTGGTCCCTACTTTACGCTAACATGCGCTGTTCGTGCAAGCGCGGTACCTAAAGGAGGTGCGGAAGAAGAATGGCCTGCAGCACGCGGGCTTGGTCCCGTGAAGGAGCCCTGGTACTGCCTCAGAGTCCCTAAAAGAACGTGAGAATCACGTTGGGGGCGTTGGGTAACCGGAGGCTACGTGGGTGAAGCATGTAACACCTGGGGTGTACCATGCGACGCACCAGACTCCCCACTGCCGCTACACTCCGAGGCAGCAGCCTGAAGACGGCTGACCGCGGCCATCAACACGTTCAGCTGTTCGCGAACAGTGGCCAGCTCCTCCTGCGTCCGTACACAGCAGTCGCACATCCTATCCATCCTAAGAAATCAATTTACTGTAGAGAGTTAATCAACTTTTAACTAGACTGCTAATTCACTAATGGCGGCTGATTGTTGACTAAATTGTGGTTGCTAGACACTTCTTGTAGAAAACAATGAAAATAGCACTACCTGTCTCTGGACTGTATTGAAAACAAACACTAGCACTACTGGCACTATGGTTGACTAAAGGGACTCTCTCTGACTGTATTCAAAACAAACACGAAATCTATGGAACACTATTACTAGCACTCGACAATTCCTAAAAGCAAAAACACACGGAAGAAGAAGAGACAAGTAAGAAAAATGCAGTTAATACTTAAATTAACTTAGCTCGCTGCACAGCAGACGGCAGTTACGACGACGACGTCTATCCATTATTATATAAATGAACACGACATATATTTCTGCGAAGCTCTGGATGACATGGAAATATATTACTCCTAAAAGAAAGACATATTCGTAAAAACATCAGTAATGGTGCAGTACACTTGTTTTCGTGTACTGGTTGTCGTACCTAGCTGTCAACATATAAGGGCTGTTCGTTTATTATGGTCAGATCGGTCGTGAAAAATTGTAAATTTGTGGTAAGGTCTTTGGGACCAAACTGCTGAGATCCTCGGTCCCTAAGCTTACGCACTACTTAATCTAACTTCAAGTAACTTACGCTAAGGACAACACACACACTCATGCCCGAGGGAGAACTCAAACCTCCGTGAAATGGAAATCGTAGCGAAAATCCAATGAAGCTTTGCCCAGATGTGTTGAGATGAGTCTCTAGTATACCCAGCGATTACGTCACTTGACTCTTCTCAGTTCTGGACGCACACTGAACATGTAAAGACGCAGAGAAAATGGTGTCTCGTTCCAAGTACGAGTGCCTGCTCAGAGATTTCGCCTGATTTCATGCAGCCCACATATCGTATCTGTCGTGCGCTTCCTCTCTTCTGCGTGGACTGCTGGCAATGAAGACATCATTTTGGCAGAAACAAGAACTACAGACCAGCGTAGAGAATTGGCGGAAATCACACGCTGCTTTCTATGACGAGGATCGTGAAAGGTTTTTATAATGCTACTACAAATGTCTAACTCGAAGAATGCTCGTATGTAGAGAAGAAACTGGAAGGTGTAGCTAAGTGCTTCAAATAAAATATTTTTTGTTTTCAATGTGGTTTCCGTTTCGTGACCAATCGGACCTTAATAAACCACTTGCCCTCGTACTAAAAACCAATGTCCCACGCTGGTTCAAATGGCTCTCAGCACTATGGGACATAAAATCTATGGTCATCAGTCCCCTAGAACTTAGAACTACTTAAACCTAACTAACCTAAGGACATCACACAACACCCAGTTATCACGAGGCAGAGAAAATCCCTGACCCCGCCGGGAATCGAACCCGGGAACCTGGGCGCGGGAAGCGAGAACACTACCGCATCCCGCGCTGGTGACTCACGACCAGTAACACTGCGTGTCCATAATTATCAATGCGTCTCAAATGTCATTCCAAAGATCAAATGAAACACGTAATCGTACAACAAATAGTAACAGCATAGAAAATAAACTGGACCAAACTAGTATCACTGTCGTTTGTTGATGACATAGAAACATATCTCTGAGCAATCCTTGCACATAACGTAAATTCTTCCCCTTTTCTTAGATTCAAGCAAGTCAGTAGCGTTCTTACTGAAATTGCGTATGCTTTGAATGCTTTCCGTATCTATACAGAGCACTGCTGATTCACTCTCTCTAATCTCTGTCACTGTGCTTCTTAAAACTACCTTGATCGTCTTAGAAGTTGAGAAGCATGTGACATACTTACTCACTGTTATAATACATAATGAAGTCGGTCAGATTAAAAAACACCATTGTTAGCCTGCTATATAAGAAGGGTGACACGACTGATGTCAGTAACTACTGCCCAGTTTCACTGCTTGCAACATATTCTAAAATTTTTGGGAGTGTATAGATGACGCCTGTGTAAAAGTTACTGACTGGTTTTCAACAAATGAACTAGCTTTAAACTTTAAAGAAAACATAGCTCTTCTAGTGTTGTACAGTGAAACGAATCTCACCACCTATTAACCTAAGTCTTAGGCGTGTATATCGATGAAAATATTCAGTTACTTTTGTCATAAGAATAATTCCATATTTTGGGGATAGAGAAGTCGATAAGTTATTTTGCGTATTTTCATTCACTGGTGGTATGAGATACAACACTCTGATGCAGATCATCACTTCTGCAAAAAGTATTCATTGCATGAAAGAAAGCACTTTGAATTATTTGTGATGTTCACAAGTGTACATGTTGGAGGAATCTGTTTAAGAAGCTGAGAATATCAACCACAGTCTCAAACAAAGCACGTTTATTCACTTACGAAATTTGTTAACAGCAGTCCATTTGAATTTGAGAATAACGGAGGTATTCACGACACTAGAAGGAAAAATGTATCTGGTTTACCCTTTAATGCATCTAACTGTAGCACAGAAAGGTTTCAAGGAAGCAGATACAGAACTGTTCGAAAAAATCTACATCCATTGTCTGCAAACCTCTGTGAAGTGACCGTAGATACTGCATCCCACTGTACAGTTGTTAGCGATTTTTCCCGTTCCATTCACGTATGGAGCGCGGGAGGAATGAGAGTTTGAATGTAGCTGCACGAGCTGTAATTAACCTAATCTTGTCCTCAGAATCCCTATGGAGGCGATTCGTAATGTGTTATAGTGTATTGCAACAGTCATCGTTTAAAGCTTCCTCGGGGACAGTTTACGTATATCTCCAAGAGTCGGCCACTTCAGTTCATTCAACATCTCGTGACACTTTCCCGAGGGCCACAAAAACCTGTGATCGCTCGTTCTACCTTTCTCTTATTAGTAGTATTTAGAACGGGTCTCACACACTTGCGTAACATTCTAGGGCTAGTCGCAACAGTGATTTGTAATCGACATGCTTTGCAGACTGATTATATTTCCCCACTATATACGTAATTTCTGTAAATAAAATGCTCGGAATTTGTTGTGGGATGTCGTGGAATATTCCCGCTTCGGCCCCTATAGTTTCATAAAGTTGTGATAGGTTGCGGCACTATACGTAGCCTTCGCATTGGTGCCTGCAATGGATGCGCAGAGAGCTGTCATTGAGATTTTTTATTTATTTATTTATTTATTGGCAGAAAACAGAACTTCGAAGATATTGATACACTACTGGCCATTAAAATTGCTACACCACGAAGATGACGTCCTACAGACGTGAAATTTAACCGACAGGAAGAAGATGCTGTGATATGCAAATGATTAGCTTTACAGAGCATTCACACAAGGTAGGCCCCGATGGTGACACCTACAACGTGCTGACATGAGGAAAGTTTCCAACCGATTTCTCATACACAAACAGCAGTTGACCGACGTTGCCTGGTGAAATGTTTTGTCATGCTCGTGTAAGGAGGAGAAATGCGTACCATCACGTTTCTGACTTTGATTATTGTCGGATTGTAGTTTATCGCGATTGCGGTTTATCGTATCGCCACATTGCTGCTCGCGTTGGTCTAGATCCAATGACTGTTAGCAGAATATGGAATCGGTGGGTTCAGAAGGGTAATACAGAACGCCGTGCTGGATCCCTACGGCCTCGTATCACTACCGGTCGAGATGACAGGCATCTTATCCGCGTGAGTGTAACGGATCATGCAGCCACGTCTCGATCCCTGAGTCAGCAGATGGGGACGTTTGCAAGACAACCACCATCTGCACGAACAGTTCGACGACGTTTGCAGCAGCATGGACTATCAGCTCGGAGACCATGGCTGCGGTTACCCTTGACGCTGCATCACAGACAGGAGCGCCTGCGATAGTGTACTCAACGACGAACCTGGGTGCACGAATGCCAAAACGTCATTTTTTCGGGTGAATCCAGGTTCTGTTTACAGCATCACGATGGTCGCATCCGTGCTTGGCGACATCGCGGTGAACTCAATTTGGAAGTGTGTATTCGTCATCGCCATACTGGCGTGTCACCCGGCGTGATGGTATGGGGTGCCATTGGTTACACGTCTCGGTCACCTCTTGTTAGCATTGACGGCACTTTGAACAGTGGGCGTTACATATCAGATGTGTTACGACCCGTGGCTCTACCCTTCATTCGATCCTTGCGAAACCCTACATTTCAGCAGGATAATGCACGCCCGCGTGTTGCAGGTCCTGTACGGGCCTTTCTGGATACAGAAAATGTTCGACTGCTGCCCTGGCCAGCACATTCTCCAGATCTCTCATCAACTAAAAACGTCTGGTCAATGGTGGCCGAGAAATTGGCTCGTCACAATACGCCAGTCACTACTCTTCATGAACTGTGGTATCGTGTTGAAGCTGCATGGGCAGCTGTACCTGTACACGCCATCCAAGCTCTGTTTGACTCAATGCCCAGTCGTATCAAGGCCGTTATTACGGCCAGAGGTGGTTGTTCTGGCTACTGATTTCTCAGAATCTATGCACCCAAATCGCGTGAAAATGTAATCACATGTCAGTTCTAGTATTATATATTTGTCTAATGAATATACGTTTATCATCTGCACTTCTTCTTGGTGTAGCTATTTTAATGGCCAGTAGTGTAGTCACTTGCAGAATGTCTATGGGGTCCTGTCAAAAACAAAAGCACGGTGAGTCATTGGTCAAGGCGTCTGTCATTATCGCAAAATGTTCGCGAAAACCAATCTGATCTCCCGCGTACCAGTCGGCTGCACACAGCTGTGACTTCCGCAATATTAGAACATACGGACACTCTCATCTGACGTGACTGACGCGTCACAATCACACACCTTACTGCACAACTGGACTTCTATGTTAGTTGTGCTGACACACCCGTCCATCAAAGGTGTGTACCCGCGGGGATCTTCGCCGCAGATCATGACGATCAACGAAGGACGAATTTTGTGGACTTGCTTGCGCGTTACGAGGCTTATTGTGAATCTTTCTTGTCGAACATTGTCCCACGCGATGAAACATGGGTTCATCACTTCCAACACGTAAACGAAAGGGCAAGCCGTGCGCCGGATACTGTGGCCGAGCTCTTCTGGGCGGTTCAGTCCGAAGCCGTGCTGCTGCTTCGGCCCCGGACTGAACAGCCCCAGGTTCGAATCCTGCCTGGGGCACGGATGTGTGTGATATCCGTAGGTTAGTTAGGTTTAAGTAGATCTACGTCTAGGGGACTGATGACCTCAGATGTTAAGTCCCACAGTGCTCAGAGCCATTTGAACCAATCTAACAATTCGTGGAGTGGCGCCACCTCCGAAGGAAAAGTTCACAGAGGCATTCTCAGTCGGCAAAGATCGGCTCTTGCGGTAATGTGCTACCCTCTGGAAATTTAAGAAACGGATTCGTCGCCGCAAAAATGGAAACGATTTCGCCTTCTCCTTGACAGCGGAAGGCCTCACACAAGTCTGCGCACGTGACAGGATCTCACGAAACTTCACTGGAGTGTTCCCCCTCACCCAGCCTACAGCTCGGTTCTCGCACCTCCCGACTTCCATGTGTTTGCTCCAGTAAGGGATGCACTCCGCTGGAAGCAAAACGTGGATGATGGGCAGATTACTGATACACCATTGGCTCCGACATCGGTCAGTAGAGTCAGACCATGCTGACATACAAGCTCTGCCAGTAAGGTGGCGTAAGGCTGTTGCATTGAAAGTAGATTGTGTTAAAGAACAGCTTTTTAGCCAAAAGGGTCGGCAATAACGTCATATATTGGAACCCTAAATAAAGCTGAAACGCTTTCAGAAAAAAAAAATGTTTCATTACTTACCGAAAGCCCCTTCTACCAATGAAACAACGTCTCTTACCTATTTTACCTACGGCTAGACTATGTTATCCTTCTAGTTCATGTCCCTAGATATCGCTACACAATGAATTTGTACGGCTTTATCGATTTAAGTTTAAGTTGTGGTCATAGGACACTTCGGTTTTTTCGTTTTGTGAACTGCACAACATTACATTTTTGAACACTTAAATCTAGATGACAGTCTTTGAACCCCTTTGAAATTATATCAAGATCTGACTCAATATTTATGCAGCTTCTTTCAGACCGTGGTTCGGTATCGGTAACTGCATCATCTGCGAAAAGTCCAAGGCTGCTATTAACGTTGTCCCCAAGATTCTTAAAAAACACTATGAACAACAAGGGTCACAACGCACTTCTCTGGGATACTCCTGAAGTGACTTCCACCTCTGTCGATGGCTCTCCCTCCAAGATAACTTCCTGCGTCTTTCCTATAAAAAAATCTTTAGTGTAGTCATAAATTTCGCATGATACCCCAATCGTACTTTTGACAATAAGCATAGGTGCCGATATCAAGCCAAATTCTTTTCGGAAATAGAGAAATTACCGCGACTACCTGGCTGTCTTGATCGACGGCTTTCAGTATATCATGTGAGAAAAGTGCAAGCTGTGTTTTACATGATCATGGTTCTCGAAATCAGTGCTGGGTGACCTGGAGGAGGTCGTTCTGTTTAATATACCTCATACTGTTTGAGCTCAGGAAATGTCATAAGAATCTACAAGAAATGGATGTCAAGAGTATTGAACAGTAGTTTTGTGGGCCACTTGTGTTACCCTTCTTATAGATGGATATGACCTGCGATTTCTTCCAGGCACTAAGCACAATTTTGGTTCCAGGGACGTACGACGAATTCCCTGTAAGAGAGAGGCTAACCGAACAGCGAACTGGGTAAAGAATCTGATATGGATTCCACGCGGCCCTGAGGTCTTGTTCCATTTTAAAGATTTCAGTTGTTTCTCAATGCCACCAGCACTAATATCTGTCGACTTACCTTTTCAGTGGTGCGAACATTAATTTTGGGCAATACACGTGGGTTTTCCTTTGGAGAGCAACATTTGGAAACAGAGTTAAGGACATGTGATTTTTTTTCTGATACTCTCAGTACAGTTACTGTCTCGTTCATGAACGACTGCCTCTAGCAGCCTTTACAAACGATCAGAATTTCTTAGGTTTTGTGAAAAATCTTTCGACAGTTTTCTGCAGCGGTTGTCACTGAAGACTTCACGCATTGCTCTCTAAGCAGCTAATTCGTTTCATTCAGTATCTATCTATAGTCACACGATTTGTTTTATACCTGTTGTGCAGCAGTCTCTATTTCCCTAGAAGTTTCTTTACGCTGACTGTATTCATGGAGGATCCCTCCCATATGGAATTTACTGTTCTGCTTGGTACATACCTACCTACTGAGTCGTCAACTATTTCTTTAAACTTGAGACATAGTTCCTCTACATGTTCCTGTCCTGAGCTAAAAGTTGAGCTCAGTGCAACCACAGTGAAATCAAAAAAGTTTTATTCGCAACAGTTAGCTACAGTTTTCATCTACTTCTCTCCATAGTCGCCTCTCCGACTTAGACTTTCGGCGTAGAGTCGTACCAACTTTCCAATAACTTTGTCACAGAAGGTAGGCTTCATCAGACTTTCACTATGGTTTCAATTCGTGATGGATCTCACTTTAATAAACGAATACATCTTATATGATGACAGCTAGGTACGACAACTACTACACGATGGCTACAACCGCCCGGCTAACCACGTTGTCTAACACTCTGCTTCCCGAGCGGGAAGCCGTGCCGGTCCCTGGCGGATTAGTGTCGAGGTCCGGTGTGTCGGCCTGCCTGTGGATGGGTTTTAAGGCGGTTTTCCATCTGCCTCGACGAATGCGGGCTGGTTCCCCCTATTCCGCCTCGATTGCTGCGCAAACACTGTCTTCATCTATGTGTACACCATAATTACTCTACCACGCAAACATTTAGGGTTACACTCGTCTGGTATAAGACGTTCACGGGGGGAAGGTCCACTGGGGGCCGAACCCCACATTAACCCTGGGTTCGGTGCGGGACGGCAGTGGGGTGGGTGGCCTGCTGTGGCCTGTTTGGGGTTCTGAACCACTGACGGCTACGGTGGGACGAAGCCTCTCCGTCGTTTATAGGTCACCGGTTCAACACACAACACACACACAAACATACAATGGCTTGTGTACTGTACTAGTCCTGACTTTTTACAAGTATGTTTTTTCTTTTGTGTTTTTTCTTTCTCTCAAGGAGAAAGGATCAACAAAACAACAATCTGAACGCTCAGACTCCCTGAATTGCATTGACTTTGGAATACGAACATTTATTTTAACCAACATATTCGTGAAAAATAACACTATAATAAAATGTTTGTTAATTCATTGTTGGAGTAATAAAACACCTTCCCATTAGTTATAGAATAATTAAAGTCTTTGGTTTTCTGCTTGTTTTTCATAATGATAAAAGTTTAATTGGAGTTATTCGATTGTTCATTAAGACTTTGTATATATATTTGTTCTATGAATAAGAAGTTCTTTTGTGTTTCATAAATGTTCTTCAGTTTACAGATCTGTAAGTCATCACCATATTTACATTTGATGTGGTTTTATTGATTAGTTTACTGCTCTTTGATAATTAATATTTTATGAGCACTATCATCTTGCTGTTGATAACATGAAGACATTATCCAATGCCAGCGCCGTATTTTACAGCCTCCGGGGTGACGTTATAACATCGGGTGACCGTTGGGTGATCACGTGACATGGTGGGCTATCACGCGACTGGCCATCACACACAGTAGTCAGACTCGTGCAATCGATGTGGTGCTGACGGGTTCCACTTCGTGTGGTGCTGACGTACTCCGGAGTTGAATGCATGAAAAACTTCGAATAGGCTATCAGTTTTCTTACAGTATATGGCTTATTCTGCTGTGGAAAGAAAGACAATACCGTTAAAACATTCCTTTCATAGATTAATGCAGTTTGACATATTTCCTTTACTTGTCTACTTCTGTATCAGTATTTTAAAACAGGGGATTTGTTATTATCATTACATTTATTAAATATTTGCATTTATTTTTATAACAGAATCATACAGTTTTTATACAAGGTGCTGTGCCTGTTATTAGTTCGTGTCCATGCACTTCTAGTTCACCACCACAAGCACTATGTACGATAGCCCTTGCGTGGTAGCTTTTTTTTATTACAGATTTTTTATTCAGTTTGTAACTGCCGTGATTGCACTCTTTCATGTTTCAAGCGTGAGAGCGCCGGATGTTGCTAATCCCATAGTCGAGAGCGGACAGTGTTAGCTCAGCAAAAAATGGTTCAAATGGCTCTGAGCACTATGGGACTTAACTGCTGTGGTCATTAGTCCCCTAGAACTTAGAACTACTTAAACCTAAATAACCTAAGGACATCACACACGTCCATGCCCGAGGCAGGATTCGAACCTGCGACCGTAGCGGTCGCGCGGTTCCAGACTGTAGCGCCTAGAACCGCTCGGCCACTCTGGCCGGCCGTTAGCTCAGCAGTCCACGTTTGCCGAAACAGAGGGCAGTGTTTGCAGTTCGACGCTGTCCTGCATTTCCGTCGTGAGAAGTGCAGCACCTTTATATGAAGGGTTCATCCGCTGCGGAATCTCATTACTGGTTCGCTTCACACGCCACTACTCACAACTCGTCAAAGATAACTGAATATTTCTGAAGTGTCGGCAGAAGTGCCAACACCGTGTTGTTTGAGGCAGCCGAAATGCACGCTATAAGCTCACGCAGGATGGCGTGAGGTTTGAAACAGGATACTTAATGAATGCTAGAAAGAAAAGTACGTAGCTGTTGGAATACTTAACTTTAATCCACAATTGGTGAACATTGGTCTTGTTACTGTACATGCTTCATTAGATACATAGCAAATGATAAATGGCGCCTTGCTAGGTCGTAAAAATTGACTTAGCTGAAGGCTATGCTAACTATCGTCTCGGCAAATGAGAGCGTATTTGTCAGTGTGGCGTCGCTAGCAAAGTCGGCTGTACAACTGGGGCGAGTGCTGCGATCACTGACAGTGGCGACACGCGGGTCCGACATGTACTAATAGACCGCGGCCGATTTAAAGCTACCACCTAGCAAGTGTGGTGTCTGGCGGTGACACGACATTCCTCCCCCGCAAATCGGCGAACGGTCGTGTTATAAGGCTTCCGCCCGCCGTGGGGAGGACCCCATGTTGGCGTATGCGATGAGGTGGGGAGCCTAACAACAGGCGAGGCTGTGCCACCCGCACCCGGCCATTCGGTCCGAGGGGAGCTACGAAACGTCTGAAAACCTAGTCCAGGGTGCACGCCAACATGCGGCGTATGCTCCCGTAGAGAGACAGGAGGGGCCGAAGTGTCGGCCTCCATCGCGTCGGGGTACCCGACGCGCGAAGACGCCAAGTGGTCCGGAGCGGGCAAGAGGTCCATAGCGGAGGACATCTGGTCACGGGAAGCGATCGGCGGCGCGTGACCCAGGGAGGTGCTGGCCGGCTGCAGCGAAGCGTCCACTGCGGGCGGCGCCAGCAGGAGAACAGGCGGCGGCGGCGGCGGCGGCGGGTCCCCATGGGGCAAAATGGAAGGCAGCGTCGGTAACACCTGGGGCTGAGGCGAGCCAGTAGATGGGTCCCCAGGGCACTGACCGGACGGCACCGTCGCTGAAAGCAGACGGGGAGCGGCAGAACCCGTGCGACGACAGAGGCGCAGCTGATTGAGATGCCGACGCACCTCACCAGAGGCCCCCAAAACCAGATACATAGCGCGGCCGAGGCAGCGAAGAATGCGCCCTGCGAGCCAACGCTGTGAACCGCGATAGTTGCGATAGTAGACAACGTCGCCTGGAGCAAAAGCCGCTGCACAGGAACCTGATGCGGCGGATGCAGCAAAGACGGTTCGATGATGACGACCGTGGAGCAACTCATCCGGCGAGTGACCATCTCGGGGCTGAGAGCAATACGAAGGCAAAAAGAGCAATAACGCGTCCTCCCGAGAATGCGACTCTTTCAACTTCAACATCTGTGACTTGAAAGTCCGGACCAATCGTTCAGCGGCACCGTTTGACGGAGGCGAAAACGGCGCGGATGTCAGATGTTGAATACCATTGGCCTTGCAGAATGACTGAAATTCTGCGGACATGAACTGTGGGCCATTGTCGGAAACAATAGTCTGTGGAAGACCTTCAATGCAAAAAATAGCGGATAACGCTTGGATAGTGGCAGAAGACGTCGTGGAAGACATCCGGACAACAAAAGGAAAATTACTGAATGAATCGACCACAACCAAACATCGAGCATTCCAGAATGGACCAGCAAAATCGATGTGTAAGCGTTGCCAAGGGGAAGTGGCTTTCGGCCATGCAAAGAATTTCCGCGGTGGTGCGGATTGTTGTTCGGCACACGCCATGCAAGAAGAGCACATATTCGTAATTGCAGCATCGATTCCGAACCAAGTACAGTGCTGACGAGCAAGTTGTTTCGTTCGCACTATACCCCAATGTCCTTGGTGGAGAAGCCGTAAGACAGAGGACTGTAACGAACGTGGGACCACGACTCGGGACTGATCATTATCAGAACGAAACAACAAAACACCACGTCGTACAAAAAGTCTCTCCTTGTGAGCAAAAAATCGGCGAACCAACGGATCCTCGATCCGTGACTTTGACAAGGGCCATTGCGTAGCAACAAAACGCAAAACGGTAGCAAGGACAGGGTCAGCAGCTGTGGCTGTAGCTACACGACGAAAATCAATCGGAAACGATTCGACCACGGCATCGGTTTCCGCATCAATGAACAGGCAAGCAAGTTCGGAAGACTCGAATGCTCTATCCTCAGCAACAGGCAAACGGGACAACGCATCAGCGTTTCCGTGCTTAGCGGTGGACCGATACAAGATATCGTAGCGGTACTGCGAGAGGAAAATAGACCAGCGAATGAATTTCTGCGCTGTACGTGGAGGTACAGGCTTGTTCGGATGAAAAAGCGATGTCAAAGGTTTGTGGTCTGTGATGATGGTAAAGTGACAACCATACAAGAAATCATGGAACTTAGTAACACCAAATACGAGAGCCAAAGCTCCTTTCTCTATCTGTGAATAATTGTTTTGCGCAGATGAGAGTAATTGGACGCAAAGGCAATAGGGCGATCATGCGAGCCATCTTTGTGCGCAAGCACAGCACCGATCCCGAAATCCGATGCATCTACCATCAACAAAAGGGGTTTCTGGGGATCGAATGGCGTAAGGCAAGTATTAGAAAGCAACGCCGATTTCAACTGGCGAAAGGCGCGTTCGCATTCCGTCGTCCAGACAAACGGAACACCTTTACGGTGTAAGCGATGAAGCGGAGCTGAAATGGAAGAGGCTTGCGGCACATAGTATAATAATGAAGTTTTCGCAGCACACTCTGTAGCTGCTTCAAATTCTGCGGCGAAGGCAAGTCTTGTATGGCACGAAGGTGCTCTGGACTCGGATGTATGCCTTGGGCATTGATTACATGTCCCAAATATGGTAAGTCACGAGCAAAAAACACACGTTTGTCCTTCCGCAAGCGAAGACCATTTTGTCGCGAGACTTGAAATAATGTGCGGAGGTTGGCTAAATGTTCTTCTTCTGTCTTTCCGGAGATCACAATATCGTCCAGATAGTTTGCTGCAGTAGGGACCGACACACAAACAGTTTGTAAATATTGCTGGAACAATGCAGGGGCGGAGGCACACCCGAATGGCAGTATTTTGAATCGATACAAACCAAGATGCGTGTTAACCACCAAAACGCGCTGGGAGTCTTCGTCCACCGGTATTTGCAAGTACGCATCTGCTAGGTCCAACTTAATAAAATATTGACCCGGGCACAGTTTGTCAAAAAGATGTTCCGGGTGGGGTAATGGATAAGTTGCAATCACTAGTTGTGGATTCACTATTGCCTTGAAGTCCACGCAAAGTCTCAAGTTTCCGGAAGGTTTTGGCAAAAATCACTAAGGGTGAAGCCCAGAGAGAAGCCTGCACACGTTCAATTACACCTTGTGATTCTAAATCGTGTAATGTTCTTGCGACCTCACCACGCAATGCGTGGGGAACATTGCGCGCTCTGAAAAATTTCGGTTGCGCGTTTACTTTCAGTTCCAAATGTGCTTCATAGTTCGTAGCGCAACCAAGGCCCGGTGCAAAAATGTCTGCAAATTCTTCACATAGACGAGAAACACTGGCTGAAGGCACAGTCTGGTTCACTGAGAGGACCTGAGTGACTATTGACAAGTTAAACAACTGAAATAAATCTAAACCAAACAAGTTCACTGCAGAAGAAGAACGAAGGACGTAAAATGACACAAGTTTTGTTTGTCCCTTGCATGTTGCGAGAAGGCTGCACTGTCCTAACACAGGGAGATGCTGTCCTGAATATGTAGTTAGCTGAACATTTGCGGCACGCAACGGAGGTTTGCCCAGTTGTTTGTACGTGTCGTGATTGATGAGTGAAACTGCAGCTCCGGTATCGAGCTGGAATGGGATCACATTGCCATTAATGTCCAAGTCTACAAAAAGTTTATTGTCCTGCTGACGACAAGAGCGACTGTTTTGTGCAACGTGAACAGACACTGGTACAGAATCACATGCGACTTGACGTGATTTCCGTCGATGTCGACGCACACTTTTTGTGGGACGAACACAGTCACCGTTAGAGAGAGTGGCACTGGGCGGAGTGGAATGAACTACATGGATGTCCATGGGCGAAGGTTCACGAGCCTGAGTATTCTTGGTTCGATTCCAGCGCGAAGCAAAGGGCCTGGAATGGTTTTTAGTGTCCGATCTGAGCTTTTTCTGGCAAACACTTTGAACATGATCTTTCTTATTACAGTAAAAGTAAATAGCTTGGCGTGACGGGCAATTGTCACGCGAATGTCT
Source organism: Schistocerca piceifrons (assembly GCF_021461385.2). NCBI lineage: Eukaryota > Metazoa > Arthropoda > Insecta > Orthoptera > Acrididae > Schistocerca > Schistocerca piceifrons. The sequence continues at coordinate 91,109,491 of NC_060144.1, read as the reverse complement.
AGTGGCACAACGCGGACGTGAATTCACTGCATTTGCATGCTGGCGCGGGACACGTGGCGGAGGGCTAGGCGGCAGCTGCGTGGATGGGCACGAGGGCTGTTTACTGTTCCGTGCAGCGCGCCCGGCGGGCCGGTTAATGTGACACACAGCTGGCAAAGTTTCAAATGATTCCTGAGCAAAGTCAAGTGTGTCTTGCCTATCCAATATGTCTATCACTTGTTGAAGGGAGGGATTGACTAGTTTCAAAATTTGCTCCCGTGTCCGAACATCAGAAACGTTCTGTGCAATTGCATCACGTACCATAGTATCTGAATAAGGGAGTCCACATTCACACTCAAAAGCACAATCCCTGGTAAGGCCTTGCAAAGTTGCAACCCACTCCCTATTAGTTTGACCGACCGTACGTTTTGTACGAAAGAACGTATACCGTTTTGCAACTACATTGACTGATTCCTTGAAATATGCATCTAATGCAGACAAAATTTCGTCGTTGGACAGAGTTGCTACGTCGCGTCGGGGAAAAAATTTCACTATCACACGGTACGTCTGCACCCCTACACACGCCAGTAAGTGAGGCTGCCGCTCGTTACCTTAAATTCTGTAGGCGGCGAGATGGAATTCAAATTGGCGTGACCACTCCGTCCAGCTTTCCATTGCCGCATCATACGGTCGAAAAGGTGGTGCAACTGCGTGTGTTGGCTGCAGTAGCGGTGGAGCGGCGGCTGCCGCATCGTGTTGCATGGCACGTTGACCCTGGACGAGCTGTCCAAGAGCATCCAATAACGCCTATGTCTGCTGATTCTGCAAGCAATAAAATTCGGACAGTACATCTGGAGATTGTGGCGAAGCCATGACACAATTAAATTAGTTATATAGAAAGGAGACCGTTTGTATCCTCGTCGCCAATATGAAGTGTCGGCAGAAGTGCCAACACCGTGTTGTTTGAGGAAGCCGAAATGCACGCTATAAGCTCACGCAGGATGGCGTGAGGTCTGAAACAGGATACTTAATGAATGCTAGAAAGAAAAGTACGTAGCTGCTGGAATACTTAACTTTAATCCACAATTGGTGAACATTGGTCTTGTTACTGTACATGCTTCATTAGATACGTAGCAAATGATAAATGGCGCCTTGCTAGGTCGTAAAAATTGACTTAGCTGAAGGCTATGCTAACTATCGTCTCGGCAAATGAGAGCGTATTTGTCAGTGTGGCGTCGCTAGCAAAGTCGGCTGTACAACTGGGGCGAGTGCTAGTAAGTCTCTCGAGACCTGCCGTGTGGTGGCGCTCGGTCTGCGATCACTGACAGTGGCGACACGCGGGTCTGACATGTACTAATGGACCGCGGCCGATTTAAAGCTACCACCTAGCAAGTGTGGTGTCTGGCGGTGACACTACAATTTCGTCAATTGATTTCCTCCATTTTTTCTTGCTCCATACCACAAATTTTGATTATTTTTTATCAGTCACTACACTGTTCTTAACTGTCCCTCGTATGTTAAACTAATCACTGCACTCACATTTCTCCATATTAAAACACCTTGTGGTCACTACCGAATTTTCGGGTGGGCGCTCTACGGGACGTATATTGGATCGACAGCCTGATACATACAGATTTCCAAATTCGCATTTTATTTATTTTTAGCATGTGATTTTCATAATATTGGTACATATAGATTTAAATAACTTTTTTGCCTTGTGTAGGACACCTTTTCTTGGCTTCACGAGTGGAAAATCGTCAGCTCCGCGAAAGACAATGTTCCAGAATAACCCCTTGGCTAAGTATGGACCAAAAAAATCTCCCATTAGCACGAACGTGCCACATCCTATTCTGTCTAGGTCAGTGGATCTTGAAGTTTAGAGGAAAGCTATCATAGTCCATTTGTTCGTGTTTTTGCCTCTGACTAGCTTGAAAGACTTTCGTGAATGTATTAATTACCTGCTTGTTAAAATTTTCCCTTATCCTGCATATTTACAAAGACTATTGACAGGTTACTCCTTATACACAGACACTTCTTGTATCTCTATTGCTTTAGAGTGAAGATCACTTAGCCTTTTAGCTGTCTCAACTTAATCACTGACAAGCTGCTAGCTCAGAGTAACTAACTACAGCGTTTAATTTAATACTATTTATGTTGTAGATAAACATTTTGTCATTACTTCAGTAGTGACCATTGTATGCATGTACATATACCTAAAGTACACTTTATAAAACATATAACTCACATCGGTTGTGCTTAAGAGCTCTCATACTCAACAATATGGTTTGCTGTGAATACATGTGTTCCTCATACACTGATATACTAAACATACATATTTATCTCAAAATTAGAGATAAAAACATGCAAAACAAAAGAATGAAACAACGTAGTTACAGATAACTTAGTGTCAATTTGTGTAAATCACTGGCGTTGTTCGCTGCTCGTCTGTAGCATTATTTGTTTGGTACAGTATTACAGACTTACTACAACTTAGCATTGTACACGTCCTTTATATTTTTATCTCTGTTCACACATCAATAACTTATTACATAAAATATTTATATTTTAGATCTTGAGATCATTACGTGCTGAATACTATTACCTATTTACAGTAACATACATGACCTTACATATACAACCAATTACTTACATAAAAAAGTTACTGCTGTTGTACACCGCTTGTAAATCATTGAGTGGGTGTAGTCGTTTAATCTTTTTGTATCCATGTAGTCTACTAAAGAGCATCCCCCATGTGCAATTCTAATTATCATGCATCGATTCATTTACATTAGTTGGTACTTTTTATTTCCTTTCAGTTTTAACGAAGGGTTTTGATGTGTCCTAACTAAAACCTAATTTCCTGAGTCCTCTCCAACGGTTCACAGTACGCTTCCTTTCGTTCATGTGCACCCTCCTTTAAAAAAATCTTCATCTCGTGGACCTTCGTGTCCCACGATTAATATTCTCCCTGTCGATGTGGTAAGGGAACGACTCATTTTTTTCTGTTTTGGCTAAGGGCATGTCAAGTGGATAGGTGCAGCAGTCCGTTTATAATTTCTTCAAAGATGACCAAATATTCCACCCACTTAGCTTGCTTGTCTGAAGCGTAAGTGCACATGAATCTGCTCAACTCTCAAAACATTCTTGCGGTCGAATTTCCTTCCGAAAGGAATTGTGATATAAAAATTGGTTTGATTTCATTTCCCGTCAGTGGAGTTGGCGGCATTGCCTGATAGTAGCACGTGTGGCTTCCCGAAGTGCGCCCTGTAGTCACTGACGATCCTCTGAACTACTGGTGCTGCAGTTGCTGGTTTGGTAGCGTACATTCTTATGTACCACATGTTAAAAAGAAATCTTACATTGCCAGAATGTATTTAACTCTACTCCCCCCCCCCTCCCCATTCCAATTGTGACAATTTGTAATAGTTTTTTCCGTAATTCGATCTTATTTGTTTCGTTAAGAAATTTGGCCGTTTGACAAATGAAGCACGTTCTTGCTACCTGATATACTTTTTAGACAAGTTTGTGAAGTATGAGAAACTTCCAATTTTGTTATCACACTTCACTCCAAAATGTCCCCAGGCGAAATGGGTCTACCGTATTAATTTTCCCTGGTAACCTGGAAAGAGCGTCTGATATAATGTTGTCTTTTCCTTGACATGTGACACTTCAAAATATTGTTCTTGAAGAGATAAAGTTCAACATGCAAGAAATGAGTGCAGAAATTTACAGTTAAATAGGATGGTCAATGCCTTGTCGTCACACTACACTTTCATGTCTTTAACATGTATATAATACAGAACTTCTGAAAAGCCCTTATCATCGATAAAATCTCGAGTTCTCCCGCTGAATGGGCTCGCTCACATGTTGTTAATACTTGCTTCGTGAAACCAATCATACACACTTCATTTGTTCCATTGTTATCAATTGCTTGAAACAGGCACAAATCCAGTGTAGAACAGAACGTACCACTGGTGACAGAGAAAACTTTTCTCGTATCTGGGTGATGCAGTATCTCAGTGTGGACCAAAGCGTCTACAATTTTGTCAAATGCTTCTTGACATTCTTTAGTCCGACACCATACGGTGTTTTTCCTTAATAATTCCAACAGTTTGTCTTCATTGAGTAATTGCTGTGATACGAAACGACGAAAAAAGAAGACGAGGCCCTAAAACGCGTACAGTTGTTTCTTGGGTGTCGGATTCTGCATGGCTTCAATCTTGTTTGGATCTGAACTGACTCCTTCTGAAGAGATAAAGTGAGCAAAAACTATAATTCGCCATTTCCAAATAAGGATTTTTCTAATTGACAGTTCAGAGTTCAGAAACTTCTTCAAAAGTGTCTCTATTATTTTCAGGTTTTTTCCCATTATACGTAGCAATGACCAAGTAATCACCGTAATGTGTTACTTAACAGTTCCGGACCCAACATGGTAACCAATGCTGTGATAAAAATTGTCATGTGCACGGTAAGTCCAAAAGAAAGAATACGAAATTGATAACTTTGCCCTCTGAATGAAAATGCAGTGAATTTCCTGGAACTTTCTATTAACAAAATCATATGATAAAAAGCGTGGAGAGTGATGCTCGTCGGGTGACTTACTCCGTGAAACTCCTGGATCTGTTTTTCTAACATATCTGGTGTTGTTCTTATGCATAATGAATGGAATATGTCGAGGAACAGTAGACCTTACGTGGTATCACTTTCATACTACACTGGTATTCCTTCATTATACCAAGTTTTTCCGATATTACCTCGATATATTTATTAAATAAATTGGTTATATATTCTCGCTGTAATGTGTAGAGGCATCATAATTGTGACACCTAATTCCGAATTCGAATCTAGTTTGATTTCACATCAGTATCGTTCTCCTTATGTGATTATGGTTCATTTTTCCATTGAGTCCATAATTCGTTCATACAGACCTGTTCTTGGCACTATATGCCATGCTGTGCTTTTCTCCTTAATGGTACAGGGTGTTTCAAAAAGAATATACGTATTTGGAATGCATACTTTTATTAAACTTTAAGACATACGAATATGAAACTTTACACACATATTTACGAACCTCTGACCTTCAGATTACAGGCGTTCAGTATCTCTTCCATCAGCGAAATGAACAATATCACATCGATACTCAGATACCTCCCATACTCGGGCAAGCACGTCTTTGTCACTGACGTTATGGCAGTACGGATCTGGTTCTTCAACTCTTCCAGGTTCTGTGGGAGCGGTGGTATATACACGTTGTCTTTAACGAAACCTCACAGGAAGAAGTCAGAGAGCGTCAAATCCGGTGACCTTGGAGCCCAGCTGAGAAATACTAAGTCGTCAGCTCCTTGGCGTCCAATCCAGCGGTTCAGTAGAGTTTCATTCATATATTCACGCACTTGGCGACTCCAGTGAAGGGGTGCTCCGTCTTGTTGAAAAATGAAGTTGTCTTCGTGTAGGCTTGGGAACAACAAGTTCTGTAACAAGCAAGATAGTGCTGATCGTTAATCGTGTTTCCATCAAAGAAGAATAGGCCATAACCAGATGATCGGATTATTGCACCAAACACATTGACATTGGGCGAATCTTGTACATGTTCAATGGCTGGGGCACGAATCCGCCCGGCGGATTTGTGTCTAGGTCCGGTGAACGGGCCAGTCTGTGGATGGTTTTTAGGCGGTTTTCCATCTGCCTCGGCGAATGCGGGCTGGTTCCCCGCCCCCTTTTTTATGGGACTAAACTTCTGAGGTCATCAGTCCCCTAGAACTACTTAAACCTAACTAACCTAAGGACATCACACACATCCATGCCCGAGGCAGGATTCGAACCTGCGACCGTAGTGGTCGCGCGCGCGGTTCCAGACTGTACCGCTTAGAACCGCTCGGCCACACCGGCCGGCTGGTTCCCTTTCCTCCTCCTCAGTTACACTATGTCAGCGATTGCTGTGCAAACAAGTTTTCCACATACGCATACACCACCATTACCGTACCACGCAAACATAGGGGTTACACTCGTCTGGTGTGAGACGTTCCCTGGGGGGTACGCTGGGGGCCGAACCGCACAATAACCCTGGGTTCGGTGTGCGGTGGTGGAGGGGTGAAGTGGATTGCCGTAGTGGCTCTGAGTACTATGGGACTTAACATCTGAGGTCATCAGTCCCCTAGAACTTAGAACTACTTAAGACTAACTAACCTAAGGACATCACACAGATCCATGCCCGAGGCAGGATTCGAACCTGCGACCGTAGCGGTCGTGCAGTTCCAGACTGAACCACCTAGAACCGCTCGGTCGCACCGGACGGCGACTGTCGTAGTCGTCGTGGGGTTGTGGACCAGCTGCGGTGGGGTCGGAGCCTCTCCATCGTTTCTAGGTCCCCGGTTAACATATAATACAATATAATACGCTACCAGCGGTTGCGAAGTAGAATGGAGGCCACAGGGCCGTAGACCTGCTGAACAGAGCAAACGCAGCGGTCTGCATGACCCATGTTACAGGCAGAAGGAGCCCACTGGCCCAACCGAGGTGTTACGAGTACATGACTTGGAGCAGCGCGTTAGCAAAACAGAGGTACACAGCTGTGTATAATTAGGCGCCAGTTCACTAACAAAGGGAAAGACCCAGTCGTTGACCTCACGAGTCGGTTTTATAAATATCTGCTCAAACTCATTTTGAGACAAAACTTTCAGAACAATGCCCAACGATCCCCTGTCCCTGTCACTACTTTGATTCCATTACTGTCCCAAATTAGTCCTCCACAACTACAATAGCGTGAGCAGGAAACAAACATTATTGTGTAAATTCCTCTGAATCGCTCTGCCCTTGCAACTCCGGATTACCGTCTTTGAAACACAGTTGATGCTTAACTTCACTACACTACTGGCCATTAAAATTGCTACACCACGAAGATGACGAGCTACAGACGCGAAATTTAACCGACAGGAAGACGATGCTGTGATATGCAAATGCTTAGCTTTTCAGAGCATTCACACAAGGTTGCCGCCAGTGGCGACACCTACAACGTGCTGACCATCAAGTTTCCGATTTTGATAAAGGTCAGATTGTAGCCTATCGCGATAGCGATTTATCGTATCACGACATTGCTGCTCGCGTTGGTCGAGATCCAATGACTATTAGCAGAATATGGAATCGGTGGGTTCAGGAGGGTAATACGGAACGCCGTGCAGGATCCCAATGGCATCGTATCACTAGCAGTCGAGATTACAGGCATCTTATCCGCATGGCTGTAACGAATCGCGCAACAACGTCTCAATCCCTGAGTCAACAGCTGGGAACGTTTGCAAGACAACAACCATCTTCACAAACAGTTCGACGACGTTTGCAGGAGCATGGACTATCAGCTCGGAGACCACGGCTGCGGTTACCCTTGACGCTGCACCACAGACAGGAGCGCCTTGGTGCACGAATGGCAAAACGTCATTTTTTCGGATGAATCCAGGTTCTGTTTAGAGCATCATGATGGTCGCATCCGTGTCTGGCGACATCGCGGTGAACGCACATTGAAAGTGTGTATTAGTCATCGCCATACTGGCGTATCACCCGGCGTGATGGTTTGGGGTGCCATTGGTTACACGCCTCGGTCACTTCTTGTTCGCATTGACGGCACTTTGAACAGTGGACGTTAGATATCAGATGTGTTACGACCCGTGGCTCTACCCTTCATTCGATCCCTGCGAAACCCTACATTTCAGCAGGATAGTGCACGACTGCATGTTGCAGGTCCTGCACGGCCCTTTCTGGATACAGAAAATGTTCATCTGCTGTCCTGGCCAGCATATTCTCCAGATCTCTCATCAACTAAAAACGTCTGGTCAATGGTGGCCGAGCAACTGGCTCGTCACAATACGCCAGTCACTACTCTTGATGAACTGTTGTATCGTGTTGAAGCTGCATGGGCAACTGCACCTGTACGCGCCATCCAAGCTGTGTTTGGCTCAATGCTCAGGCGTATCAAGGCCGTTATTATGGCCAGAGGTGGTTGTTCTGGGTACCGATTTCTCAGGATTTGTGCACCGAAACTGCGTGAAAATGTAATCACATGTCAGTTCTAGTATAATATATTTGTCCAATGAATACCCGTTTATTATCTTCAATTCTTCTTGGTGTAGCAATTTTAATGGCCAGTAGTGTAGATTATTTCACATTCGAAATCCATAATAACGTCACTATATATAATATATCCCTTTACGGCAATAAATATACCGTCACGATGGGGGTCTAACCAATACTTCAGTTATGAATTTCATTCTGTTCACCTTCAGTTTGAACGTCCTTTCTGTTCCTAACGTTATCTGGACAATATTACCGTTAATAAATGATACTAATTCTGTGAGTTTACAATGGATGCTCCTGCTCTTTACTTATATCACATGAACATTTCAGTTTCGGATTTGTGAGGAGTACGATGCTGTGGGAATAATGGGGCAGATACAAGATCAATTTCGGCAGTCATTTCACGTTTACACTAGCCTAAGTAATCGCCAGGTGCACGGCTTGTATAGTCTGTTATTCGTGTAGCAGCTCACTTTGCGTAGTGCACGCCTGATTTGTGTAGAGGGACGATACAATTGTCCCCTAATAGCGGAGGTAGAGGAATTCTCATCCGAGGCAATCTCAGAATAGTTTGAACCTCTGGTTTATATCCTTAAGTGAACTTCAAAGTCGAGAACCACGAACGCTGATGATAGTGGAAGTAGTGAACTAATCTTGCATCCATTGTGCTTTTCTACGAGCTTTCACAGAATAAGTAGCTGCCGTAAGTAACCAAGAATGGCCTCAGAAATCAATCGATAAACATCTTCCCTGCCGACGTGAGCTACGATTTGCAGCTGGTTGCACCCAGCGACCGCCCTCAAAGTGTGCTCCGTATCTCGGCCAATTAAAACGGTTTTACATTTGACTTCTTTCCTGAGGGCTCCATTGTCCGCCTAATGATCAGCGTTCTCACCTTCCCCACTTGTCCTGAACTGGCGCGAAAAGCGACCACTAGCCCAACAGACGGCCCGTTCTATGCTGGCTCGTACTTGTTATCAGCACTGTGTAGCACCTCATGCCTGCTGCTAAGTCGTGACCCCGGCTCCCGCTCTCCGCCCACAGGTACGCGAACCCACCACTGTCCGCCACTGTCCGCCACCCACACTCGAGTGAGGGCAAATAGTTCAGATACAGTATGCAGCGACAGCAAAATTTCCGAGGAATAACTACGACACCTAAGTTGTCGCCTCTCAACCGTGGAAGACGCAGTTTCTAGCTATTTGTAGACAGCAGCTAATTCTCACTCGTTCTACACACAACAAGCACTGTCTGTATCCATTCCGTACTATGTACAGACTGTACGAAATCACAAAAAGATAGTCAAAGCAGACAAGATTATTTGAGAAAGAAGAAACAGACTGCGGCCAGAGTTCTGATGCACACAAAATATAAACAAGAAAGATAGAAACTAACACTAAGATTTGCTACAGGGTCCTCACTACAGACTACAGATCATAATTTCATATATGACTTCATAACACTTATGTTTATCGTATAGTCATATGCCCGTAAAAGGTCACATATCACTAAAAACAATCAGTGTGAAGATATAAGCTATGGATGGAGTGTGGATTGTCTATTTTCTCTAAAGCTATCTGAGGATGGCCGGAAAACCCGAAATCCAATTGACTTCATCTATAAAATAAATGTTGTGAAGCATCAAAACTGTGTGCTTCACTTTTTATTATTAAGTTTATCTGAGGAGCTTTTTTAGTAATAATTCACAATTGAAGAACTAATATACACTCCTGGAAATGGAAAAAAGAACACATTGACACCGGTGTGTCAGACCCACCATACTTGCTCCGGACACTGCGAGAGGGCTGTACAAGCAATGATCACACGCACGGCACAGCGGACACACCAGGAACCGCGGTGTTGGCCGTCGAATGGCGCTAGCTGCGCAGCATTTGTGCAGCGCCGCCGTCAGTGTCAGCCAGTTTGCCGTGGCATACGGAGCTCCATCGCAGTCTTTAACACTGGTAGCATGCCGCGACAGCGTGGACGTGAACCGTATGTGCAGTTGACGGACTTTGAGCGAGGGCGTATAGTGGGCATGCGGGAGGCCGGGTGGACGTACCGCCGAATTGCTCAACACGTGGGGCGTGAGGTCTCCACAGTACATCGATGTTGTCGCCAGTGGTCGGCGGAAGGTGCACGTGCCCGTCGACCTGGGACCGGACCGCAGCGACGCACGGATGCACGCCAAGACCGTAGGATCTTACGCAGTGCCGTAGGCGACCGCACCGCCACTTCCCAGCAAATTAGGGACACTGTTGCTCCTGGGGTATCGGCGAGGACCATTCGCAACCGCCTCCATGAAGCTGGGCTACGGTCCCGCACACCGTTAGGCCGTCTTCCGCTCACGCCCCAACATCGTGCAGCCCGCCTCCAGTGGTGTCGCGACACGCGTGAATGGAGGGACGAATGGAGACGTGTCGTCTTCAGCGATGAGAGTCGCTTCTGCCTTGGTGCCAATGATGGTCGTATGCGTGTTTGGCGCCGTGGAGGTAAGCGCCACAATCAGGACTGCATACGACCGAGGCACACAGGGCCAACACCCGGCATCATGGTGTGGGGAGCGATCGCCTACACTGGCCGTACACCACTGGTGATCGTCGAGGGGACACTGAATAGTGCACGGTACATCCAAACCGTCATCGAACCCATCGTTCTACCATTCCTAGACCGGCAAGGGAACTTGCTGTTCCAACAGGACAATGCACGTCCGCATGTATCCCGTGCCACCCAACGTGCTCTAGAAGGTGTAAGTCAACTACCCTGGCCAGCAAGATCTCCGGATCTGTCCCCCATTGAGCATGTTTGGGACTGGATGAAGCGTCGTCTCACGCGGTCTGCACGTCCAGCACGAACGCTGGTCCAACTGAGGCGCCAGGTGGAAATGGCATGGCAAGCCGTTCCACAGGACTACATCCAGCATCTCTACGATCGTCTCCATGGGAGAATAGCAGCCTGCATTGCTGCGAAAGGTGGATATACACTGTACTAGTGCCGACATTGTGCATGCTCTGTTGCCTGTGTCTATGTGCCTGTGGTTCTGTCAGTGTAATCATGTGATGTATCTGACCCCAGGAATGTGTCAATAAAGTTTCCCCTTCCTGGGACAATGAATTCACGGTGTTCTTATTTCAATTTCCAGGAGTGTACACTGAAGCACCAAAGAAACTGGTATAGGCATGCCTATTCAAATACAGAGAAATTTCAACAAGCAGAATACGGCGATGGGAAGCAACGCCTGTATGGGATGGTCCATTGATCGTGACCAGGCCAAACACTCACGAAATAAGCGTCAAACGAAAGAACTACAAAGAAAGAAACTTGTCTAGCTTGAAGGGGGAAACCAGATGGCGCTATGGTTGGCCCGTTAGATGGCGCTGCCATAGGTCAAACGGAAATCAACTGCATATTTTTAAATAGGAACCTCCATTTTTATTCATATTCGTGTAGTACGTATGTTTTAGTTGGACCACTTTTTTCGCTTTGTGATAGATGCCGCTGTAGTAGTCACAAACATATGGCTCACAATTTTAGACGGTTGGGAACAGGTAGGTTTTTTCAATTAAAATACAGGACGTAGGTACTTTTGAACATTTTATTTCGGTTGTTCCAATGTGATACATGTACCTTAGTGAACTTATAATTTCTGAGAACGCGTGCTGTCACAGCGTGATTACCTGTAAATACCACATTAACAAGGCAAAATGATGTCCGTCAACCTCAATGCATTAGGCAATACGTGTAACGACACTCCTATCAACAGCGAGTAGTACGCCTTCCGTAATGTTCGCACATGCATTGACAATGCGCTGATGCATGTTGTCGGGCGTTGTCGGTGGATCACGATAGCAAATATCCTTCAACTTTCCCCACAGAAAGAAATCCGGGAACGACAGATCCGGTGAACGTGTGGGTCGTGGGATGGTGCTTCGACGACCAATCCACCTGTCATGAAATACGCTATTCAATACCGCTTCAACCGCACGCAAGCTATGTGCCGGACATCCATCATGTTGGAAGTACATCGCCATTCTGTCATGCAGTGAAACATCTTGTAGTAACATCAGTAGAACATAACGTAGGAAATCAGCATACATTGCACCATTTAGATTGCCACCGATAAAATGGGGGACAATTATCCTTCCTCCCATAATGCCGCACCATACATTAACCAGCTAAGGTCGCTGTGTTCCACTTGTAGCAGTCATCGTGGATTTTCCGTTGCCCGATAGTGCATATTATGCCGGTTAATGTTACCGCTGTTGGTGAATGACGCTTCATCGCTAAATAAAACGCGTGCAAAAAATCTGCCATCGTCCGTAATTTCTCTTGTTCCCTGTAGCAGAACTGTACACGACGTTCAGAGTCGTCGCCATGCAATTCCTGGTGCATAGAAATATGGTACGGGTGCAATCGATGCTGATGTAGCATTCTCAACGACGTTTTGGAAATTCCCGATTCTCACGTAAATTGTCTGCTACTGATGTGCCGATTAGTCGCGACAGCAGCTAAAACACCTACTTGGGTATCATCATTTGTTGCAGGTCGTGGTTGACGTTTCACATGTGGCTGAACACTTCCTGTTTCCTTAAATAACGTAACTATCCGGCAAACGGTCCGGACACTTGGATGATGTCGTCCAGGATAATGAGCAGCATACATAGCACACGCCCGTTGGGCATTTTGATCACAATAGCCATTACGATATCGACCTTTCCCGCAATTGGTAAACGGTCCATTTTAACACGGATATTGTATCACGAAGCAAATACCGTCCGCACTGGCAGAATGTTACGTGATACCACGTACTTATACGTTTGTGATTATTACAGCGCAATCTATCACAAAGCGAAAAAAGTGGTCCAACTAAAACATTCATATTTCTTTACGTACTACACGAATATGTAATATGAATGGACCACCATGTATAAGACAACAATTGTCTGGCGTAATTGTTAGATCTATTACTGCTGCTACAATGACACCTTATCAAGATTTAAGTGAGTTTGAATCTCGTGTTATAGTCGACGCACGATCGATGGGACACAATATCTCTGAGGTAGCGATGAAGTGGAGATTTTCCGGTACGACCATTTCACGCGTGTACCTTCAATATCAGGAATCCGGTGAAATATCATCTCTCCGAAACCGCTTGGTTGGAAAAAATCCTGCGAGAACGGGTCCAATGAAACTAAAAAGATTCGTTCAAAGTGAACGAAGTGCGACCCTTCAGCAAATTGCTCCAGATTTCAATGCTGGGCCATCAACAACTGTCAGCCTTCGAACCAATCAACGAAACATCATCGATGTGGGCTTTCGGAGCCGAAGGCCAACTGGTGTACCCTTAATGACTGCACGACACAAAGCCTTACGCCTAGCCAGGGCCTGTCAATATCGACATTGGACTGTTGATGACTGGAAATATATTGCCTCGTCGGACGAGTCTCTTTCCAAATTGTATCGTGCGGATGGACGTGTACGGGTATGGAGACAACCTCATGAGTCCATGGACCCTGCAAGTCAGCAGGGGACTGTTCAAGCTGGTGGAGGCTCTGTAATGATGGGGTGCGTGTGCTGTTGGAGTGATATGGGACCCCTGATATGTCTAAATACGACTCTGAAAGGTGACACTTATGTCAGTATCCTGTCTGATCAGATGAATCCACTCATTTCCATTGTGTATTCCGACGGACTTGAGCAATTTCAGCAGAATAATACGACACCCCGAACGTTCGGAATTGCCACAGAGTGGATCCAGGAACACTCTTTATAAGTTTAAACACTGCCGCTGACCACCAAACTTCCCAGACATGAACATTATTGAGCAAATCTGGGATGCTGTGCAACGTGCTCTTCATGAGAGGTCTCCATCCCCTCGTACTCTTTCGAATGTATGGGTAGTCCTGCAGGATTTATGGAGTTACTTCCCTCCAGCACTACTTCAGACATTAGTCGAGTCCGTGCTACGTTGTGTTGCGGCCCTTCTGCGTACTCGCAGGGGCCCTACACGACATTAGGCAGGTGTACCAGTTTCTTTAGCTCTTCGGTGTATATGGTCAGCTCTAAACCAATAAAGACGTCTGAGCATTCTGTCACCCTTCACAGCTATTGTGAACTAGATACAGCAGATCATTACATCTTATCATCATCTGATACAAGTGTAGTATATCTTGGTCAAAGGAAAAGTTATGATTCTTAACATCTCTTAGATTAATATGAGTCACTCATATGTATGCAATAATAACGCTTACAACTGAAGGGAATTTGCAGTCTCGAAAATAATCAAGTACATAATGTATTCAGTATCATTTGATCGACACTTGAGAAAATACTTACTACGCTGGATGTTGGACACAACTTGATGCAGATTAGCTATCTAGAGATAAAATATCATTATAGCATTATCTGACACTGTCGGCATTTTCTTCTAAAATTAAGCTCCTCAAGTAACTTTTTTCCCATGGTCATCCACCGATAACAAGTCAGCTGAGATTAGTATCGTAGCTATACGTGGGTGGTGAGCGGGCGTGGAAAATTAGTAGCGAGATGGAAGGTGTCTCTTTTTCCAGACACTACGTCTAAGAATGCTGGGTAAGCGACGCTCTAGTGCGTAGAAAGCAAGTGCAAGCGATACAGAAGACGTTCAGAACAGCTGGAAGATGGGTGTATAAAAGTAAATGATCTAGAAGTCCCTAGAATTTTCTACAAATTAACTAGAACCGGAAACTGTAGATGTTATATTCTACAAAATTCGATGGTAAAACTCATCGAGAATGTGTCAGCATTAGTTTAACAGTGAATAAGTACTACGGTTTGCCGGCGAAACTCCAACGTAAGACTGATTACACAAGCGCAAGCAAAATCACACAGAGACGTCACTGAAAAACGAAACAGAAGACGAAGAAGAAGAACGACCTTTTATTATTTGAGAAGGAGTGCAAAGTATACCAGAAAGTTGAAGTGAAGAACAACGTGAATATCTTAAATCAGGGGTTACGCTTAGAGTGCCCTTTATTTTAAATATAGAATAAGACGAACAACTCAATTTTAGAGAGACAATGAAGACACAAGGTGGAAACCAACGAGTCCAAGCGCGTACGAAATAGTGACGGTCTTGTGAATGAATATAGTCAGTATCCAAATGTCGTAATCGGAAATATGAACAGGACATGACAATACTCTGAGGGAAATACAATCAGAAGCGAGAGCCCTGGAAGTTAGTAAAGTCAGACTGTCAGCACTACAAGTGTGGCCCCTGGAACTGCGATTGTAGTGTACAAGCAAGAGCTCTAACGATAATTTGAAACAGTAAATGTGATAGAATAAAAATAAAATTCTAATAAACAAATATAATAGGGTGTACGGGTATAAGAGCAGATATTTTTGTATGTGGCACCTCAATATGTGTTTTGGTTGTTTTTCTATGTCAAACAGTCTTCCCGCAAAAACGCCACATGATTTTGTGTTTGATGTTTTCTATACGACCTTAAAGACACCATTAAGTGGACTATCCCTATAAGTATATACTTATCATGTCTATGCGTCTACATTTCAACACCTAACCTGTAATCCAGGGGAAAATAAGCATTAATGGCTTGCTCTTGGCACATATATTACGAGGTACCACACTAACTAAAAACGTATGACTTGTAATAGCTATACTTATTAGCCTACAAATAATGTAATGTTGTTCAGCTCACCACCCTCAGTCAGCAATCGAAAAATCTGCATTGATATCCATTACACCCTCTGTGTCTTTTTATTTCTGTAACATTAAACCCATTTACTTACAATTAAACCATCGTTACGCCACTAACTTTCCAAACAGATGTCTGTAACTTGTGGCAAGGTGAGCCAGAAGGCTGTCAGTGCATGTCACTGCCAACACCTTCGAAGATGCTGTGCTCACGTGATGACAGTCTGCGTTCAGGTACAGAAGTAAACCAGTTATAACACGTCTAGCGCTGCTGCTGCTGCCTCCAGGGCTGGAAAACTATCGACGCAGCGAGGTACAAGGGCCATGCCATCGCTGTGGTGACTTGAATTGCACCATGCTGGGGCCCGGTGCTGAACAACTATCACTGGTCTATGAGATCAAAAGTCTGTCACGATAGGTGCAGCCCGAAAAGCCATAAATAACGCCCACTCCAGCTACTCACTAGGTGTCGTCGACGGCTGTCTACCGTGATAAGTACTCAGCGTCAGTCGTCCCAATGAAAGTCACCAAGGCTCAATTACTACTAGACGCATATAGGCCGTGCCTGATCGTGATACTGCCAGAAAGTGAACTGGCGCCTTCCGGCCGACTCCAGGACGCCACCCAAGTAGGCTCAATTCACGTACTACACCTCAAAGTGCCTTGTTACTGACCTCCTTTCATACGATTTTGGCATTCTGAACTTCTGTCTTTCGCTTTTAGTGGACCACTGGAGCTGTTGAGCCGTGATGGCACTGATGTAAGCGACTCCGACCTGCTGCGTCCATGTACAACTCGCACACCACCAGTACGCCTCGGCTGCCTGAAGGCGTCACATGCCCTAGAGGCAACGCCTTCCGTTGTTATTTTATGATTTCTGTTTAAAAAAACGGTTGTTACTCTCACTGCCTGTATGATTCATCGATGGCCGAGGAGCTGGTTCATCTTAACCTGCTTTCCTATCTTCCATCCTGCATCAGCATCATCATATGTACAACTTCAACAATTCTCGGGACCGTCGTTCGTGAGAAACCGGATATACACTATATGATCAAATGTAACCTGACACTTGGATAAAAATGACTTACAAGATCGTGGCGCCCTCCACCGGTAATGTTGGAATTCAATATGGTGTTGGCCCACCCTTAGCCCTGATGACAGCGTCCACTCTCGCAGGAATACATTGAATCAGGTGCTGGAATGTTTCTTGGGGAATGGCAGCCCATTCTACGCGGAGTGCTGCACTGAGGAGAGGTATCGGCGCTGGTCGGTGAGGCCTGGCACGAAGTCGGCGTTCCGAAACATCCCACAGGTGTTCCATAAGATTCAGGTCAGGACTCTGTGCGGCCCAGTCCATTACAAAGATGTTATTGTCGTGTAACCATTCCGTCACAGGTCGTGCATTATAAACAGGTGCTCGTTTGTGTTAAAAGATGCAATCGCCATCCCCGGATTGCTCTTCAGCAGTGGGAAGCAAGAAGGTGCTTAAAACATGATTGTAGGCCTGTGCTGTGATAGTGCCACGCAAAACAACAAGGGTTGCAAGCCCTCTCCATGAAAAACGCGACTACACCACCGCTTCTGAATGTTACTGTTGGCACTACACACTCTGGCAGATGACGTTCACCAGGCATTTGCCATACCTACACCCTGCCATCGGATCGACACAATGTGTACCGCGATTAGTCGCTCCCCTCAAGGTTTTGCCACTGTTCAGGCGTCCAATGTTTACGCTCCTTATACCAAGCGAGTCGTCGTTTGGCATTTACCGGCGTGATGTGTGGCTTATGAGCAGACGCTCGACCATGAAATCGAAGTTTTCTCACCTCCCGCCTAACTGTCATAGTACTTGCAGTGGATCATGATTCAGTTTCGAATTGCTGTGTTATGGTCTGGATAGATGTCTGCCCATTACACACTACGACCATCTGTAATTGTAGGCGGTCTATGTCAGTCAACGGACGAGGTCAGCCTGTAGGCTTTTGTGCTGTACGTGTGCCTTCACGTTTCCACTTCGCTATCACATCGGAAACAGTGGACCTAGGGACGTTTAGGATATCTCGCGTACAGACGTATGACGCAAGTGACACCCAGTCACCTGACCACGTTCGAAGTCCGTGAGTTCCGCGGAGCGCCCCATTCTTACGATGTCTAATGAACTACTGAGGTAGCTCATATGGCGTACCTGGCGGTAGGTGGCAGCACAGTGCACCTAAAATG
Source organism: Schistocerca piceifrons (assembly GCF_021461385.2). Classification (NCBI taxonomy): domain Eukaryota; kingdom Metazoa; phylum Arthropoda; class Insecta; order Orthoptera; family Acrididae; genus Schistocerca; species Schistocerca piceifrons. Next base: position 91,091,532 of record NC_060144.1, on the reverse strand, counting down.
AAAAACCAATGTTTTTGGGGGGTGTCCGGATACTTCTTATCACATAGTGTGTGTCGGAGATAGTTTTCAGTTTCGGCAGTTGTCTTACAACCAGTGGAAAGCTACTGAAAACCTTTGTTGGACCTGGGAGATTCGAAGTATTTTTAATGTGCTTCTGTCTACGGCGAAAACGTCGCCTTGACCGATGCGTATGAAGCGCTGTCTCTAGCTCTACTAGATACTAGGGCGTGCGCGAAAGCAATGCCCCAGAATTTTTTGTGTGAAAATTCTGAAACCTCTTTAAATAAAATATAGCGTTATTAAAACTGTAACATGTAACATGGGGATGTGTAACGTGACTCTGTCGGTGAGTGATATAGTCGACTTTCTCCCACACATGGCGCCACTTCTCTTCCAGCACACCACATAGGAGCGCTGCTACATCTGGAACAATCCGATGCTCTGGGTTCACTGTCATCGATCATCCTCCGAACAGTCCCGTCTTGGCCCCATCCGCTTTTCACCTGTTTCCAAAACTTAAAAAGCACTACCGAGGACTTCAGTTTGATGGTGGAGAAGCGGTGCATATAGCACTGAGATTGTGGCTCTGTCAACGAAGTCAAATGTTCTACACTGACGGTATAAACAAACTGTTCTCTCTTTTTGGGAGAACTATGTGCGTTACGAGGGTCACTATATTTAGAAATAAATACGTAGACAGATGAACGAAGATTTATAATGTTAATGAGGTTTGTCTTATTTAAAAATGTTTATGAGGTTTTACATAAAAAATTACCGCTAACGCAACAGGTAGAGGACGCCTACGTATATCATTATGAATCCGTGATTGTGAACCATTAATTTTGTAACAGAAGTAAGGTCTTACACTTTTTTGGTTGGCACAAATGTAAATTAGTAAACATCTCAATCCCTGTAGTTGGTTCGGACAATAATGCAATTCTTTTTTATATTTAATGTTTACATATAGTATTTACCCCATGGGAAATTGGCTGCATTGTTTCAAACTGATTCTTCCGAGGATGGTCATTTGTAACCATTGTAACAGCCATCAAATTAAGATTGAGAGATGAGCGTTTAAGGTATGGGGGTAAAATAAATTCAGTTCTTTGGAGACTGACGGAAGAGAAACACAAAATCAGTTCGGAAATTGACCCTAGAGAAAGGGCAGAAGTTTTCACAGAACTCTCCTACACCGCTATTCAGTATCACTCAAATACAAATTGCAAACGTCGGCAGCGGTAAAGTAGACTTTTTTTAAAACACAAGGAGAACTTTTACGAATGTAATAAAATAATCGTCTTATCTTATTTAAAAAATACTTATCTAGTATATTATGATCTACAGCAGTTACCTCTACCAATACATTTTACTTGCAAAAACAGTCAATGAACTACAGGCCTATTTCCAAAAAGCACGAAACGAAATGTACATCTAGCAGGAATTTCATTGTAATGAACTCATTAAGACTCATCTCTTTCATTGCCCATCGTGGGACGAAACATAGAAAATCGAGTTTTCAGTTTAAAATGATATCTCACAACAGGAAAAATGGACAGTAAAAGTAGGATAATGATAAAAAAATTATTTATGTTCGTTAATTCATGTGGTTAACTCCTATAAAGCTAGCTCAAAAGTTGGGAAACAAATGTGATGAATCCTTGCCAAAGTGATATGTGAAGGAGGGTAGAAAAATAGGGAAGCACCAGAAACACAACACATTACCGTACCCAATACGGTGTGGGAAACCCGCTGTAATTCGAAACAACTTTCAGCTCTCTTGGAATGTACGATTTTGAATGGACTCTTATATCATTCATCCCTCAAAATAGTGGCACGGTCAGGTAATGGTGATAAGGGGAACAGCGATCATGTACTTTTCTCTCGAAAGCAGACCACAAGGGATCAATAATACTGAGATCTGTGGGTGTGATGGGCAGGGAAGATGTGAAAATTCATACTGGTGCACACAGAACCAGTCCTACACGGTGCGAGATGTGTGAACAGAGGCGTTGTTGTTTGGTGTCACACAGCAACACCGTTGGGGAAAAAATATTGAATCCATGGGACGGATCTGATCAGACAAAATGGTCACATAATCTTTGGCAGTTATGCGACCTTGGAGAGCAACCATAGGGCTCATGGACTTTTACGATATGGTTGCCCAAATCGTTCCCGAACCTCCACCATGTTTCACTCTTGGGACGTAAACTAAGCCAGAAGTAGGAAATATCATGAAACCAAACTCATCCGATCAAATGAGTTTCTGCTACTGCTCGTATTGTGGCTTCGGCACCCCGTTTCCTGTTATGGGCATTTGCATCACTGAGTTCCAGCTCGTGCAGCACTGCCATGCTTGTGGAGGACACTTCGTGCTGTTTTAGTCCCAAGAATGTTCGCGAGGGCAACATTCAGTTTGCAGTGACTTTTAAAGCTGGCATAACCTTCTCTCGTCACAATCTTTTTCAATGAGCGTCTGTCACGATGACGCAACACACGCTTTCGTCCACAATGTGTACCAGATTACGTTATCTGCTTTCCCTGTAAGGGGTGTAAATCTTCGATATGGCGTCTCTTGAAACACCAAACACTTCAGCTAACTTGGTTGTGTAGACACCCGCCATACCAGCACTAATAATTCTTCACGTTCGAATTCACTTAGCTCCGACTCTCACGACTACACACAATGCTGTCCTGACTGTGACTGACACTTTCAACGTATTGAGGACATTGCACAGGTGCGTCTGGTGGTCAAATACGTCAGTGCAAACTGCAGGCTTTACCAGCATCAGCGTTTATGCTCAAGGGTAAATTTCTCGCGGTGTTTCCATACTATTATCCAAACCTTATACATGATGTAGCCTAACAAAACACTTAACCAAAGTTTAGGGTACTAAATCATTTACAACGCAGAATAATTCCAAATGCACAATACATATGAACTAACGTATTACGTTATTTACTCTTTCAACGTCATCACAGACCATTCCAGGCGATATTATTTCTCGCACGGCATTTTTAGGCGCTGTTGATGGTAATGTGTAAGAGCCACATGGGAAGTAAATACCATACTTCTTGTACACTACTGGCCATTAAAATTGCTACACCAAGAAGAAATGCAGATGATAATCGAGTATTCATTGGACAAATATATTATACTAGAACTGACATGTGATTACATTTTCACGCAATTTGGGTGCATAGATCCTGAGAAATCGTACCCAGAACAACCACCTCTGGCTGTAATAACGCCCTTGATACACCTGAGCATTGAGTCAAACAGAGCTTGGATGGCGTGTACAGGTACAGCTGCCCACGCAGCTTCGACACGATACCACAGTTCATCAAGAGTAGTGACTGGCGTATTGCTCGGCCACCATTGACCAGACGTTTTCAATTGGTGAGAGATCTGGAGAATGTGCTGGCCAGGGCAGCAGTCGAACATTTTCTGTATGCAGAAAGGCCCGTACAGGACCTGCAACACGCGGTCGTGCATTATCCTGCTGAAATGTAGGGTTTCGCAAGGATCGAATGAAGGGTAGAGCCACGGGTCGTAACACATCTGAAATGTAACGTCCACTGTTCAAAGTGCCGTCAATGCTAACAAGAGGTGATCGAGACGTGTAACCAATGGCACCCCATACCATCACGCCGGGTGACACGCCAGTATGGCGATGACGAATACACACTTCCAAAGTAGTTCACCGCGATGTCGCCAAACACGGATGCGACCATCATGATGCTGTAAACAGAACCTGGATTCATCAGAAAAAATGCACCTAGGTTCGTCGTTGAGTACACCATCGTAGGCGCTCCTGTCTGTGATGCAGCGCCAAGGATAACCGCAGCCATGGTTTCCGAGCTGATAGTCCATGCTGCTGCAGACGTCGTCGAACTGTTCGTGCAGATCGTTGTTGTCTTGCAAACGTCCCCATCTGTTGACTCAGGGATCGAGACGTGGCTGCACGATCCGTTGCAGCCATGCGAATAAGATGCCTGTAATCTCGACTGCTAGTGATACGAGGCCATTGGGATCCAGCACGGCGTTCCGTATTACCCTCCTGAACCCACCGATTTCATATTCTGCTAACAGCAATTGGATCTCGACCAACGCGAGCAGCAATGTCGCGATACGATAAACCGCAATCGCGATAGGCTACAATCCGACCTTTATCAAAGTCGGAAACGTGATGGTACGCATTTCTCCTCCTTACACGAAGCATCACAACAACGTTTCACCAGGCAACGCCGGTCAGCTGCTGTTTGTGTATGAGAAATCGCTTAGAAACTTTTCTCATGTCAGCACGTTGTAGGTGTCGCCACCGGCGCCAAACTTGTGTGAATGCTCTGAAAAGCTAATCATTTGCACATCACAGGATCCTCTTCCTGTCGGTAAAATTTCGCGTCTGTAGCACGTCATCTTCGTGGTGTAGCAGTTTTAATGTCCAGTAGTGTATTTTCAGCGCAGAATAATTCCAAATGCACAATACACATTAATTAACGTATTACGTTATTTACACTTTCAACGTCGACACAGACCACTCCAAGCGACATTGTTTCTCGCACAGCATTTTGAGGCGCTGTTGATGGCAATGTGTAGGAGCCACATGGGAAGTAAATGCCATACTTCTCGTAATTTCGCACTCTCTGCGTCAAAGATTGACCTCAGAGTTGAGAACTACACATTTTCCAAATCGATTTCAGGTCGGGAAGTAAATATTGTCCCTACATCAGGTGAATTGCACATTGATAGCGCTCATTTAATTTTCGATTCAGATGGACACGGAATTGCAAGGAATTCCACAGACGTGAGAAGTATCTGGCAGTAACCAGTACAGTATAGTACAGAAATTATATGCTGACACACTTTCCCTGGTTACTAAAACGACGGTCATTTGCAGCCAAATACAGTTCATTTAAAAGATACAGTAATGTAGACGAACAAAGAAAGTGTAGAGCAAACACATAAAAAACCTGACAACATACATTGAAAAGAAGAGTCCAACAGCAACATACTTCGGTGTTCTACACCAATATTAATATAAAGAAACATTGTGATACCATTGCTTGGTATGTAGTACTGAGAGATGATATGAAATGTGACACATAGTTATATTCTGCAACTGAGAAGCCGCGTGGTAGTCATGAATTTCCTACGAGTATTCTGATATAGTGGAGTGCATCTGCACTGAAAAGCACAAGGAAGGTGTTGATGTGAGCCGTTCGTATCGACTAGGCATGATACCTGAAACGCCCACTAAATGACGCAGGGCTAACAGGTTTGTGGATTGTGGAAAGGGCCAAGGGAGTTGCGGTCGGATTCCTTCCACAATTTTAATTTATCATCATTTAGTTCACAAATACACTTTTGAAAGAATTAAATTTGCTTCGCGGCTGAAGGCCTCCAGGCAGATGCTTTAGAATAAGTTCAATTTTGAAAAGACATGACACACAGTTAAATTTACAATTATGAGATCCGCATGCGGAGCGGCTGAAGGCAGCCGGATTAAATCTTCACAGGCAGAAGGCCACAATGTTTTAAGATGCTAACAGGGCTGATGGCCCACAAGATGCACAGAAAGAGATAAACAAACACAATACGATGGCTGAAGGCCGCAAAGTTAAATTCTGCAAATTAAGGAAATATATATTGCAGCAATCGGTAAAACAATACATTAAGTTTAAAAATTTCCTTTTTGCAACACCAGCGGCCGAAGGCCATAATAACTCGTAAAATCTTTCAGAGGAAATTACACTAACTTTTCAAGAGCAGAAGGTGATAATGTTTGGACTTTAAGGAAACTCTGAGAGCATGCTTCCAGAGCTGAAGGCCCACAACTAACCTTTACAAATTAAAAATATAAAATACAGTTCAATTACAACAATATTATCACTGCCAAAAGGATAATTAAGAGAACGGCACTCAGGAGTCTGCAGCGGATCGGTCTGCCCTCGTTGACTTAGGCGAGACAGGCGGTCACTTAATCACTACACTTAATTTGTGCGAACCCAACCAAGGGACAGTCACGGACCGACCGACCAACCGCTTGCTTGCCACGATGGAGAACACGAGAATTCAAGGCCTCCCCAGAAAATTACAAGTATCACTATCCCCTAACAAACGTGTATGTGAACTGAGGTGCCAAAACTACACACAATGTTGCGCAGCAACAACAGGTGAGGAAAAGACACTGCCTAAAATCTACGTTAGCGACCAGGGTGGGTAACCAGAACACTAACGGTCGGGCGGGCGATGTCCACGCAGGGCTCACTGCTGCTGCAAGCCGGCGACTGGCTGGCCCGGGCTGCGCTCCAGAAGCGTTGCAACCTACTGGCAGGTCACAACTCACGTCCAGATCTGGCGCCGTGAACTCTCCTCCTCGCACGTTGCGACTCACTCCTCTCAGAATGCCGACAACATCTACAATAGTCGTCAGTGGAAATAAAACCAACTACACACACAACCTGACAAACACTTGCACGAATACCTAAACGATACCCAATAGTAACTAAGCACCCACGAAGACAAATCGGGAGTCGATGCGCGCGCGCGCGCCCACACACACACACACACACACACACACACACACACACACACACACACAGAGACTCACAGCCGACTCATGAACGATCGGCGAGCCAACACTCGTCGTCCGGTAGGACGACCGACCGACGATCCACCAAGACCGTGGCCCGGCTCAAGTGATGCGTGGCGGCAATGGTCGGGCGAGCCATGTCGACGCAGACCTCACTGCTCCAACCCGACTGCGCTAGTATCGCATTGCAACTCCCAACTGGGAGGTCCGGACTACCCTCCAGACACGTTCCAACTGACCGGCCGCCCGAACTCCCGACCAGAACTTGCTTACGATAGACAATGATCGGGAAGTAATAGCAGTCGAGCAAAGATACTACGAGAGGGAATATATCGATACGCGGTGCAGGCAAAGCAGCAACTCTTTGAAAGTAGTAATTTAAATTAACGTAGTGAGGTGGAAGTACGTTAAAAAAGGGTGTAAAATACATGACAGCGGGGACATGAGCCACGCACGGCTCAATACCAGCCATCGAAAAATTCTGTATCGTAATAGACTGGTACTGCTCACATGAAAATAAAACAGATATGCTGTGCGAATGTAAATGGAAATATTTGAAAAGTGACGTGAATATGTTGCAAACACTGTGGGTAAGTTTATGGAAACACTTTTGGAAAATGGCATTGTGACATTTACGTGTCTATTATTTCAAACTCGCTTAGAGACCTTGCAAATAAGAAATATCCCGAGGACTGTGGACTCATTTTTAACTCGTTTAGGCAATAGATCACTGAAGTTATTCCTCAACTTCGACACTCTTCTCTCCAAAAAATTGGCGGAGACACCCGAACGCAACAGAGAAAAATCCATACTGTCTCTCTCTGACACAGCCCTCCATAACAAAGTATTTTCTCCGTAGCAGGATGATAGCTTTGGAATTATTTCCACCACAACATGAGAAAACAGGATAACAATTCTACATTCGAAAAATAGTTAATGACCTGCTTCCCAGACAACTGTGACATATGCACTTCTTCTCTAGTGGAGAGAGTCCGCAGCTTGTGTGTGGTCTCCCAGTTGTATTCTCGCTTCCCGAGCACGGGGTCGCGGGTTCTATTCCCGGCGGGTTCAGGCATTTTCACTTGCCTCGAGATGACTGGGTGTTTGTGTTGTCCTTATCATTTCATCATCATCCAGGAAAGTGGCAAAATTGGGCTGAGCGAAGGTTCGGAACCTGTACGGGCGCTGATCACCGCGCAGTTGAGCGCCCCACAAACTCAACATCATCATCATAATCATCTTCTTCTCGAGTGCAGTCTCATTCATATTATATGTAAGTGCATTGCCTCTACAAAAAATTTCCCTTTTCCCAAAGTTACTATCTCTCGAATATTCATTTATTTTGGTCCAATGACCGTCCAGCCGTTTTTTACTAGATCCAATGTGAAATAGTCTTGTCAGCGCTAGGAGATTTGCTGCTGCGCCTTGGTGTCCTACAGCTTACAAACTGCTTTACAATATTGCCAATCTGTTCTTTATCATAATGAGTACCTCCTTGCTTAAAACGGACTTCCATGATAGAATAAAATGCTGACTATGTTTTGTTACTATGATGAACGATGTGCTCTAACACTTGTAATGGCCAATGCCGTGTCTGGAGCTCCAGTGGTCACAGTCAATGTCGCGCTATCAGAAGCACCCCTCACTGTGTTCCTGCTTTCATATATCTGCTTCCAGAACAAAAAATCTGAGACGTCTGTAAGATTGTACACTTCAACACACTGCTGCCTGACAACAGACAAACACTGATCACTGACCATATTGTAGACATTTCCACAGTAGCACACAATTGTCAGCTGCAGTTAACTCCAACTGTAGCCAGCCTAACGTGTGCGACTAGCTAGACAACGTAGTTGCACCCGGAGTGTGTCACCCACAATCTTGGAGTGTTCACCATAACTTCTTCACCGCCTCTACTGCCACTGCTGGCCTGTGATCAAAGAACTGCTGCCTGACTGTCCAGTACTCAGCGCGCATCACTCTGCCACCATATCTATGGAGCCTCCAACCGTCTCCAGTGTCCGCTAGCCACATGCCACTGCTCTCCAGGCAACACGTCAGACTACTGGCAGAACTGCTGGATGTCCCATGTTGTGTCACAATAAATGCTGCCAACTCAGCTCGACATGCAGACGATGACAGCTCAGTGTTATGACCCACGTGCAGTGTTTTCCACCACAAGCTTTGCTACATTGTTTGCTACTGCACTGCCAGAATATTACGAGAGAACGTCATACCGCGCCACAATGGAGAACACCTTCAGAATACTGCCTAAGGCACATAAATGAATAAAGAACTATTTTATGTTCGCAGCTGGTTTGTCTGCACCTTCCCCTGTCCCCAAACCTTCTACGAACCCACAATGCCCAAAGGCGACTCGAGAAAACCCTGAGAAGCAGAACTGTTTATGCTCCACTCCACATTTCTCAGAGGCTAAGCAATACTCACAACATATAGTTGCGCATAGTGTCACAGAGCCAACTAATTGCATGGCTGCATAAATTTATGCCATAGACATCTATCCCTGCTATACTTTCATGACGTTTACTTATAGAGATATACAGGGTGTCCCAGCTATCTTGTCCACCCAAAATATCTCTGGAACAATAACAGCTATTGAAAAACGAGTTTCACCGGTATCAATGTAGGGCTCGGGCCCATGAATGTACATATTTGGAAACATTCTAAAACGAAAGCATATGTGTATTTAACACAAACTTACGTTTTTTTAAATGGACCTCCTATATTTTTTCTTCAGCAATCCTTGAGGCTCAGGCGTGAACCCCATGCTGCCCGTAATCGCGATGTGATTTACATGTGTAATCACACCTCCACACTTATCAAGAGGTCTGAAACGAATAGTACGGTCTGCTGCCATCAACTCTCAATAGCACATAATGGTTTCCATCTTGCACGTTTTACGTATCTACGTACACAAATGAACCAGTACCGATCGGTGTACATCCGTCAGGTTGTCTTATTTATCCTGCACACCCAAAATAAGGTTTATTTAATGCGTTATATGACCGATTGTGCCTGTCGCGCAGGGCCTGGCTCTACCTAGTAAGTGTCCAATGTTGTTCCCACTACTGCCATAGTTACCACTTCGCCTTGTTTATGATTTGCGATCTATGCAAACTCCTGTACTCCACCACCCTCCGAGCATCCCATTTGTTGCTGCTTTGGCGTGCAGTACACCGCTTACCAGTGTAGTTGTGCATAAGAGTAATCTAGTGACGGCACGGAGGTAGTACACATTGTGAATAAACGTTGTGTTGTGGAACTTATACTGTACAGTATAACGTACACACATGAAGATATGGTAGAAATGCTGCTGATCTATGGAGAATGTACGTTGACGGGAAATACGTTATGAGATTGCTTGTTTGTTGATAGAACTGTTAGCGAACATTATGATTATTAAGTTAATATGTCTGTTTTCTACCCTACTCTACATACCTGTACTGTACCCTGTTGTAGGTGGACGAAATGCTGTTCAGGCAGAACGACTGTACAGAAGACGATTCCCTGACAAGCCATCGCCTTCGCGCCGGATGTTTGGTCGTCTCACATCTCGTCTACGTGAAACGGGAAGCTTAAATCCAAGACCTCGACATCGTCCTAGAACACGCACAGATGAACGTGCTGAAATTGCTGTGCTCGCTACCATAGCTGTGAATCCTCAAATCAGCACACGTCAAATTGAACGTGAAGGTGGTGTGTCGAAATCAAGTGCACAGCGTATTCTTAAACGTCATAAATTTCATCCTTACCATGTTCATTTACACCAGGATCTTCATGGAAATGACTTCCGCAATAGGGTAACATTTTGTCGGTGGGCTCAGCAAAAACTTCTGACTAATCCAAATTTTTTTGCAGATGTTCTCTTTACCGACGAGGCATCATTCTCCAACAAAGGAATTGTCAATATGAGAAATATGCATTATTGGTCCGCAGACAATCCAAAATGGCTCCGTCAGGTAGAGCATCAACGTCCGTGGAAAGTTAATGTTTGGTGTGGGATTATTGGAGATACCATTAGCGGACCTTTCTTTATAAATGGCATCCAAAATGGCAGACAATACTCCAGATTTATACGACACAATCTTCCTGTTCTCTTGGACACCGTACCTCTGAACCGGAGAATAGTCATGTGGTATCAGCATGACGGATGCCCTGCACATAACGCCTTACGAGCACGACGACTTCTGAACCGTAAGTTCCCTGGTAGGTGGATTGGACGAGGTGGCCCAGTTAGGTGGCCTGCCCGATCTCCGGACCTTACACCGCTGGATTATTTTCTTTGGGGAGCAGTGAAGGATGCTGTTTACCAACATGAACCAACAACACCAGAGGACATGAAGTAACGCATTATTGATGCTTGTACAGCCATCAAAGAGGAAACAGTAGCACGAAGTAGGGCATCCTTCATCCGCAGAGTGACCCCTATGTATGCAAGCCAATGGGCATCAGTTTGAGCATGAGATGTGAACGCTATGTTTAGCATGTTGTGCTGGTATCACAATGGAAGTTTCTACAAAGGGCCATTTTACCCAGTGATGTTAAGAAACATTTGTTTGCAACAATTTGTCATTTAACGCATTAGATAAACATAACATTAATAATTATGTGATAATAAAACTAATTGGTTAAACATGTTTACATTCATCTTCTATGTCCTACCTGAACTTCTCAAATCAAAACATTTTTACCTAAACAACGGTAAAACTTTTAGTCCACTTGCTCGTTTCACTAAAACCATCAACATTAATTTTACTATTACGAGTGATTAACTGTCACTTGCGCTAGATCTACAGTAAGGTAAAGTTTTAACGTTGAACGGCATTACCTTTTTAGTAACGGAGTAACGATAAGTGAAGTTAACTTTGTGACTAACGTTGCGGTACACAGATATGTTACAGAACCGCATCACCCCTAGCCTATGGGATAAATACCTGCTGGAATGTACGACGTTAATGCAGGACGGCAGCAGACCGTATTATTCGTTTCGGACCTCTTGATAAATATGGAAGTGTGATTACGCATGTCAATCACATCACGATTACGGGCAGCATGGGGTTCACGCCTGAGCCTCAGGACATGCGCTAGCAGCGCAGGTCGGGTGTTTCAAGCGTCAACTTCACGTCTTAATATCTCGGGATGTAATGGGAATATTGCGATGCAATCAACGCCATTGTGTATGTGATTTGTCATGCTATGGATTGCTGAAGAAAAAATATAGGAGGTCCATTTAAAAAAAACGTAAGTTTGTGTTAAAAAACACATATGCTTTCGTTTTGGAATGTTTCCAAATATGTACATTCTTGGGCCGCAGCCCTACATTGATACCGGTGAAAGTCGTTTTCCAATAGCTGTTATTGTTCCAGAGATATTTTGGGTGGACAAGATAGCTGGGACACCCTGTATAATTTGCTAGCTTATGTTGCTTCCTTATTTCCACAAGATGTTTCCACTGAGAACTCATGATGTGGAATTTTAACTAGCAGAACATTTGTGTCATTCAGTTTGCTTAATGTATTTTCCAGTGCTGTAGTTTCTGCAACTCTCTCATTCTAACAGACATCATTTGCATCACCTATGATCACTGCAGTATCTCTGTGTGACAGCTTCTTGCATTGTTCATATCTATTCCCAAAGTCGTTCAGGCCACCACCTGGTTCCACTACACCTTTAATTACTAGACCACTGGAATCCAGCGTCTTCATGTTGCTTGCTAGCTGTCTACAAAACCATCTTAGAATGGATCTTCGTTTCAATCCAGAAACATATGTAAAAGAAACAAGAATCACTCTCAGAATCTGTATCACAAATTAACATCATTTGCTGAAACATTTTCTCGTCATCAAACGGCAAAAATGGAACTAAAGAGAAGCTATTATAAAAAAGAAGATAATATTACCTGACTGAGGATTGTCGTCAGTGGCATCACCATACCAGAGTAGTATCAAGCACGAAGACACTTGGAGGGAACCATAAGGCAGTGGTAAATTATTTTGGGGATCAGACAGTTATCATGTGAATTTTGGGGCCTCCAGTGCATTGTTCAAGTAGTTGCCAATAGTTGGCACAGCTGTCAATAATAGCAAAGGTGGGAAATTTAAAAAATACAAGATGCAGCTGTGGGAAAGTTAAAAATAATCCAAGATGGCAGAACTAGTACAACTGTGTTAACTTTAAAATGGTAGGGAGTTTGTAAAGGAAATACAATCAGTTGAACTAGCCCGGTTATGCTCAGCAAACCCACTGATACTACAATTAAAGATGGTGACAATTTAAAAATTATCTGAATGGTACAAATAATTTATCAAAAAATAAATAAATAAAATATTGAATACAGTATTTATATTTCAAAAATACATCAAACCCATCAGGAACACACAAACACCTAAACGCACGTAATAAAAAAGTAACTCGCACATCTAGAATTAGTAAAGCAGCACTTGTCCATGAACTCAGTTTGATGATTGTACTACAATCTTAAATGCATGTCAATAACACGCCAACAACATGTACACACACACACACACACACACACACACACACACGCACGTTTATGTGAAGTGTCTCAATGTTATTACCTCTTCTAAAATGATGCTAAGTAGACAAACAAACCAGTTCAAGATGCCAGTTGTTCAAAATAAATGTTGGTGAAACTAATATGCTAAGCAGACAAGCAACGATAATTGTCATGAACCAATTCACAGTCTGTATTATTGCTCTACTCCTTTCAGCTACTGTAGAAGTGCAGTTAATGTGTTACACCTGACACCCATAACGTTATTCTGGACTCTCAAATTAAGTGTCCTTATGCTATTTCCAAGTCTACATTGTGTGTATTATTGTTATATAACATTACAAAACACATGTGGCTAAACTAAAATGCTGCAGTAATAAGTGACAATTCATTTAGGCCTAAATGAGACTGTGTTACTGGTAGTAAGAGGAGAAACTGACTAAGCATCATTTGGAGGGGGGGGGAGGAGGGGAGAAGACAATATATCAAAAAACTTAACGTCATTGATTAACTATTACAGCGTTATTCATATTAGATTTGATCTTGGACCTACCTATGGTAATATGTTTAACCACTGACGTTACGGTTCACAGCATTTCAGCACAACAACATACTAAAAAGATCTTTAATGCACTCTATCACTTAAACTGCGTATTTTTTAACACGCAGCTATACCTTTGTAATGTTCCAAATACGAAATGTAAAAAGAACATGGTGGAAAAATTATGGAAAAGGTTTCACACAGTGAGGAAAGCTCGAAATCTTCAAAGTACAATCTCTGAACCAAATATAATTATTTGTTAAAATGCCCAAAGATTTAGAGAACAAAATCTAGCCAGTTGCTTGTCGTAAATGCTACTAGTATAATACAAATCTCTGATTGTGAACGAAAATTCGACATTTGTACCAAAATAAATTCATGACTTCGTGCAGTCAAGGTCAATGGCTCTGGGCACTATGGGACTTAACATCTGAGGTCATCAGTCCCATAGAACTTAGAACTACTTAAATCTAACTAACCTAAGGACATCACACACGTCCATGCCCGAGGCAGGATTCGAACCTGCGACCGTAGTGGTCGCGCTGTTCCAGACTGAAGTGCCTGGAACCGCTCGGTCACCCCGGCTGGCCAAGGTCAATGACCTTATTGTGCTACCGTGATGACATCACAGTGAAGGGGGCATTGCTTGTGGTGTCATGGATAGAAAACTGACGTGTGCGTATGACGTCATGAATGGGACTAAGTGTCTTGCTTGTTCGTGTAAGTTTTCTCATCCTAGGACTGACCGGTCATAACTTGTCATCTAATCGGTTTTGCTTGTTGGACAAAAACTTACCAGAAGTACTCTTAACTTGCCATTTTGGTGGTATTGGAAACATTATGTTGCTATTCTGTGCAACAAAGTACGGGGCAGTTCGTTATAATTTTCTTTTATGTGGCTGGTGTGTACAACTATTTGTTACAGTTCTGTACAAAAAGCCCGAAAGGAAGGAATATTACAATTTTATATCTTATTGACAATGTGGTGAATAGAGATGGAGCAGAGGCTTGGATTGTTTTGTTAAGTATGAGGGGAAGTTGGCCATGACCTTTCAAAGGCATCATCCAGGCAATCACCTGAAGCACTTTAGGAGAATCAAAGCAAATGTAAGTCAGGATGGCCAGAGACGCATTTGAAGTGCCATTCTGACTGTGGATCCTAACCACCGTGCCATCTCGATTGGTAATTTCGTGTGGCAATGGTACTGTATGGCTCAGTTTGTTATAAATTTGTTTCATTCTTGGGATAGTATTTGAGATCCAATAGCAGACACCCACTATCAGGCTATGGGACCACAGCGATGCTGCAAGATATTCCCTATTAGATGCCAAAATGTAGCAGTTCAGGCGTACAATAACTGCTGTGGAGGGCTGGAAAGCTGTTCTTCCAGTGCTTTTGATGGGGCTGGCTCTCCAGCCTGGCAGTTTGAGTTCGTTGATGGCTTGCAAGGCGGAAGTGACGTTGTGGGCATGTCTACAGAAACAAATAGTGAGTATGAGCAGCTCTTTATTAATTCATCCATGTCTGGTGCGGCTTATCATACTTTCACAATATTCCAAATTGTAGCAGCAAGTGACGGTGTGTAGTGAGTGGTGTGTATGCATTGCTGAGAACACAGCATGCTCAGTGGGTGTAGCCAGGATGGTGGGAGCTGAGAGGCAGCTAAGGCCGTATACGAACTCACTATGGACACAAGGCAGCCAGCATCTTCTGTACTGTGGCAGATAGCGGCGCTGGAGTGCAGCGGTGGGCAGCTGGTGGACCCCTGCGATAGTGAACGGCCTCATAGAGGCGGCGGAGTGCTGTTACCAGTGAGACTTATGTCCACGACTCGTGACCTTGCTCTATTAGTGACGGGGGCAACAAAGTACTGGTGTCGCTCCAAGGCTGCGGCTGACACAGATTGGCCGCAGCTACGAAGCCCAGCAGGTCGGCGATGACGGCTGGGCTGGAACGTATTTAAATACTGTTCAAATGGTTCAAATGGCTCTGAGCACTATGCGACTCAACTTCTGAGGTCATCAGTCGCCTAGAACTTAGAACTAATTAAACCTAACTAACCTAAGGACAGCACACACATCCATGCCCGAGGCAGGATTCGAACCTGCGACCGTAGTGGTCGCTCGGCTCCAGACTGTAGCGCCTAGAACCGCACGGACACTCCGGCCGGCTAAAGACTGTAGTGTCTAGGAACTCTACATACTCGGTTCACTAGACAAACAATCGTATTAATGAGTTTTATTACAATAAGAAAAGATATAATACTTAACTCTGGCAATTACACAGAAATGTCGGCAGGAAAGGGCGAAATACAAAATAATCAATCTTCTTCAGTACAGACAATCCCAAGGCTGTGCTACATAGAGTACAAGCTAAGTGACTACCGTTGACGCTGCTATCGAACCTCTCTTATCTTGAAGCTGCTATTGTACTGGGGCTCACCAGTCGGTCGCGGCGTTTATGTCCTCTCCACATAAGGGCGGCTGCTGTCGCCTTGTCGCGCTGGAGGGAGGACTGGTCAACGTGCCATTCGCTGACTTCTTCTCACAGTCTTCTCTTCTCTTTTTCCAAATGGCGTGCCGCCGCTTCATTTTACGCCGTAACAAAGGCGGCTACTCTTCGCTGGCTTTGTGGAAGTTACTGCACTTTTATGTCACTGTGGAAATATCTGAAACAGGGTCAGTGACCCACATCCATCTGCTGTCACGTGGCAGCATGTCGAACTGCATAAACGTCCTGGGGGCTGGTCAACATCTCAGGTCCTTGGCACATGGAAGCAGCGATACGGTTGGTTGGTTGATTCGGGGCATGGGTCAAAACAGCGAGGTCATCGGTCCATAGGATTAGGAAAGTATGGCGAAAGAAGGCAGCAGTGTACTTTCAGAGGAACCGTCCTGGAATTTACGAGGAGCGATTTAGGGAAATCACAGAAAACCTAAATCAGGATGGCCGGACGTGGGTTTGAACCGTCGTCCTCCCAAATGCGAGTCCAGTTGCCCTTCGTCCTTTGTACTATTTTCGCTACCTCACAATCACAGAATCTCTATGTTCACATTTGCACTACCTTCACTTCAATCCTTCAATCGTTGGAAGGAAATGGGAATCAGGGAGGGATTCTGACTCACTGATATTCTCTTCTCCCACATTCCCATATCACTTTCTTCACGTATCTCTAATACCTCAAATAAAGGTCTTATATACAGCGTTACCAATATCCTGCATTTACAAATAATGATACATGCTCTCAGGCGCTTACATCCTTAATGTGCATGCATACTACCCTGTCCCCTATCACTACAACCAACAAGTACTGAAAGTTGTCTAGAACAGGAAAGAAGTTATTGGCAGCATAACTGTGTTCACATTTTCATTAATAATGACTGGGGAAAACTCGATAACTCCAATAAGACAATCCATTATATCTTCCTAAGACAAACATCATCTTGAAAATAGATTAGTAAACACATATAATGCTTCAGCATCGTTTTGTCACGATACTTCATAACGAATTTCCATATCTTAACTCACGGCTACCTCCCATTCCGAGAGGATACAAGCAGTCCAGTGGCACTGTTCACTGAATTCTGCAGTACCGTGGACTTACTTCCTCAGTCACAGTGCTTTTAGGGCTCCCTCCTGTGCCCTCATCACATCTTTGAAGAATCTCTTAAAACTTTCCCTAATACCGGAATGCTCTTCTGTAACAACAAATTTCTACAGACGTCATTGGCAGTTTACTGCTGTTATGTGCACTGTATCCCAGCAGAGTTGGAATGGTTTAATTGATGCCATCACGGCAAATGATCATCTCGCATGTGTGTGGTGCTTCAATATATTGCTGCTTTGGCTAAGTGTCGCATAATGCAAAGACAGGAAAACTGAATCATCTGATTTTGTTGCGATTCTTAGACCATTCTCTACTTGGTCGGTGCTTAATTACCACTGATTACAACTACCTTACTATGTCCCTTGCATATGGGAACTAAGTCCTATTCATCATCTACCAGACTACCCTATCTCCTAATACACAATTTTCAAATTATTCGATCTACCAGTATTTCCTACCACACTAAACAATGGAAATCACATATTCTTGCCGTACGGGGTGGCCGCGCCGTCTGAGGCATTTTGTCACGGTCCGCGCGGCTCCCCCCCGTCGGAGGATCGAGTCCTCCCTCGGGCATGGGTGTGTGTGTTGTCCATAGCTTAAGTCAGTTTAAGTTAGATTAAGTAGTCTGTAAGCTGAGGGACCGATGACCTGAGCAGTTTGGTCCCATAAGATCTTACCAAAAATTTACAAATTTTCATATTTCACGTAACATAAATCTA
The DNA here is from genome assembly GCF_021461385.2 of Schistocerca piceifrons. NCBI lineage: Eukaryota > Metazoa > Arthropoda > Insecta > Orthoptera > Acrididae > Schistocerca > Schistocerca piceifrons. The sequence continues at coordinate 91,073,533 of NC_060144.1, read as the reverse complement.
ATGTAGCAGTTCCTCTAATCTGTTACCTTCACGTTGCTATTCGCAGTACTCAATCTATTTTATAAAATTGCTGTTTACAAGAAAAAAACTTATGTTACTGGTAGCCCATTCCCAGACCCACTCAGGACGACGGTTACCCACGTCTGCCAGGTGCACTCCTGCCACTGGCTTGTGTAATGCCCAATTCGGTGGCAAAGTCAACAAATTACGTCGTCAAACATAGTGCCCTGGGCTGTATGCTCTGGTAAACTACATTTTATACATACCACAGCTGTTAATGGCTGCCGGCCGGAGTGGCCGTTCAGTTCTAGGCGCTACAGTCTGGAACCGAGCGACCGCTACGGTCGCAGGTTCGAATCCTGCCTCGGGCATGGATGTGTGTGATGTCCTTAGGTTAGTTAGGTTTAATTAGTTCTAAGTTCTAGGCGACTGATGACCTCAGAAGCTCAGTCGCATAGTGCTCAGAGTCAGAGCCTGTTAATGGTTCTGCTCTCGAGCCGTTATCAAACACTACGACTGCTGCACAGTACCTGACATAAGAACAATAAGAATATAAGAATACTAGGTACAAACAACGCAAAAATAGCAGGACAGAATGATCCCTCTAGTGAAAATCATTAATCTGAGCTACTGCTAACATTTGTTACTATCTCAGATGAATCACCACTTGCAGTCTTCTGTCATCGGGATGAAACGTGCATTCTTCTTCCTCCCCAAACCATCCCACTGCTGATTCCTAAAATGTACTGCTGTAGAAAGATGGTCCCCACTGGGTGTGACAAATATGGAGGGGATTAATTGTCGCTCTGCTAGTGCTCAGGTCGTCGCCGGCTCTCCCGCCAGGGCGTTGTGGGTTCGCGGATATCGTGGGAGAAACAAAAGGTGAACATAAACAGTTCTTTATTACTTCACTCACTTGTAACGCGAAACAATTTATTCACATCTTCGAATTTTTATCTCATTATCAAATTTGCAATTTCCTGAATAAAATGACATACATATCACTTATAAACTCACACGGGAAGTATTTTATTTTATTTTTTAAACATAATCTACACCGATTGAAGAAGTTAAAATTTTTACTTTAAGATCTAATAAAATCGATAATTTTTTATATAGAAGACTGTGGATTGCTGTGTTATAAAGGTTAAATTACCTGTTTGTACTGGTAGTGTCCAGAAGAGGTTGGCTGAAACAAAGTTTGAAACACAAGAAACTTTCTGTTGGTAAAACCATAAGAGGGAGGCTGACAGACAAAATGATTGATGAACTACAACAGTATTATGGGATTGCTATTAGAAATAATACTGAGGATTTGTTGAAAATGGAGCGGACACTATGGGCTACCTTCTTCCACAGACTGTCAACTGATGAAAACCCAGTACACCACATATTCCATCCCAGCAGCAGTCATGGATATGATAAAACCTATTTACAGAGACCTGGCAAATCCGGAATTACTGAAGAAGTGTCTGCATGGTGGGACTCAAAATCCCAATTAGTCATTCAATTATCTTATATGGACTCACTTATCAAAAAATGTTTTTGTTGGAATGAATACACTAAAGTAGGGGATTAGTGATGCTGTTATTCTTTTTAATGATGGTAACATTGGTAGGGTGAAAGTGCTACAGCATGTGGCAATTAATCCTGGACCAAACTACATCAGATAACTTGAATGGATGGACAAGGTTCGCATTGAAAAAGCAGAGTATGCAGCACAGTTGGCCACTAAGGAGCCCAGAAAGAAAAGAAGAAGAAAAGAAAAAGGTCAAGAAGATGGTATACAGTATGGTGCAGGGTGCTTCTGAGTGACAAAAAATAAAAAAAATAAAAGCGTATATTGTCACAGTCTTATGAAACTTCAGAAGCCGTTCCTGAAACTTTACATTTTCTGTTACATTTTTCCCTAAATTTCAGAAACCCCTTTGAGTATAGTATTCATATTTTCAGGGAGTGAAACGTACATATCTTGAGTCTACTGAACTAAGAGAAGAACATAATTCTATGGATAACATACAAAAAAGTAGACAAAATTTTAACCATTTAATTAAAAAATTGCATTTCCGAAATCAGTGGCTGAAATGCAATTATTGTAGTTCAGTAGACTCAGAACATACAGTTTAATGTCATGTAAGAGTTTCAAGTCAATGGCTACAGTCGTTCCTGAAATACGGGGAAGCCAAGTCACTAAATTTAACATTCTCGGGATAGGGCGTTCCAACTCCCCTTAATATACCAACATGTAACGGCAGGCGATGGCGTACAGTGAGTGGTATGCATGTGCTGCTGAGTAAACGGTATGCAAGGCTGACACAGCTGGCACACCGGGAGCTGACAGCAGTGACCAAGATAGGATGCATCTTCGCTATCGATACAAGACAGCCAGCAGTGTCTTCGCTATTGTGGAGGGTTGCAGCACAAAAAATGGTTCAAATGGCTCTGAGCACTATGGGACTCAACATCTGAGGTCATCGATGACCTAGAACTACTTAAACCTAACTAACCTAAGGACATCACACTCATCCATGCCCGAGGCAGGATTCGAACCTGGGACCGCAGCAGTCGCACGGTTCCGGACTGAAGCGCATAGAACCGCTCGGCCATCGCGGCCGGCCGTTGCAGCACATACCAGCGCCTAAGTCTGGACCAAGGGCAGCGACCTAATGGTGATCGTAATCACCCTGCCAACTGACCATCAATTCCCTACAACAATAACTCCGCTAATAGTTGCCACCATGTTCAAAGCTATGGTAGTCAATACATACCTGTAACATGCTGACATAGGGAGTAAACACTGCATCTTTTGAATGTCTACTTTCTGATTCGGCGTATCGCAAAATCGGTACTGACCCTACTAAGAGTGTTGAGAGAAAGACAAATAACCTCCTGAAGAAAAGTTCTTTGTCACAGGAGACTATCAAGAGTCTTAATTCTTACTGTGCTGTACCACCTAGATTATATGGCCTCCCTAAGGTCCATAAGGAGGCTGTCCCGTTGAGGCCTATTGTTTCTAATATTGGTGCTCCGACATATCGTGTAGCTAAACATCTTGCTAGTTTGTTGAGCCCACTAGTAGGTAGGTGCGAACACCACATTAAGAATTCTGCAGATTTCTTACGTCGATTGCAGTGTTTGCGTTTGAATGACTCTGATATTTTAGAGAGTTTTGATGTGGTTCCTCTTTTCACTCGCGTTCCTCTCTCTGATTCGTTGCAACTAATTGAGGTTAAGTTTGGTGTCGAGTTAACAAATTTGTTTCGACATGTGCTGACTTCCACTTACTTTTTGTTCAATGGTCAGTACTACGAACAGACTGATGGAGTTGCAATGGGAAGCCCGTTGCCACCTATCGTGGCCAATTTGTTTATGGAGGACTTTGAGGAACGTGCATTGGAGTCAGTGACCTTGAAACCTGCGTGTTTTTTCAGATATGTAGACGATACTTTTGTTGTTTGGCCTCATGGTAGTGAGAATTTAAACCGGTTTTTTGAACATCTGAATTCAATCCACCCGAATATTCAGTTCACTATGGAGGTGGAAAAGAATGGATGCCTTCCCTTCTTTCATGTGTTGGTCAAAAGGAAGACTGATGGTACGTTGGGACATTCTGTTTATAGGAAGCCTACCCACACTGACTTGTATCTGGGAGGTCATAGTTGGCACCATCCAGCTCAGCGTGAAAGAATACTTCGCACCTTGGTTCACAGGGCCCACGTTATCTCAGACCCTGAATGTTTGGCAGATGAGCTATCACATTTCGAAGTCACCTTTCGTCAGAATGGTTATAGCGAGAGGCAGATCGTGCGTTGCGCCATCAGCCTTCAGTGCAACGGGTGAGTGACGATAGCAACGAAGTGGCACCTAAGTCTACGGCCTTTTTGCCTGACGGAGGAAGCATTTCCAACAGGATTGGCCGTATTTTGCGGAAAGATATGTGAAATGTTTTTTTCGAACACCTTCTAAGATAAAGGCCCTGTTGGCGTCCGTAAAAGATGATATTGGTTTGCGTAATGCTGGGGTCTATCGTATTCCTTGCAGTTGTGGCATGTCATATAATGGTCAGACAATCAGGACTGTGGAAGACCGGTGTATTGAACATAAGCGTCACACACGCTTACAACAGCCAAGCAAATCCGCTATTGCAGAACATTGCCTTGATACCGGTCATCCTATGGAATACAACAACACGGAGATTCTGGCTTGCACGTCCAGCTATTGGGATAGTGTTATTAAGGAAGCTGTTGAAATCAGGCTAACCTTATTAACAGAGATGGTGGAATTTGTTTAAATGCTGCTTGGAATCCGGCTCTTTCTCTCATCAAAAAACAAAGGGACAGAATTAGTGCTACCTCACCTGTTGATTAATAGTAACTATCGATATTTCTGATGTTGGTTATCTTTGGTTTTGTTGACACTTGTTCTGTGAGTGGTGTCTTCCTTGTTTCTCCTCTGTGACCGAGGTATTAAATTTGCTTGCGCATTTCTTCTTCTTTGCGTTTGTGCCTTGAGAATGGCAGGGTGTGCTCCTGTCGAAATATCGGCGGCAAACCCGTAAGTTATTTGAACATTCAATTCGCCGGTTAAAGTTAAGGTCTCACAGTGTACGAATGCTGCCGCAATGTCATGTGGACACGTGACTACGAGCAAGTGAATTCTATCCTGTAACTGCAGAACACTTAACTATGACATGCGCACTGTGTATCGATGTGGCTGGTGTTGCTGACGCTCCGGTGCCTCCAGAAGCTTGGAGGAACTCGCCCTGCGAATTTTGTTGATATCTCCTGTTTACAACCAATCTCCTGAAATAATGTGTCTAGCAGCAGGGGCCATGCCTGAACCTTGGTACATGTCTGTAAGTGCGGTGGCTTCATATGCAGGGGAGCAGTCCAGAGTATAATACATACCTCCCCTATCAAGAGAGATGGAGCAACTAAGACAGGAATGGCACCAAAGGGAGGAGGTAAAATTCAGCTACTAGGGCAGACTGTTCGATCGACGGGAGTGAAACAACAGTACATTTAACCACTTTGTGTGAAAAGTTACTGCCACCAGTTTGCAATCTATTGTAACACAAGATTGAATTCTATAAGCAAAGAATATAACGAAACGCTAGACATACTATGCGTGAAAAGACTAACATTAACACATGGAATGCACAACATATGTGGCCGAGTGGTTCTAGGCGCATCAGCACGAACCACGCGACTGCTACGGTCGCAGGTTCGAATCCTGCCTCGGGCATGGATGTGTGTGATGTCCTTAGGATAGTTAGGTTTAAGTAGTTCTGTCTAGATGTCTAATGACCTCAGATGTTAAGTCCCATAGTGCTCAGAGCCATTTGAACCATTTGCAAAATATATGAAGAAGAATGAACGAGACAGAGAAATATGACTGCTGAGCATGTGTTCAGAACAAATGACATCTGGAACTCTGCGAAGCAAGAACAACCATAACTTCCCAAGGAAGGTGCTCTGTGCAAGTTGAGTGAATAAAATGAACTGAACCATAGCAATACAAGAAAACTATATTATCAGAAGAAGAAGCGCGGCATGTCAGCACAGTGGACAGGTAACGAACCACCAAAGGTGGTGATTGTGAGGGCTAGGCGTAGCCAGGGCTTGCAGGGAAATATCCACGAAGCACAACCCAGGTTCGAGAAGAATCCTAATGAGCAGCAGTAGCACAAACCAAAGATAGCAAAGTGCTATCATAAGCACGGTGGTTACCCATTGCCAGAGCCACCTGGGAGAGGTGAAGAGAACTCAGTGGCTCAGGCAGCATATGAGTGCCAACCAAGTTCATACAGAAAAACGCCGGATACCGTCGCAGGATCACCTGAGGTGTGGGCAGAACTACAGCCTATGAAGGGGAGGATGGCGCCATCCTGCCCGAAACCGTGGCAGACGAGGCCTAGTGATGAGCCAGGGCACAAATGAACATCTGGTCAGTAGTGCAGGCAGTGGAAGTCACAGTACCGCTGGTACCAACTGAGCGAAGGAGTCCACAGAATGTGCAAGCATAGTGAACACTAGGAGCAACAGAGGTAAGACAAGAGGAGACGTAAGCCACAGGAACCAGAGGAAGGGGAGATTTGAGGGAATCAGCAGCACCATCAGCTGTCGGCTAGCCTGGCAGCAGAGCTAGCACCAACACTGGAGCCGGACCAAGAGCCCATGGCAGGGGCAGTGGCTATAATATCAATACGTGGCCAGTCACTGGTCGTCTATAGAGGAGGCAGTGACACTGGCAATGGTGGCGGTGGCTGGTCTCGCGTCAAGAGGGCCAGCTGCAGCTGGGCCGGTGACAACTGGACTGACAACGAGAGAGCCGCCTTCAGCAGCAACAGGGTCAGCACCAGTACAGCAAGTGACAACAGGGCCAGCAACGACAGGGCCGGAAACAACAGGAACAAATGAAATGGCCAGTGTCGACGGGTGGACAACGAGAAGGCCAACCATTAGAAATGGCATCCCGTGCAAAGGTTGGGAAGAGACGAAGTGAACTTTCACTGTAGTACTCTCCGAACAAGAATCTGACAGCTGCAAAGAATGGCGTCATGGTATAGAAACTGACTTACTGTGACCCAGCTTACTACAGACAAAAATCTTTAGTAACCAGACAGGACAATGTTTGCGATCATTTTCACTGCAAAAATGTGAGAAAATTCACCAGAAGACTATGAGCGAACTGTCTGTTATTGGCCAGGAATGTGGCGTGAACATGGTGTGTCCGGAAGTGATTGTAATTGTAAAAGTAGCAGTGACATACACCCTCCATCAAAATGCGCCTCTAATTGGTACACCAATGAGTCATAGTCTACATCCTCTGGAGGAGTATCTGGAAAGAAGTGACGATATAAGCGAAAGATTATTGCACTCTCACCTCCAATAAATTGAGCTTTGTGTGGGCGGGTGCTCTTTCTGGCTGTCAAACTCTCCAGACTTCAGCGCAGAAGAGGCAGCGACTAGTTGGGATGCAGCCATCACAGTTGAGACCTGTGTGAGCTGTGTTTCGCTCTGCAGCTGTTACTGAATTTGCTGGCCTTGGAATTGAACAGTATATACCAGAGTGAGCTGAGAGAAGCCGTGTAACAGGTTCTGAATCTGACTCAATCACCAGCAATTTCACAGACATGGTAACCACAAAGACACTCATATCTAACACAGTAATACTCTGCTAGTGAACAAGAACCCGAGCTAACACAGAAGTACGAGAAAGACAGCAATTAAGCACTGAAAATAACGCAATCGCAATTAAGAAACTAGATATTTTAATCGAACATACGATTGTATCACCTGAACAACACAGAAAAGCAGAATAAATGGCAAGAAAGTGGATTACCGACCGAGTATCTACTTGCACTTTTAACCTAACAACTAAAATCGACACACGACGTTAACGCAGCTACTAACAAGGGAACCTCCCCATCGCACCCCCCTCAGATTTAGTTATAAGTTGGCACAGTGGATAGGCCTTGAAAAACTGAACACAGATCAATCGAGAAAACAGGAAGAAGTTGTGTGGAACTATGAAAAAAATAAGCAAAATATACAGTGAGTAGTCCATGTGCGATATCTGCAACATCAAGGAGAGCGTGAGCACAGGAGCTCCGTGGTCCCGTGGTTAGCGTGAGCAGCCGCGGAGCGAGAGGTCCTTCGTTCAAGTCTTCCCTCGAGTGAAATATTTATTTTCTTTATTTTCGCATAGTTATGATCTGTCCGTTCGTTCATTGACGTCTCTGTTCACTGTAATAAGTTTAGTGTCTGTGTTTTGCTACCGCACCGCAAAACCGTACGATTAGTAGACGAAAGGACGTGCATTTCCAATGGGAACCGAAAACATTTGATCGCAAGGTCATAGGTCAACCGATTCCTCCACAATAAAACACGTCTGATATATTCTATACCACACTAGTGATAGATAATAATTGTCTGAAAATAAAAAATTAAATCTCTTCACTCAAGGGAAGACTTGAACGAAGGACCCCTCGTTTCACAGCTGCTCACGCTAACCACGGGACCACGGCGTTCCTGAGCTCGCATTGTCCTTGATGTTGCCTATCTTCCACATGGACTACTCAATTTGTATATTTTACTTACTTTTTTCATAGTTCCACACAACTTCTTCCTGTTTTCTCGATAGATCTGTGTTCAGTTTTTCAAGGCCTATCCACTGTGCCAACTTATAACTAAATCTGAGGGGGGTGCGATGGGAAGGTTCCCTTGTAAGTGCAAGGCATTAACAGCCCTTGTCTGGTACACAGCTGGACAGATGTGACCACTGCACTTAACACCATGAACACTGACTCTCACCACACAATAAGCCTGAATACGACGCCCCATCATCAAGAACTAGTTCACACGTGAGAATCAGCCTCTTCAACATTTTTTCTCTTCGTTACTGAGGGTTGCGACGTATGAAACTGAATTGCACACGTAGCAATAACAAATGTTTGTTTATTAACTGTGAAACACATCTCAGTACCGTTTCCGGGAAATGTCCACACAACTCGATTATAACTGAAATGTCAGTCCTTGAATATGCCTATAATGTGCTAGCAACGACGAAGTCCACTGAATGTCATAGCGAGCGATAAACAGCAAGATGGCGCGAACGACTAACAACCTGATCCCACGAGACAGTGGCTCATAGATGGCAAACCATTGAGTTGGACGTGCCAAGGAAGAGTTGCGGCCCAGTCGGGAGAGACTGTGTGCTCTTGGGCCTCTTTACGCCGTGTGAAGGGGTGCTCTCAGGAACGGCTGGTGGATGACCAGCAGCCTGTGCTCACTGCGAGGGTGAAACGACTTTTCTGATGGACCAGTATAGACATGAGGGTGGCTAACGGAGGTCCAGAGGGTGCTGAATTGTAGGTGTGGAGCTCCAGCGTAACTGCCCTCAGTGGATGAGCAGCGACCTAAATACCTATCAGCGGTTGAGCACTCTTATGGTGTCATGTGGACACGTGACAGTGCAGAATCGAACTGGTGCCTGCAACTGTACTACTGTTTGCCGTGGAGAAACTGTTAATTATACTTTGATGTAGCTTAGATTTTGAAATTACATTGTGACACTTGTCATAAACATTGCGTGTGTGTTGGTGTCATGTTTTTGACATGCATTTAAGACATCGAAATACTGTAAGTTACACCCTTTAGTAGATATTTACAGACTTTTAGATGTGAAAAAGGCAAGACGGCTGCTGAAGTGTGACATGTGTTAATTTCGGTTCGGTTTTTTAATCGAAATCGAAGGTGTTCTCACGAGTATTGTTGAATAAAAATGGAACTCGTGTAAACAGCAGTGTTCTTCGCAGTAGTGTAATTTTTTTCTGTAGCCTGTCAATATCTTCACTGGAAAATAGCAAACAGGAAACGGAACAAAAGCGCATCCACCAGCGGGGCGGAGCAGGTGCAGCGTCGGACCAGCTCCTTGCGGGAGGAGAGGACGCTGTGTAACTAGACCGGTCGCTCAGATGCACGTACAACGATTCACGATAAAGATAATCTCGATTTGACTGCTGGTGCTATAAAGACATAGTAACTGCAGCAGTCCTACAAAAAATTGGTTAAAGTGTTGAGAGTAATACTGCTGACATTGTCGCTTAAATGGAGTCTGCTTCTGAGTATGAGAGACAGACACAAGACTTGGAAGAAAAGCTGTCTGCTGCTATGGAATAGCTAGAAAAGCGAAAGAATTGTGGGTGTTTGGCGTCACAGAAGGTGAGGCAGAAAACATAGACAACCCGTTTATAAAGAATGTTCGTGTGAAATTAGGCAATGAAGTAAGTAAGACGGACGTTGATATGTGCTGTAGAATGGAACAAAGATTATTAGGTGCTACGAAACATCGTCCAATGATTGTGAAGTTTGTCTCATACCGAAAAGAGACGTAGATCTTTATCCACAAGAAAAAAAATTAGCAATAACGGAGCTTACAACAATCTCTTGTTGTAGCTCTCTTTGTATCTATGCCTTCAGCAACAGTTCTTGCATTTGTTGTTCTGTAATTATCTTTGTAGTGGTGCCTTCTCTTGTCACTCTTAACTGTAGTATCAGTTATTTTGTTTATTGTTAAAACTAACTATTTGCCTGAGAATTCTGTCTTGTACATAATAGTAGGGCTGTAATTACTACCCTTTTCCTTGTCACATTACTCACCCACCTTTTCGGTTTAAACTACCAACAACAAAATCTCAATCAGTTTTACTTCAGTAATTTCTAATTTCATTGGCACCTTGCAAGGTAATCTTCTACCTATTAATCTCATGTTTCTCTGCTCGTATCATCGGTCTTGTAAATTATCTCCTTCTCCCCTTGTACCGTGAACTGTACAGTATACTAACTACTTTTCATTCTTAACACAGAGGAAAAACTCTTTTCACAGTCGTTACTATTGCGTGTCATATTCCCTCACAAAGAATACTCTCTGCTCCCCAATCCTCCGTACTCGCGCCAACTTCCGCGTAGACTATCGAGAACTCCATGATTTCTACAGCTTCTTTCATGCCTGTAAGCCCCTCCCCATCCCTTCCATACCCCTCGCATACCGCAAGCCCCTGGCTGTCCCAGAAACCAGGCCAGCCGCTGTGCCCACTTGCAGCATTACAGAGGGACGACTGGCGACCACTGTACGCTACATCTCACACATGGAAAAGTGCGACCTTCACTGGCCCACTTGACTGAGTTCAGATACATATTTTAGGATCTCAGCTTTCATGTCATACTCCCGTTAGAGACGTGGCTGAAGCCGAGTACCCCCTCCAGCTCTGTAAGCATGAACGGCTATGTCCTTCTGAGACATGACAGGTATAACAAAAGAGGTGGCGATATGGAAGCTTATATACGTGCAAGCTTACTCGGCAGAGTCATTCTCGACAGTCAGCCCAAATACATATTCAGTGAAACTAAACCTGTCGACAGAAAGCGTCTTTTCTGTGTAATACATAAAGCCGGGCAGTTCTGTAGCTTCGGGTTCATATTCATTGGTCCTTAATCTTGATATGAACACACAACTGTGGCCGGAAATATAAACATATTTGTTTAAAACATATGAACATATTAGTTCAAAAATTCGATCAAATCTTACACACCTTCCACTTGGACCCGTTCTTCATGCAGCACACACGTATGCCACCATCGATATTTTCGAAACCAAACCTCCGAAGAGAGTAATTTGCACTGATCATTTTCATTTCATTTATTCATCATGCTCCATTATAGTACAGGGTTATTCTAATGGTGTACCCATTTTCAAAACTTCGTATTTATTCAACTACAAATCCAAAATGAACACGCTTTATACCAATGAAAAGAGCAAATTTCAAGGCTTTTTTTTAAGTTTGATATCAATTTAATAAATTTAATAATTTGAAATAATTTGTGATTAATTAGATTTTAGTAATTATTTAATAATTAGAAGTGTGATAAATGTTATAAATGTTCCATGTGGCCACCGTTGGCTGCACGTCAAAAATCGATGTGGTAGCGAAACTCGTCCCACACACGCGAAAGCCTACGTGCTGTTACTGACAAGGGAACCTCCCCATCGCACCCCCCTCAGATTTAGTTATACGTTGGCACAGTGGATAGAACTTGAAAAACTGAACACAGATCAAGCGAGAAAACAGGAAGAAGTTGTGTGGAACTATGAAAAAATTAAGTAAAATATACAAACTGAGTAGTCTATGTGCAAGATATGCAACAACAAGGGTAATGACAGATCAGGTGCGCCGTGGCCCCGTGGTTAGCCAGAACAGCTGCGGAACGATAGGTCCTTGGTTCAAGGCTTCCCTCGAGTGATAAATTTAATTTTTTTTATTTTCAGACAATTATTATCTGTCCGTCCGTCCGTCCGATGCGGGGTAACTGACATCCACAAGAAAACCTAAATCGGGCAAGGTAGAAGAATCTTTTTACCCATTCGCCAAGTGTACAAGTTAGGAGGGTCGACAACATATTCCTGTCATGTGACGCACATGCCGTCACCAGTGTCGTATAGAATTTATCAGATGTGTTTTCCTGTGGAGGAATCGGTTGACTTGTACCTTGCGATCAAATGTTTTCGGTTCCCATTGGAGAGGCACGTCCTTTCGTCTACTAATCGCACGGTTTTGCGGTGCGGACGCAAAACACAGACGCTAAACTTATTACAGTGAACAGAGACGTCAATGAACGAACGGACAGATCATAACTTTGCGAAAATAAAGAAAGTAAACTTTTGGCTCGAGGGACTTGAACTAAGGACCTCTCGTTCCGCAGCTGCTCACGCTAACCACGGGACCACGGCGCTCCTCAGATCCCACTATCCTTGATGCTGCATATCTTGTTCATGGACTACTCAGTTTGTATATTTTGCTTATTTTTTTCATAGTTCCAGACAACTTCTTCCTGTTTTCTCGATTAATTTATGTTCAGTTTTTCAAGGCCTATCCACTGTGCCAACTTATAATTAAATCTGAGGGGGGTGCGATGGGGAGGTTCCCTTGTGAGTGTACGGCAGCAGTGATTGGTTGGTAGAGGCGGGACGTAAACAGCTTCATCCACATAACCCCATAAGAAATAGTCGCAGCGTGTGAGATCAGGAGATATCGGTGGCCAGAAGTCTCCTCTGACCGATCCAGGGCTGAGGAAAGGAGTTATTCAAAAAGCCTCGTACAACACGGTTCGAGCTGCTGGAAAATGAAATCCTGGGAATCTACCATAACGTGGAGGAACAGCCATTGTTCCACCATGTCTAGGTACGTGATTTCCATTACAGTTCTTTCAGCAAATAAAAATGATCCATAAACCTTTGTACGAGAAACGGCATAGAACACGTTGATCTCCGGTGACACTCTTTCGTGTTGCAATGGTGAATGTGGATTTTTCAGACCCCATTTGTGAACATTGTGTCTGTTGATTTTTCCACTAAGGTGGAAAGTCACTTCATCGCAAAAAATTACACGCTGAAGAAATGAGTCATTCTTTATCTTTGCTAGCACATATCCACAAAAATTGAGACACTTCTCTTTTTCATTGGGATTGAGAGCCTGCACAAGTTGTAATCGGTAGGGCTTGTACAGCAAATGCAAAACTTTCCATGCAGTTAGTTACGGTGAAATTACAATGAAATGAAAACCCTTAGGTGCTTACAGGCGTTGACATATGTCAACGGGGACAGATGAAAATGTTTGCCCCGACCGGGACTCGAACCCGTGATCTCCTGCTTACATGGCAGACGCTCTATCCATCCTTTTTTTTTAATCTCATTTTGTTCGCTTTTGTTCGTTGCTTCTGCTCGTGCCGGACGTCGTAAGACATCCGTTGAAGTTCGTTGTTGCTCGATTAACTCAGTTTTTTTATTGCAGAGGGCAGCTATCTCTTTTTTTTTCGGTATAGTTCGTTGCGTTTGGCCTGGGCGGACGTCACAAGACATCCGTTCAAGTTGATCGTTGAATCCTTGACTCAGTTTTTTTTTTTATTACAGAGAGCACGCAGCCCTCTGACCGAACACGCTGCGCTACCGTGCCGGCTATCCATCTGAGCCACCGAGGACACAGAGGATAGTGCGAGTGCAGGGATTTACCTCTGGTACGCCTCCCGCAAGACCCACATTCTCAACGTATTGTCCCGCACTATATTCGTAGTGCCCCCGCCCATTATACTCATTACTCGCGGCCCGTTGCCGAATTCCGTAAGAGATCGGGCACTGTTTGTGTATCCGCACAGAAGAAGAAGATGGTCAAATGGCAGATACCGTCTTCGTATATACGAGGGTCACTCCAAAACAAATGTACACTATTTTTGTAAAAATACAGTTTTCATTATGCATGTGTGAAAGTTTTACAGTGTATAGATACATCCTTCCCGCTTGTTTTCAAACTTGGTTCAACCTGTTCCCGTGAGTGGCGCCGTCACAGCATGTCTTCGAGATGGGTGCTACAACTGACGTTCGTCAGAAGCAACGTGCTGTCATAGAATTCCTGTGCTGAGAAAACGAGATAGTGGGAAACATCAACAAGAGGTTGAAAAAGGTGTATGGAGATGCTGCTGTCGATCGCAGTGCAGTTAGTGGGTGGGCAAGCAGGTAATGTGATGAAAGCGGCTACGGCAATATTGAGGATTGTCCTCGCAACGGCCGGCCTCGTACTGCACACACTCCAGACAATGTGCAGAGAGTTAACGAATTGGTGACTGCTGACAGACGCATCATAGTGAATCAATTGTCACGCAACGTTGGGATAGGGGAAGGAAGAGTTGTCAGAAAGCTGAAAGTATTGGCGTTAGAAAAGGTTTGTGCCAGGTGGGTTCCCAGGATGTTGACAGTGGCTCACAAAGAAACAAGAAAAACTGTATGCAGCGAACTTTTGGAACAGGACGAGAATGGTGGAGATGAATTTCTTGGAAGAATTGTGACTGGTGATGAAACATAGCTTCATCGTTTTTCACCACAGACGAAGAGGCAATCAATGGAGTGGCATCATGCAAATTCACCCAAGAAAAAAATTCAAAACCACACCTTCTGCTGGAAAAGTTATGGCTACGGTGTTTTTCGATTCCGAAGGACTCTTGCTTGTGGACATCATGCCAAGTGGAACCACCATAAATTCTGATGCATATATGATGACACTGAAGAAACTTCAAGCTCGACTGAGTCGTGTTCGACCACATCGGTAAAAGCAGTATGTTTTGCTGTTGCACGACAATTCACGGCCACATTTCAGTCAAAAAACCATGGAAGCGATTACAAAACTCGGACGGACAACACTGAAACACACGCCTTACAGTCCTGACCTGGCTCCATGTGCTATCATCTCTTTTTTTTTTTTTTGTCATCAGTCTACTGACTGGTTTGATGCGGCCCGCCACGAATTCCTTTCCTGTGCTAACCTCTTCATCTCAGAGTAGCACTTGCAACGTACGTCCTCAATTATTTGCTTGACGTATTCCAATCTCTGTCTTCCTCTACAGTTTTTGCCCTCTACAGCTCCCTCTAGTACCATGGAAGTCATTCCCTCATGTCTTAGCAGATGTCCTATCATCCTGTCCCTTCTCCTTATCAGTGTTTTCCACATATTCCTTTCCTCTCCGATTCTGCGTAGAACCTCCTCATTCCTTATCTTATCAGTCCACCTAATTTTCAACATTCGTTTATAGCACCACATCTCAAATGCTTCGATTCTCTTCTGTTCCGGTTTTCCCACAGTCCATGTTGCACTACCATACAATGCTGTACTCCAGACGTACATCCTCAGAAATTTCTTCCTCAAATTAAGGCCGATATTTGATATTAGCAGACTTCTCTTGGCCAGAAATGCCTTTTTTGCCATAGCGAGTCTGCTTTTGATGTCCTCCTTGCTCCATCTGTCATTGGTTATTTTACTGCCTAGGTAGCAGAATTCCTTAACTTCATTTACTTCAAGACCATCAATCCTGATGTTAAGTTTCTCGCTGTTCTCATTTCTACTACTCCTCATTACCTTCGTCTTTCTCCGATTTACTCTCAAACCATACTGTGTACTCATTAGACTGTTCATTCCGTTCAGCAGATCATTTAATTCTTCTTCACTTTCACTCAGGATAGCAATGTCATCAGCGAATCGTATCATTGATATCCTTTCACCTTGTATTTTAATTCCACTCCTGAACCTTTCTTTTATTTCCATCATTGCTTCCTCGATGTACAGATTCAAGAGTAGGGGCGAAAGGCTACAGCCTTGTCTTACACCCTTCTTAATACGAGCACTTCGTTCTTGATCATCCACTCTTATTATTCCCTCTTGGTTGTTGTACATATTGTATACGACCCGTTTCTCCCTATAGCTTACCTCTACTTTTTTCAGAATCTCGAACAGCTTGCACCCTTTTATATTGTCGAACGCTTTTTCCAGGTCGAAAAATCCTATGAAAGTGTCTTCATTTTTCTTTAGCCTGGCTTCCATAATTAGCCGTAACGTCAGAATTGCCTCTCTCGTCCCTTTACTTTTCCTAAAACCAAACTGATCGCCAACTAGCGCATTCTCAATTTTCTTTTCCATTCTTCTGTATATTATTCTTGTAAGCAGCTTCAATGCATGAGCTGTTAAGCTGATTGTGCGATAATTCTCGCACTTGTCAGCTCTTGCCGTCTTCGGAATTGTGTGGATGATGCTTTTCCGAAAGTCAGATGGTATATCGCCAGACTCATATATTCTACACACCAACGTGAATAGTCGTTTTGTTGCGACTTCCCCCAATGATTTTAAAAATTCTGATGGAATGTTATCTATCCCTTCTGCCTTATTTGACCGTAAGTCCCCCAAAGCTCTTTTAAATTCCGATTCTAATACTGGATCCCCTATCTCTTCTAAATCGACCCCTGTTTCTTCTTCTATCACATCAGACAAATCTTTACCCTCATAGAGGCTTTCAATGTATTCTTTCCGCCTATCTGCTCTCTCCTCTGCATTTAACAGTGGAATTCCCGTTGCACTCTTAATGTTACCACCGTTGCTTTTAATGTCACCAAAGGTTGTTTTGACTTTCCTGTACGCTGAGTCTGTCCTTCCGACAATCATATCTTTTTCGATATCTTCACATTTTTCCGGCAGCCATTTCGTCTTAGCTTCCCTGCACTTCCTATTTATTTCATTCCTCAGCGACTTGTATTTCTGTATTCCTGATTTTGCCGGAACATGTTTGTTCTTCCTCCTTTCATCAATCAACTGAAGTATTTCTTCTGTTACCCATGGTTTCTTCGCAGCTACCTTCTTTGTACCTATGTTTTCCTTCCCAACTTCTGTGATGGCCCTTTTTAGAGATGTCCATTCCTCTTCAACTGTACTGCCTACTGCGCTATTCCTTATTGCTGTATCTATAGCCTTAGAGAACTTCAAACGTATCTCGTCATTCCTTAGTACTTCCGTATCCCACTTCTTTGCGTATTGATTCTTCCTGACTAATGTCTTGAACTTCAGCCTACTCTTCATCACTACTATATTGTGATCTGAGTCTATATCTGCTCCTGGGTACGCCTTACAATCCAGTATCTGATTTCGGAATCTCTGTCTGACCATGATGTAATCTAATTGAAATCTTCCCGTATCTCCCGGCCTTTTCCAAGTATACCTCCTCCTCTTGTGATTCTTGAACAGGGAATTCGCTATTACTAGCTGAAACTTGTTACAGAACTCAATTAGTCGTTCTCCTCTTTCATTCCTTGTCCCAAGCCCGTATTCTCCTGTAACCTTTTCTTCTACTCCTTCCCCTACAACTGCATTCCAGTCGCCCATGACTATTAGATTTTCGTCCCCCTTTACATACTGCATTACCCGTTCAATATCCTCATACACTTTTTCTATCTGTTCATCTTCAGCTTGCGACGTCGGCATGTATCATCTCTTAGGGAAAGTGAAAGACTCTCTTCGTGGAACAAGGTTTGAAGATGATGACTCCCTTGTGCACGCTGCCAAACAGTGGCTCCAACAGGTTGGTCCAGAATTTTACCGTGCGGGTTCCAAGGTGGAGTAAGTCAGTTGAGAGAGTTGGAAATTATGTGGAGAAATGAAAATATTGATTCTAAAGGATGTATCTACACACTGTAAAACTTTCAAACATGTAGAATAAAAGATGGATTTTAAAAAAAATAGTGTGCATTTGTTTTGGAGTGACCCATCGTTAGTTGGGGTATTCCAGGTTCAGGACTGGCTCCATTGGTAGACTTACTGGCAGTGCACACAGAACTTTCTTGAATCCCTCGGACATCATCCTCTGAGACACGCTGTCGGCTGTGCTTTTTCCTTTGCATACACTCCCAGTCTGTTTAACTTGCTTAAACTGACGGCTAATGCTTCTGCGAGTTGGCGGTTCAATACCAAATTTGATACGAAATTCCCGCTGCACCGTTATTTGCGGCTCACTTTCCGCGGACTCAAGAACGCAGAAAACCTTGTGTTCCACAGTCGGCATCTCACCCAACTGACAGTGAAACGGAATGATGCAGCAATTGCCGCGCGAACTCTACCGGCCATTTCTGAAACCATCACCGCCCGCCAAAAACTTTGACACTTCCTCTTTTCATTGGTATAAAGCTTGTTCTTTTTGGATTTATACTTGAATATACACAAATTATTGAAAATATGTCCATCATTTAGAATAACTCTGTGTATTGTAGTACTACATGTTTAGATAGCAAGATACATAAAGAAGAAGTCTAATTATAAGGAGTTACAATTGTATGAATGAAAAATATTTGCCATAGAATCTTCTGTATGATCCATATAAGGTTCCCAGACAGAACATCATGTTTAACTTAACATTATTAAATTTAAAATTCATGAAATTCGATCATGTATTGCTTTACTAAAACGGATTTATCGACGGCCCAGCTGCCTCCCTTTCCTGTAACACTCTTCCTTATGGAATCTCTGTATTAACCTCGCGACAAACCCATAGAAGGTGATCGACTGTTTCATCACCCACTCCGCACGTACAAGCAGCACTTGTGGCTAGCCTGAACCGATGACAGTAAGACATTAATTGTCCATGTCCGGTTAACATTGTTGTAAGGTTAGATGACTGCAGTAAATTTATGGAAAGAAGATGCTGAACAGTCGGAAAAAACCTTTTGTTATTGCCCCTTTTGTGGTTTCAGCCCATTCTCTTTCCTATTTGTTCTTTTTTCTTCTGATCACAGACGAAGGGATCCTGTTGTTGCCTTCTGTTGCATTTTCTCGAGCTGCTTGTTTGGCAGGCTTCTCTGTCAGTTCATTCCCAATAGTTCGTGCTTGTGGTTTCGTTCACAACTTCGGTTAATATGCCACTTCCTCTGCGCGGTTCCCTAATTTTGTTTCTGAACTCTTCTACCAAATATTTATGATTCCTGTAATTTTTTAATGTATCCAGCGTAATTCTACTATCCGTTCGTATTACAGCTGCCATTTTAACATTTGCTTTTTCGTAGGTCTTGCAAGACTGCTAATCGTTCTACTTCGTTAATGGAGGATCCATTCTTTAGTGTGTAGTTTAAGTGATAGGCAGGTCTCACAATAATCATTATTACCCCTTCTGAACCTGCTCCGTTCTCCGAATCAATATGAATCTTTACAGAATATTCCCTATTTTTGTAATTTTCCTCTAAAGTTACTGTACTTGCTGGAGGGGCCACTGTTTGTGATCTGAAGGATTGTCTATAGAATGGGACGCGTGTTCAATTTTTGTAATTTTATGATCTACAGCTATTGTCTGTAGTTTCATAACTACTATTGAACGGCCTGTTAGACTGCACAATGTTTCAGTAGATATCGTTCTGTAAGCCTTGGAATGTTCACGTTGATCAGGCGCTGGATTCTAGGAATCTTCATACAGTTATATTTTCTTCTCAGAGCGTAAATCCAAACAGGAGCTGCATATGCCAATATTGGTAGTATAGCGCCTTTGTAAATTATTTACATTGCTCCTGAACCAAGTCTCCAGTTGACCCTTGCTGATTTAGATAAAGAATGAATAAGTTTCGAGTATTTTTCAGTCGTATACCGTATGTGTTCATTAAACATAAGTTTAGAATCAGTAATTATACCCAAGTATTTTAATTGTTCAACTTGTTGCAAAAAATTATTGTTGAGAACTATACTAACTGTTGTTTTGTCTTTACGCCTTCTCCTTTTTATTAGCTTTACTTTAGATTTTTGCTCATTAAAACGGATTTGGTTGTTTTGGGCCCAAGCTGTGATTTTTTCCAGTTTTCTATTGCAGAGCTCCTCAGCAACAATGACAGTGTCTGGTTTAGTCACCACGAATATATCATCTCCAGATACTACTTTTCTTGTGTTTGCTGTGTAGCATCTCAAAAACCTGGGCCACAGCAAGACCCCTGTCGGCAAGCTTTTGCTACTTTCTTTTCTAATTTGATGCTGTTAAACGCCAACACTGCTGATATATCACTGAAATAGTTTTTACTAGTACATTCAAATTCTGCTAGCGCTTTAAGGATGCTGGGCCACTAAACTGTGTCAGAAGCTCCTTGAAAATCAAGAATGACCATTACTATCCTTGTAATGTGCTTTCCTCTACGAAGTTCTTAACAGCCAACAGTGCGTCGACTATCTCTTTCTGTGGAGCGAATCCACACTCATTGTTGCTTAGGAGATCTTTGGAGGATACATGATACATAGTTCTGATTAATTAATAGCTTTTCCACTACTATTCTTCAGTGTACAGAAAGCTGAGGGGACAAAATTTGGACATTTCGATCCTATTTTCTTTTCCGGGGTTGAGAATAGGTGCTAGTTTAGCTCTTTTCGACATCTCAGGGAGCAACAGTTCTTTAGGCAACTGCTATATAAAGCGGTAAAATATCTAGGGA
Source organism: Schistocerca piceifrons (assembly GCF_021461385.2). NCBI lineage: Eukaryota > Metazoa > Arthropoda > Insecta > Orthoptera > Acrididae > Schistocerca > Schistocerca piceifrons. Next base: position 91,053,208 of record NC_060144.1, on the reverse strand, counting down.
GAACGCTATACACCGACGAAGGATCTACTAGTAACTTCATTTTCACCAGGAGTCTTGTTTTCAGGCAAGTTCGTTTATATGTCCTCTATTTCTGTCTGTGTGAAAGCTACATCACCTACTGTTCTGTTGGGTCGTAGCGTTTAAGATCTTATTAGTTTATGGTGTTCCTTGTCCTGAGTTTGATCGTCCTCACGCACAATATATTCGAGCATATACTTTCGGTTAAATCTATTGTTATCGTGTTAGCACTTTTCATCAGCGTTGCTGTGCGAGTATTATATCTCGCTTTCTCTCACGCTATTCGATAGACTGCGTTTCAAGCATAAATTTTGGGGTCAAGCTGCTGTATTCCTTTTCTCTTTACAGTATTGTTACTTCCGTAGCTCCCTCAGATATCCGCCGTTCTTTGATAAATTCGCCTTAACGCGTTGGTTTCTTTTACATTGCAGTTAATTCTGATGTCCACCAAGGGACAGACTTTCTTCCAGTTCTGTGCTTCAGCTGGTTTTATTTCTTGAACGATTTATTACATGAGCTATCTAGAAATCCTTCAGGTTCGGTGATAACGGTTTCAGTATTTGTTTCCGCTTGAACTTTTGCTGCCAAATTGTTGTCTATTTCTTTTAAGTTGTGTAAGTCGGTGTCTAGTAAATATTTGTGCTTAAGTTCTTCGAACAAGTATCCATCAGGTCTCTCAGGGTTTCGTCTGTGACAATAACTTTTTTAGTATGAGTTAAGCTTCCAGAAAATACTATTGAGCACACTCCTATGCTGAAGGTAATAACCTTACGGTAGGAGAAACTCTCTTCTTCACTACACGTCCATTGGCTTAGCATCGGCAGCAGACGAGAGGTGGCTGTAGTTAAATCAATATTGCTCTTCCTTAACTATTTTCAGAAATTGGTCCGTGATCTCCATCGTTCAGTAGAGACAGATCAGTGGAAGCCATCTCATTTCCTCCGGAGTTTGTCACTTATCATGCCAAATGCTACATCTTGTATTGCCATCCATAGTGATTACTAAATCAACTCCTTTACTGTAGGTTATCATGTCGTCAGTCTTCCTCAGGTCATCTTTGATGGGTTTTGTGATATCTAACTACACGCCAGATATGAAAAATCGCAAAATTTTTTTATTATTTCTACAAATACTGCGTCTTAGTCGGACAAGTGGCTGATCATTACGAAATCAATATCTTTGTTGGTTATGAGTATTGCTGCTCTTTGAGAAACTGCCTATTGGCTTCTGTCTCGGGTTCTTCGGCCGACGTTCATCTAATGATTTTTCTGACGTTTCACCAGCACGAGTAGCTGACATTGTCAAAGCTTCACCCTCCATTGCCGGTGGTGAACTGGGGCCGAGCTCGCGGCCGCAGACTATATGTACCTGGCGCGCCAACGTCCGAGGGCTTCTCCGCGGTCATTTGCGGTGCGGTTCTCCTCTTGCTACCTGCGACGGTCGTTCGCTGCAGTACGGGAAGCCAGGATCCGTTGACCTTAAGGCTTTCCTCTTTCTTGTTCAAACTGTTGGCGTGTTTTTGTATTTCTACAGCTTCTCTGAACAAGCGCGTGCGATAGTGCTTCTCTACAGCCAGAACTTCCGTGTCGGCGAATTTTATTACGTGGTCGGTCTCATTGAGTGCGTGCTCTGCCACGGCCGATTTCTCCACCTGCCCCAACCTACAATGTCGCTTATGCTCGTTGATCCTGGTGTTGATGGATCGTCCAGTCATTCCGACATAAACTTTTCCGCGTGTGCATGGTATACGGTATATTCCCGACATTGCAAGTGGGTCTCTTTTCTCCTTCGCCGATCTAAGATACTCTTTGTCCTTGTCGGTTTGAAAATCGTCTTTACGCCATGTTTGCGCAATATACGGCCGATTCTGTCCGTCACTCTGGGAATGTATGGCAGAAAGGCCGTACCCGACATTTCTTTTTCTGTTTCCTTACTTCGCCGAGTGTTTGGCTCTGTTACACTTCTAATATAATTTTTGGAGTACCCATTGCTCCTCAGGACAGTTTCCAGGTGTTGCAACACAGAAGCGACGATCACGTATCTTATTTAGTGACCGTTTCTTTTGCAATCGCATTTAACAATCGCTGTAGGTGACGACTTTCGTCGAATGCTTTGGTTTTTGTAAGTTGTTTATCAGTCAATTCTTACAAAGCTCCAAAATCTTTAGTGTACTGTTTTGCAATCTGAAGTATTATTTTCTGATTTCTTGGCACTTTGAAAGAGGCTTGGAATTTTTTTGAAGACATGAGGTAATCATTAAGGATACCTTCCGCCAGTGGTGCACTTCTCATTGAGGAATCTGACATTGGAGAACCACATTCGGAATCCGCATCTGTTACGCCGTCGTTTTGTTATGTAGCACCAAATGCAGGCAGTATGTCAGCAACAGCTGCTGCGCCTGACGCTATGTGAGCTTTAGTATTAGATTCGCCAGTCTCGCTAAATTCACGTAAGTCGTTAGTTTCCATAGGAAGGACAGCGAGGGTTTCATTTGACAGATTTTTAAGCTGATGTTCATTGGAAAAAATATTGTTATTACCGACGACTGAACTGTTGACGGCATCCTTACTAAAATAGAAATCAGATCCACTTCTTTTAGTGTTTGTGTAACATTTCTAGAACGGTAACGCCAGGGTCAGAGTCAGATGTATGTTGGTCTTTTGCAGGCCGAGGGAGAGGAAGAGGAATTTTGGGAACAACTTTTTGTATAGAAGGTGATATTTCTAGTACTGTAGGAGGTGAGTCGGGTGCCTGTCGCACTTTTCCAGACAGTGTGCGGCCTGTGCACTTTTTGGAGCCGCTTCTTGTACCAAGGGTTCGAACTTTATTATAGCAGCATCGTGTACGAGAGCAGGAAATTCGCTTTCACCATTTGGAATAGTCAGTAACTGCGACCTATCGTTCTTGACACGTTTGCAATGATGACATACAACGTCCTCCGTGGTATTATGCACAATGAAATAATTTCCTTCATAGGGTATCTATATCATGGATGGCACTTTGCTTAAACCGTCGAATACGTATTGAGCAATGCGAAGAAATGGTTTTACATGAGAACATCCAAGAATCCTGTACCCGGATGGAATATCTCTGACATGGCCTAGTATACGTCCCCATCTAGACATTTTGTTTACTATTACACCAGTACTAATAAATGGAAATACACCAGAAAAGACGATTCATGTACCGGCATTTTTAAAACGCCTTACTGGCGTCATTATCTCTTTAACACACAAATTAACCTCTTGCACTAATCTATCTACAATTTCAACAGATCTTGTAAAAATACAAATGTCGCCTCCAGATATGCGAGAGCAATGCGTAATATTGATTCCAGAAATTATGTCACGTACAGATTTTTCATACTCATCTATCACGGTATGAAAACGTCTATCACTTTTATTGCCAGGTCTCTGTTTTAGTTAACAGTGCTGCTATCGTCAGTGCGTTGTAGGCACTCATGTAGACCCTGCATAATTATAACAACATATGTTCAATTATAACTTAGGCATATCCTCGCGTTAGTCCAACATTGGAATTGGCGTAAGTAATTTGCTTTACTCTAAAATTGTTAATTGTAAGAAAGGTTACTTGCTTTTAATTTTTTAAATTTAATGTCAATTCTCTAAAAGAGGTGCACTGATAATTTTGTGCTTAGTGACACGGATGGCATTACTCTACCCCTATGATGTAAGCTGAGACTGCCTGTACTGCTCTGTAAGCAACAACCTCAGTAGGAATCTGGCAATGTACATCCTCAAGTTATATAACACCATGCGAGGTCAAAAGCTTAACGAGTCTACATGACGCCATTTAATTGGCATGTCACCTATATTTGTCAATACCATTGTACAATTCGGTTTTAAGTTACGTCATTTAAATAATGATTATTGTATAACTTCATTTTTTTAAAGCGCTGAAGACAGCTATTCAGGGGCTGAAATCTAGTTCTGCAATAAAAATACAGATTGGAGTTGTGACTGACTGCTGAATTCCTTTCCCTTTTTTGAAATATTTACTACAGTCAATGTGCATAACGGTTCCAATGGAATTGGACTTGGTTCTCATTATATGTTAATGATGTGACAACTATTATCTTCCATTGTAAATATCATTTACATGCTGTCGATGTTAAATTATACCTAAATGCAAGTCCAACATACCGCGCCCAGTCATCCAGTGTTGTGAATTGGCAGGAGCCAATTCACGGGGTTTGGAGGAAGCCGAAAGGCACCTGTATAAGCTCACGCAGGCTGGCGTGAGGTCTGGAACAGGTAAAGTAATTATACTATCAAGAAAAGTACGTAGCTCCAGGAATACTTAACTTTAATCCATAATTGGTGAACATCGGTCTGACTGTACATGCATAACAAGATAAATAGGAATTGACAATGGCGCCTTGCTAGGTCGTAGCAAATGACGTAGCTGAAGGCTACGCTAACTATCGTCTCGGCTAATGAGAGCGTAATTGTCAGTGAACCATCACTAGCAAAGTCGGCTGTACAACTGGGGCGAGTGCTACGACGTCTCTCTAGACCTGCCGTGTGGCGGCGCTCGGTCTGCAATCACTGACAGTGGCGACACGCGGGTCCGACGTATACTAACGGACCGCGGCCGATTTAAAGGCTACCACCTAGCGTATTTCGTCATTTCTTAGTACTTCCATATACTACTTCTTTGCATATTGATTCTTCCTGACTAATCTCTTAAACTTCAACCTACTTAATCTTAACGCATCTAAGCTATCTTAGTCGCTCTCAGTTCAGAAAAATCTTACAAGCACAGAAATAAGCTTCAATTCTCCTGCGAAGAATTCTGCGATAGTTCTGGACCATCATTTAGATGGGACAGAGCATACAACTGCAGTTTGTAAGAAGATATCAGTATAACCTCGTTCACTACATAAATATAAAAAAGCGTTTCTTCTCGAGCTTAAAAGTAAACTCGTAGACTTACTCTAAAACTCCTCATCAGTGGTTATGGTGACGCTACATTCCAAGGACCTTCATATGAGAGCTCACGTCGCCTGGGACTGACGATGAATGGTTGTGTCTAATGTGTGCCGTTTCGACCATTTCAATACTGCCTTTGAACAATCGCTAAGTGCCGATGCCACAAGCATGAACGTGGTAGGGAAGCAAGAATATCTGAAAACGGAAATGCAAAGCCTCAATTTAGATATAGTAGGGGTCAGTGAAGTGAAATGGAAAGAAGACAACAATTTCTGGTCAGATGAGTATAGGATAACATCAACAGCAGCAGAAAATGGTATAACAAGAGTAGGAGTCGTTACGAAAAGAAAGGTAGGGCAGAGAGTGTGGTACAGTGAACAGTTCAGTGATAGCGTTGTTCTTATCAGACTCGACAGCAAACAAACCCCGACAACGATAGCTCAGGTATACGTACCGACGCCGCAAGTTGAACATGAAGAGATAGAGAAAGTATATCAGATATTGAAAGTGTTATACATTACATAAATAGAGATGACAATCTAATAGTCACGGGGAAATGGAATGTAGTTGTAGGGGAGGGAGTAGAAGAAAAGGTTACAGGAGAAGATGGGCTTGAGACAAGGAATGATAGAGGAGAAAGACTGACTAAGTTCTATAATAAATTTCAGGTAGTAATTGCGAATATTCTCCTCAAGATCACATGAGGAGGAGATATGCTTGCAAAAGCCCATGTGATACGGGAAGATTTCATTTGGATTACATCATGGTCAGACAGAGATTATCAGCGAAGAAACCACGGATAACAGAAGAAATACTTCAGCTGATACATGAAAGAAGGCAGTACAAAAATGTTAAAGGAAATACGGGAATAGAAAAATACAAGTCGCTGAGGAAGGAAATAACCAGGAAGTGCAAGGAAGCTAAGATGAAATGGCTGCATGAGAAAAGTGAAGAAATGGGAAAAGAAATGGTTGTTGGGAGGACTGACTCGGCATATAGGAAAGTCAAAATAAGCTTCGGTGAAATTAAAAGCAAGGGAGGTAACATTAAGAGTTTACCGCGAATTCCACTGTTAAATGCAGAGGAGAGTGCAGATAGGTGGAAAGAGTACAGTGAAGGCCTCTATGAGGGGAAAGCATTGCCTGATGTGATAAAAGTAGAAACAGAAGTCATTTTACAAGGGATGGAAGGGATGGGGCATCCAGTATTAGAAACAGTATTGAATAGAGCTTTGGAGGACTTAAGATCACCTAAAGCAGAAGGGATAGATAACATTTCATAAGGATTTCTAAAAATCATTGTGGGGAAGTGGCAACAAAATGACCAGGCTCATGTGTAGAATGTAAGAGTATGGTGACATACCATCTGACTTTTGGAAAAGTATTATCCACACCATTCCGAAGACTGCAAGAGCTGATAAGGGCGAGAATTATCGTGCATTTAGCTGAAAAGCTCATGCATCCAAGTTGCCGACAAGAATAATATACAGGAGAGTGGAAAAGAAAATTGAGCACGTGTTAGGTGACGAGCAGTTAGGCTTTAGGAAAGGTAAAGGCACCAGAGAGGCAATTCTGACACTGCGGTTGATAAGGGAAGCAAGAGTAAAGAAAAATCAAGACGTTTGCATAAAATTTGTCTACCTGGAAAAAGCTTTTGACAGTGTAAAATGGTTCATGATGTGAGAAATTCGGAGAAAAATAGGGGTAAGCTATAGGCAGAGACGGGTAATATACAGTATGCACAAGAGCCAATAGAGAATAATATGAGTGGATGACCAAGAACGAAGTGCTCGGATTCTAGTCTTTCGCCCCTATTCAATCTGTACATTGAAGAAGCACTGACTGATATGAAAGAAAGGTTCAGGAGTGGAATTAAAATTCAGTTTGAAAGGATGGCAATGCTACGATTAGCTGACGACATTGGAAAAGAATTACATGATCTGCTGATTGAATAGAACAGTCTAATAAACCACAGGGTATGCAACAGGAAGACACGGTTTTATTTACAAAACAAGTATTTCTATGCTTGCTGCGAAGGATGGCCACGCAAACAAACGTGTAATACAGAGTATGGATTGAGATTAAATCGAAGAGAGACACAACTATTGAGATGCAGCAGAAATGAGAACGGCGGGAAACTTAACACCAGGATTAACGGTCACGTGGTAGATGAAGTTAAGAAATTCTGCTACCTAGGCAGCAAAATAACGAATGACGGACGGAGCAAGGAAGACATCAAAAGCATACTAACACTGGCCAAGAGAGGTCTACTAGTGTCAGACATTGGCCTTAATTTGAGGAAGAAATTTTTGAGAATATATGTCTGAAGCACAGCATTGTATGGTAGTGAAACATAGGCTGTGGGAAAACTGGAACACAAGAGAGTCAAAGCATTAGAGATGTGGAGCTACAGACGAATGTTGAAAATTAGATCAACTGATAAGGTAAGGAATGAGGAGGTTCTGCACAGAGTCAGAGAGGAAAGTAATATGTAGAAACACTGACAAGGAGAAGGGGAAGAATGATAGGACAATTGTTGTGAGATCAGGGAATGACTTCCGTGGTACTAGAGGAAACTGTAGAGGGCAAAAGCTGTAGAGGAAGACAGAGATTGGAATACATCCAGCAGATAATTGAGGACGTAGGTTGCAAGTGCTACTCCGAGATGAAGAGGTTGGCACAGGAGAGGAATTCGTGGCGGAACACTCAAACCAATCAGAAGATTAATGACTCAAAAAAAGACGTGCTGATAAACACAAAGATTATCATAGCCTGTGTATGCTGTATTGTCTTCTCAAACACTGCACTACTTGCTACTTATATTCAACTCATACCTGCTATGTGAAAAATACGGCAGAAATATTCGTGCTCAACAAAGTAATATCCTCTCTGTACCATTGTACAACACTGCTGTGCTCTCTAATTCGTTTTCTGTATCTGGAGCCCGGTTTTAAGCAATACTCCTCAAAGTATTAAAGAAATCCAAACCCTTTTAAACTCGAAAAGACAGCTAATGGTCATATTTTGTCATAATAGCTTTGTTGCGGCTCATCGATGGTCAAACCCGGGACTCCAGTTGGAAGAGCTGAAGCCAGGGCCCACCACGCCATATTTCGTCAGGAAGCCGAGCAAGTTCAATAGTGTCAAGGGGTAGTGCAGAGTGATACAGTGGTATTCAGAAGCATTCCTTTATTCAGCTAGTTCACAGAACGTAGTGTCGGCGCGCCACCTGCGCACTGTCCCGCGAGTCCGGCCCTCTCCTGGACCGCCGACACCACTGCTGTGGTCATCAAGGCTGCTCGACGATGGAAGTCAGCCACGCTCACCCGGCCGCTGCTCGCCGAGGCGTAGCGGCAGGGGCCACTCTACTGTGCCATTCCAGAGACTGATACAGTCCCTGGTCTCCTCCGCCCTCCGCCCCATTTGGCCTGCTCTGTCCGACCATGGGACGAAAGTGGTTGCATTGGTCACCCGTGGCCCTCGGCCACTGCTGCTCCCAGGACAGGACCGGACTCGAACACACACCCTCCTAGACGCCATGTCACAACTTGCCGCTAGTGGTGCTTGCCAGATGGCAACACCCGCCACCATCCCTGACGCTGCTGCAGCGCTGCCATGCCTCCCGCAGTGTACGCCACGCCTGGACTCCGGTACATTAGGTGGAAAGTGACGTGGCCCATCTTGAACCCGCTGCAGACCACTGTCGCTGCCCTCCTTCTGGCAGACCGTGCAATCTTCAAGTACCCGGCTGCCGTTCCGTCCCGCCTTGGTGTTGTGTCCCCGGAGGTGGAATACAGCCCGAACAGGTACATAGAAACAAGTACAGGTTCACACAGAATATCTACAACATCGCTGCTAGACTGGCCCCTATAAGTATAGACCAGCACAGGTGCGACCCAACTGTCTACTGACCTGGCACACCCCCTCAAGCTAAAAGTGCCTGACTATTTATACTGTTTTTCCCCTCGCGTCTGACGTAGTGTCAGAGATAGACAGAAACTGTGGCAGGGGTATATTCCCATATGTCAGCCACTTACACACCACCACTCCCGGCTCTGGCCTACTGCCTCGCCTCATACATTGCAACAGCTTAAAGCAACACTGCAGTTCTCTGCCTCGCTGTTGCTCCTCTCCAAACAATTCGTACGTGCAATATGATGTTGCAGCTCCGCGCCGTGTTTACCCTGTCTGGCCTGCTGGCTGCCGACTATTACCACACACTGCCAGCGGCCTCAGACTGCATCGCCCAATCGCGCGATTACTAAATTTTTAACAAAATTCCCCTTTCCTACGACTAAGACTAATACTAACGCAGCAGCTATCTCTTCTGCAGCTCACTCTCGTCATCTCTTCCTCCATCACCACTTTTCCCTGCTCTTGTCTACAGAGATTTCTCTTGAAATTTTCTTTATTCCTAGCAGACATTTCATTTCAGTTATCTGTTCTTTTAACATCCCTTCTGCTTCTAATTCCAGGCTTCAAAATTGCTAAACTGGTCGATATCATTCTTAATGCCCCCATTATATTATTATTTTTATTGTTACCATTATTATTATTATTATTATTATTATTATTATTATTATTATTACTCCCAATTATTATTTTTATTAAAAGTGCTATTATTGAGTTTGCTGTGCAATAACTAACATCGAATCTTAATTTCTCCATTATTTTTCACCATTTTTAGTGTTACTACTACTACTATTATTTTTTTATTTAAATTGCTTATATCCATAGAGGATTACACAAAGCGAACTACAATCTACTACTACTAATATTATTTTTATTATTATTCTGATTGTCATGTAATATTTCTCGGACATGTCATTCTTGATCAGAATATAAGAGGGGGCTTTAAGGCACTAATGTTGTCAAGCTGAATAAGCAATAAATAAAGAATAAATAAGTGCTAATATTGATATAACCATTGTGTGTTTCCTTATAAGTTATTGGTAAACAGTACTTGTTTTTGTACCACCTTTCATGTAGGCCTTGTGTGTATTTCACATTGAAATATTATAAGTCAATATTTTTCAATATTTTTGATGAATAACGCAGATCATTTTTAATATTGCTCCATAGTGTTAGTGGGCTTTCAAAGCATAGCTAGGATGCTTTTAATACCTCATGTTTTCTAAAAATAATTTCCTGTCATTTTAAACGAGTATAACGGGGGTACTTCCATCACCTATAATTTTAACTTTCAGGCCATCACTATCATTGATTTTTAAATTTCCTGCCACTCATATTTGTCTTTTTTTACATGTAAGTTTCCCACCATCGCCATCCTGTATTTCTTTCATGTTCTCGTCAGCGAAATCCTTTATTTCGGCGACTGCAGTGCGGACTAGAGACAGATGCTTGAGCTGTGCTTTGGAGGACCCGTAGGCATATACTCTCCTCCGCTAGACTCATGACTATTGGGGAGTAGTACACCTACTAGAGTTCCAGGAGCCGTGAGCTTTATGTGCTGATATTCAGTCTGGTCTGTCTAAAGGTGGATTTGCCCTGTTTTACTTAGGTGTTGATGATATGGAAGAGACTCACCCATTGTTTAAGGTAAATAAACTCAATCTCTCACAGCGTAATGTCACACCTGTAAATTCGTTTTCAGGCTACTCCAGGCATTCGAAACTGAAGTCTACTTTATCTGGGATTACCACGGATAGAAATGACTGACAACATCCCACCTCAATGGCAGAAGAATCTAACTTACTGTCGTGAGTATAATAGGTGGTAACGGCCAGCAGGACACCAACCAGAAGCGTACGCCTTCGCTTTTGTCAGTTATGGCAATGGAGTGCCATTCTGTTAACACGTCAGTACGGACAACCAACTCATCCGAAATGTTTGTTTGACAGGTGGAAGATACAGGGACGGTATTTTCCAATTCTTTGGTAATAGCATTCTTTTATCTGAAGGCATGACTCGCACTCTTTGAGCACAGATGGAGACTATTCTTAAAAAGATGTACAATAACGAATATCAATCGCTCAGCAATGGTTCCACTATTCTTCATTCCACCCAAGTCGATTCGGTGGTGAACTGTGACTATACAGTTCACTGAGGGACGTAACTGTGATTGTTTCGTTTGTTTCTGAGTTATTCCTGTGGGGAAAAAGGTAAAAAGGTGACCATTCGTACACTAGAATATCCCCAGTATACGAGGGAATGTCGAAAATAGGTTTCACATTATTATGGCTGGCCAAAAGACTCATTGACCGTCGCGCTACACTGCATAGTGACATAGAAACACGACACTATCTTTCAACGCAGTCACCAAATCTCTGTAAATTATAGTTGGAAAGTTCAATCGCTCAAATCCTCGAGGACAGAAAACCGCTCCTTGGTCACGGAGATATTCGAGAAACGCTGTTTGAACATTCTCATTACTGCCAAGTATCTGCCCACCCTTCCCCCGCCCCCACCCACTAGTGTTCTGTCAGCTATTTTCAGTTTATTTAGACGGTTTGCGCACAAGAATCCTACTGTCCCGCGTCCTCAACATAGGTTCAAATGGCTCTGAGAACTATGGGACTTAACATCTGTCGTCATCAGTCCCCTAGAACTTAGAACTACTTAAACCTAACTAACCTAAGGACATCACACACACCCATGCCCGAGGCAGGATTCGAACCTGCGACCGTAGCGGTCACACGGTTCCAGACTGATTGATTCTTATAGCTGAGAATACGTGGAATCTGACAACGGTGTTAGTTTGTTTCAAAATCGGCCCGAGCAGTGTTAATTCAGCAGTAGAAAATCAATCTACGTTACAAAAATGTCCAACTCCTTAATACATTGGTAACAAAATCGACCATCTCCGCACCCACCTATCATAAGATTCGATTTGGTCACGTGACTGTGCGGGGTTCACGGGAACTGGGAGTTAATAGTGGCTGTTGTCATCGCTCTGTAACATGGAGAAAAGTATAGAAGAAACGCCTCCTGGTGAAAGCAAGAAGAAAGTCATCAGGCGAGAGGAATGGAAACGCGAAAAAGAGAAGAAAGTGAGGTTAGTAAATAAAAACTTATTTCCTTCAGAAGCAACTGTTATAACGGCCTCGTTACAATATGAGCTTTTATTAGTGTCTAATGTCAATGTTGTGCTATAGGTATGGACCAAAGAAATTACCAGTATTTCCAAGCTGTGGTCATAGAGGAAAGAGCTGCAGTCTCCTGAAAATGGTGGACATCAAGCAGTTTCACGGAGCATTTTATCCCGTATGCTGTATGCTTTCATAATGAAATACTGGTCATCAAATTCTCCACTTAGATACCGACAAAGTGATGGAGATCGGCGTGAGAAGGGCTACACAATTGAATATTCCGTTGAGAACGTGGCAGGAAATGGAATACACGTTTGCAGAAATACATTTTTAGGAGTGCTTGGCATTACAAAACATCGAGTTGAAGGCGTTTTCAAACGTTTCAAGAAACAAGGATGCCTTATACCCGCTGAAACTCCTGGAGGTTATAGAAAGACTGCTGTTCACAGCACCAGAATTACGTCTGTAAAAACTTTTATTAAACAGTTTAAAGGAAATGAATCACATTATACTGTAGGCCAAGAAGTGCTCTATTTATTTGGACCGTGATCTAAGTATAGCTAAAATGTGGGAAATGTACCAGAAATCGGTTTCTGATTATCTGAAAGTTACACAATCGCTGTTCCGGAAAGTTTTTGTCCCCAATTTTAATATTAGTTTTATGTTTATTCTGCTTGCCTGCAACTAACCGAGAAAATAAAGCATGAGAATGATGAGCAAGTAGTAAAGAAACTACAGACAGATTTGACGTTGCACAAACCACAAGGTAAAGGATTTAACAAAGTTCTAAAAGAGGAAACTCCTGACACGTACATGCAGAAGACTCTACCCATACCAAAGCTGTCTCATCAAATTGCATACTATTCCAAACAGTTGTATTGCTACATTTCGACTGTTGTAGCTGGGCATTCTACTGGGAAATTAGCGTTAAGTAAAGCGAATGTTGCGATATACTCCTGGGAAAGACACAAAATGGAAAAGTCGCCTAATGAAGTGGCTTCTGCGGCGTTTCATGAACTACATAGAAAAGCAGTTTCGGGTACTTTCAGTGGTGTACACACTGTATGTCTTGTCGCGGATGGCTGCCCGGGACTACAGTTCTGACAATGTGCCTTTCCTGGTTATCCCGTACTCTACTGAACATTCAGAAGATGGAAGTTGTTTTCCTTGGCACTGGTCATTTATTCATGCCGAGTGGTAGAGCGTTTGGAACAATTTAAAGAAAAAGGAGAAATTTCTTCAACTGGAAGACTATCATGAATTTTTTAGGAAACATGGAACCGTAAAGCTTTTGACTACTCACTGGAATGATGTTGATTGGAAAACTGAAGCTAAAACATGTGTGAAAGATCCAGGAGCACTTCACTTTAAAATTTCTCAAATTAAAATTAAAAGACTTGTGCTGACTAGGAAGTCAAACTCAGTCGCTGTTAGTGGAGAACTCAACTATAATTTCGAGATTGCGCAGCCTTTGTCAGTTATGAAGAAAGGTAAACGGCCGAAAGAGAAAAATCCTACATATCTATTTCCTGGCATCAGAGTAAATCCCTTGGAGGTACAAGATGTGAGTCAGATGCTTCTGAAACATTACGGGGAGTAATGCAACAGACGTGAGGAAATGAAATGGTTTCAGAAGATCATTGATGAAAATGACAACCGGCCGGTGTGCCCGAGCGGTTCTAGGCGCTTCAGTCTGGAACCCCGCGACCGCTACGGTCGCAGGTCCGAATCCTGCCTCGGGCATGGACGTGTGCGATGTCCTTAGGTTAGTTAGGTTTAAGTAGTTCTAAGTTCTAGGGGACTGATAACTCAGATGTTAGGTCCGATAGTGCTCAGAGCCATTTGAAAATGACACCAAACAAGAGGTACCCGCAGAAGCTGATCGCTGTGACTGCCTCATTCAGAACAGTGAGGTTGATTATGGCGTTGGATGTGATTGTATAATTTCACCAACACTATTGTAGATTGTATAGGCTAACAGAACCACTTTCTTAGATTTGTATCGTTATTCAAATAATCTAATGTTCTTCAATGAAATGGGAATTTTTGAGATTTTGCTGAACGTATCTATAATAAATATTAACAATACTGAGATTTTACGATGTTAGAACAGTGCAATTTACGAAGTTCAGTTAAAGTTCGGTACATACACGGCAAACTCCATTACTTAGTAACAAACGTGGCCAACTCCATATTTCAACAGTCATTTCCTACTTAGCTATGCAATAGTGATGTAAATACGATTCTGATGGTGCTAAGAAACTGTAGAATAATAATCAACTCAGATGGTAGGTAGTAAATGTGCAAAACAGTTTTTTTTTTTTTTTTTTTTTTTTTTTTTTTTTTTTTTTTTTTTTTTTTTTGCCTGCCGAAGTTGCCGAGCGGTTCTAGGCGCTACAGTCTGGAACCGCGCGACCGCTACGGTCGCACGTTCGAATCCTGCCTCGGGCATGGGTGTGTGTGATGTCCTTAGGTTAGTTAGGTTTAAGTAGTTCTAAGTTCTAGGGGACTGATGTCCTCAGAAGTTAAGTCCCATAGTGCTCAGAGCCATTTGAACCATTTTTTTTAACCAAAACAGTTTTTTGTCTCTCCTGAAAAATTGTAAGAAATGGAGTTGGCCACGTTTGTAACTAGGCTACTCATACATTCCCTTCTGATAACGTGCCACTCGTGTTACGCAATACTCTTAGCGTGGGAATGCCTGCGTGACTTACAATTGTGAAGTCCCTACTGCAACGTCTTATCTGCATGCGATATAAAATGAATTCTAATCTTGTCTTCTGGTCTGACTTCTAATTGCCCTCCACGGTGTGGATAAAAAACCCAGTATTAATCAGAAGTAATATAGCTTGAAAGTGGACTGTTAAACGGCACTTTCAGATTTTCAATAAATCTGCTTTGAGAAATTCGGTTACCGGCCATTGGAAATAATTTTCAAAGACATTATGCAACCAGTGTCGGTATATTCAGGGTAGATTCTGTAAGTTCTTTCTCCCTGAGGTGCTGTGGCGAAACAATGATCACATTCGTTCACTTCCACTTACTTTGAGCCATTTACTAACGTGGCAGTCAGGAAGGGATGCAGCCAATAACTGCAAATGCTCACCCAGGAAGCTTGCCATGTTTGATCGGAAGTCCGATTACGTGCGGTCTGTTTGTAGTTATTGGTGAGAATATTTCATTAATCCGAAGTGGTTGTTGATAGCCAAAGTATTGCAGTCAGTTCACTTGTTCGGTGTTCGTCTTCTGCAGCTCATTTTCATAAATTTTGCTTCATAACAATGCCATAAATTGTGAAGGAGAGCTGAGATTCAGACGTGGTACTTATTGCCTTCGATGACTTGTAGCTGATAACAGGATAGTGCTCTGGTGATTCAATCCGAAACGTTATGCAGTCAATTTTGTCATCGGCCACCACACTTATGACATTCCACTTTTTCCTTAGTGTCGTGCACGAATATATAAATCATTGTGATTGGTGGAACCGTCAACTTACTTTGCATGTATATCTTGAGTGTCTAGAGCCTTGTGTCCTCTCTTTGCTTGATCTGACGTGAATATGTCGCTTAATTCCACCTGCTGTTTCTCATTCCAAATTTCCCAAGACATTTATTGAATATTATGAGTATTTCTTTTTCGTGCATTTCCTTTTTCCTTAGTCATTTACTGAATATACTGAATAGTATCGATATTTGTGGTATATGTTTTGTCTCACTCGTTTTCGTACTTAAGCACTTCAATGTGGCCCCTATTTATCTACTTAATAGTTGCACTTGCTAAAGATGCGAAGTAATTGAGTTCTCAGAAAGTTTTCTCTTATTTGTAGCAACAAATACCCCGTTCGTTGTACGCAGATATTCAGCTGTGAAGAAAAGTTTGTTGTAAATTGCTGACGAAGAACTGTTGTGGCAGATTTTCTACATTGTGTATATTTATGTTCCTCGAGATAACTTACACAAAGGCTTATATTTTACGTGTTGAGCAATATGTATAACATTTCATGGATATTCAGTATTTTTAAATCCCATCATCATACAAATAACTTGAAGAAGCATTATTAGGAGTTGATATTTGAATTTTGTGATTACATAAAGAGGCCAAGATCACCACTGCACAGTGTTCGACATTAAGTGGAGCACTATTACACTTTTTTAACATTGATGACAGTCTCGTGCTAGTGAATTTCACTTTCTTTCGTATTCAGTTATCCTTGCTTAGACTGCCATTCATTGGTTGTGTCATTTATTGTAAGTGGAAGCTACCTGTTTAATTCCTTGTTTACATTTTCGAGTCAGATAGCTTATGAAACTGATTATTGGGCCATGAGTTTGTTTATAAGAAAGTATAGGTTCACTAAATCGGGGTTCAGTGTTGCCGTTTTCATTAATAGCCCAATCACAAAAACAGTAGCCTACTTGCGTTTTGTCCACCTACCTGCCAGGATCTTCTCTTTTGAAACTTCCAGTAAACTGCTGTTGCAAGACCTTTCATTTCATAAATTATCCTGTTAGTGTAAACGAAACGTAAATTTGGCCTACTATGGCATGATCTTGAATTATGATCATTTGACTACTTTACTAGCTACTGTTACAATTTGTTTCACTTAATGCTTAATTTTGTTAGTGTTCAACGAATTTGCATAGCACTTCCATCTTTTGTGCCTTATAACTTTTGCTAGTAACTGACAAGGCTTCCAGTGCTTTCTCTTATGAGTGTTGGGACGTCATAAACTATGAGAGAAGACCATTTCCATTTATTTGATTTTTTCAGGTGTGGGTAACTAAAGATTTTCTTTTGTGACGACTAAAGTAATGAACTGATAGAAATCTAATACATGTGTGAACATTTTAGCAACCTTTGAAGCTACAGTACAGCAACGTTACCTGATATTATAATTTCTGAAAGCACATTATTTTTTGGAACTGTGTACTAGTGGAGAATTTGATACTGGGTGTATTCATTTTACTGTTGCATTTGTATGCTACATTTACATTCATGCTGTAGGGGAGCCGAGTGTAGACACTTCTATTTTGTCAGGATGGTGTTGTGGCATGGGTAGAGCGTCTTTTGGCGCTAATAAATCATAGTTAACAATGTGAGATTTATTCGTTCAGAGGTATAGTTAAATGTTTTCCCGTCAACCTCAGCAGACGTTTGGTGCCAGTGAAATTGTGAAATTTCGCTGACTTCTGTACGACCGCTTTCGACCCTAATGACCAATGAATTCAGAAATGGAGAACTGTAGTATTTATACATATGGGCAGTACGTAAAGACATGCGGATCTGTTGATTATGACCGAATGTGTCCCGCGTCTTTACTAGCAATCAGCGGTCCTCTTTCTGTGTTTTCTTTACAATTGGTTACTGGCTCTCACCTGTACCGTGAAGTCTCTGAAAAGTGTTGTGTGCGAGGCAAAGCTTGTTGTGTCATGTAACAAGTGATAACGATTTACTTCTCTCTCTCTCTCTCTCCGTCTCTCTCGGTTGACATTTTGCTGAATGTGTAACTTGTACTTGGTGATTTGTGCCGATGTAGCAACTTGTGTTCATGTAAGCTACCAACTTACAGTGTTCATTGTTTCTGCACATTGAACAACTACGTCACCGCCTCGGTCTAGTGTTGCCTGCGGCTGTGCTGGAGTTAACTTAGGAAAAATTATAGTTTCTTCCCCCTCTCTCCTCTGTGGTGTAACAAAACTTGTCCTAAATTCTACAGCTATTACAAAAGTACACTTATTTCTTAAACAAGGCTATTATTTTAAGATTCTGTGGACGATACGGTTCTGCTGATATGTTTTAATGTTTGCTGAGATTGAGCTGGTGACTGATTTATTGCAGTGATTGTATCGTGATTAAAACATTTTTGTGTTGTGATTTTTAAAGTGAATGTGTTTTTCGTATTGAGTTATTCTTGATGCTTACATTCCTTAAAGAGACATTTTTTTGCCTTTGATGATGTTGGAATTGAAAATGAGGCAAGTTGTTTTTGTGTGGTAGGCCGAAAAGGATTGTCTTACATGTTATCTGTGAGTAACAGTAAACCCCAATTCCTTAAATAATCGAAATCCCATGTCTAAAACAGCTCCTGATTACAAATGAATTAATGTGTTAAATGTTTGCCTTTCACCATGTAAGTTTGCTGGTAGTCGGTAAGTGCACCTACATCCATAAAAAAAGCTTTGCATCACCCTGGTTCCCAGAACTCCTGAAGACAGACGTCGACAGTGGATATTGTATCACAGACAAAGTACCTTTGACTATTCAGAGCTGTGGAATTTAGGACAAGTTTTGTTACACCACAGAGTAGAGAGGGGGAAGAAACTATAATTTTTCCTAAGTTAACTCCAGCACAGCCGCAGGCAACACTAGACCGAGGCGGTGACGTAGCTGTTCAATGTGCAGAAACAATCAACTACACCCGCCTAAAGATGTAAACAACCGTGCATGAGCAGCGCCTATGAGACGGATGGAGTCCGACAGTCGATCAGTTCCAGTCATTCCACCAGGAAGGAGGTACACAGCTCGTGTTGTCTGTAGTTTAACCGTGCCGAGACGGTCATTACCGCGGTTCGGTCGCGTCCGCGTTGTTACTTTGTGCCAGGAAGGACTCTCAACAGGAGAAGTGCCCAGGCGTCTCGGAATGAACCAAAGCGATGTTGTTCGGAAATGGAAGAGATACAGAGAGACAGGAACGGTCTATGACATGCCTCGCTCAGGCCGCCCAAGGGCTACTATTGCAATGGATGACCGCTACCTAACGATTATGACTAGGAGCAACGCCAACCATGTTGAATAATGCTTTTCCTGCAGCCACAGGACGTCGTGTCACGACTCAAACTGTGCGCAACAGCCTGCATGATGCGCAACTTCTCTCCCGACGTCCTATGCGAGGTCCATCTTTGGAACCACGACATCATGCAGCGCGGTATAGATGAGCCCAACAACACGCCGAAAGGACCGCTCAGGATTGGTATCACGTTCTCTTCACCTATGGGTGTCGCATATGCCTTCAATCAGACAATCGTCGGAGACGTGTTTGGAGGCAACCCGGTCAGGCTGAACGCCTTAGACGCACCGTTCAGCGATCGCAGCAAGGTGGAGGTCCCCTGCTGTTTTGGGGTGGCATTATGTGCGGCAGACGTACAAATGGTGGTCATGGAAGAGGCCGTAACCGCTGTACGATACGTGAACACCATCCTCCGACCGATAGTGCAACCATATCGGCAGCATATTGGCGAGGCATTCGTCTTCACGGACGACAATTCGCGCCCACATCGTGCACATCTTGTGAATGACTTCCTTCGGGATAAAGACATCGCTCTACTAGAGTGGCCAGCATGTTCTCTAGACCTGAACCCTATCGAACATGCCTGGGATAGTTTGAAAAGGGCTGTTTATGGATGATGTGACCCACCAACCACTCTGAGGCATCTACGCTGAAACGCCGTTGAGGAGTGGGACAATCAGGACCAACAGTGCCTGGATGAACTAGTCGATAGTGTACCACGACGAATACAGGCATGCATCAATGCAGGAGGACATGCTACTGGGTATTAGTGGTAATGAGCAATAAAAAAGGCGAAAATGATGTTAATGTTGATCTCTATTCCAATTCTCTGTACAGGTTCCAGAACTCTCGGAACCGAGGTGACGCAAAACTTTTTTTGATGTGTTTATTATGAAACAACGAATGACAGAACCCAATTTTGATGGAAGTGGAGGAATGAGTATTAACTGTCGAGGCTGAATTGAACGAAGCTTCGTTATATCTTCAAACAGTTCCAAAACAATTAAAAGCTCTCCATGATGGCCAGCACGCACTGGATGATGAGAAGATGGAGAGTTGGTACAATTCTGAATCTCTGTCGAATCTCAGGGAGGCAACCCACAGGAGCAGCTGGTGAGACTTCAAACTGGCCGAACTTCAATACGCTGCTGCAAGTCTCGAAAAGATGTAGGACACTGCTGTTGTAGATCTTGGATGTACCCTTGAACAAAGAAGAAGAAGTAGCATTACATGTGATAATAGTAATAGAAACTGCAGATATAGATGTAATATTACTAAGCCAGGGTGCTTACTCTTCTGCTTCTCCCTATTTTGCTGGGAGGCTCTGGAGGGTCTGAGCTGCTCCAGGAATGTCATGGTCCTTCTACTGACTAAGGCAGGGAGCAGTTCGCCTTATACCGCCAGTGTTACCAGATCACATGGTGGGATCTTGCACAGGCATTGATCGGTCTGCTGGTTTGAAAGAGGATGGTTTCCTGAAACCCGATCTGTTTGGCTGTTATTAGATCAGTACATTTATACTACTTGTGTAATGTCCCTCACACAATGCAGCACTTAAGAATAACATTATTTACCTGCTGGATTGGTAGCAATCACATCTTACACAGTGGATGGGGTAGATTTACTAGCCATTTCAAACAAGGTCGACAATACAAGTACCAGCAACTGTCTGTATCTGTTGCAAAATGTGTCTTCAAACCATCCTGCTGTGTCACCATTACGTGACGAAAAGTAATGTTTTATGCTCCTCCATTATCATTTCTTTCCAGTCTTTATGTGGGAAGCGATGGACACAGTCCTCAGATAATATAATCATTAAAGATTATTAAAATTCTCTCTGTCTGACACCAGCAGTTCGTCAGCTGAATATATTGGCACACGCACACACACACAACTGCTTCCACACCAGCAGGTCAGCCCAAACTGAGCTTTTCCCACCAATTTCCAGGGGGGAGATGTGGAGAGGGCGGAGGATTTTCACCAGACGGGAGAGGGATGGCTGCCCTCTGGTGGCTGTATTGGAAACCATTTTCCCATCAATTTCTAAGTCGGGAAAATCCCATGATATCACAATTTTGAGCTCCTTCGGGTTGCATTATTGTGAACTAGTGTCCCATAAATTTACAATGGGGGGAGTACCCTGGTCAACAAGTCCAGACACATTGTATGTTGCTGTGCCACAGAATGCAGATGAAACAGCAACCACCTGTTCTTCTTCCAGGAATATCTTTGCCAAGGTTCATCAGTCCGCACTAGAAAACCTGGTGTCTGCTACATCAAGTGCTCTGCACAATCCTCCACATGGTCCACATTTGAGGAATGTCTTTAGCAGCATTCACCTGTCCTCCCTGCAAAACCTGTTGTCAGCTACATCAAAGCTGGAGCTTAATCCTCTGAGGATGGATACTTTTCACTTAGCCCATATTCCAAGAATGCCTTACAAATTTTATGAGTTCCAGGGGAGCCCTTGGAACAACCGCTTGTGTGTAGATACAGGAAACACGCCGTCCCTTGTCAGCAAAATCAGGTGTTCACCAGTCTTCCAAGGAAGGAGGAGATGAGATGTCTTTGAAGCAGCTACTGACTGAGCAAAGGTTTCGTTCTGGGAAATACACATAACGAGTTGCAGGTGGTCAGCTACCAGCAAAGAAAGCCTCCAGTGCATGTCTCTAGAGGATTACAACTGTCTGCAGACCTAATGGAAAATCTGAACCACAAGAAGCAAAAGGTAAGGTAGCTCCAATGAGCATATAGTCTCAGGCACCAAAGCTGAGCAGGACAAAAATCAAAACACCTTATCCTGCCTGCCCTGCTGGCTGCCGTGCTGCCGTCCCATGCACATGGAACATGGAACTATGTAATTGGTCCGCTTTCCTCTGCAGTGCACAGAGTTTCAGCAGCAGCCAGCAATTGTCCCCGTGCCACGGATCACGCGTTTGCTGAGCTGTTAGTGCTCCCAGCGTTGTCTAGTTATGTGTTTCTAGCTATGTGTTAGACGATGTTTTTCAGGATCTTTGCGGAATGTTTTGAGCCCTATTAGCGACGTTTTTGGATGCTTATAGACACAGTTTTTGGTAGTGGGTTTGGATCTTTATAGGTGCGGTTTTCTGCGTATGTTATTCTATCATATAATGATCAGCAATTACTTAATTAGGGCGCAGGTGAGCTTTTTCGTAGAAAGCTTAGCAGTGTAATTTGAGCAGGTCATCTTCCAGAGAACAGACTGTACGTTACTCACCAATCTGAAGCAGTCTAACTACGTGCAGTGAGTAGTTTATGCTGATGTTGATGCCAATTGCATGGCGGTAATGCTCGTGTGATCAGAAAAAAGCAATCTATTTGCATAGTTAATTACTTTTTGACAGGCCAAAACTTTTTTTGGAGTGCTTTACAACACTTCTACTTCCCAAATTTAAATAAACAGCAGAGAATGATGAGCATTTCTGGCCAAATAAAGATATCCACTGTACTGCCTCCACCCAACTGAGGAATATGCAAATTGAATTTTATAAATGAATAATATATTATTATATTCTCTGCAATGTAATTGACATGGACTTGAATTTCGTTAATGACTCTTTCCACTTCAACAGCTCAGCACAGACGGAGTATGTTATCCCGCCAACTTTTTTTTCTAGTAGCTGTGGAGGGGAGGGGAAGGATGGGGAGGGCTGGGGATTTTCCAAGGGGGTATGGGTGAGGGACCTCCTATGGGCTGTGTATGGGCTGTGGGTTTCCCAGAGGGGAAGGGGAATTAAGAAAAGTAATTTGATTTTGAAGAGGTGCAGAATCGGCACTGATGTAGAATCCCCCATGGTCCACTACTATAGTAACGTCGTCTCTTATCATCACAATGTCGACTGACATGTAGGCGGTCACCTCAATGCATACTTGATCAATAATTTTATTGTTGATATTTACCACCAATTCATTCTTGGGAGCCAATATTCCTCTTTCTCATCACCACTCCTGTTACTCAAGATTTGCTGTAAGCTCGGAGAAACCTCATTAATTAGCTTATCTACTGAGCTTACCACGTTGGAGAAGTGGCTTTCATAATTTATTAAGCCCTCTGCATCCACTGCTATGCGACTCTCGCAGTTTTCGAGAAGGTATTGCGCAAGGAGAAGAGACTCTCGGTCGTTGTAGAGCTGGTGTCTCATATTACTTGCGAAGTGCAATCTTTCGAGGTTTCCCTGCACTAGCGAAGATTTAGGCACGTTACACATCCCACAAGAACAGTAGTCAGGAAGATTTTTTTTCGGGATAAAAGCTAACGCAGGTGTTAATACAGGGCACAGGCTATCTTGGTTCGAAAGTTCATCAAAATTCATCCAGCAGGTTCAGTGTGAAGGAGAACAAACATACTATCTCGACCAAATTAGGAATTCGACGGAATAGGAAACTGAAGTAATGCGTTTCTTACTCATTAATCAGCAGATTGCTGAATCAGCTTCTTATAATGTCCAGTCGCTTGAAGGAATGTTTGTAATCTTCGACAAGTTGATCCTTCATGTGTTCTCCCAACCAATTAAGTTTGTAAGCGGTCTACTAATGCAAACAGTGACACTAAATTATGACTTAGTGAAGCAATGCTATGTTATAAAGAAACTCATAGCCCAATAAATAAAAAACAATGTAAAATCTTTAATTGCATGCGATAGATAGTTTTGCCAAGAGGTATATGTGAAACAGCTGGTATTACACATCAAATAGATAGTATAACATAGAACAAGACACATCTGAAACAATATCAAAAGATTAAAACTGAGACTGATATTGAGTTAATTTTATTTATTAGAAATGAAAGTCGTAAGTAGTACTCATAAACTATAAAAAGTTATCTCAGAGTAAAATTATTTAAAGTTTTCATAAAACCAATAGGATCTGTAAGTTTCGTTTATTCCGTTTTTCACATTATTCATCAAACATTGTCTCCATCAATTTAACAGTTTGCTGAGCGTCACAGCATGACACAGTGTTAATTACTAGATGCTCTTGAACCCAACACAGTTTAAAATATGAGTTAACAAAATGAATACAGTATTTTGTAGGTTAATTTTTGAGGGGAGTCTCTATCTACCATATTTTACATGTAACTCTAAGTGTCTTGTTCCTGGAAACTGTCCTGCAATAAAGACACTACAAATTTTGTTGTTCCGAAAACTGAGGAGTATAATAAGAAAAAAACTAAAGTAATCATTATGTGTATCTTAACACCGTCACATTCACATAGGAGGCACTCTAATTTGTTTTTGGGAACTGTTACTGGAGACGGTACTCTGTATTAGCGGAACAGACTGAAATTTGAAGCCATCGTTGGTTTTCTGCGTCATGGTTAATACGCAGTCTCCTTGAGAAGCCGCAAATGATGGAAGTCTGCTGCAGCATGTGAATGGACCCAAGGAAGTCATCGTCTTTGTATCTGTGTCAAAAAGCAGCTAGCAACTCACCTAGCCTGCTGGAGGGTGAGCATCATTCTGCTCAGCAACGATATCGAGATCATCGTGCCATTATGTAGAAGCTCATCACCTAATGAGACGCAGCAATAAGCTGACAAGTTAGCCCGTGTCTCGTGCATCAGTATATTAACTTCCATCACCTCCTTTGCTGCACGGAAGGTACGTGAAATATGACAGAAGAAAGATTAATTCTCTGCCTAGTGAAATATGTTTTATGAGCAAACAGAACTGATAAGACATAATATTATAAAGCAACAAATTCCTCCTTTGACAACGAATTTTAGTCATTTTACAATCTAGTACAATGGACAGCTCGACAATTTCGGAAAACTTACGAAAAAAACACACTGTAAATTGTCATAATTATACTGTACAAATACGCAAACCTCATTCACCATTATATTAAATAAACAAAACTGTGTCCGCTGCTTCAAAACTACATTTCAACTGCTAGAAATATCATACACTGCTACATTTTACTCGTGCACTACTACGATTTACAGCTAACGATACTACAGGCGAAATAAATTCAAGTTTGTATGTTACGGGCCAAGTTGGTGGAAAAGCAAAGCTAAATTGTTGTATCCAATCCAAGGGCTGAATCTGTGTTCTGTCATTCTTAAATACCTTAAATTTTCTCACGGATAGAAAGTGCTTGTAATCAAAATTATCGTCTCTGAATGTCTGAACAGGTTCAGGATTGTATGAGAATCTATTAGTCCGAGTCTGTTCGGATTCTAAGCCACGTACTCTCTGTAAATTACCTAAATTATACTGACTGTGTGAGTGTGAGATATGTTCGGAAAGTGGCGTATGCTCTATCGTGTTAGAGGCTGAGACATTTTTCATCTCTGTCACTTCTTGCTGTAAAGATGACAATTTTCTACGTAATATATTATTGGACGAACCTATCTCACTGATTGTGTGCTGTAAATTTTGGAATTCGGGTGTTTGATTGAACGAAACTGGTGACGTATCGTCCGATTTGGTGTCATTGTTATTTTCGGTAACGTCAATAGGACTGGCCAATTCATCAAATTTTTCAGTCAGTGCTTTTACCTGATCGTCGTTTTTAGTGTCACAAGCATTAATTTTTTTCTGCATTTTACGTGTGGTTTTGTTTAATTTCTTAACGTCTGCTTTAATGGCATCGGGATCCTGTATTATCTAATTGTTCAAGTCTGTTGGTCATTGTCTGAAAGTCTACTGTGTATTTATTTTCCAAAGTCTGAATATTAGTATCTATTTTTGTTTTTAGATGGGATATTTCACCATGCAGTTCAGTGTTCAACTGTTCGATAGTATTGATTTCGTCTCATACTGTAGCAATGTTGCTGTCTACGTATGTTTCTGCTTTCGTAAGTAACTTATCTTCCTGTCTCTGTACAGTAATTGTTTCCATGACTTGTTTCTTTACTTTATTCTGTTCCTGTATAAATTTACGGTAACGCGTTTCACTGTTCTGTAGGTGGTGATTAAAACGTTCGTCAATTTGGCTGTTCTGTTGTTCGAATTTCTTGTCTACTTTCGCATTCAGTGTGCGTGAAAGTTCTACTGACATTAATTTAAACTCGTCGCGTAACTGTGTTGCGTTTTCTGAACATTGTTTAGCAACTGCACTAATTTCATCTCTAAGTAATTTTTCGGTGGCTGCATGTGTATTACATATTTCTTGCGCAACGGATCTAATTTCTTCACTACTTTTCCTAGCACTAGCCTTAATTTCCTCACGTAACTGTTTTTTAGTTTCGTTACATTGCTCGGCAACGGCTGTAATCTGTTCAGTAAGCTGTTCAGTAGAGGTGTCAAGTTTTTCGTTAATCTGTTTGAGAATTTCATTAAATTGTTTGTAATTGTTGTCTTGCTTTTCATCCGACTGTTTGAGGTTTTCATTAAGTTGTTGTTTGAGATTTTCATTATTTTCATTAATTTGTTGTTTGAGATTTTCATTAAGTTGTTTGTTCGATTCATTAAGTTGTAGCAATAATGCATAACTTGATCCATGCCAATATTACCTACTCTATTCTCTGTGCTGTGTGATGGTGTATCTGCATTCGTCACGTTTTGTATAACCATTTGGTCATTCTCTGTTTCTTGAAAAGGTTTGCCAATTGGATGTGCATTGTTGGTCACTACACCGGAATCAAATAAATCTGACATATTTTGAGTACATTGTCACCTTCATTAGACACATTTGTCTGTTCACTGTGTAAATTTTGCCAATCATGTGTGTCAAACTGGACAACGTTCATTGTAATGGAACGTTCTGCATCATCAATTGACGTTAAATTAAGTGTGGACATGATTGAATTTGTTTGCTCAAAATTAGGATTAAAATCATTACTGCTGGTCGACACGCACTGATTATCTGTAATTAGAGGATTATCACTATGACACTGAGTGTCGCTAGTATTATCGGTCAAATTATTCGAGTAGGCCTTTTCACTCATTGCACATCGCGATGTACTGTTAGCAGTTTTTCGCGGCATTTTCACAAATCAAAGCTAAGCACAAAATCAAACAAAGACAAAGCAAAAATAGAACAAATACAATTACAACAAAGAGCAATAAATTGCCGATGATCTGTGAAAGAGAGAGTGACAAGTTAGTAAATTCGTTGCGCCAAATGCAAACTCCATTTAACATTAAGTAAATAAGAGCAGATATATAACTGACTACTTCTCAGAAATTCACAAAAATACGATCCTGGCCGGTTGTCGACAAGTGTAACCTCCCAACAGAAAAAGTTCGAAACCTCCCAACAGAAAAAAATATAATTATATAATTACCATTCAGTGTAACCTCCCAACAGATAAAATATATAATAACCTCCCAACAGTAAGAAATATAATTATCACATTGACATTTAGCGTAACCTACCAACAGATAAATTTCGTAAGCTATCAATAATAAAATATGACTGATCTCTCAATAAAAAATTGCGACTCACTTATAACCTTTCAATAATTGACTTTGATATAACAAACACCAGTTTA
This sequence comes from Schistocerca piceifrons, assembly GCF_021461385.2. Classification (NCBI taxonomy): domain Eukaryota; kingdom Metazoa; phylum Arthropoda; class Insecta; order Orthoptera; family Acrididae; genus Schistocerca; species Schistocerca piceifrons. The sequence continues at coordinate 91,025,945 of NC_060144.1, read as the reverse complement.
CTTTGACATTTTGCCTTATGATATCCCAATATCTTGACTATTCTACATTTTCTTGCTACTACATTATGATACTGTGTGTACATTTTCGCACTTGAAAACTGTCTATGGTTTTGACCTAATACGTTTTCTCTCATGCTATGCTGTTTGCTTAGTTATATCACTAGAAACAAGTTTTTATTTAATGAGTATATGATTTAAATGCAAGATATTAATCCATATTCATCGTTTTCAGAAGGCAATAACGTGTAAAAGAAATAATTTAAACAAACCACAGTGGTTTACTATGAAGTGGGAATTTCACCTTCGGAATGATCGAAACAAAATGCAATAACTTGTCATGAACGGTAAATGGATCAGAATTAACAAGCATTAACAAGAATATACTATGCACATCGTATGACAACAGTCTTGACTAATTATTTTTCTTTCAGAATACGAGGCGATTGATGCAAGCTGTCAGACAGAACTACACATGTTAATTTTAGTGATGAAATATGCTAGAAGTAAGAAACTCTATACTATGAATAGTTGTATGAAGTAAATGTTAATACGAATAATGAATAATGAAGTGTCTATTTTTTGCAGATGATAATAAATGATGATGAATAGTTATATGAAGAATATGGTAATATGAATAATGAAGTTTTTCTTTGTAGGTGATGATAATGATGAAGTTATGGTGATATGAATAAGGAAGCTTTTCTTTGCAGATGATGATAATGATGAAGTTTATATATTTCCTATTAGTTAACTAATGCTATGTAGTTATTTAAGTATTTGTTGCAGTTCCTTTTGACAGTATGTCTTATGTCGCATAGTATAATGAGTGAATGTTTTGTGGAAGACAGCTAGAGTACATACATATTGAATATACGTTTCATTACCTGTTAATTCGAAGTTTACTACTTTTCAGCATAATATACATTTTTTCTTTCAGCTCAATAATCCATTCTGTATTTTTTCCAGGCGAAGCTTTTAATGAAATTAGTATGCTATAAGCATTCAATTGTGAAACCTGTTCTAGTACTTGCATTTTTTCCCAGGTGTGTCTACCATTTATGAATGTGATCACATATACTGTACTTGTTTCTTAACCTTACTACAGCTGACTCATGACGAATGCCGTTATTAATCCTTGTTTCCAGCAATAAGTCAAAAGCAAATATTTTCATGCCCCAGCAATTAATTATCGATCCCAACGCAATGCAGTGCTAGCACAAAATTTTTTTTTATTACCAGTCCCAACTATTACGAATATACAACTAAATAATGCTACCAGTTTAAGATATATTTCCAGTCCTAAGCATAATGCAAATTTTTCTGATGTATTGATTCCATTATGTCTATGTATTAGTGGACTACAGACCTTCAGTAATAGTTACAATGTGTTACATTTTAAATATGTCTTATGTCGCTTGAATGATGACTTCTGACTAATACTGAATGATGTTTTGTAATAATCTATAAATGCTATGCCAATGATTACTGTAATGAGATGACTTATGAATGATGTTTTGTAACACTGCATAAATGCTATACCTATGATAACTGTTATAAGATGACTTATGCATAAATACAATGTCAATGATTACTGTAATGAGATGACATGGTGCCAATAATTACTGTAATGAGATGACTTATGATGCCAATGATTACTGTAATATGATGACTTATGCATAAATTCTATGCCAATATTAAGTCTTGTTTTGAATGATGACTTCTGAAGAATGCATAAAAATGCTTTGTAACTGGACAATGAATGCCAATGATTACTGCAATGAAATGACTTATGCATAAATGCTATGCCATCTCTAGTAAATAGCCAATGAATTCCAATAATTATTCAGATCAGTTGATACACTAGTGTAATTCTGAATGATGACTAGCATAAGACTTAATGTATCCTTCACCTTCTGACCTAATTACCAGCAATTACTGCAATATCCGTATGTCCTGTCCATCCTCATGATCATGGAGCACTACATTTGGTTTGTGCACTAATTCTACATTGATGCAAAAGTGTGGATTCTACAAGAATGTGGTGTTGACATATCAAGCTGTCCACCACCTTGAACGATGGAGACGTCATTATGGTCCTACTGCTTGGTGCACCTAATGCACTACCAAAATGATAACATACAATGTTAATGCAACATTTCAGTGTCTTGGCTACACTGATGAATACTTCAGGGAAGAGAACTTCAGATTTCTCACTTGGTGTTGTGCTTCTGTAGAAAGATATGGACTTTCAGCACAGCTGCGTGCAACCCACTGTGCTACGACCATGATGCTATCCTTCTCATTCCTTTCCTAGTTCTAGTAAAAATGATAAAGACTTTTACACTGTGTATGCACTTCATTTCACTTCTTAATGTATTCAGTTCTTGTACAAAATGATAAAAACTTTTACAGTGCGTGTGCACTTTATTTCATTTCTCAATAAGTTTAAATTCTTGTAAAATGGTAAAGACTTATTCAGTGCGTGTGCACTTTATTTCATTTCTCAATATATTTAAATTTTTGTGACATGATAAAGACTTATTCAGTGCATGTGCACTTTATTTCATTTCTCAATTTGTTTAAATTCTTGTAAAATGGTAAAGACTAATACAGTGCATGTGCACTTTATGTCATTTGTTAATATATTTTGTACTCATTGCGTATACAATTTGTCATTTCTTAATATGTTCTGTACTCAGTGCGTGTGCACTCTATTTCATTTCTTAATATATTCTATACTCAGTGCGTGTGCACTCTATTTCATTTCTTAAAATATTCGGTACCTACATTATTTATTAATAATGTTATGTATATGTATATACTCTGTAGACTTAGTAAACTAAATAGATTATAGTAAAATTTGTTGCTCATGGCAAGTCCAATTGACTCACCATCGCTGCCAAATTTTTGAGGTCCATGATTAAGGAATTTGTTGCTAGCGGACTCCACAAGATGTAATTTCGATGGATTGCTCACACGCTGCCTGCAATATGTAAGCTGTAAGAGAATCTCAGACCATAGAGCAGTCTTGCATGCAGTAGGAACTGAGTAGCAGTTGTAGTAGTAGTAGCTTTCAGTTGTGTATATGGAGTTGGCTGGGCCAGTCGTGGGGAGGGATGGCGGAGCCTGAGCGTTGTAGTATAAGGTAAAAGCAGCCAAGCGCATATGTAGTCTTGTTATATTAAGTCCCATGTAAATGTTTTAAAAAAATCTCTTAATGATAATCTTTCTCATAAAAAGTAACTTTTGACAAGCATTCATTTCAATTTAAAGAATTTACTAATTTCTCCAATCCTTCGTCATCCCGATTATCCGGCGACCTAATTGAGGTAAGATTTTTCAATTCATTCAGAATGAATTTTCAGGGCTATGACGCAACACTGCTGACGTCCAAAATTTATCAGTTTAAATTCACAGTCAATTATTGAAAGGTTATAAGTGAGTCGCAATTTTTTATTGAGAGTAGTCACATTTTATTATTGATAGGTTACGCAATTTATCTGTTGGTAGGTTACGCTGAATGTCAATGTTATAATTATATTTTTTACTGTTGGGAGGTTATTATATATTTTATCTGTTGGGAGGTTACACTGAATGTGAATTATATAATTATATTTTTTTCTGTTGGCAGGTTTCGGAATTTTTCTGTTGGGAGGTTACAACTTTTTCTTGTTTATTTGGAGTTCGAGGTCTCGTGGGACGGTGTTCGCGTTTTGCCAGACCATATCTTCGCTGTTACGCCTATGCCTCGCCCCTCGTCCACCAAGTAGATTTAGACCTTCCTAGGGAAGACAGTCAACTACCACAAATTCCTGCCACGGGCGGCCACACTGGCCCACCCCTTATATGCTTTGTTATGCAAGAATCTATCTTTTCGCTAGAGCTCGAATTGCAAACGTGTTTTTAAATATTGAAATCCAAACCACTTTCGGCCCCTTGTTTAGCTACGTTCTTTTCTGAGCCAGCACATAGTTTTGGCAACCAACGCCTCGCAGCGCGCTCCTAGCAGACAGATATACCGACAGCTCTGAAGGACCTGCTGCTTTCGCCTTCTAATCTCTCTCTCCAGCCCAGCAGCGTTACTCTCAGATGGAAAAATGGAAAAAGAGGCTCTTGTCATAGTCTGTACTCTCCAGGACTTTTTTTTTCGTATGGGTCCACGTTTCTTCTTATTACCCACCATTAACCATTTGTTTCCTTACTAACCCTCGAACTTCCTTTTCTGATAAGGCAGCACACAGCCTACAACGCTAGCTGCTACTCTTGCTTCGCTACAATTACAAAATTCATTTTCTACTGGCATCTAAACACTGCAATGCGGACGCCTTATCCCGCCTTTATGTGGGTCCTGATCCCGACTTTGATCGTGAAATATTGCTTTGCTTTCATCTTGATACTGAAACTCGGGCTGTGCCTGAGAGTTTCTCCCAATTATGAGCTCACGCATAGTAGCTGCCGTTGTCGCCGATACTGTTCTCTGCCAGATGTTTCGGTTTGTTCAACAGCGTTGGCCAGATAAACCGCCGGCGCCTTTCAGACCCTGCAAAACTATTTTCCCTCACGGTATCGCCTCCCTGGTTTTGACGGTGTTCTGATGTTGTCCATGGAAGACCTCTCTCTCAGGGTTATGCAGCGAGATTCTACGTCTTCTCAATCAGGGCCATTCGGGAGTTTTGCGCAATAAACTGTTATGTTGCCCAGGGATTGACGGCGAAATTATCAGCTTTGTTGCTTGTGAGCAGTGTGTTCGACAACAGGCAGCTCCCATGGAATCTCTGTCCCCCTGGCCCACTCCAAGGCAGCCACGGGAAAACATTCATGCAGACTTTAAGCCTCAATTCTTGAACTGCTATTGTCTCTTGTCTGTGGGTGCGTTTTTCCAGTTTCCTTACTTTCTCCAGTGTGTGTCGACATCGCCTGAGATCACAGTTCATACGCTTTTGAGGGATTTTTTCTTCTATTGAAGGGTTACCTTGTACCTTAGTTTCTGATAATGGGCCACCGTTCATTTGTCACACCTCTCAGTTGTTTTGTTCCCATCGTGGCATTCATCATGTTACGGCTCCGCCATTCTACACTCAATCAAATGGCGCTGCAGAACGACTAGTGCGTAGATTCAAATCCCAAATGAAAAAGTTTGTAATGCATTCTTCGCCGGACGACGCCCTTCTCCGTTTCCTGAGCACCTATGGCTTCACGCCTATGAGAGAGCGGAGACCAGCTGAGTTGCTTCGTGGCTGACAGCTCCTCCCCTTCAGCGCCTGTACCGCACATGCCACAATCAGATTCGTCCGACCACTTCCCACCAGGATCACCGATGTTGGCCCTAGAGTTTGGTAGCCGGTCTAAGTGGATACCGGCAACTGTTGTCCGCCGCCAGAGATGCTGTCTTTGTGACGTCCTCAACGCAGACATGCTGGTGGTGCGCCACTTAGATCAGTGCCACCCCCCTCGCCGCCAGAAGCTACCTGTATGCGGTTGCGGCGCCCGTCGCCTCAGCCCGCCCTGCAGCCCTCCGCCTCGACCCTGTCATCGCCTGCTGTGGAGGCGACCCCGTCTATTGGCTGCCTCCTCCGTGGGCGGCGCCCTGGGGTTCCAGCTTAAAGGCACTGGACGTCGATCCGTCTCCAGCCTTCGTTCGATTGTCGCAAACTGCTGTTCCAGTAGGGCCACTTCCACCGGCCTCGTCATCATCGCCTCAGCCATCGTCGCCAGTGTGTCCGGTCCCATCTGCTCCGAACTGGGACCCGCCTGCCGATGAGGACGCAGAGATGACGATGGCTTCCTTCTCCCCTGCGCTGTCGTTGGACATCACGCGGGCTCACCGCCGTCGTGCGTGGCCGCATCTCCGCGTGTTCTGGCCTTTTTATTCCATCACTCTTTTACTTTTGGTTAGCGTCGGGATTTTTTTTTTAATGATTGCGCTGCGTTATCTATCTGTTCATACTTAATCTTAGGTATCGGTTTATTTCGAAAGAGGTTATTCTCTCGATGGCACAGCACTGTTCTGGAACTTACAAGTTAAATCTAGCAATTGCTTTGTGTTAATGGGTGGTGCCTTATTAATTTCGTGTTTTAAATTAGGGAATAACCTCATGGAATCGAATCTTTTCACACTGCTTTCCTTCTTGGTCTGGACGTTAAGTATTTTCTTTCAAAACAGGCCATTGATTTGTCCTCGATTAAATTTTACTTACTAATACTAAGAGCATATAATTTTCATTTTACTATTTGGCAAGAGAAGGGCATTATTCGCTCCTTCCTCTTTCCTCGTTTTAGTATCTCGGGGCTAATACCTCTCGAGTACACCATTGTCCTTACGTACTAACTTCTAACTAAAATTGGAAATAGCCTCTGAGTCACGTTTTCCTGCTTGCATAAAGTTTATTAAACTAAATACTTGTCTATAGCCTATTCTGTATTTTATTTTCCAGACACATTGTTTTAATACATAAGGTTTCGTTTTAGCACCGGTTAACGTCTGTAGTCTGCTCAGTTCAGTTCTTGTCACTCATTGGTTAATCCTGGTATCCAATACCTTAGAAATTTCTTACAGCTTAAATTAATTCCTGGCGTTATAAAATTTTTTTAACAATCCTTTGATTTTGTTCGTGGCAGGGTCAGATAACAAATAGCTACCTAAGTGTGGTTTCCTCATTATCACAAAAGGACCTTCGTAAAAGTGTTACCACTTACGATTCATCTTTAACAACAGGGGTGGTTTAAAGTGAGTCCTGACTAGTACCTTTTCTCCTTCTTTGAAATCGGTAACTCTGTTTACTTTCTTATCAAATGCGTTTTTTCAGAGGTTAGCATACGTTGTCAATGATATTGAAGCTTGCCTGATTTTTGTGTCTAGGTCCGATTCGCTGTCTTGTAACTTTGGAAGAGGGTCTATCCACTCAGTCCTTTCTTTTGATCTTGACATTAACTCATGAGGCGTGAATCCGGACGATAGATGGGGAAGATGGTTTACGATCTGTTCGAATGGTGTTATGAAGTCCATACACTTAGATTGCTTATTCGGAATGTACGTCCTTATAAATCAGTTAAATTCTTTGAATACTTACTCCCTATGTCGGATTCGATTGGGGCCGGAATCGGGATATCAAAATTTGTTTGATCCCATGGCGAACAAGGAATGGACGCCATTAGTGTGATGTGAAATTTGAAGGATTATCGGACAGGACTGACTCAGGAATACCGAATCGTGGGAAATAATCATTTTCAATGCAACAAATTACTGGATTTGCACAGGAAGATTTCACTGCGTACAGTCTTACGTGCTTAGAAAAATTGTACAGAATTGCTACTAAGTATTTAGCGCCTCCCCTACCAGTTTGTAGAGGACCTGTCAAATCGATACTTAAAAGCTGGCTTGACCTTTCAGCAATTATTGGATTTAATGGGATTGAAGTGGAAATGTTTAAAGATTTTGCCTTTTGACAGATGACACAGTTCCTCAATAATTGATGGAATCTCTGATGTAGATTCGGAACATAACAGTAAGTCGAGATTTTTCTTTCCATGTCTCTGGTCCGTAGTGGCCCCATGTACCACAGAAAATGTTCTATGAAATTTCGAAGGATTCACACACCATCATCCAAATGACTCCAACCTTATGACTTATGAAATATTACTTGGTTATGAACTTTATAATACTTTGACAACTTGTGGGCTGGATTTTTGTGAATGATTTGTTTAACTTTCTTCCATTTTGGACCCGTATTTGGAAGAATCTTTATCTGCCTACATAACTGAAGAAAAAACTTTCTGTGAACTGCATCTTTCATTAACAAAATTTTATAATTAGGCATTTGTTCCACCAGTTCACTGGTTTCTGGTAAGCCCTCAGAATTGCGAGAAAATGCGTCTGCTATAATATTATCTTTACCTTTTATATATACTATGTCAAAGTCGTATTCCTGTAGGAATTAGCACCATCGAGTAAGATGGGGATGTTGTAACTTGCATGTGAGGAGAAATGATAAAGCTTGATTGTCTGAATATACTTTAATTTTTCTTCCATAGATATAATAGTCGAATCATCTAAAAGCCCATACAACGGCGAGTGCCCCCAACTCCGTAACTCAATAAGACTTTTCACATTCAGATAATACTCGACTCGCAAAGCTGACCACTTGGATTTGCTCGTGTCCAACTACTAATTGTGTTATGTCCTAGCCAGTAATGCCACCCGAGCCCGCTGCCAAAAGGTTGGCAGCATCAAAGTCCGGACGCCGTCCGCATAAGCAGCGCCAGCGAGACAGCAAATAGCCGCAAGTCTGCGCGCGCCACCGCTGGCTTCTGGTTTCTTAAGCGCTGGAGTCGCGAGCGCTAGGACAGTTCTGTATTCGCCGCTCAGTTGTATACTCGCCACCGAATTGTGTACTTGCTAGTCAGTTGTGTGTTCATCGCAGCAGAGTTGTTGTTTGTCGTCAGCCGACGCTGACCTAGCCGCTCCGACTCGAACTAGACAGATTTCTGTAGACACTGAGTTCACTACTGTGTTTCTGTATCTTCGTTAATAAAGATGAGTACCGACTTTTATTTAATCAGAGTGTTTGGGTTTTCATCTTTCTGTTCACTGTTCCAGCGGACCGGTCGGCTCGCTATTAAAAGTGTGGCGGTGACTTCGTAAGCCGTTTCTACGGCGAATTGCTTGTCGCTACGAACACCGCCACAAAAAATTGAATCTGAAAGAGACAAGCGCCGAAACCCACAAAGGAAGCGTCAGACGTAATAAACTCCTTATCCATCTGAGGATGATGGAGAATGTTAATGTTAGAGTCTTTAATTTTCTGGGATCCGTCCTGGCATTCCGGATCCAGTTCCAATGTGAATTCTTTTTTAAAAGTTGTGAAGAGCGGGATTGTGCAATACTTAGTTGGAAACAAAACGTCTGACCGATAAAACGTGAGAGCGATAAATCCTTTCAGTTGCCTTTTTGTAACAGGGGTTGGAAAGTTCTTTATTGCAGACAGTTTTTTCGGGTCAGGTTTAATTCCTTCAGGGGTGATGATGTGTCCTAAAAATTTAATTTCACTTTTCCCGAACTTGGATTTCTTAAGATTTGCTGTAACACCCTACTATATGAATCTTTGAAATACCTTTTGCAAAATGGCCACATGATCTTCCCAATTTTTCGATGCTACAAGAACGTCATCTACATAGACTGTTACCTCGTCTAAAAGTTCAGGACCAAGTACATAGTCAAGAGCTGAAATAAAAATTTCGAAGCTCACATTTAGTCCAAACGGCATGATTTTGAAACGGTAAGCTCTACCTGCAAATATAAACGCACTTCGTTTATTAATCTTGCATCCAAGACTAGCCTTACGCTACCATCTGATTTTACTACAGACAATAAAGGACTCGAATAAGGTGAATGAGATAATTCTATCACATTCCAGCATAACATTTTCCTAGTCTCGCACCTGATAGCTTCGCGTCTTGCACATGGAAGTGAATAGCTTGTTTTCAGTAGGTTGAATGGGGCAACACCTCCATTCGATATTCAAAGCCTTTTATTAGTCCAGGTTTCTTAGAAAATATTTGAATGTAATCTATTAACAAGTTGTAAAGTTCATTCTTCTGTTGTTTGGACAAGTCAGTGGATTCACTAACTTTGACGTTTAATTTATTCTGATCGGGAATTAGGTTTTTATAGTCATCGTCATTAACACTTTCAAACTCTGTCATGTCTCTTGTCTGACAGTACCGTTGTCTTTTAGTCCATTCTCGGACTGTTATTTGATGCGCGCTAAACTTTGCCTTCACTTTACTTCTTAACAAATTTACTGTTACCTGTTGCTGACTTACTGCTAGAGTACAGGTTCCACACTCGATATCAGTTTTAGTTTTCGTCTGTCTCAAGAAATCCATGCCCAGGAGACACGGCACTGATAGGTTTTTGCCCGCATCTCGTGGTCGTGCGGTAGCGTTCTCGCTTCCCACGCCCGGGTTCCCGGGTTCGATTCCCGGCGGGGTCAGGGATTTTCTCTACCTCGTGATGGCTGGGTGTTGTGTGCTGTCCTTAGGTTAGTTAGGTTTAAGTAGTTCTAAGTTCTAGGGGACTTATGACCACAGCAGTTGAGTCCCATAGTGCTCAGAGCCATTTGAACCATTTGATAGGTTTTTGAAAATGACAAAAGTGCATGTTACTGAAATAGACTCTATCTGGAGTTGAAGCTAAGTTTGAAGATTTACGCGTTGTTTTAGTGGACCTCGAATTGGAAGGGATAAAACTTTGCATACAGAAGATATTTTCTTAAAGAAACATAAAGATAGGACATTTATATTAGCTCCTGTATCTACGACGATCTGTTACCGGTATGTTGGCAATTGATATTGTTATGGAAGCTTGAACTTGTTCCTCTGAAGCGTCATCATTGTCTTCCGTGTCAGTGTCTGCTACTAGATCATCCCGTACGTTTGTCTCTTTGTCATACCTGACTGCATTAATTTTGGGTGGACTAATGGAGATGGTGCCCCCATTCAAACCTGCAGCATCCTCCAGGACGCTCAAAGGTGCTGCTTTTAATTTTCCGCTCGGCGTTTACTTTCCAGCTAGTTCATGTTTCTCGAGGTTCCTTCGGTCTCAAACTGGTGTTGGTTTTGCGGCACGAACTCGGGGGGAAATGGGTCTTGTTCCCCTGGTGTATTCACTTGCGCATAATAAATTTGCGTATTATGCTAGCGTTTTGGCTTCAGACTTCCGCCGGCCGTGGTGGTCGAGCGGTTCTAGGCGCTTCAGTCCGGAACCGCGCGACTGCTACTGTCGCAGGTTCGAATCCTGCCTCGGGCATGGATGTGTGTGATGTCCTTAGGTTAGTTAGGTTTAAGTAGTTCTAAGTTCTAGGGGACTGATGACCTTAGATGTTAAGTCCCATAGTGCTCAGAGCCATTTTAACCATTTTTCAGACTTCCCGGAGGTCCATTCGCTTGTTGCGTGAACTGTACATTCTGTGGCTGACAATTGTTTTGCTGTGGCTTGTGTGAAGTGTAACCGTTGTTGAAAGATATGTGTCGGTCTCCACCTTGATTTTTGCCGTTTATTTCCTTTCCACTGGCGATTTGAATTGTAAGACTGATTGTTTGGATAATTTCCGTTGGTCGGTTGCATGTTGCCATATTGCTGGGACTGTGTGTTATAATGTGCGTTTGCATACTGCTGTGGTGACGAATTATATGTTGGATTGTATCTCTGCCCGTTATTGTACTCAGTTTTGTATTTACCACTGGAGTACGTGCTATGTTTATTTTTGAAACCGTTGTGGGGTTGGTACTGGCCGTCGCTGTGGCGCGCTTTCGCTCGGCTACCATTGTTGCCTGCGTACTCTATATTGTGCTGGCTGCCTGTACTGAAGTGGGCGTTGCCAACAGTAACTCAAGCGTCCTCGTAAATCAGATCGAAGCAGTCTAACACTGATAGGAAGGTGTCAGTATCTTCCTCAGAGGCGTTTACTAACTTTTCTCTGATCACAATCTGTAGCTTTGTTTTTAGGATCATAATAACGTCTTTGGCGGTGATCGGCGTATCCCAGAACTTAATTTTCGCTATATATTTCTCGAAATATCTTCTCAGGTTATCGCGCTGGCTGTTAAACACCTCGGCGTTGTAAACCTCTTTTCTCAGGCGCTGCTGCACACCATAAATCCAGAATTTAGCTGAAAACATCTGTTCGAACTCCTTGTAACTTTTACAAGAGTCGACCATTTCGGTTCCCCATAAGGCACCGTCTCCTACGAATATACTCAGTTACAACGTGAATTCGCTGGCTGTCACTCCGGCTAGTCGGAAAGATTCATGAAAAATTTCGAGGGAATACTATAGAATGAATTTCTCTTTTCTGTGGGTGAAAAGTCGGAAAAACACGATGCTTGATCACTCTTTCCCCCTGCATCAAACTGACAAAAGTTGGTGGGCTGGTACTCTGATTAAATTGTGTCTCTATAGAACTGTGGGTTTGAGCGTTATCAAGTGGTGAGCGGTAATGCTGTTGTTCACCACGTAGTGGTGAATTATTCCACTCACCTGACGCGTGATGTGGGGAATTTTCAACTTGACATTTGAGTGTACGAACTTCATCAACTATCTGTTGACACCATTCAAGTAAATCCTGAGCTAACGTTCGTCTTATCTGGCCTAATTCTGACGTGCCGTGTCTCCTGTTTTTCCAGGGGCTGCCAGGTTACATTTTTGGCAGTTTCCTTGAGTTCTTTCTTCACCTCCTTTTCTATGAATCCGTCTTTGTTTTTGATCCACTCGTGGTAGTGGTCGGACAATGCTTCGGCATGTGCCTTGACAGTATTCTTTACTTGATCCTCTATATTGACAGTATCAATCTGTTTGGGAAGATCAACAACATTCTCGATCGCGTCTACTGCAAGGACCTGGTATTTACTACGCCTTCTTTTGGCCTTCTCATTTTCCCTAGTGGGCCTTTTTATCCATTTTTTACTGCTTTTCACGTTCCTTTCTTTATGTTTCTTTCTGTCTTTGACTTTGGAACTTATTTTTCATCATTGATTCGATCATTGCAGCTAGGTCACCTTTTTCAAAAACGGGGATAGTTTGAGCACCAAGACCGGCTTCTAAAACTTCGGTCGCGGCTGCTTCTGCCTCCGCATGTGCACCTATCCGGCGTGATCGTGATGGATAATGAGGTCCATTCGGATCACCGCCGTCATGTGCTTTTGTCTGTTTACCGTCAGCCATGTTCGTGAATTACTTGTCAAATGTCAAGATGCTACAGATATTATTTGTCACTGCCATCAGTCGTTTGTCTGTGACGTAGTGCTATGGCTTGCTGGGACCAAAGATGAAATTTTAACTGCGGGTAACAACTGACGTTCGCATATGTCAAGAAGACAAGATGGTTCCTATTTATTAGAAACAAATGAAATGACACTCGTTTTGCCACTTTTGAGTCTAACTATGGGTCATATTGTAAAATTTTGCGCTGCGCTGACAACAATAGTACACTTTCACTGACTGGAAGACTGGACAATGGTAAAAAATGAAATAAAGCAGTTTCAAGGTGGTAAAAGACAGGGTTAAGTTTTGATCAACTCGAAAGATGCTACGTCACTACCAAAGCTTGGCTATTGCATATGAAAATTTCACTTACTTTTTGCTGTCTTGATAGCTGTACGGCTGGATACTCGCGATTTTTTTTTTTTTTTTTGTCTTTCCTGCGTTCGTTCTTCCGGATAGATTAAATGGTTTTTTCTCACTTCTATTTGTCGGATGAATTGTATCCACTTGAAAAAATGAAACACTTATTAGAACAAGCACTGAAATTTTTTAAAAACATTAATGAAATGATTTTTATAAAGCCAATTGTAGTGTTATATATAGTGTTGAAGATATAATGATGTTTTGTGTGTATCTTGGCGACAGAATAAGAGATTGATTGGATTATCTTATAGTAAAAATCACTAAATACCTGGTATTCTTTGGACATGAAGCAGCAGATTAATTTATTTGAGGTTGGTAGGACGCAACATTATCATTTCCGCGCGTTTTCATGACCGCGATGCACTCATACCCGGATCGACACTAAGGGAAAAAAAGATTTACTGACTTTAAGAGAAATCAACAGTACACTATTGAAAAGGATTGTTTCAGAAATGATCGGAAAATGATAATGTTCCTCCTGCCTCAATGCTCCTCCATCAGCGTGATCGTAATTTCTGGAGATAAACTGATAAAAAATGATTAAGATTCAAGTAATGAGGAGTTGGAGATATTTAAGGATAATTTGTCTAAATAAGCTAAATACCTTTTTATACTACAGTTACAATAGCTGGTGCGTATTAACAAAAGCTTTGCACATCACAGGCAGTACTTGAGATTAATGTCCTCTTGATGGTGCCTGCTCGTAATTAATTACGTAAAACTACTGACTGAGAAGACAATTAGCACATTTATAGACTATTTCGCACAAATTATAAAATAGAGATTGTGGAACGGAGCAAGTCCGCGTCCGCCTTTCATGGAAAAGAAACAGTAAAAGGTGAAGCGCTCAATGCCTAATTTGTCTTGAAACAACAGAATTCATTTTATATCATTAATCGATACGTGTGCATAGAGATTTACAGCTGCCGCGCAGGAGCGGCAAAGATAAAGAACAATAGATTCTGTTGCTGCTATGCGACGGTTCATTTCTCTTACATTACAATTGATAACTTCATGCCATCAGGCGTTTACAATTGAGCGTATACTAATGTTTGTGAGGCGAAAATTAGCAATATCTCTCTCTGAGGTATTGTGGCAGAGGAATGATCGCCTTTTCCACGCTTCACTTCTGTGCGCTTTCAGCTGACCACAGGGTTAACGGCTGGGGGGAATGCTTGCCGATAACTTGCGAAGCACACTGATTTCTGGAGGCTTGCTATATACCATCAGAGGTCAGAGGCATAGCGGTGTGTTTGCAGAAAACTGTGAGAGCATATCATTTATTAAACTGGTTGTTCATAGGCGAGATTTTTCAGTCAGTTCATTCACTTGGTATTTGTGCGCCCGGCTTATAAAAACAAGAATTTAGAACGGGTCCATGAGGCGCTAGTGTTCCCATGCAAACTATAATTCGGAACTCAGTTTATGTATATAGATAGACATGCGAAATGCACAGAATTTTTACTTAGCCGGTGGCACATTTTGCACTATCGTGCCAAAATAAACTCCTTCTCTTTCCATAAGATTGTCATGAAATTCGTTTCAAAATTAACTTCGAGTGGATGTAGAAGGTATCCTCAGGAGCAAAACGAGGATAGGAACCCGTGTCCGGTAACGTCATCTAACGACGCTTCAGACCGTCGAAGTTATAAGAGCCGGCGCCTATATAACAGTGTACATACAGGATGATTTCTTGACGATATTACAGACTTTCAGGAATCATGGAGAATGATAAATGTATTAATTTTATGTGAGGGATCCTGGTCAGGAAACGATAGAGCCGAAAGTTGTACGTGAAAATCTTTCTGGTAGCTCTGAACTGGAATACACGTACCAGTACTGTTGTTAAGATTTTAGGGTAGGCAACTTTCATAAATAGTTTTATGTACTAAAACAAGAAAAAAGGTCCAGTAAACATGAGCTGTAAAACGCATATCGAGGAATTATGAACACTTTTTCATCTTGGCTAGTGTGAAACATTCTAAGTAGGCTGTTTAGGTTTTTTTATTGGTAACGCCACGTAGCGCTCTGTATGAAAATCACTGGCTGTGCTGTGTGCAGCCGGTGGCTGGTTTGCATTGTTGTTTGCTATTGTAGCGTTGGGCAGTTGACTGTTAACAGCGCGTAGCGTTGTGCAGTTGGAGGTGAGCAGCCAGCAGTGGTGGATGTGGGGAGAGAGATGGCGGAGTTTTGAGAGCGGACGATCTGGACGTGGGTCCATCAGAAAGAGTAAATTTGTAATATTGGATATCATGGACTGATATATATATATATTATGACTTTTGAACGCTATTAAGATAAATACATTGCTTGTTCTCTATCAAATCTTTCATTTGCTAACAATGCCTATCAGTAGTTAGTGCCTTCAGTAGTTTGAATCTTTTATTTAGCTGGCAGTAGCTGTATTGCTATAGTTCGAGTAACGAAGACTTTTGTGAGGTAAGTGATTCATGAAAGGTATAGGTTATTGTTAGTCACGGCCATTCTTTTGTAGGGATTATTAAAAGTCAGATTGCGTTGCGCTAAAAATATTGTGTGTCAGTTTAGTGTTGATCAGAGTAAGTAAAGAGAGTAATGTCTGAGTACGTTCAGTTTTGCTCAGCTGTTTGAAAGGCAAATAACGTAAGAGGTGTATCAGCACTGTAATTCACTAATTTTTCTAAGGGGAGGTTTCATAACATAACTCTTTTACTGGATGACATTTCTGGACACAGGTTCCTATCCTCGTTTTGTTCCTCCAGATATCTCCTACAGCCCCTCGAATTTTGTCAGGGTAACTTTGAAACTCCTTGTATAATTTCCTTACCGCTTTTAGCTTTTTCCCCCTTTGATTACTATTGGAGGTCCATCTGAGCTCTTAAAAATCATATAGGTTCTATTATTTGCCCCAAATGTCCCTCTAACTGACCTGTAGACCACATTGATCTTTCCCATAGTCGTGCATGCTTCTACAGCTCTAGTTCTCTCCTCTAGCTACTCCAGCTTGCATTTTCGGTCTTCTCATTTCGTCAACGCGTGTATTCCCTTCTGCCATTTCCTTCTGCTACATATTTTTCATTCTCATACTGTCACTTAAATTGCAGCCTATAACTCGTCCGTTATCGCAGGGTTTCTTATGGGCCTTGTCTTTATGTCTATTTAAACCCCCGCTGCCTCACCGTTTGATCTATAAAAGTTACTCGTTCATCTTCTACTATACTGAGTTCCCTTGCGTCTGACAGTTGTTGCCTAGAACTTTCTCTGCTTCTTTTAACTTATCCAGGTCTCATTTTTTCCCTGGTGGCATTTTGCAGTCTAATGTGTATGTTCTCTCTTTCTTACCTTTACGCACATTCCAGTCCATTGGGGACCACATGTCACAAGCCTTTTGCAGTGAAGACCGCTGAGAGACGAGCAGGAAGAGGCAGTAAGGTTCTGGAAGGTAGCGAAAAAGATATGGATCCATGCTGACTTTTATGCCGCGGTCAGCTAACCCAGCTGTCTCCGATGAGGATCCTTGGCGCATACTACCCAATCGAGGTGGACTTATAGTTTCTCGATTGGGTTTTAATCCGGTGATTTGGTGGTCAGAGGCATACGATAAACCCATCCTGGCGCTCTTCGGCCCAAACACGTACCGTACGAACTGTGTAACACGTTGCGTTGTCCTGCCAGTAGATGCCATGGTGTCAAGGGAAAGCAAACAGCATGTAGGGGTGGACATGGTCCCCAGGGATAGATGGCTACTTGATCCATTGGGCATTCCAGAATGGCGAGATCACCCACAGAATGCCACAAAAACATTAACCAGACCATAACACTCCTTCCGGCGTCCTGGACTTTTTGCTTTCAAGCTTTCACACTGTACACGCCAATGGCAATCTGCCTGATGGACCATAAAACGTGATTCATCTGGAAAGGTCACCTCTTGCCACTCAGTGGACGTCCAGTTGCGATACTAGCGTGCAAATTCCAACCTCCGTGGTCGGCCGCGGTGGCCGAGCGGTTCTAGGCGATTCAGTCCGGAGCCGCGCGACTGCTACAGTCGCAGTTTCGAAACCTGCCTCGAGCATGGATGTGTGTCATGTTCTTAGTTTAGTTAGGTTTAAGTAGCTCTAAGTTCTAGGGGACTGATGACCTCAGATGTTAAGTCCCATAGTGCTCAGAGCCATTTGAACCATCCGACCTCCGTCGCCAATGAACAGCAATGGGCATGGGTGCCTGAACCAGGCACCTGCTGAAGAGGCCCGCACGCAGCAGCCCTCGCTAAACGGTCGTGAACGAGACATTGATGGTAGCCCCTTGGTTCATCCGGGCAGTCATTTGCTAAACTGTTGCACATCTATTCGCCTGTACACGTATCCTGTTCCGTCGTTCACCACTATCATCTACGATCCGTGGGGCATCACAGGTATCTCGGCGCCGGTTCTGGATAACGCTGTTTTGCCATTCACAGTATGCAGCAGCACGCGAATAGTTACAGCAGCACTCGAACCGTGTACAAACTTAGGCATTTCGGAAATGTTTTCAACCTTGCCCCGAAAACCAGCGATCATCAATGGCATCGCACTTTATTCCACGTCCTCCGACTACTAGTGCTGCCACTGCCCCCTGAGACTGCCCCTCGACTTCGAACATAGGTAGTGGTCAAATTAATGCGATTCGACCAACTATAATCTGTACGAACCCTTCGGGTGTCTCCCGCTCTCCTCCATGTATACAACCTTCCTTCACGATCCAGAATCCAACTGCTGACAATGATTAAACTGCAAACTTCTACCAAGGGGCTTCCTCTCTATGAGTTATAGAGACAGATCGAGTGTTAACAACATCTACAGGGTGTTACAACAAGGTATGGCCAAACTTCCAGGAAACATTCCTCACACACAAATAAAGAAAATATGTTATGTGGACATGTGTCCGGAAATGCTTAATTTCCGTGTTAGAGCTCATTTTATTTTGTTCTTCCACCTACGCTCAATGGAGCACGTTATCATGATTTCATACGGGATACTCTACCTGTGCTGCTAGAACATGTGCCTTTACAAGTACGACACAACGTGTGGTTCATGCACGATAGAGCTCCTGCCCATTTCAGTCGAAGTGTTCGTACGCATCTCAACAACAGATTATGTGACCGATGGATTGATAGAGGCGGACCAATCCCATGGCCTCCACTCTTTCCTGACCTCAACCCTCTTGACTTTCATTTATGGAGGCATTTTAAAGCTCTTATCTACGCAACCCCGGTATCAAATGTAGAGACTCTTCGTGCTCGCATTGTGGGCGGCTGTGATACAATACGCCAATCTCCAGGGCTGCATCAGCGCATCAGGGATTCCATGCGACGGAGGGTGGATGCATGTATCCTCCCTCGCTAACGGAGGACATTTTGAACATTTCCTGTAACAAAGTGAAGTCACGCTGGTACGTTCTGTTGCTGTGTGTTTCCATTCCATGATTAACGTGATTTGAAGAGAAGTAATAAAATGAGCTCTAACATGGAAAGTAAGCGTTTCCGGACACATGTCCACATAACACATTTTCTTTCTTTGTGTGTGAGGAATGTTTCCTGAAAGTTTGGCCGTACCTTTTTGTAACACCTTGTACAACCTTCCTTCACGATCCAGAATCCGACAATGATTAAACTGCAAAATTCTACCAGGAGGCTTCCTCCCTATATGTTTTATAGAGACATATCGAGTGTTAACAACATCTATAATGTAGTTTCTTGTATTTATCCTAATCGAAGATATTGTTCCACCAAGAAAAATGCAGTTTCGTGGGAACAAAGGCAGGTGAAACCATGCATACTTGACTTTGAAGCTCTTCGTTAATAATTGATGATGATAATTTTCGCTAAGTTATTGAAAATGCAGATAAGTTATCCAAGGGCAAAAAAAAGAAATGACGGAATTCGATTAATCCGATGTCTTGATGTAGACTTTCGTGTGATTGCCTGATAGTAATTGTGATTACTGCGAGCTAACTAGCTCTTACAGTAATCATTATAGATGTGCAAAGATAAGAGCTGCCTATATATGCAGACTCGAGCAAGGGGAATGCACATTAGTTGTACAGCACCGCTCAGCACGTATGGGAATGCATAAAGGTAAGTTGGTTCTCTCTTGAGAATTTGTCGCTTAGTCTTTATTCAAATTATGTTAGTTTATGGTGCTCTTTGTCGCTTACAAGTTTGTGTTGTCAGACGTAACGTTCTTGTTCTTTACATAGTTGAGTGGACCACCTGCGTGGTATTTGACTGCCCTCTATTGCTACGATGATTGGTGTACTGTAGTATGAACTGGCAGCTTATGCAGTTGTAGACGTCAACTAACGGTGCCGCGTTTTTTTTTGTTTGCAGCTTCGTGTGTGACGTCACTGCTGCTGCTGGGGGCGCTGGTGGCCTACGCCGCTGCCACGGCCAGCCTCAGCACCCGCTACGACCAGACCAGCGGCCGCCTCGTCATCTTGCTGACAGAAGGTGAGCCGGCAGGCAGCTGGTCACCCCCTCTCCCCCTCTCCCCAAGTTGGTGCTCTCAGTTGACGCCGCCCTTCTGTCATTGTTGCATGCATTTGCCAACGACAGTAGGTAGAACTAAATCGCAGAGGGTTTGAAGGAAGGTATGAAGATGAGAATTTCTTGTCCCATCAGCAGTGAGTTTATACGAAGGAGGGAAGGAAGAAAGAAAGATTAGTGTTTAACGAACCACCAGCTATGAGGTCATTAGAAACATGGAGTAAGCATACACTACTGACCATTAAAATTGCTACACCAAGAAGAAATGCAGATGATAAACGGGTATTCATTGGACAAATATATTATACTAGAACTGACATGTGATTACATTTTCACGCAGTTTGGGTGCACAGATCCTGAGAAATCGGTACCCAGAACAACCACATCTGGCCGTAATAACGGCCTTGATATGCCTGGGCATTGAGTCAAACCGAGTTTGGATGGCGTGTACAGGTACAGCTGCCCATGCAGATTCAACACGATACCACAGTTCATCAAGAGTAGTGACTGGCGTACTGTGACGAGCCAGTTCCTCAGCCACCATTGACCAGACGTTTTCAATTGGCAAGAGATCAGGAGAATGTGCTGGCCAGGGCAGCAGTCGAACATTTTCTGTATCCAGAAAGGCCCGTACAGGACGCACAACATGCGGTCGTGCATTGTCCTGCTGAAATGTAGGGTTTCGCAGGGATGGAATGAAGGGTAGAGCCACGCGTCGTAACACATCTTAAATGTAACGTCCACTGTTCAAAGTGCCATCAGTGCGAACAAGAGGTGACGGAGACGTATGGCACCCCATACCATCACGCCGGGTGATACGCCAGTATGGTGATGACGAATACACGCTTTGAATGTGCGTTCAGCGCGATGTCGCCAAACATGGATGCGACCATCATGATGCTGTAAACAGAACCTGGATTCATCCGAAAAAATGACGTTTTGCCATTCGTGCACCCAGGTTCGTCGTTGAGTACACCATCGCAGGCGCTCCTGTCTGTTTTGCAGCGTCAAGGGTAACCGCAGCCATGGTATCCGAGCTGATAGTCCATACTGCTGCAAACGTCGTTGAGCTGTTCGTGCAGATGGTTGTTGTATTGCAAACGTCCCCATCTGTTGACTCAGGGATCGAGTCGTGGCTTCACCATCCGTTACACCCATGCGGATAAGATGCCTGTCATCTCGACTGCTAGTGATACGAGGCCGTTGGGATCCAGCACGGTGTTCCGTATTACCCTCCTGAACCCACCGATTCCATATTCTGCTAACAGTCATTGGATCTCGACCATCGCGAGCAGCAATGTCGCGATACGATAAACCGCAATCGCGATAGGCTACAATTCGACCTTTATCAAAGTCGGAAACGTGATGGTACGCATTTCTCCTCCTTACACGAGGCATCACAACAACGTTTCACCAGGCAACGCCGGTCAACTGCTGTTTGTGTATGAGAAAGCGCTTGGAAATTTTCCTTATGTCAGCACGTTGTAGGTGTCGCCACCGGCGCCAACCTTGTGTGGATGCTCTGAAAAGCTAATCATTTGCATGTCACAGCATCTTCTTCCTGTCAGTTAAATTTCGCGTCTGTAGCACGTCATATTCGTGGTGTAGCAATTTTAATGGCCAGTAGTGTACTTAGATTGAAGAAGCATAGAAAACTACGTCCGAACAGGCCATGAAGGCTCGACGGTACCAATCGTCCACCGTTTCGTCCTGAGCTCACAGACGTCACTGGATGTGTATATGGAAGAGTATATGGTCAGTACACTGCTTTCCCGTTGTCTGTTTTCGCGACCAGAGCCGCTACGTCCTCAACAAAGTAGCTCCCTAATTGGCCTCACAAGGCCTGAGTCACCGCACCTGCCAACAGCACTCTGCAGACCTGGGCAGTCACCCGTGCAAGCGCCAGCTAAGCCGGAAAGCGTTAACTTCGGTGATCTGGCGGGAACCGTTGTTACCACTGCGGAAAGGCCGTTGGCACATTGAGGAAGGATAGGGAAGGAATTAATTGTGCTATTTTCATAGGAATCGTCCTGACATTTGCACTGATGTCTTGGGAAACGTCAGAAAATATTAATCTGCATTGCTAGATGTGGATTCTATTATTTTGAAGCAACTGACCTTACGTGACAGAAAGTTGCGCCGGCCGGTGTGGCCGAGCGATTCTACGCTCTTCAGTCTGGAACCGCGCGACCGCTACGGTCGCAGGTTCGAATCCTGCCTCGGGCATGGATGTGTATGTTGTCCCTAGGTTAGTTAGGTTTAAGTAGTTCTAAGTTCTAGGGGACTGATGACCTCAGATGTTAAGTCCCATAGTGCTCAGAGCCATTTGAACCATTTTGAACAGAAAGTTGCAAAAATTATCTCATGCGAACTACCAGATAACTGACAGGGTACAACAAGGATTTTACTTCCCGCCCTGCATTTCAACGACGTGTCTGCGTGAAAGATATGCGAAAAGGGCATTAACTAGTTGTCTGCGAAAGTGGGACAAGTATTAATTGTACTTCATAATAGCCAAAGTTCGAGAGCAATCTGTTTTCCATTTATGTTAACTTCCACGCAGATAGGTTACCACTTCGAAAAACTTTCATAAAATGATTTGGGAATGCTACTAAACACTCATAAATTTCACTCTACTGCGGGTTTTACCTTCCCCACAACTGGGGAGAGCGATTTTTATGTCACGACTCAATCAAAAAAATAAACATTCACTCTTCGTAAAACCCCTCTTTGGAGGCTTTGCACAATAGCATAAATAAAACTTGCTAAATCACAGTGAAATGTAGAACGATGATCACTTGGTGATAGACGTTAATAGCGAATTTAATGAATTCGTAGAAAATTTCAATCAATTTTAATACCCAGTTTCAAAAATATT
This sequence comes from Schistocerca piceifrons, assembly GCF_021461385.2. Taxonomy (NCBI): domain Eukaryota; kingdom Metazoa; phylum Arthropoda; class Insecta; order Orthoptera; family Acrididae; genus Schistocerca; species Schistocerca piceifrons. Next base: position 91,003,385 of record NC_060144.1, on the reverse strand, counting down.
ACCCTACTAAATCCCTCTCTGGTTTAAACTTTCCATGCTGAAACGATTTAAAAGAATGATATGCTACCACTACATCTGCTCCTTATAAAGCAGTAAGCAGCCCATGACATAGGGTGCTTTTCGTAGTACCACATGTTAGGAACCAACTGTGGCAGTCACGGCTTCTGTCAAATGTAATGATATTGGATAATTAAATATTCCACAACATTTTCACAATTACGTCACAAAAGTAAATTAATCAATTTGTTTCAGGTGATGATGGTTTTCTCTATTAAACTGTTCTTTTCAAACAATTAATTAGGTAATAAAACGCCTAAATGACAACATTCTTACCGCGTCGTACTTTCCATGACTCATCTAAAGTTTCTGACCGTACTAATCACAAATTCTTAATGAAAGCAAAATGTTATGTTATGATGTATTGAGTGGATAACTGGCTTTATCTCACATAAGAAACAGAAAGCAGAAAAGCGCATTAAGACAGATAGAGCCGAAAGTAACAGCTATTTTAGAATTTATCGTGTGAAGATGAGGCGAGCTTCAACCATGGAGGGTGCAAACAGCAACACACAGATTTTCGGTTTTCAGTTTTATCCCAGGATGACGGAGAGAGTACGAAATAAGCGCCACGGTAGTTTCTATTCCTATGTTGATGACGGTTATGAAATTCCTTTCCACCATCAAAATTTGGCCTGACTAACTTTATGTGGATCACAACACTATGTGAGCTATTTGGTAACTTCAGGCAACCAGAGGGGAATGGTTGAGGCGTTGTGGCATATGATGTTGCAGTCGGTATCTAGTTACGAATGAGAGGATTTCAAGTGGGGAAAACGAAACTTTAATATCATAAACATTATTTTTTCATTTCTTATCAGTAAATATGACATCATTGCAGAGTAACCGACTTACATAAAGAGAGGAAACAATGTCACTAACACTTAATGAAGAAGTGATTATTACCTCGCAGCTGTGATCTCAAGGTGTTTGTAGTGAACAAAACCAAGAGGATCGAATGTAAGGTATTGAAGGTTAACTTAACTGTCAGGATCTAGCGTCAGTTCCACGCAGAGCAGCAAGTACATCTATTCGGAAAATTAATACGTAGTTTAATATGTGCAACATAATAACAGTAGTTTTATGATACTCGAACTTATTTGGAGGTGCAGTACTCCGATTGCTATTTCTCGCATTTAAGGTTAAGTGATAATGTAAAAAATTTTTCACTTGTTACTCTTTGTATTTAGGCTACCGCTAGTTCGCTGTAAACTAGTATTTTTAAAGACGACTGCACATCGGTGACGACGTGCCTGTTCCAGACGGCGAGGAGGAGGAGGTGGGCTACGTCACGTCGCCGAGCGACGGGTCCGCCCCCACGGCGTGTGAGGATGGCCGCTCCGACGAGGACTGCCTGCAGTTCACCGACTCCAGCATGGCCGTCCGCCACAGGACTCTGGACGACCGCTGCCTCAACATCAAGGTATCTGCCAAGTCTTCCACGAGGTCCATCAGAGGCTGCCTCAACCACCGCGGCGCCCACATCTACGGTGGAATCCAGAAGGCCCAGCAGACCTGGCCCGCAGAGTCCGACGTGTTCGACCACTTCTCCTACGTCCCCAAGAAGGACGGGAAAGTCGGCATCGCCGTCCGCTACTGGCTGTTCTCAGACGGCAGGTTCGTCCACGTTCCGCCGTACGTACCGCTTTTCGTAGAACAAAATACGAACGACTCGAAGGATGCGCTGTGTTTCATTGCGGAGAACACCGAACCCTACCCCACACGACGACAAGGCAACGTTTTGGAATTCAACCTTTGCACGTACGATAACGTGAAGCAGGCGCACGAATACGCAATCGAGAACTTCCTCGGCAAGCCTGAAGCAATCCCAGACGAGCGCATGGCCACGCACCCCGTCTGGTCGACGTGGGCCCGCCACAAGAAGGACATCGACGACGCGACGGTGAGGCAGATCGCCGCAGACATCATCGCCCACGGCTTCAACGAGAGCCAGCTTCAGGTGGACGACTACTGGGAGAGCTGCTACGGCAGTCTCACCTTCGACACCGACAAGTTCCCCGACGTGAAGACGATGGTCGACGACCTCCACAAGCTGGGCTACAGAGTCACCCTGTGGGTGCACCCGTTTGTGAACCAGGACTGCGAGCCCTACTACTCGCAGGCACTGGCCAGCGGATACTTCGTCACCAGCTCCAACGGCACGGTCGACACCCAGTGGTGGAGAGGTGTGGGCGGCGTCATCGACTTCACCAACTCCGAGGCAGCAGCCTGGTGGGCGTGCAGAGTCTGGGTGCGTACTTCAGCCTTGGAATTTCTCCTCTCACAAGCGTCTGCCCTAAAGCATTGCACGGCTGCGCTACTTGCATTCTAAATAAGGGCGTTTAACTAGAGAAAAATCGTAACAGTGCACATAGAAAAGCCATAGTAAACTAGGGTAACAAGCGGAACAGCTCTTCCTTTTTGGGAGACACCTGTAAACTTCCAGCGAGATGGTAGGATACAGAAACACCACTGTGAGGCTATGCATGATAGGTCTCACATTCATGGGATTTTGAGTTGAAGCAGAATCCTCTTCTATCAAAACTAGACATGATTGTCTTAATGGGATTTCCGCGATCGTTCATTAAATAAAAATATGGCATTTCAGTCTTTGATCGCTATTTTTTATTTTCAAAGACCGGTTTCAGGCTAGCTGTCCATCTTTAGATCACATATTGCAGTTACAGAGTAACTTGTCAGTACAGAACTATCGGTGACAGCGAACCGATAGTTCTCTACTGACAAGTTACTCTGTAACTGCAATATATGGCCGGCCGCGGTGGTCTCGCGGTTAAGGCGCTCAGTCCGGAACCGCGCGACTGCTACGGTCGCAGGTTCGAATTCTGCCTCGGGCATGGATGTGTGTGCTGTCCTTAGGTTAGTTAGGTTTAAGTAGTTCTAAGTTCTAGGGGACTGATGACCACAGATGTTAAGTCCCATAGTGCTCAGAGCCATTTTTGCAATATATGATCTAAAGATGGGCAGCTAGCCTGAAACCGGTCTTTGAAAAAAAAAAAATAGCGATCAAAGACTGAAATGCCATATTTTTACAGAATCCTCTTCGCCGTTCAATCTCGGTGACTGCTCTGAAGGGTACTATGTTGATGAAACGGAAAGAAAAAACCCTACTACACCTTGTACTATATCGCTCAATTCGTCCTTCGTTACCAAAACGTAATAAGGATTCTTGATGGTAGGGACTCCTATTTAAAATGAAAGAAAAACAGAAAAACATTTTTATTGACATTGGCTATTTCAGTATATTAATCAGCACGCCAAGCTTGCGCCAAATTTTCGGCTGTTGTAAAATATCTTGTAGTTTATCCAAGATCATTATTCTGTTATTCTGAATTTGAGACACATTACGTTAAATCGGTAAAATTATACGGCTTGCGTTGCGTTATTGTGATTTACGATAAATCGTAAATAATTCCGAAAGGAGGATCGTAGCATGACAGTTCGCGTTAAGTTTACAGAATTAGACGTACTGTTTGCAGGTTAAAACTGTATGACCTGGCGTAATTCGATTGAAACCTCTGTCCTTCACAGACCTTACCAAATGAGCCGCAGTCTATATGGATTGTTTGTTGGTGCCAGCACATTACACACAAACAAAGAGTTCAGATTAGAGTCCACTGCAGAGTAACAATTTAATTGCAGGAAGATCCCTTCAGCATGCACCGTCTCAGTGGGATACTGTGACCAGTTTCGCTATCTTCATATCCAGTTGCTGCTCAGGTGCGCCATGTGAATGACAACCTATGGTCCTTTTTAAAGCAACTGGGACTCGAGATGGCGAAAGCGGTCATTTGCAAAGATAAACGTAACTGTCACAGAAAAAAATGAACATATAAACTGATTAACTTCTCATGGTTGGGATTCACAGTAATATAATATTTCTTAAAAACATCATAGTCTCAGTTGACTGTATGAAATATTTATTATTACGACTGCAATTCGGCCTTAGGGCCACTTTCAAGTAACACTGCAAAAGTTACATTCTGTCAGAATACAAGACTATCTGACATGAGTACATGTCATCGTCAGAATGCAGCCTTTTGAATCCGAGAGTCCCACAAGATCTGATGAGTGCGACTCTTATTACATCGTAAAATGTTGTTAAATATGTGCTCAATTGTCAATATTACCATCATTCTAATAATCTATCACAAATAAAGTTTAGGTCCACTGACAACATGTGGAGCTAAGTCTGTTGGCGCGAAAACGCATTTAAACTGTTTGAGTAATCTCAGTATTCTCCAGGCGATGTGAAAATGTCAGAACGTGTGTAAACGAAACCATTTAAAGCTACTGGTGCTTAAAATATTGCGTAGGAGCACAGCAACTATGTACTTAAGCGAGCACTGACCTTGAGCTACAATATCACCTTGAAGATCAGTCGAATGCTACTCCGTTGCACCTTCCTGTTCCACTGTCAGTGCTGCTATGCGCCGGCTGGAGTTACCGAGCGGTTCTAGGCGCATCAGTCTTGCATCTGGCATGGATGTGTGTGATGTACTTAGGTTAGTTAGGTTTAAGTAGTTCTAAGTTCTAGGGGACTGATGACCCCAGCTGTTAAGTCCCATAGTGCTCAGAGCCATTTGAACCATTTTTTGCTGCTATGCACTTCGTTTAACAACCGTGCATTGCCCGATGAGAAGCATGCGGAAACCCTTATGCAGTGCGGAATTGCCCCCTAGATGTCAGGAGAGGGAGATCCGCCGGTGTGGAAGGAGGGGAGGATTGCTGTGTTGTTGGTAGAAGAGCAGAATAGGTCGGTCTGGAGAGCTCTCTGGCTTTGAACGTGAACTGGTCAGTGGATGTCGCTGTTCATCACTGAGATTTCAGTCTTTCTAACTGCCAAAGTGGGTTCTTGGTGATGTGATCGTGAAGTGGAAACACGAAGGAAGAATCACAGCTAAAACAAGACCATCATACCTCATGATCTTGTGGGCACGGACTGTAGAGCATTGCGAAGGGTGCTCGTAAAAAATCTCTTCAAGTCAGCGGAAGCGATGACTGCTGAGTTCTAAAGTGCTAACAGCGATCCCGCTAGCAGAATGATGGTGCATAGGGAGTTGAAAAGAACGTGGTACAATGGTCGATCACCTCCTCATATGTCACACACTTCTGTATCCAGTGCTGAGTGATGCTTGAGGTGGTATAAATAGTGGCGCCACTGGACACTGGATGACTGGAAACGAGTGATTCTTAATGATTAATCACGCTACATCCTTTGGCAATGCCATCGATGGAGTCTGGGTTTCGCGAATACCTGGATAATGTTGCATGCCATTATGTGTAGTGCCAGAAGTGAACTGTGTGGCAAGTGATGTTCCTGTGTGCAGGATTTTTTCACGGATATGATGTAGTGTCCTTACGATGCTTAACAAAAAGATAAATTTGGAAGAGTATGAAAACAATTTGCACTATTGTGCACAGTGTATGGCAGAGGAACGACTACTGTTTGGATCACTATGACAATGCACCCTGCTGTTGGACAATAATATTTCTGAAATTGACTGTCCCACCCAGAGTCCTGACCTGAACCCAGTGAAACATCTTTGGATTTAGTCGACAACCCTACGTCCAGCGTCACTATCTTCTTCACTTCCGGCTCCTGAGGAATAATGGGCTTCCATTTCCCCACAGATAATCAGACACCTCACTGAAAGTATCACCAGCAAATCTCAAGCCACCATAAACGCGAGTGTGGACACACACCAGATTAATGTCCATTAATAGGTGTCCGATACATTTGATCAAATAGCGTACGTAGCAGGAAGGAATGCTTTTGTCTTCCCATACCTATAAAACTGCTTTGACGCCATCTGAAAACACATTCTTACATTTACTCACTGTTCATGTATTAATGACTTTACTGTAAATTATGCCTGACCTCAGACAAAGGGAATCATCGCAATCAGCGATGGCCCCAAAGTGTATTCTCCTTCTGATTCCCTACCAATAAACTCCATTGCAACCACAAATAACAAGAGAGTGGCGTTTGAGTCACCAGGTTCAATGACTTGTTAAAATACATCAGAATTTGTGCTCTTGCTGCTGACACATGGCATGTAGACAGATGTAGCACTGAATTGTTGCGTTACTTCAGCACTTTCTCAGTCACTGAACAGTCAACATTAGAAATATTTGAGAGCATTTCTCGTGGAGAAACAGGGTCTCGTTAAAAGTACTTTACAAATCGACACAAACAAGGTCGACCCTAAAAACATTTATTTCGATGGTAGCCAGTTTCAGTCAGTTTTTGAGCATACTCAGACCCCCGTACCATGATGGTGATGGTAGGCGATGGTGGTGAATGGAGCGGGTGTTGTAATTCCATGAAAGTCAACGTCCGTAGTGACCTAATTCGCTTACCATCGAAATAAATGTTTTTAGGGTCGAGACTGTTTGTGTCAATTTTTAAAGCCAACGTAAGTTCACTGTGATCTTCTGCAGTTCGCTTCCGTTGCTACAGCTAGACACAGTGTATCTGCAGCTTGTCAGATAATTCGGAGGTTGTGTGGGAACCACGATCGTATGGATGGTGATACAGAGATTCTCACAGTGGGCACCTGAATGGGTATCTGTCCAGTTCCACAGCGGCACTTTATTATACACTATTGTACGTTATACGAACACTGCACTGGCCCACAAGTTACAAAATCTGCCATTATCTTGACGATCTTACATATAGCCTGGCAACTAGATTTAACACACGTTAAATTTATGGAAGTCGGAAAAATAGTTCTGACGTATATTATCATTCATTAGTTGGTGGCACTCAAGATGAAACTGAAACATAATTGAATTGGTGATTACAGAGATCATTGTTTACAGAGGATCGTTTTGCCACATTGCAGGCTAAAGGCAATCCCTTCTCTACCAATTCATTTCTGGAATGAGCGTCAGTTTAACATTATAATATTTTTCACCTCTTAGCTGAAATATTCTGCAGGGAAAGCTAACTGAAATTTACCTGTCCTTTAAAATGGACAACTTGGCCTGATAACATCAAAATAACTGGATCCTTCCACATTGGAAACATCTGTGCGATGCACATGTGAGTACAATCTGTATATACATGGTATCCTACAGCAATTCAGGTTACAGGGTAAATTCAAAAAATATTCAGGTTACTGTAAATTATAAGCATGGCATTCGGCATTGTAGAGAGGCTATGTTATTCCCAATTAAGGAAAGGCACCGCATGCACTCACTGGATATGCTGCTTGTAGACTTAATTCGTGGGACTGAAAATTACAAGTATTCAGATTACCCAGATTCTAGGGAGAGACGTTTGGGTAGAAAGTTCATTTGAACACATTACAATATGCATAGCACCAAATGCTGTAAGCTTAAAAATATAATGCAAATAGTAAGCGAAGAAAAGGGAAATGACGGAAATAACTAACCCTGGAAAATAATGCAGAGTTGAACGAGATCTGTTTTAGTTTCACTATGTTTCCTGAAACAGTATAAGAAGCACAGAAACAACTGGGTTTGTTATTCATACACGTGGGCTTCAGTTCCATAATGAAGGACAACTATCCAAAACATACTTCTTAACGCTTGACGATAATCCCGAGCAAAACGTTAGTGTCAAATGTAAATGACCTGCTCCTATCTCAGAGAGCATACGTCAGCATTATACAGGAAAGGATGATGAAAGATTGAGTGAAATCTTCTTCAACATGGGTACAAAGCTCAAACACTTTCGCAAACCGAGTTGCCAATGAAATGAATGAATACAGCACACGTGAAAGATACGTTGGAAGTAGAGTGAAATTAATTGAAAAATTACAATGCCAATGCGTTTTCTGTGAGGAAGAGCATCCTGTGATCTCACCAGTTCAAGTATCTTGTGACACCATTTGAATCTGCTTCCACACAACACCGACTGTTAACCACCAATGTTAAACCAAAAAGTACGCTTTCCAGCTTCTGTCGGAAAAGATGTGATTGACCACAACTTCCAAGAAATTCGCGAGACGGTACAACAGCCCTACCATGTGCCACACCAAAGACAATCACGCAAGACATACTCTCGACTGACAAATTTGCAAATTTTTGGAAGCTGTTGCCCGTAGCAACTTACGTTAAACAATGAAATGGGGCGAAATAGCTGCCACCTTTCAAAGGTCAGGAGAATCAGCGGAATTTGTGAATCAAGAGATGCGTATGGATTTGATGGAAATTTGTGTCGGGCTATGAGTCATTCCTCGATTTCTCTACTGCTAAAAGCATTGTCTGCGAAGGGCAAGTAACCACATTTCCGACTGAGTATGTAGTTTCGGTATTCGCCTTCTGTTGCTGCTCACGTTACATTTAACATCTTCTCCTCGGCCAGGGACTTCCTGTTTACTGATACTGCCTTTTGTTTCCAGGCACTGCACAAGGCGACCGGTATCGACTCGTTCAAGTTCGACGCCGGAGAGACCAGCTGGCTGCCGTACGAGTCGACCATCGAGCCCCTCGAGCTGAACCCGGTGCGCTTCACCGACGACTACGTGAAGACGGTGTCCCAGTTCGGCCCCCTGATCGAGGTGCGCTCCAGCGTGCGCAGCCAGCAGCAGCCCGTCTTCTTCCGCATGTTCGACAAGCACAGCAGCTGGAGCGCCCAGAACGGCCTGCGCACGCTGATCCCCTCGCTGCTGCACATGAACGTGGTCGGCCACCCGTTCGTGCTGCCCGACATGATAGGCGGCAACGTCAACAGCGGCAAAGGGCCCGACAAGGAGCTCTACATCCGCTGGCTGGAGGCCACCGTCTTCATGCCGGCGCTGCAGATGTCCATCGCGCCGTGGGACTTCGACGACGAGGTGCGTCCAGTCCCAGCGTCGAGTGTATTCTGTTTTCTCACTCAGTTGTTAGTCTCTCTATGAATTCAACGTTCTTTGCCCCTGTAATGACTAGAGATACAGTGGCCATGTTTCTCTTTTTCTATCAGTGAAATCTTTCCATTGTCTTCATTAAAATCCAAATCCGACGACACATGATTATGAAGCAAGCACGGACTTGATTTATAACAATCAGAATTTAAAATAAGTTATTTTAGACCACGTGCAGTGATGAAATCATGTTGCACCATCACCTAGTTCACGATCTAACCCGCAAGTCAAGGGACAGTGTAAGCCTGTCTACTGGAATGTACGAGTAACACTGGATGCTTTTACTTAACTATTATTTCTAAATACCCTCCACTGTGTGGCTACAGGGTAGACAACACTGTTCTTTCACACATTTACGATGTTTTTATTTGAATTCACTCTGTCGATATTGAAGATGTGCTGCTGACATGTCCCAGTGCGTTCAGAATTTGTACAATAACTCTCTTACTGATTGCTTAACGATTTTAGAATTAATTTTCATTCCGTTTTCCTTCTCACAATGCTTTCGATAGATCTCTTCTGTCTAATATTCTAATAATGATAACAGCCATATGTTACCCGTCCTTTCGTTTCAAATGAAAGCTACTACCTAAATCAGGGGTAAAATACAGGGAGCGAAAGGCTATTTACAATTTGTACAGAAACCAGATGGCAGTTATAAGAGTTGAGGGGCATGAAAGGGAAGCAGTGGTTGGGAAAGGAGTGAGACAGGGTTGTAGCCTCTCCCCGATGTTATTCAATCTGTATATTGAGCAAGCAGTAAAGGAAACAAAAGAAAAACTCGGAGTAGGTATTAAAATTCATGGAGAAGAAGTAAAAACTTTGAGGTTCGCCGATGACATTGTAATTCTGTCAGAGACAGCAAAGGACTTGGAAGAGCAGTTGAACGGAATGGACAGTGTCTTGAAAGGAGGATATAAGATGAACATCAACAAAAGCAAAACGAGGATAATGGAATGTAGTCAAATTAAATCGGGTGATGCTGAGGGGATTAGATTAGGAAATGAGACACTTAAAGTAGTAAAGGAGTTTTGCTATTTAGGGAGTAAAATAACTGATGACGGTCGAAGTAGAGAGGATATAAAATGTAGACTGGCAATGGCAAGGAAATCGTTTCTGAAGAAGAGAAATTTGTTAACATCGAGTATAGATTTAAGTGTCAGGAAGTCGTTTCTGAAAGTATTTGTATGGAGTGTAGCCATGTATGGAAGTGAAACGTGGACGATAACCAGTTTGGACAAGAAGAGAATAGAAGCTTTCGAAATGTGGTGCTACAGAAGAATGCTGAAGATAAGGTGGGTAGATCACGTAACTAATGAGGAGGTATTGAATAGGATTGGGGAGAAGAGAAGTTTGTGGCACAACTTGACTAGAAGAAGGGATCGGTTGGTAGGACATGTTCTGAGGCATCAAGGGATCACAAATTTAGCATTGGAGGGCAGCGTGGAGGGTAAAAATCGTAGAGGGAGACCAAGAGATGAATACACTAAGCAGATTCAGAAGGATGTAGGTTGCAGTATGTACTGGGAGATGAAGAAGCTTGCACAGGATAGAGCAGCATGGAGAGCTGCATCAAACCAGTCTCAGGACTGAAGACCACAACAACAACAACAACCTAAATCACCCAACACACGAACTATTCAATGAATTCCTCCCGTTTCATCCGTCTTCATATGCACAATGTATCAAATATTTACGGTCTGAAAGCACTAGCGAACCTTTATATGTTTCTGTTATGATTAGGTACAAGAAAAGCAATAACTGTAGCATTAGACGCGCCAATTTAGACATTGAAAGCTTACATCATCCTTGTAGTTGGAATACAGGGGTCTTAGACAGTATACAAATTTCATAAATATCTTTAGGTGTATCATGCCTCTCTTCCGGTATTTTTACAGATTTTGGTGCTCGTTACTGGGGGAAACAGGAGCCAATATGTAAGACTTGGAAAAAGGAAATGTATTTGTGAAGATCCACAGCCTCCAGATGTTTAATAAACATAAACATGGTCCATAGTAGACTGCAATTTGATTTTTATATAGTTGTGCGATTAACTAATTTGATAATGACAATTAGTCGAAATTGGCCAGTCACACAATTATATAAAATTTCATTACAGCCCACTACAGACTATGTTTGCGTTTATTAGACTGCTCCTTGCTTGGCGTTACTCACGACTACCATTAGTCTGTTGTCGCTAGCTGTCTGCAGCGCCTGAGGTTTCATGATTTGTCCACTAAAATCACCAAGACACAGCCAGGGCCGGCCGGAGTGGCCGAGCGATTCTAGGCGCTTCAGTCTGGTACCGCGCGACCGCTGCGGTCGCAGGTTCGAATCCTGCCTCGGGCATGGATGTGTGTGATGTGTTTAGGTTAGTTAGGTTTAAGTAGATCTAAGTTCTAGGGGACTGATGACCTCAGATGTTACGTACCATAGTGCTCAGAGCCATTTTGAAAATGTAATTCAAACAACTGGCTGCCTGTAACACTGGCGCTACCGTTAACTTGATTTTCCTGTAACTTCTGACTTATATAATACAAAACAAAAAACCAGTAACAACAATTTTTGAGTTTTGAGTCCCCAATGTCTCGTTATTTATTTTAGCACCATACTGCAGATGTCTATTTAGACAAAGCTATAACTTTTGCGACTGTCGGTATGGTGTTTACGCTGCACATTCTCTGTAGGTATCGCCGCGAGCGTGTCCGCAGCACATGGAAACACGTGACTGTGCTGCACCTACACCTGCAACTGCCCCTTCTTCCACATTTGCATTTCCCTCACCGATATCCCATAACTCGCATAGCTCGTAGGCAACAAACCATTACTCACTTTAGAATGGGCTGAATCCTGCTCAGCACATTTTCTAGGAGAACACTCCTTTCATTTTCTCTATTATTCGTCCACTCACAAGACTCTGTATGAACAGCTGCTACACTGCAGATTATCAGCTTCCTGTATATAATATGTTGTACCCATAGTTACGAATCTGCATTAACTGTAATATAGGACACCACAAGTGTAGGAATAGCTACTAAAGAATCTATTTTTCTGTGAGTAACTAGGAAGGCGCAGAGTTCTCATACGTACAGGACATGTCTTCGCATCTGGATACTGACTCGCCTACGAACTGATATACATATTGTCAAAACGCTTGTGGAGTGGGGTAGGGGGGCTGCTTTCGATATAGCTACAAGTCGATCGTAAAGGAGGCACACACATTCTGCAAGTTTAATAATAAAGGTCATTTTCCTTTTGGATACAGTGATTTTTCGGATACCACCATTACCTCATTGGGATTGGAAAAATTTACACATGAAAATGAAGAACTGTGAATGTTGTTATGCAGCGGAAACTCCACAGTTTCGAGGGCCATCTTTCCTTGTCCTATGAAAAATCTATGAGTGTATGGCAACATCCCTACCGCATTACTGTCCGTGAATAAACTGAGGAGTTTTCTTTCACGACGACAGCCCACATGTCTCTGCTGTAACTGATGTGTGAGCCTGTGTGTGTGTGTGTGTGTTACAGACGGTTGAGATCGCCCGCAACATGACGTCGCTGCACGTGCAGTACGCGCCGCGCATCGTGGAGCTGATGAAGCAGACGGTGCAGGACGGCAGCCCCGTCAACCTGCCTATCTGGTGGCTCGACCCCACCGACGAAACGGCGCTCACCGCCGACTCAGGTACGGCCTACGCCTCTTTCTTATCCACTGGCTCAGACTTCTCGCTCTCTTCTCCTTTTTGCCTTCATCTCGTTGTCTCTTTCTCTAAATATGGTTTACTTTGCATTACCTGTCCGCGTAATTTGCCTTCTCAATCTAATGATGCTGTTGACCTGTGGCAGTCTCTGACTTTGGGATTTCTGTCTGATTAAAATTGAATGGAAACAAGATGTAAACATTACTCATTGTAAAACGCCACATATATAATTTATTAAATTATTGGTAACAAAAATGATTCCAAACGAAGTACAGAACACAATTAATGTACAAAATGCAAACACAAAGCTAAGTAATATCCTCCACACTAAACAAACCTGTTCCACTCCACACGACCTGCCTATTTTACTGTGTTTCATATTTCATTACTCCAACCAATGTGCCCCTCTTAATCACTTTGTAACTAAGAGTTACGGCTCTCTGAACAGGAAGTGAACAGTGACTCACAGTTCACAAAATCTGGTTCTCCTATCTAAGAACAGTTATTTAATAACTATTGCCGACACCATACAGATTCAAACCTATCACTTCATTAAATCCTGAGCAAATCGTAATCTGTCAAAATTTTCTGGAAGAGCTACACGTCCTAGTTTCACCGTTATGCACGACTGGTGTGCCTGGATGCTTGTCTCAACAACAAGTAGCTTCTGCCCCTTCACTGTGCTATCTTTCGCATCTTCTGACCAACGTGCCCCTACAAATACAAATTGCACTCTCCCGCACATAGTCTCCTGTTCGATGCTGAATTAATTTCAGTTCAAGGTATTTCCAAATCTTCTGCTTACGCCTGACTCTATGAAGGACAGTGGGCCTACTACTGCGAAAAATAAATTCTAACCAATGATGAACAATCTGATGACCTTCAATGTCGCAACACCTCTGTAGCTCCAGTTACACGAAACTTACAGGCCACGAAAAGCTGAAACAGACAATCCGTGCACTGATGTTACACATGACTATCTCTCATTCTCGCCTAGCGCGAGAATACCTACGATTACCAAAATGGTTTAAACAAGGTTGATTTTGATGGTTCAAAGAAGCCATGGAAATTTCTATGCTGTGTGGTACAAGACCATGAGTGTCTGATGTGTGCACACAGTTCATAGCAACACACAGAGAAATAAATAGTACAGCATGGAGGAAACGTAATCTAAAGTAATCCTCGTTTTTACTTTATGCACGAGATGTAATCAATAAGTTCCGCGAATAATTTTGCTAGAAACAAAGTGATTAACTTACATGGAATTCAGTTTAATCCAGTTTAAAGTACAGTAGTTGGCTAGCAACACATTTATCCCATGTTGAATCCATGACTGGAAGCATTCCTAGGATGCTTCTTTTGGAAGACCCTTCAGCTGCCCTCCCATAGCATACTTGTATTTTGCTGTGTACCTTGTTCAGGCTTTTATTGCTGTCTGATATATATATATATATATATATATATATATATATATATATATATATATATATATATATATATATAGGAGTAAGAGGCTGTCCACCTCAACTATATAATCAAACAACTTTGTTCTCTAGAACTGTACGAGTTCTGGTGCACTTTATATTTACGTTTCTGTTGTAATTTCTGCATTTACTTAGCCTTGTTATCTACTCTGTCCTTTTCTCCTTCTAAGAACCTCTTTTCCAATAAGTCATCTAATTTCCTTCTCTTTCTATAGAATACATGTCTCATATTCACTCAGTGCCATAAGCATGCCCATAATTTTCGCAGAAGTTAGTTGCAGTTTCTTTCAATTCTTATATGTTTGTTTGAGAAGTGGCATGTCTCTATAATTCTCATAATTGTCATACTATGGGCTTCACAAGTCCTCATTTACTATTTCATCCTGAATTTCTTACCGTGATAGAATAACACACTTTTGCCTTTGTCCTACATTTTTATAATATTTTCTCTCTTTATTGTGGTGTTTCACCATTTTCTACAGAAAATCTTTCCGCTAATAAATATGAAATTGCACTCTTGTTCTAAATCCGTCTTAGCTTCCTTGATTTGTGTATCTACATTTCTAATTTGGCTATATTATTCATTATTATTTTGCTCAATTTATTTTGTCATTTCTTCTTTGCAATTGAGTCTTCTGTTTCTTCATTCACAACTATTAATCTTTTGATTGGTTCCTTATGTCTGTGACATGTCTAAAAAGAAAGAGTTGGTTTCACTCCAACACTTTTCATTTGGTCTGCTCTTCATTTACGTTTTTTGCCATTTTCATTACTCTCTCAAATGTACATTTTCTTTTCTTTGGTCATTATTTTTTTACTGAGTTCTCTACATTGTTTGACTTTCTAAAAGACATTTTTAGTGATTGTGCTTCACTGTCTATTTATTACAGAAACAAGAAGCAGTTTCAGTTTACATAGCCATGTTCATAGACTCCTTGATCCTGAAAAGATCTTGCATAATTCTTTAATTAGTTATAGACTGATGATTGTTTTTTGGTAGAGCATACGATCTTGTAGACGTGTTTCATTAACTGCATGGTTTTTAGTTCCAATGGTACTTTTTGTCGCTATACTTTAAGTTTCTACAATCGTATCACCTCCAACTATATAATTATCATATTTTAATTGTTTGGTGGTAATTTGTAAACCATTCATAATGTATATGTCATCATCACATCATTATTCTTCTCATGCATAAAAATCTATCAGCTTTTATTTGTCTCATTCTGTTTCCAATCACAACAAAATTCCAAGATATTTTATTTCAATCATTAGGAGATAACAACTGATGTAACTGTAGAAAATGTATTATTATAATGTCGTCCTATATCTAGGCGAAAATACAAAGGGAATTGGTGTGTCAGGTTCTCAGGATACAATTAAAATAGTTTTCAAGAGCAAATACCGATGTCAAAAAGGTCGATTCGGTTTGTGGAAGCTTCATGTGCCATCATGTCCTCTCAAGAGAGAAATGGGAATACTCATTATCTCCACAGAACTTAGAAACTTAAGCGTCTCGAAAGGAGTTGTAGTTACTAAGTGAAGATAATAAATTGAAGAATGCAGTAATCATTGAATGCTTCACTAATCAGCTATTCTCAGATTAAGGCGTTATTACTACTCATGAAACTCCATCTTCACACATTTTACTTTTGGACCACTAATCAGCTGTTATGACATGCTGACAGATGATCCATCCCCCTCACGTCATCAGATCACTTGCTGAGGAGACAGCGTGGTAGGTTGCCGGAGTGGCCGAGTGTTCTAGGCGCTACAGTTTGGAACCGCGCGACCGCTACGGTCGTAGGTTCGAGTCCTGCCTCGGGCATGGATGTGTGTGATGTCCTTAGGTTAGTTAGGTTTAAGTAGTTCTAAGTTCTATGGGACTGATGACCTCAGCAGTTAAGTCCCATAGTGCTCAGAGCCATTTGAACCATTTTTTTGTACCTGACTGTGTGCTCTCTGTGTGCAGAGTTCCTTCTGGGAGAGGATATCCTTGTGGCGCCGGTGGTGACCCACAGCACAACTGCACGTGACATCTACCTGCCCAAGGGCAACTGGAGGGACGAGGTGGACCCAGCTCACCCCATTATAGAAGGCCCCACCTGGCTCCGCAAATACCCTGCACCGCTCAACACTCTGCCCTACTTCACCAGAGTCAGCTCTTCATAACGTCGCCGATTGAAGATGCATACTGTGCAGTCGTTGTACAAATTAAATGAAGTGAATTATAAAATGTAAAAAAAAAAATACGTTTCAGAATATAAATAAAGCAATAAAGACACTCTTATATCAATCATGTTACTTACCTAGTCACGTCATCTGTTAGTGCAAAGTAGGTGCAGTTGAACCATACTGTATGACAAACTGTTATCACAATAACTGTCTTTATTTCACATTCAGTGTTTTAGATGTGCCACAGATGTTAACTGGGCTTTTCTGTGCTGAAGCTTTCTCGTCATCCATGATTGTTATTGTCAAGGAATGTGTTTCGTGCAGTGGTATCTACCTAAATTGTAAGTCTCCTACTCTCTTTTTTTAATTCAGATTACGTGGAAGTATGTGTGTAGAAACTTGCCTTGAATTAAATGGCCTCTTCTGTATAAACTTAAGACCCATGAAATGATATGACAGCTTTATCTGAATATAATTCCTTGAAGCAGCAGAACAAGAGAAGGAAAAAAGTAGATTGCTTTGTGCAATGTAATAAGAGTGGACACACATGAACAGTTGAATGAATTCCACAGACTTACTAATTAGTGATAAGCTTATGGTCTGACATCAATGACATGTAAGTAACAAAGCGTATATAGCAAAGTTATGTGCAGTGAGCGTGCTTGATTCAATCTGTTAACCTAGCTTTTCTGTTTAGCAATCTGAAATTTAAAGATGCGAAGCAATCACATCGTATATAGAGAACAAGGTGTACAACTTTGCTTCCACCGTTTGCCGATAGGTGCCGACAACGGTAAGCAGCGGTCGAAAGAAACAGATCGCAGACGTCAGGCAGTTAACTTGGACCCCGGTCAACATAACCTCATTCAAACATCAGTAGATTTATGTCTGCATCATAAAGTTGTTCTTGATTGAAAATGTCAGTTTACGAGCCTAATTCTCGTCGTTTGCGGGAGATGTTACTGTTTTGTTTCAATATGAAAAAATGGTTCAAATGGCTCTGAGCACTATGGGACTTAACTTCTGAGGTCATCAGTCCCGTAGAACTTAGAACTACTTAAACCAAACTAATATAAGGGACATCACACACATCCATGCCCAAGGCAGGATTCGAACATGCGGCCGTAGCGGTTGCGCGGTTCCAGACTGTAGCGCCTAGAACCGCTCGTCCACCCCTGCCGGCGTGTCAATATGAAGAAAACAGCACCTGAGTCTCATCTAATGCTCTCAGGTACGTATGGTAAGGACACTATTATCGAAAGAACATGTTGTGAGTGGTTTCAACGGTTCAAGAACTATGATTTTAACGTCATAGAACGGCATAGTGGTGGAACAGAGAACGTTTTCGAAGATGCAGAATCGTAGACATTGCTGAGTGAAGACTCGCGTCAAACACAAGAAGAATAGGCACGATTAGTGGGAGTGACACAGTAAGCCATTTCAAAGCGTTTGAAGGTTACGAGCATGATTCAGAAAAAGGGAACTTTGGGCCCATGTGAGCTGAAACCAAGAGACGTTGAACGGCGTTTGTGTGTCGTGAACAGTTCCTCCAAAGGCAAAAACGGAAGGGACTTTTGTGTCGCATTGTGACCGGGTACGAAAAATGGGTTCATTACGATAACCGTAAACGCTAAAAATCATGGGGATATCCCGGTCATGCTTCCACGTCGACGGCCAAACCGAATATTCACGGCTCGAAGATCATGCTCTGCATTTGGTGGGACCAGCTCGGCGTCGTGTACTGTGAGGTGTTAAAACCAAGTGAAACAATCACAGGTGCTCGTTATCAAACGCGATTAATGCGTTTAAGCAGAGCATTAAAAGACAAACAGCCGCAATACAGCGAGAGGCACGATAAAGCAATTTTGCAGCACGACAACGCTCGACCCCACGTTGAAAAAGACGTCAAAACGTATTTGCAAACTTTAAAATGGGAAGTTCTATCCCACCCGCCGTATTCTCCAGACACTGCTCCCTCTGAGTATCACCTGTTCAGATCAATCGCCACGGCCTGGCTGACCAACACTTCCGATCTCATGAAAAAATCACAAATTGGATCGATTCGTGGATCGCTTCAAAAGATGAGCAATTTTTGCGAAGCGGGATTCGTACACTGCCCGAAAGATGGGAGAAAGTAGTAGCCAGCAATGGGAAATACTTTCAATGATACATATGTAACTAATTTGTTTCATTAAAGCCTCAAATGTTGGGAAAAACGGTGGAAGTTAAGTTGTACACCTTGTATAAAGTGATGAATAGCCAGCTATTGCTTCAACTTCAACTGCGTACTTACTTCTGGCCTATAAAATAGCCGAGAAAGCAGACGAGGTGTACTGTCGACTGCTTTTCTCCGAAATATATGTACTGATTGCACCGATGGCTCAGTAAAATAGTACCTCTGCTGAAGTCGGAAAAACAGTAACATAACATGAGATTACTCTATTCGAATTGCAAAGAGCATTCTCAATTGTAAAGGTACTGGAAACCTAAATAAGTAACTAGGCATCATTAATATACCTCAGAATTTTTTATTCGAAAAAATATACTTGCATTTAAAGCAATTATGGCCATAATGAAGCATTCATGTATCGAACTCCTAATAAAATAAATCATAGCAAACTAAAGATTTAAAACAAAAATAATACCATATCTGTGAGAATGTACTGAAAGAGTCTCACTAAACGAGGGTGTGATGATTTTATCTGTCCTACTATTCGGATGAATTAATTTGAACACTCAAATCTTAAAAACTGAGCATCTCTCCAAACAACAAATGTGCCGTTTGAACATAGACAAGCGCTCATTAAAGCTCTAAATACGACTACACCAAGCATTGTAAAACAAAATCGAATCTCGGCAAACATATATAACATGAGATCTGAGAATGAATATCAGAAAACTGACTTCAATTCTGTTTAAAGTATTACTTAACGACTGCAGCGTCTCTCCACACGAACACACTCTGAGTGAAACCCCAAAACAGCGTCTAACTACAGCTCTCTTTGTGCGTATAAACCAAATGTTCCCAACGGACCATATGGTTCACCAGCCCCTGATTGACCACCACAAGTACTAGACAGGGTGTCCTTATACACACTTACTGAATTTTTCAGAGATACTTATACTATCAGAGATTGATTACTCACTACAGAAACGTCTTTCAAGTGTGTCAGCGATTTAAGTACAGAAAAGAAAAATCAGTTTTATAAGTTGCAATTGCGAGACACAACTTTCATCACACTCCCTTAACCCTTTACTTACTTACTTGATGAACTGTTATAGAATTAACAGCAAATTATTTTATTTAAAAATTATTCAGAGTCAGAGGACTTGTAAGACCCAACAGGATTATGCAGGCGAAGTACATCAGGGACTGAGAAGTCTCAAAATAATCACACAGCTAGGAATAGTGCTTCTTGTGGTACTTATAAAAACAGTTCCTTTTTTCATTAACCCACAAAAAATATTGCACTCTGAACACACTGAATGGGATCAATATTCAACCTTTGTAGATGAGCAAAGTTCGCATTTGTCTCTTGAATTGACAAATGTTGGCCAGTAAGATCCCATACCGTGAAACGTGCGTCGTTTGATACCGAATGCTTTTTTTCTTCGCTTTGGAGTTGAATGAGGAGGATTTTATATCCATTTTGGGCCTTCACCGTTTTTGGGCGGCTTTACAAGTGCGGCTAGATAAAGTGTAGATCTACGTTTGAAATCAATCAATGGAAGTGTCCTTTTTACGTCACAGCATGACATTCACAAGGGTCATTTCCATCACTGCATAAAACAGTATGTGCTAATACTTTTTTGACTTTCTGTCTATTTCATGAAGAAGCCCAGAAGTCAGCCTTATCTACACCACCCATGTGTTGATTATAATCGCGTACAAGTGTCTGTGCCCCCACGTCAAACTGTGTACCATCTTTCCACGTCCTGGATATACTGCATACTTGATTTCCGTGATAATGTGAAAGAAAGTGAAGTCATTTAGCTGGACCTGACAGGACTTCTAAGTCCCGATCATTTTTTACGTTATAATTGAATATTACAAGCTTACTGTATTAATAGTTTATCTAAATTAACATTATTATGTACAAAGGTAACTACATAAAAATTATCACTCACCTTAGTTGAAGTATAAACCTTACTTTTATTTACGTAGCATTGCAGCGTTGTTTCACACACCAAGCGGCCATTTACATAGCTGCTGTCCATATTCCGGTATGATTTATAGGGTTTGAAATGACATGCAGGCTGTTACGTCTCTCCCCACAGGTCTAACCGGCTGTTGAATTACATAACTGCACACAGAATCCGCCGGGACACACAGAATCCGCTGGGGCTCCTAAGTCTCGCCAGTAAATAAGGAGTTAAAGTTTAAAGCAGATTTCGAATGGAAGACCAGCAGAATACCTTGTAAATTGTTTCATTCAATGTCCACAAATAAAAATAAATTAAACATGAACCCATAGTCTATGACACAAACATATAAATACATAAAATGTAATATTAATAACTGATTATGGAATAATTCTGACGCAAATATATAACATGAAAATATTGAAGAAATGTTCAATTAATAATAATAGGATATTCAATAGCAGTAATACCACAATTTTAGCGGAAAATATATAAAACATAACCTTCCAAATATAATATAATAATTAAAATCAGCAAGCACAAAATGTGCTAGAATAAAGACATTACATATAGAAGATGAAGGTTAAAACCAATAAGGCCACTTTATTCAATACAATACTCTGTTTACATGAGGCCACAATGTTGTCACAAAGTAGATAAAAATAATACTATTACATGTACTATAGAATACTGAAGTGAATAAAAAAATGAAGACATTACACACACAGAATATATTTAATATCAATAAGTCCACAATGTTGGCACAAAACTGGAGGTACTATAAATATAATACGAAAATTAAAAGAACTAATTGAGACCTCAATGTTGGTGTGAAATGAACATTAATAAACACACAACATACAGGACACGACAATTAGAAATAGTAAAGTCACAATGTTGCAACAAAATGCACCTGAATAAACAAGTCAAAGAAAAGACACAAATATAGCGTAAACAGAAGAGCGTGCTTCTGTGAGCTATATTATTTTTTACTTTACTTCAATCTAAATTAATAGAAAGTCTATCTTAATTTACTGGCTTTGATACATCAGTACCCAAGACACTCATTGTTAGTTTGCAGTTTTCCACTAAGAGAGAAAGGTTGACTAACTTTGACACATGATCTGCTTAACTCTTTCATATATGCACTGACACACGAAAGGGGCTACAGAAGAATTCTTGGGATGAATTACATCTGAGAGTGAGATCACTTAAGGGTCCCACATGCCATAATGGGGGGCACAACATGAAACCATTGTACCTGATTGCGGAAAATTAAGGCTATCGATTGTAGGGGCGGTATCATGGCTGTAGCCTCAGTCCAACATAATGTCTCCCATGGAGATGTAAGACGGCTGCAGTAGACTGACATCTTTAAGTTACCCTTCACTGCAGTCCACTCTCGCTTTTGACAGCTATCACTTCACCCTGGCTGGTAGGTGCCTCCAGCACCAGTCCTAGCTGAGTATCATTCTGACACGTTGTTGGATGTGACAAGTTTTATTCCAGAAGGAGTGCTCTTCAATTGGAATGGATAGGTTGTCAGATCGCAATATGGCCTCTTCTCGCGTGCATTCTCATGCTAGCTCATGCTTCATAGACACCAACTCACGTCTTGACATGAAAGATCCTCTATAAGTATAAAATCGACTTGATAAAGTCCAAAAAACAGTGAATCACCACATCAAAGATGGGTCATTTCCCCTTAACAATACAAAAGTTACCTTAACACAGTGTTCAACAATGAAGCAAGTCCACTTAAACATCTCAAAATAAAAAACTTTACATAGTTACACTGAGTAATAAACATCTATACATAATTCTTAATTTTGACGTTTTTCAGAGATAGCTCTGTCTCGACATTTTATAATTTTAAAATACATAGAACATATTCCAATGCTTTTGCACATTTTTAGTTCATAGTTCCCTAGATACTTCTGCATATGAGCTCTCCACTGCCCAAGCTTTACCTTGGAAAGCAAGTTCTTGTTCACAGATCTACAACACAATGTACCCTTCATCAGACTACATGCTAGCTGCCAACATACACCAATTAGTACAGTTGATCATTTGCAGCTCTACATTACAATTAGTCCCAATTGTACATTCTTCTACGCACTGTGCACTCAACACATTTCCAAATATCGAAAGAAGTGTCATGGGACACTGACTTTGAGCTGCCAAATTAAATCCGTTAATTTGCCCATCTAAGACTAGACCACTCTGCTTTCACTATATATGTACCAATGTGAATTAATTATAACTGTTTGATGAATCAGAAATAAGGGAACTGAGAAATTACTAATGAGTGAGCACACATTTCTCTTTTGAGAAATCAGAAATTTCTTATTTGAGTTAAACAATAATGTAAAACATTCGGCTAAGAGGAAGATTTTAATTTTCTCTGAAATGCACTTAAGTGAACATATTTGGGTTACCTATTAACTTTTGGAATAATTATAACTGTATTGATTTACTTTACTGTTGATTACATTGATATATCGTCAATAGCACGTTGATAAATTCGTGTGCACTCTTTTGATTGTTTTGAAAATGGCATGATCGAAGACATGCAGCTCAAATTTTTGCATTGTCATCCATGATTGTATCAATGGCGTTAACTGAAGACGACTGCTGCTGTTACCCACAGACAATGTTGTGGCGCAATGGTGGTTAGTTGCCATTAGTTGAGTAAATAATGGTCGGTTTATATGTCGTCAATGCCATTCCGCCCCCTCCCCCCACCCGCCCCCCCCCCCAGATACTACTGGGTATGGCAATGGGGTCGTCACTTGATATACGGTAACTGCCATCGCCTCAGATACTATTATGTGTAGGGAACGATGGTCAACTGACAGGATGACTAAAATTACTGTAGATACTATTGGTGGGGCAAATGGTGGTTAGTTCATAGGGTGAGTGCCATTATCCCCAGATATTACTGGATGGGGCATTGATGGTCAGGTAATCTGGTGACGGCCCTACCCTGATCATAGTGAATTCCATTAACACTTGATATCATGGTGACTGTAGTCTGCTGGAATGGAAACCCATAATCTAACATAATTATGAAAGAACAGCTTAAATGTTGCATACAGAAGGTAACTATCATTTACTGCTATGCTGCAACGGAACAAGCAGAGACAGACATCAGAAACCATTTCTGTGCTGAACTGCAACAATCACAGAAAAGTATGAAACGAGATAGCGTCGCTGTTATAGGAAACATAAATGCAAAATTGGGCAAAGGAAACCTCAGGATGGCACACATAATGGGAAGACACAGAGTTGGAGAGGCAAATAAAAATGGTGAACTGCTTGTGGATTCTGTGTAAACAACGAGCTAGCCATAGGAGGGACATTGTTTCCACATAATAAATAACATAAAAGCTCGTGGGTGTCACCAGACCTCAGGATGCAGTATGAGATCGATCACTTTCCAATAAGTGGAAAATGGTATAAAGATCACTCCTAAATGTTGAAAATAAAAGGGGACTGCTATAAGCAGTCCCCACCATTTGATACTAGCTAATGTGTGAGTGAAAATCTTAGCTACAAAGAAGAAATTTGATTTCCAAAAGAAGAGGGTCGACACATAAGAGCTAAAAGACTCTAAAACCAAACAGGAACGCGAACTTGAACTGCGAAACAGATATGGAGCACTTATCGTGATGTAGAATAGAGTAGAAGACCAATGGCAGAAAGTCAAGGAAGTAATTTTTCAAACTGTGAAAAAACAGCTGGATTTAAAGACAGTAAAAGAAAAGACTGGATGAGTGAGGGCTCCTGGAGGGAAGTGGGAGATAGGAAAAATTTGAAAGCAAACGTAAACATTGCAAAAAGCAGGTGGTAAAATACTGAGCTCCTTGTAGAATATATCACGGTAGATCAAGAGATGAAGAGGAGTGCGAGACCATACCTAAGTATTGGACAAATACAACTGAAAGAAAATCGGCCCTCGGTCACTATTTTTAACAAATTAACCTGGTTTCGACACTGCTAGGAATGTCTTCCTCAGAATTTAAAACAAATCATGGTCACAGAATTTATAAGTGACATGTAAGTACTGGCAGTCTTTCACGACGATTCCGTACTTATACTCTATCATACATTTTTAGTCATAATTCTGTGACCATGTTATTGAATATAGACCATTCTTTGTTTTAAATTCTGAGGAAGACACTCCTAGCAGTGTCGAAACCATGTTAATTTGTTAAAAATAGTGACAGAGGGCTGATTCTCTTTCAATTGTAGCTATTCACGGTCTCTGAACGTGCAGCCATGTACAACATTTTTGATGGACAAATGACCTTGCAACACAAATCGAAAGGGCTGCTTGAAAAGGAGATGTGACAAAGCTCTAACGGACCACAAGAATGGTAGAGAAAGAAGGGACCAATAAACTGCTCCATGAAAAGCAAGCCAGCAACCCAGAAGACAAATGGAACTAAGCAACTGAAAAGATTTCGTGAACATTTCGAAGAGGTCCTAGATAGAGAAATGCATGTAGAGTACGACTTGGAAAATGTAGTCAAAGATGAGAGTATGGATGCATATGTGATTTCTAGAAGAATCAAGAATCCAGTGTCTAGAAGAGTAGAGATCAGAGTCGACCTAAGGCAAATGAAACGTTGTAAGGCTCCTAAGTCATACAATATTCACTTTAGAACTTCTGAAAGAAGAACTATCGATGACAGCTTATCTATTACAACACCTGTTCAAGAAGACTTGGGCTAGGGAAAAAGTCTAAGAAGAATTAGTAAAATTTCCAGAGAAAGAAAACTTGCAAAACTGCAATCACTGGAGAGAGATCACGTTGTTAGCCACCCTTAATAAAATGCTGTCACAAATTATTCCTTAACAGAATGAAGTACTACCTAGAAATCCACCTGCGAAATGAACAACCTGTTACTTGCAGGAACCAAACATCTGTATATCAGATTAATACATTGCGAATCATCGTCGAACAGTGTATGTCATACACTACTGGCCATTAAAATTGCTACACCACGAAGATGATGTGCTACAGACGCGAAATTTAACCGACAGGAAGAAGATGCTGTGATATGCAAATGATTAGCTTTTCAGAGCATTTACACAAGGTTGGCGCCGGTGGCGACACCTACAACGTGCTGACATGAAGAAAGTTTCCAACTGATTTCTCATACACAAACAGCAGTTGACCGGCGTTGCCTGGTGAAACGTTGTTGTGATGCCTCGTGTAAGGAGGAGAAATGCGTACCATCACGTTTCCGACTTCGATAAAGGTCGGATTGTAGCCTATCGCGATTGCGGTTTATCGTATCGCGACATTGCTGCTCGCATTGGTCGAGATCCAATGACTGTTAGCAGAATATGGAATCGGTGGGTTCAGGAGGGTAATACGGAACACCGTGCTGGATCCCAATGACCTCGTATCACTAGCAGTCGAGATGACAGGCATCTTATCCGCATGGCTGTAACGGATCGTGCAGCAAGGTCTCGATCCCAGAGTCAACAGATGGGGACGTTTGCAACCATCTGCACGAACAGTTCTACGACGTTTGCAGCAGCATGGACTATCAGGTCGGAGACCATGGCTGCGACTACCCTTGACGCTGCATCACAGACAGGAGCGCCTGCGATGGTGTACTCAACGACGAACCTGGGGGCACAAATGGAAAAACGTAATTTTTTCGGATGAATCCAGGTTCTGTATACAGCATCATGATGGATGCATCCGTGTTTGGCGACATTGCGGTGAACGCACATTGCAAGCGTGTATTCGTCATCGCCATACTGGCGTGATGGAATGGGGTGCCATTGGTTACACGTCTCGGTCACCTCTTGTCGGAATTGACGGCACTTTGAACAGTGGACGTTACATTTCAGATGTGTTACGACCCGTGGCTCTACCCTTCATTCCATCCCTGCGAAACCCTACATTTCAGCAGGATAATGCACGACCGCATGTTGGAGGTCCTGTACGGGCCTTTCTGGATACAGAAAATGTTCGACTGCTGTCCTGGCCAGCACATTCTCCAGATCTCTCACCAATTGAGAACGTCTGGTCAACGGTGGCCGAGCAACTAGCTCGTCACAATATACCAGTCACTACTCTTGATGAACTGTGGTATCATGTTGAAGCTACATGGGCAGCTGTACCTGTACACGCCATCCAAGATCTGTTTGATTCAATGCCCAGGCTTATCAAGGCCATTATTACGGCCAGAGGTGGTTGTTCTGGGTACTGATTTCTCAAGAACTATGCACCCAAATTGCGTGAAAATGTAATTACATGTCAGTTCTAGTACAATATATTTGTCCAATGAATACCCGTTTATCATCTGCATTTCTTCTTGGTGTAGCAATTTTAATGGCCAGTAGTGTATATGGCTAGTGTACATTTAGTGTTCACAGAGTTTGAAAAGGCATTATTTAAGTGTCAAGAAGAAGCACGTGGAAAACCAGTATCAAACTATCATATATCTGATGATCACAAAAATATTGCAGAAAATGTATAATGGATACTCCTCCAAGGGAAACTGATATCACCTGTCAGCTTGAAGGCATGCCATGTATCTTCTTAGTTGTGAAGGACGAAGTGATGACAAAGACAAATGAAGACCAAAAAAGGGAGAACAATCTGGCGCACCACAGACTAAGTATAGTACATTGATTTTGCCAATGATGTATGTCCAGTATTTCAAAACGTCTAGCATATGAATGACAAACTGAAAGATCTGGAAGAACAGATGGGAGGAGTCTTCTCACTATATATGTAGGAAAAGCCAAATATTTACAGCTGAATGGGAATATCGATAGGAAGTTCCAAATAACATAATGGAAGGAATGTAGTGGATGTTGAAGATTTTTTTCCTATCTGGAAAACCAATGTGAATTCCCTGACAAAAAAATTCGAATACGAAACAGTAACGTAAAATCAGCGTTGCTGCATTGGTAGATACCTGAGAGGTGACTAAATCAGTCACCAATAATATACAGATTTTTACAAGCTGCTGCTTACGAAGAATTCTAAGAGTATTTTGCCTGAATGCAATATCCAACGAAGAATTGAAGCACCGAATGAACGAGAAGCCTGTAGATAGGCAGCTACATGTAAGGAAATGGATGTGGGCTGGACACTCGTTGTGCAAAAATTAGATACTGTGGTGACTACCATTACCCCTCGAAATCATGTGATGGTATGTGTACCATAGTTTTACAGTGGGTGTAAGCCACTGCATCTTAGATAGTGTCATAATACCAAAAGATGGCAGTGAATGTTCCATAGCCTGAAAGTGGATGCTAGCTACAGGACCTTCATCATTTGACTTTTAGTTACTGACAAGCAGCAAACGACATTGTAACAAAATGCTGCATACAGCATCTCGGTCTGAGAAGCTGGAGTTGACTGTCATGTGTGCAGGAGGTGTGCTTGCATGTGTATATGGATGGTCTGTGTCTCTCTTTTACTGATGAAGGCTGTGGCCGAAAGCTTTATGTGTCTTTTAACTGTCTCTCTGTAACTTAATCTGTCTCCTACTCAGTGAGTAGTAATCTCTCTTTTCCTACATAGTTATTTTTCATTACTTTAGCTTTGTTTCATTGTTGTCTGTATTTTTCTCATGATTCTTCTCATCCATATTGAATTAAATTCAGGTAGGCTTAATGCTCTTTTATTCCCGCATTCCACATCCTTAAGTTTTCCTGATCTTTCTTTATTCTATTTTGCCGAATACTTCTTTAGCTGTTCTTGCAATGGATTGTTTGATGTTATTCCATTCTAAAACTATGTCTTTTGTTGTTGGTATTTACAACATATATTTAGTCAGTTATAGTATATGCCACTATATACTTGAGAGACCCTGCAAAAAGCCTTGCTTCCACCTGCATAGTTCAGTGGGTCACTGGGACACACAAATCTCACCACCATTGTAAGGGTTAGTCCATGGGGAGGAAACCCAATAGTACCAAGAGTAATGGCAGTCACTGTATATCAACGGGCCTTCATTGCCCCACCTAATAGTATCTGGGGCAATGGCAGTGGCCATATATCAACTGATCATCATTTCCCCACAGTAGTCTCTGGGAGTAGCGGTGTATGGGTCACTTTAAAATAGAGTTTTGCTGAAACATGGCTGCAGATGGCCATTTGCTAAAGTTTTTCTGCAACAGAATCCATTTTAATAAATCTCATGTAACAATGGTGATATGTGAGGCAATATGTTACAATTTTACTGTAATATGTACCTTTTTGTGGCGCCATGTGTTACAATTTTTGTTTGATGCCAACTTGTAGTATAGTGATGAGTGGAGGAAACTTGTTACAGTTTTGCCAATGAAGAGGCAATTTGTTACAATTTCATGCAACACCCGTGATGTATGGCGAAATTTCTTTTAATTCTGCTATAACATAGCAATGTAGGGAGCAATGTTTTACAGTTTTGCTGCAATATGGAGATGTATGAAGTTGTAAAGTATCATGTGGTTACCACAGGCTATAGTTTATGTTAGTATTATGAGCAGGAGATGACAAATGATTTGTACTATAGCATGAAGGTAATACCGAAAAGTTGAAAGTGTATAGTTGTAACCATAATTCCTTACCTTTGACAAATTTACTACTAATGTCCAATATGCAAAGTGTTACATAGTGTACACTGTGTGCCAGCATACGTCAGTCCTTAACAGCGTATTTTAACCTGTAAACAAGATAAATAGTGTGTGTTTTAATAAATAATGCTGATACTTTTATTTTCCTTTAAAATGTAGTACAAAGATCAAATTATGCTTGTTGAAGTCTACTTTTAGCTGTAAGTTAAAACAGCAGTAGTGTTATGTGATTTTTGTAATGTTACACAACAAATCTCACATAGTTTGATAAATACAACAGATAATTTTGGGGTCTTTAAAGTGTGGCACAAGGAATCAGCTAAGATCACTGACAAATGCTGCTTAACCTGTAAGTTGGATTAATAGTGTTATTATATAAGACAAGTGCATATGTAAGTGTTATATAACAGTTAGGTAATGACATTGATCACATGTGTGTTTGTTCTCAAAACCCTTACATACTTCTACAACAGCTTTATTTTGAAGCAAAGCTCGAACTTTTTATCAAGATCAGAGATTTATAATTATACTTGTATATTTTGTTAAGGAACCTGCATGTTTTGTACTCGAAATGTTCACATACTTTGATATATAATTTTATTTTGTAGCAAATATATTTTCAAGACAAAAATTCTACTCTGCGATGAACTTTACCAATTATTGTCTTTGATCATTTTCTGCTGTGTACATTTTGTATTTCTGTATAATGAAGTTATACTTCTGTATTACGAAAATATACAGTTAAAGTGACACAATACATCAATGATCATATCAAAATGGTTTGTTGTGCTAAAGTGTCGTAAAATGTAATTTAGGTGGATGACCATGTTACCACAGGTATGTCTTCATTGTGGTTTTGGCATATTACAGTTAACTCTTCATATTACTTACTAGTTGATTATGGAAAGTCTGTCAACATTTTAGAGAGCCTTGACATCATAGTTCCAATTGGTAGTCGTAGCAGCTATCCTCACTAGTTCGTTTCCACACCATAGTGGAAGACAGCATCCAATAGGCCTAAGATAGATAGCAATAAAACATCTATATCAGTCAGTCAATAACCTCAGTTACATTTTTATAGTGTAGAACATGATGACTTATCTTCTTCCAATCTGAAATGGTGCTTGATGAGATGAAGTATTGCTGGAAAACTTCCAAGAACATCATGTGATGAAAGTTTGATCTTCATACCCCCAGTAAGATATCTCAAGTGGGCTTAAGATCGAAATGCAATTATCCATAGTTTGACTAGTATTAGAGACAATTCAATAATCTCTGTTACATTTTTATAGTATAGAACATGATGAATTATCTTCTTCCAATCTGAAATGGTGCTTGATGAGATGAAGTATTGCTGGAAAACTACCAAGAACATCATGTGATGGAAGTTTGATCTTCATACCCCCAGTAAGATATTTCAAGTGGGCTTAAGATCAAAATGCAATTATCCATAGTTTGACTAGTATTAGAGACAATTTAGCCATGGAAATAATACTGTGGTACTTAGTTTGAGACTCTACAGTCATGTTTTAGGTGTCACAAGAGATGTAGTAAAAATTGTGACACTTGACATAAAAATTGTTTGTGTGTGTGTGTGTGTGTGTGTGTGTGTGTGTGTGTGTGTGTGTGTGACGTTTTGGTGATGTATTTTTGACATATATTTTAGACATGGAAATACTGTAACTTATACCTTCCATGTATTGGGCAGATATTTTAGACATGAAAATAACATTGTGACACTTTACATTAACACTATGTTGTTCATATACTTTTCGACACACAGTTTGGACATGCTATAAATATTTTTATGGATATCTTACACATTAAAATAACATTGTGATACTTAACATAAACATACTGTATGTTGTTGATGTATTTTTGGACATATATTTTATATGTGGATATACTGTAAGTTATAGCCTTTATGTGTTTTGATGTACGTTTGAGGCTTGAAACTAACATTGTGAAACTTGACACACACATTGTGTGTGTTTTACCTTCTTCCCACTTGAAAAGGTGCTCTGAGAGGTTAGTTTTGGTTCGTAGTTTCGTTTAAGCCTAAGATGGAAGTTCAGATCCCGGCTTACTTCAGCACAGCATAAATGTTTTGTACAATTGCAGAACAATTTAGGGTTATGAATACTGTTAATTTCACCCTTCAGTACTTTTCATGTATTTTAGATGCGAAAGTAATATTGTGACATGTGATAAACTGTGTGTGTTCCACATGACTTGAACATTGTATGTGCGTGTTGATAATGTATTTTTTGACATATGTTTGGCACAGAAATACGGTAAGTTGCATCTGTTAAGTATTTTTGATGCTTTGTATGTGCAACTGTGAAAGATAGTACAGTATTTAACACAAATATTTTGCTCCTGTGTTTGGCAAATAAATAAGCCTTTGGATACTTTTGAATATAGCGGCTACATACTGTTTGCCTTGTTCCGTCTTAATTATCAGTATAATTCTGAGTGAAGGGATCTAAATATGTGTATGTTTGATTGATAACCCTCTTTGTTGGCCCATTGCAGTGATAAGGGGTATGGCATGATCTCATAGATAGGGGGCAAGGCTTGTGACTTCATGATTATGACATCATAGAAAGGGACATGCTTGTGAGTTCATCAGTAAGGTACTGAACTCTTCAAGGGATGTCACAAATATAATAAAGTGTTCCAGAGTCGCTACAGCCATAATCCAGTTGAACTTCTGATGACAAAAATTATGAGTTAACTAAGTACATACTCTTTCAGTCAAATTTTATATTGAAATGTGTAAGGGCAACTAATTCACAATCTAATGCGAAATACGTTTTTACATACTTGGTATCTGATTTGATGTACTGCCTGAATTAACATTGCTACTCGGTCTCATAGAGAGCCATACTGTGAGTGTGACTATGTTTTTCTCCTTGTGAAAGCTTTCTAAAGCCAAGATCATGTAAAGATACCTTTATTTACAACAATCGGTTTCGACAGACTTTGCTATATGTTCAGGTCTTCATAAAGTTTTGTTATAAAACGTGACCATTCTGAGTTGAAACCTCACGCCAAGTTGTCATGTTAATGGAAGGAATGCGGCACATCATGCGACAGTTTATCATACATAATACATTTAAAACCAAAAATCAGCATGTGTGCATGGCCATGTCCATGATGACTGCTACATTATAAAAATCACAGTACACAATAAAAGGAACAGTAATACAACTGTTTATGTTAGCTAGACATGTCTTTCTCACTTGTAGCTATAGTTTACTCGAGTTGATCGAAAAAAAGCAGATACCTTAAAAAAAGCAGATACCTTATAACAAATATTTATTCTCCAAATACCATCTCATCATTAATCTTATACTGATCATTGCTGAACATAGAACTTCGGAGTATCAAATGATTCCTCCTGTTTTTTGAGTACTCGGCAATCATAAGATTGCATGTTAACTATTCTGATAGGATTATACCTGATTGAGATGTTAACCATTTTATTTTCTCATCATCTATTGCCCTAATGTAATCTACACAACTACACAAATTTTACTTTGTCATCATCTGTTAACATAATGTAACCTACCCATCTGCACAACTCCTACACCATGTCTCTCGCAGTACTATCTGAATTTCACCCTTCCCCCACTATAGATGACTTTCATAACATGACAGCCAAGAGTTCAAGTCATTTGTTTTCTCTAGGAGACTACTGAATGCTGCATCTTCTGTTGCTGTGAACGAGACCTCAGTGATAACTAGTTTACCATCGACAAGGGTAGCAGCTGCTTCTTTTAATACAAAACTATTTACATCATCTTTAAGTTTTGGCTGGTGTATGAGTGCATTATTCATTCCGCAAAGATGATAAAGAAATCATTTATTATTATGATGCCACTTGCTAAATATTGAAACGTCAGTGTATCCTCTTACCTGAAAAGATGTTTGTGGAGCCTAAATTTTTCCAAATGTTTACCTAGAAGCTAACTTTCATATACATTCAGAGACACTACATATCCAAAGATACCAAAGTGCTGAGAGTGGAGAGACATTTTAACTTTGAATGTTTCCTCCAGTCTCAAACAAACTTCACCGTCTTTCAATAACATACATCAGATAAGAATATTGACACCTTCACGTAGCACCAAGTTGTGGTAGGAGGCATATATGCTTACACCCATTACCCCAGGAAACATTTTCAGATGATCTTGCTGTTACATTGGGGCAATTTGTTACAGTTTGGGGTAAGTTCTTATAGTTATGGGGACAGTCGTTTACAGTTTGGAGAGAGTTATTGCATTTATGGAGGCAATTTTGTTACAGACTGGGGTAAGGTATTACATTTTGGAGGTAATTTGTTATGGTTTCGTAAGATGTTACACTTTTTAGGGGTAATTTGTTACAATCTGGGATAAGTTATCATAGTTTTAGAGGCAGCGTTTTGCAGCACTGGTAAATTGTTACAGTTCTGGACGTAAGCTGTTACAGTTTTGGGGTAAAATGATGAGTTGTAGGACAGTTTGCTGCAGTATCATATGCAGGCTATTTTTCAATTTGAAGGTAATGTGAGAACTATAAAAAGAAGACGAGCAAACGCGTAACGCAAAAAAATATATGCTGAAGTATTGAAAGAAGTATTAGCTGGTTATTCACTGATGAAGGTTTGCTAATAAATATTGAACTAATTTCGTCATACTACTACTATTCTGTCGAAAAATTAAAACTATTAGTAACCCGAAATCTCCCATGCCTAATAGTGCACATGATGGAAGCACTAGTATCAATATTCACTGTACGAAAATGAATGGTCTGTTTAAAAAGTATAAACGTTACAATGATCCAGTCGAGATTTTAGATCGTTTATGGCTATTGACAGCTTCAGCTAGCATTGGGGATACAAATGAGATCATTTCAATTATTTAGAGCTACAAAAAAGGTGTATTCTCAAATAGCACCACTTCCATTGTTCTAGCAGTGGTGTAGGAGCTACATATTGTTTTTCTGAAAACAGGTGAGCTAATGCAAATATTTCAGAACGCATAATCTTAGACATTGTTATGAAATTACACAGTGAAAGCTGAACCCAAGACTGGAGGCCTGGGAGCAAAATCAGTTTTATATCTCAAAGTACCTCACTCACTAAATGGGTTGAGAAATTCTATAACTGCTTACAAACCATGATAATAGAATTCGAAAAGAGCTATTCAGGTAAAGTTTTAAGTAAAGTTCAGCATATGCACATTTTCAGAGACTTCTACAAGCCATATAAGAGTGGATCTTCATATACCATACCCCTAAGGAATATAGCTTTCTCCATGGGTGATAAAAATTGTTGGCAGCGCTTAAAGCATGGGATGGAACTGAATAAAATTCAGCATGCCATTAAATTTGGTGAGTCTCCATTGTTGAAGATACACACTAATTAAAACAACTTTGTTTTACTAACAAATTTTTCAGATAGAAATAAAATACATTATCACATTTCTTATTGTACATTCTGCCTTACATCTCTACAATATGGTCTAAACCGTTGATTTTTATACACTACAAACTCTGCTTGTATAGCAGCAGCGACATATCTCAGTGCTCCATCTGTAATTCCAAGTTACACTAATTTATTACATATAGGTGTTATGACTGCAAGTATACCAACATTAATTCATAGTTCTAACACATCTTCTATACTACAATCATGTACATAATTCACAACATCGTTGAATAATGCTTTCACATATGGTTGCCATCAACAGTAGGTAGATGGGGCTTTCACCTTAATTTTGTGTTGATATCAAATTAATGTGCAAATTAATTAAATTGATCAATTAATTATGCCCACCCACACCCACAATCACCCTATCTCCAGATGATGTCATGTGTTCCCTCATCTGGAATGTGTTACCCAGACGCCGCCACCCCTCACCGTCCCACACCCTCCCCTACTCCCTCCTACAATATGGACAGGAATTTAAAAAATGTTGGGAATTTCTCTGTCCCAGGGCTGTGCTGTATTTTCAAAAACACTGTATCAGCCCAAATACCAACTGTTAGAGG
This sequence comes from Schistocerca piceifrons, assembly GCF_021461385.2. NCBI lineage: Eukaryota > Metazoa > Arthropoda > Insecta > Orthoptera > Acrididae > Schistocerca > Schistocerca piceifrons. The sequence continues at coordinate 90,968,294 of NC_060144.1, read as the reverse complement.
TAATACCGCAGGGTGTAAATGGTGAGACATACGCGACATTCAGCGATAGCAGTGATATCCCTCTACCGGAAAAAGTAAATCCAAACACAGTATTCTTATTTGATGATGTAGCTGCGGAAAACCGAGATCAAAATCGACGATATATTTGTTTTGGTCGCCATACGGCTGTTTATGTATTTTGTGTGGGTCAGATATATTCCAGAATCTCCAAACACCTGGTGACAGATAATGCAACCCTAATTATAGCATTCAAACAGGACAACCTGAATTTGAAACATATTTACCAGGCTCATTTAGGAACCGATAATTCATTCAATGATTTCGTAAAAATTGCTAGAATTACTAGAATCACTCACAGTATAGGTTTGTCGTTATTTATAAAACAAAAACAAAAAAAAACAATAATGGTAGGTATAGACGGAACTTCCAGGAGTTCCTATAAACAGGGTGGAGAAAAATTGTGTCACGAAATTGTAACCCTGGATAGCTGATGCCCGTGTGAACCAAAATTACTAATGTCGTGTAGGTCGATAACGCACCATTTTCAAGCTACGAAAACTTGGAGCCACGCTCTCCGATTGCCACGGGATTGCACTGTTGCCGGATGCTCTGGACAACACATAACCGCGAATGCTTTACCTGCTGGAGATCGCAATGTATCCAAGGCGGCCCGCAAGCTCGGTGGTAGCCCTGAAAAGGCCCTTTTTGTAGCTAGGACGTTGATTAGTTAAAGCAGGTGCTCTAACTAGCGACCGTCCGACGCGAAACAAACTTAGAAAAGCCGAACAGTGTTCTGCCGAACTCTTTCAAAGATTCCTGGCATTCCCTGATGTGATTGGTGGTATGTTTAATGCGATCCATTAATTCCTCTTCGTTTCTAGGTGGCTCGCATCCGGGTGGGTGAACTACAACCTTGATGAATGCCCACAGCAAAAAGTCCGGTGGCGTGAGGTCTGGTGATCGCGGGGGCCATATCCTACGAGCATCTCTGCCAATTACTCAGCCATCGAATAGTTCATTTAAATATCCAAGCACTGCACGGCTGTTATGTGCGGGCGCTCAATCATTCTGCAACCACATGCGTAGCCGTATGTCCAGGGGAACATCTTCCAGCAGGCCAGGTAGAGTTTCTTGCAAAAAGTGAAGGTAATTTGCCCCGGTAAGTCGAGGAGGTAAGCAGACCGGTCCCATCAGATGGTCAGCCACAATGCCTGTCCATATGTTGAGCGAAAATCGTTCCTGGTGTCTGTGGACGTACATGACGTGACGATTTCCCCTTGCTCAGTAAAGAACGTTTCGAGTGCTGTAAAGGCTATTCCGATGGAAGGGGCACTCACCGGTAAACAACATAATTGTGGGGAAGTCGGGATCTCACGTAACACGTCGCAGAAACCACCGGCAAAATCCTTGCCTGTGTTCATAGTCTGCCACAGGATTTAAGTCCTGGACAGGGTTGAAACTAAATCGATGCTGGCCGTCATCCCTCAAAACCTCCAAAACTAACTGATGAGTGACCCCCATGTCGTGCCCAGCAGATCGAAGTCGTTGGTGCTTCCTCGAAGCGCTCGAGAACAGTCTCTTCGAATGCAGCATCCCGTCGTGTTCGAGGTCTTCCAGAATCACCATGATCCATGATATCCCGCTAACGAGCGGGCGCAAGGTGCTTCAGTCCAGAACCGCGCTGCTGCTACGGTCGCAGGATCGAATCCTGCCTCAGGCATGGATGTGTGTGATGTTCTTAGGTTAGTTGAAGTAGTTCTAAGTCTATGGGTCTGATGACCTCAGATGTTAAGTCCCGTAGTGCTTAGAGCCATTTGAAATGTATCGTGAAATATTGCTTTGGACTGATCTGCATAAGAATCAAAAAGCCGAAGCAACGTGAAATACACATCCATTGTAAAACGAATATTGGATGGGGAAAAAATAGCAGTGGTGATGGTATTGACATTGAGCATAAAAGAGTGAACAGTATATATGTTACGACGACCCCAATGAGCTAATAGACCGGCTATGACTGTCATATCATCAGCTGCTGGTGGTAATACAGCTCATTCGAACGAAGTTGCTTCAATTTTCTGAGCCTAGGCAGAGACAGCCGTAATTTTTCCCGAGGGCATGCAATTTTACTGTATGGTTAAATGATGATGGCGTCCTCTTGGGTAAAATATAGTCCGCCATTCGAATCTCCTCACGGGGACCACTCAGGAGGACGTTGTTATCAGGAGAAAGAAAACTGGCGTTCTACGGGTCGAAGCCCTTAATCGGGCAGGTAGGTTAGAAAATTTAAAAAGGGAAATGGATAGGATAAAGTTAGATATAGTGGCAGGAGGAACAAGACTGGTCAGGTGAATCGAGGGTTATAAATGCAAAATCAAATAGGGGTAATGCAGGAGTAGGTTTAATAATAAATAAAAAAAATAGGAATGCGGGTAAGCTACTACAAACTGCATAGTGAACGCATTATTGTAGCGAAGATAGATACGAAGCACACGCCTACCACAGTAGTACAAGTTTATATGCCAACTAGCTCAGTAGATGACGAAGAGATTGATGAAATGTATGATGAGATAAAAGAAATTGTTCAGATAGTGAAGGGAGACTAAAATTTAATAGTCATGGGTGACTGAAATTCAATAGTAGGAAAAGGAAGAGAAGGAAATGTAGTAGGTGAATATGGAATGGGTGTAAGGAATGAAAGAGGAAGCCACCTTGTAGAATTTTGCACGAAGCATAAGTTAATCATAGCTAACACTGGGTTCAAGGATCTTGAAATAAGGTTGTATACATTGAAGAAGCCTGGAGATACTGAAAGGTTTCAGATTCATTATATAATGGTAAGACAGAGATTTAGGAACCAGGTTTCAAATTGTAAGACATTTCCAGGGACAGATATCGACTCTGACCACAATCTATTGGTTATGAACTGTAGATTAAAACTGAAGTAACCGCAAAAAGGTGGGAATTTAAGGAAATGGGACCTGGATAAACTGACAGAACCAGAGGTTGTAGAGAGTTTCAGGGATAGCATTAGGGAACGATTGACAGTGGTGGAAGAATGGGTAGTTTTGAGAGATGAAATAGTGAAGGCAGCAGAGGATCAAGTAGGTAAAAAGACGAGTGCTAGTAGAAATCCTTGGGTAACAGAAGAAATATTGAATTTAATTGATTAAAGGAGAAAAAATAAAAATGAGATCGACAGTAAGTGCAAAATGGCTAAGCAGATATGCCTAGAGGACAAATGTAACGATGTAGAGGCATATCTCACTAGGGGTAAGATTGATACCTACAGGAAAATTAAAGGACCTTTGGAGAAAAGAGAAACACTTCTACGAATATCAATAGCTCAGATGGAAACCCATTTCTGAGCAAAGAAGGGAAAGCAGAAAGGTGGAAGGAGTATGTACTTGAGGGCGATGTACTTGAGGACAATATTATGGAAATGGAAGAGGATGTGGATGAAGATGAAATGGGAGATATGACACTGCGTGAAGAGTTTGACAGAGCACTGAAAGACCTAAGTCGAAACAAGGCCCCGGGAGTAGACAACATTCCATTAGAACTACTGGCAGCCTTGGGAGAGCCAGCCCTGACAAAACTCTACCCTCTGGTGAACAAGATGTATGAGACAGGCGAAATAACCTCAGACTTCAAGAAGAATATAGTAATTCCAATCCCAAAGAAAGCAGGTGTTGACAGATGTGAAAATTACCGAACTATCAGTTTAATAAGCCACGGCTGCAAAATACTAACACGAATTCTTTACAGACGAATGGAAAAACTGGTAGAAGTCGACCTCGGAGAAGATCAGTTTCGATTCCGTAGAAGGACTGGAACACGTGAGGCAACACTGACAACTTATCTTAGAAAATAGATTAAGGAAAGGCAAACCTAAGTTTCTAGCATTTGTAGACTTAGAGAAAGCTTTTGACAGTGTTGACTGGAACACTCTCTTTCAAATTCTGAAAGTGGCAGGGGTAAAATACAGAGAGCGAAAGCCTATTTACAATTTGTACAGAAACCAGATGACAGTTACAAGAGTCGAGAATTGTGAATCTGGACGTAGCAGGAGGACCTGAAACTCACTGGCTACCATATGTTAAAAAAATAATACGAATAATTGATTTAATCATTGGAGACTTTAGTATCGCGCTGACTGGACTGGAAACATACAAAACTATCCCAAATATCGCAGAGGCTAACAATAAACCGCATCTGGAAGTTTATGGTAAAAACCAAATTGTGGAAGTTGAAAGTGGTGCTCTAGTGCATACGATATTGACGATTTAAACAAAGTTTTAAAACAGTCTGGATAGTAGATTAAGCCCGTGCAAACGTCAGTACACTTAAATCTGAAACAAGGACGGTGAATGTATCGACTGACTTTAAGCAGAAAGGACGGCTACTCGGTTTCATAGAGCAGCGGGTTTTGGAGACGGATCCCAGTAAATTTTACAAATTTGATCAGACAGTGGATATTCTCCCTGTCAGTACGATCCGTGCTGAGTGTAAAATTGCAACGAACTCATATATCAACGATAAAATGATTTATTCAATTTACGGATTCTTCCGATCAGGAGGAACTGCGCGTAAGGTTGTTGAGACGCCTACCAACGCTATATACCTTCAGTAACAGTCCAGTGATTTGACTACCTGGAGCTGCGTATTGTGGACCAGAACAACCAACTTGTTGACTTTCCTGGAGAGGAAATCATTGCACGATTACATATAAGGCAGGATGGGCGTAAGATGTAAAACCGCGCCCGCAGTTTACAGCACAGCGCTTCGCAACAGAACCACAAAATGATAAGACGTATGAACTACGAGATTTTTAAATCAGTAATCCTGAAGCCTCGCAATTACGTCGTCGCTCAACATATCTCACTCAGTGGAATATGATGGGCGAATGATACGGCAGGAGTACTTCACACACAAACCTTTTGCTTCAGCGATATTTAACAAGAACGATGTAATTATTATTGTCATTTAGACGCTTTAAATCTTCCATGCAGGAGTTTCATATATTTGGATAGATCATTTAAGAAAAAGGATGGTAGTCATACAGTGGGATCGAAGCTTACATGTAACGCTTTGGGATTCCTGTTCCAGGAAATACGATATGAACTTAATGTGGTAGAGATTGATCGTACACGTAATGTTGGCATAGCATCAACCATTAAAACACGTCTCATCATCCTCATATGTCTCATCACTCTCAGATTTGAATGGTTTAGGAAGTGCAAGATGGTTCATCGACGAACTCAAAAATGGTGCAAATGGCTCTGAGCACTATGGGACTTAACATCTGCCATCAGTCACCTAGACTTAGAGCTACTTAAACCTAACTAACGTAAAGACATCACACACATCCATGCACGAGGCAGGATTCGAACCTGCGACCATAGGAGCAACACAGTTCCGGACTGAAGCGCGTAGAACCGCTCCGCCACAACGGCTGGCTTCATAGACGAACCTGTGGATAGAACAACAGAAGAGTACCCCCGATATACTGCATGCATACCTATAAAAATGCTTATGAGGCTCTTTGAGGACAGGTAACGAATTATTACGAATGCTAAACAGGAACTTATTCCGGTATGGAATGCAACAGATAGGAACTCATACATTCAAGGAGCTTAGGAGGAGAATCAGGTCATCATCAATAAAATTATATGAAAAATGTCACACATCACTGTGACAGACGAGGAGCATTTGAAGCTCTTAAAAGTTCTCAGTACCGGTACATATCTGCCATTAACTTCCCGCTCATGGGACATTTTTGAGTATCCGGTGCTACTTGACAGCAAGCATACAGACATGGGCTATCAAAACCTCCGTGCAGCTGTGATGGCCGAGATACATCATACTTGCATTTCAGATCAATAGAAGGGGGAATTTCGCAAATGATTCCACCATATTTGACAACTGTAATTTGACTAATGCCAGAGTCTACTTGAATTCAGAATTCTATCCACATGACAATTTACTGCTGCTGGGACCAGAATGTATACAGTCTAGCATTTGGCATGTATGCAAGGTTCCACGCTTCTCACTATAAAGGTGTTGAAGAGGAAGGATGCCTACTCAGACCTCGGAAATTCAAAGAGCTGGCACCAGTCATTGTAATAGACTGTTCTAAGCAGAACGAGACATTAAATCAGGACCAATTGATGTACGAATCGAATTTGAATCCTCATCAAATTTACCAGCTCTGCAGCGTATGCTCTTGGTTCAAATGGCTCTGAGCACTATGGGACTCAACATCTTAGGCCATCAGTCCCCTAGAACTTAGAACTACTTAAATCTAACTAACCTAAGAACATCACTCACATCCATGCCCGATCCAGGATTCGAACCTGCGACCGTAGCAGTCCCGCGGTTCCGAACTGCAGCGCCTAGAACCGCACGGCCACTTCGGCCGGCGCAGCGTATGCTCTAATTCTATATGACCATGTGATTAACTATTCCCCATTTACAGGTGTTGTGCAGCGTTCTGTATAAATGACCAAGTGCTATGACATACACGGATCATTTCACAATGACAACTTGGAGTATGAACATTGTTGCCGACGTTCAAGGTTTCTATCACGATGAGTGTAGGCAATCCATACTTCATTGCTGAAGATGCTGGTCTAATAGAGACATTCTCAGCAGGAATTGCATCACTGAGGTCTTTCAAGGATGTCAGTTGTGCTAAAACTCGGAGAAGTGCAAAGTGGTTAGTTAATACATTTCCTCCTTGGACTCCACTGGGACGTTCCTGGTATATCTTCTAAAGAAATGATGACGTCACTTCGAATATTCGATCATCCTGTTTCCAAGAACCTATATGTGAAGCATGATAGGCGAAATCCCATGCAATCATTACACATTGCCAGCCAGAGTGGCCGTGCGGTTCTAGGCGCTACAGTGTGGAACCGCGTGACCGCTACGGTCGCAGGTTCGAATCCTGCCTCGGGCATGGATGTGTGTCTCGTCCTTATGTTAGTTAGGTTTAAGTAGTTCTAAGTTCTAGGGGACTTATGACCTCAGCAGCTGAGTCCCATAGTGCTCAGAGCCATTTGAACCATTTGAACCATTACACATTTGTTTTCCTCCATCTTAAACGTCACCTAGCTCATCCTTCAAACTAATACCTTTTGCATCTTGCACAGCCTTTATATGCATTTTTAACGGTAAGGATTTGTGAAATAACAACAAAGTCGTATGCTAACGACTAACAATTTTGTATTCAGACATCAATATTCGTAGCAGTAATACAGCTTTACATCAAAAAATATTGTTGTTTTTACTGTACACGAAGTAACGCTGCTTTTTAAATTCACAGTTCTTGTTACTGTTTGAAATTTTTGTATTCATAGTTCTTGGTTTTACAAAGACTAGTACTGTTTGAAAATTTTTTTTTACTTCACAGTGGAGTATTGATTACAGCTATTGCAGAGGTACAGTTCCTCTTACACTAATATTATTACTACTACTACTGAAATCCCACCTAAACAGAAGACTTAATTTATACGTTGAACTGGGTGGCTTTAAACAGCTGAAATAATTTAATAATAGAATAAAGTGGATGGCCTCAAAATGTTCATCCCAAACACTTGCTCTGAAGTTAACTGAATAGCATTCACGCTTAAAAGTGGTATTAATTGGACAGCTAGCTTTAGGTGAACCCTAAAAACTATTTTAGTTACACATGCACTCACATAGTCACATACGCACATGAAGTGCACAAGAGAGAAATGCGGTAAATTATTTTTTGGTTCACTTACATCTTTTTAACTCCTTTTGATGATTTTAGCCCACTGTTAATCCTTTTTTAATAAATGCACATTTTTAACTTTTTATAATAAATATTTATAATAAAAATAAAAAGAATGTATTTACACACTGGCATACATATTCACACAGGCATCCCCCTCACACTCACATGCTTACACATAGGCACACATCCACTTGCACATGCAGGCACACCATACATCACATATAGAATATTTACACTATGATAAAAGAGCCATAATATTCGGCACAAGTTCTCACTCAGCACTCACTGACTCATTTTGTCATTCACACCGTCGGAGTGCCCCACCCCCACTCGTGCTTCATGTAAGTAGCGTGAGTACGGAAGGGTTTCGGTCCCGTCATCGCAAATGGCTCTTTTATCGTCGTGAGATGACAATCCGACTTCAGACTGCAGCACAGTGTATACCTCGTGACCTCGCGATCGAATACTAGTTTGCTGTACCAAATGCGGAGCACTGCGAACACTACCATACAGTGCGCAAGCAGTCTTCGGCCATTAGGACGAGTGTTGCTGCACGTCGCATACCCTTAGCCCGACGCTGAGTGGCTCTGTCTGTTGTACGATATGCATACATTTTGGATCTTAGACCCACAAACTCCACACTCGGCAATCCATCCGCCTCGTCTTTCATTAAGTCGATAATAATCTTTTTCTGAGGAACTACACTGTAGGGATTATCGGCTGCATATTCGATGTGTTGAATTCATTACCGTGGCACCTGATTACTTAATATGGGTCGGAGGTCTTCAATCAATAGATGTAGCTGTCTGTTCTCATACACAGTAACTTTGGTTCCACGAAATGAGTTCTAGCAAACTCATAGTGCAAGCGGTACATGCGAGTCTTATGTCCAGTATATGCATACTCTATTAGATAGGTTTTATAAACTCTGCTGAAACCTTCGACATCTCTACGGCAAAAAAGTTTTCATTGACAATTATGACCCCCCTAAAATTTTATCAGGTGATGAACTTTCTTACGCTCCACGGCCCCTCCCATTCCGTCGTAATCAAAATATTGTGTTAATTTCTTACATTCTGCATTGTTTTACCGAAAGTTGAATAATTCATCAATTTATAAAAATCTTTTTCGAAATCACTAATCGTGCCCGCCCTCTTTTCCGTATTTAATTCAATATACTCCTTCAACCAGAGGAACTGATTGAAGGCGTTGGCCCAGGTGATTCTATCTAGCTGCATTCATAAGCTGAGACACTGCTGGGGATTACGATAATGCCTTATACATCTCTGCTTGTGTCCAACAGTGATCATCAGCTTAGGGATAGTGCTTCCTCGTGGAACTTGTTGCTGCGGACATACAAAATGGTTCAAATGGCTCTGAGCACCATGGGACTTAACTTCTGAGGTCATCAGTCCCCTAGAACTTAGAACTACTTAAACCTAACTAACCTAAGGACATCACACACATCCATGCCCGAGGCAGGATTCGAATCTGCGACTGTAGCGCCTAGAACCGCTCGGCCACCCCGGCCGGCCGCTGTGGACATAACGGCAAGTCGTTGTCATTTCATGCATAGTAACAGGGGATATGAGGTCTGCCTCCACCACATTCCATATATCAGAATCAGCCTCCAGACCCAATATTTTTCCACCTAATGCCTTTAATTCGCTTTCGGGCATCCATTGAAAGTTATAAGTTATTCACATCCAAATATAGAACGTAACTTCAATCAAGGGATACGTTTAACCCCTCGTCCATATATGAATTATTTGCCTTGGTGTGTCGATGGATATACTGGCGAAGTCCCCCACAAAATCCGAGCTCAAAGAAAAGAAGCATATCAGCATCAGTCAAAAGTTGTATGCTGCGCCTCGTTGTCTTGAGCATCGTATCCCAGGACATGTATCAAAAGGCGCGGTCCAGGGAGTACGTCGCCATGCATACACTCCGATATTTTTCAGAAACATCCGCAAACAAGTGCACATCGGTGTCCACGTATTGTCTTGCGTATTCACCCAAATTGGGAATGTTGGGTTCCCTCCAGACGTTGACGGCATGCTCATTATCTACACTAGTTATGGCATCGCCTGTGAGAGTATTGGTAAATGCAGATATGCTGGGTAACCTGGTTCCGTGGAGTTTTGCCTTTCTATCGAGAAAGCTTCTTTCCTAGTTACAAGCTGAAATTTTTCCTCATCGGCGTATGCAGATGGGCTGATACACATATCCTCTGGAGTTAGCCAGTTTCTGGATTGATGCCTGCATAATATGTAGTGTGTCAAGGAAGCGGAGCGTAATTTGTGGCGTCGTTCGTTTGGAGAATGAAATATACTTCTCAAGACTCTCAGGCAGGACACTGACATGATTTTTCTCTCAGCCTAAATTAACCAATTGCTCAACAAGAAAGTGAGTGTCACACCCACTTCAATTTTGGAGGAAGATGGATACGTGTCGTGGTAACTTATACTTCAAATTGCATGTGTTGTGAGCTGCACTGCGGAACTTCCCCGTAAGATGACAGTGGTTCTTACTGGGAGTTTCAGTTTTTCTACCTAACAGCAGCCCACAGATATGACAGTCAACCGCATCATTGTATAATTTTGCATCCTCCTCCGATTCGCTCATGGGGATGTTGGTGTTGTAAAGCCTACCAACATCCCATGCCATGAGAGTTTTTCAAGCTCAGTGAGCAGCCAACCGTAAGACGTAAGATTCATAGTGGTTAAGACTTGAATCATATGAACATGCAATTTGGTACGCTGCCACATAGTATACGTGATTTTGCATGAAGGTGGTATGTGAGGCTAAGATGTTCCCTTCACAGTGGGTGATAGGGATAAGAAGACATTCGAAGTCTGCGTATATAGCAAACGTTCATCGTTCCTGGTGGTGAGCATTCTTGAATGTAATGAACCTGTTTTCTTCTGTAGGGATAACAGAATGTACCGGTTCCTTGGATTCACAGTCCTCCAGACGTCTTTTTAAATGCTGTTCTTCTGAAACGGTTCAAAATGGTTCAAATGGGTCTAAGAACTATGGGACATAACATCTGAGGTCATCAGTCCCCTGGACTTAGAACTACTTAAACCTAACTAACGTAAGGACATCACACACACCCATTCCTGTGGCAGGATTCGAACCTGCGACCGTAGCAGCAGCGCGGCTCCAGACTGAAGCGCCTAGAACCGCAGGGACACAAAGGCCGGCTCTAAAAAGGTATTTAGGCGCTTGAAGCAAACGCCATTTCGACAGTTGGGTGTAAAAGAGGTGGGACATTTCTTTGATCCAAACATAATGCTGATTATCACCTTCAGAGAAGAGCAGCATGTTTACGTGAAGATCACGCTCACCTGCATATTTCGAAAAATGGAGTGGTCCAGTTACAGTAGGCTTGTACTGCCCTTCTGGCTTGCTTTTCCTCTTCTTCTCCTTCTTCAGGCGAAAATCGTGAACCGATATGCCAGGATTTTGTGCCTCAAATTTTAGTGTGTCTTGAATCTTTACAGTGAACTCGATGCCATCAAAATTATAGCCTCCAGCGATTTTATTCTTTGGTACATTGCATGCTTTTCTGCACTGAAGATGGTATCTGTATTCGTAATTTCTCTCACAAACCAGGACTGACCATGCGAAACAAGCGTTATCCTTTTCATTTTGAACGTTAATGGAAGCGTGTTTGTTCTTAATATCCTCAGGGAGTTTTATATAACTGGACCCTCCATTTAATGGATCACAGACATGAGTGTAGATGTCGTAGTTTGCTTTAGGTGACCCTCTTACTTCCATCTCGGAAAACCAGGCCATTATAGCACCCAAGGTAGATTCACGCTACCACTCGGCGATCGATGTACTGCAAGATATAATGCCATTAACATCCCAGATATAGTGCTGGTTTTTCTCCTCGCCAGTACGCCGCTGTTTGGGGGGGGGGGGGGGGGGGGGCTGAGTCAACTTGCAGTAGATTAATGCGTTACGTTTAATGGGATTATATCTCGAATCAGCTCGGGCTTTGAGGAGCTCTGCCTCCAGCACCATGAGGCATGCATCTAGAAACCTGACTGGGTCGCGACACAACCCGGCCGAATTCTCAGTTCTAGTAAACGAGATACGCACCTCAAACGACATAGCGACCACCAGGTATTCTAGAGGGGTCATGACGCCGCTAATCTGATGTCCTTCACTATCAGGATGGAATACAGCACTACCACGCCACAGGTTCATTATTATGAGCACTACGACTAGGAAACGACTGCATCCTCCCGGTAGATGACGATGTTGGGGAGTAGGTGCCTCCATGGGGGAGGGGTATGCGACAAGGCACATGTACATTTCGCTGCCGGCGAGGGCGAACAGCCGGAACCGGAGCAGAACGAGGTGGCGGCGGCAAGATTCTCTGGGAGCACCCTGGCAGTGGATATGACGCTCATTGATGCTGCTGCATTTTGGAGCCTTCACTACCGCCAGCCTGGGGGTTGGGAAATCGTTGCTCTGACTGAACCACCCACGGACGCCAAAGGGTATGCAGTGGTGGGAGGGTCGGCAGTGCAGCAGCCGCAGCTGCTTCTGCTGTTTCTCGCACGGCAACGAGTGGTGCTTTGCATGGCAGTGCACACCGCTCGGATGCGTGTTTGATACCCGCCCCCGCAACCACCACTCTAGAGGCACATGCCATAGCAAGCTGTTGTCGTAGCAGTGTTGGTGGCACCTCTGCAACGTACAAATAACGGAAAAAATTAATGCTCAAACGTTTTTAAATATATACTATAAACAACAATTAAGTAAATCAGCATTCCAGAATAATAATCATATGCTGCAATGATGACGGTTGCATTATAATCAGCTTTCACACTCAGGATCTCAGAGTTGAGCAGTTCAGTCGATCTTTTTGCTAGTTCTCCCTCTCACTGAAATATCGCCTCCTCCTCTTCCAAAAGGGTAAGATGGCATTGCCGTTCAGTAGCCACCACTCACGCACCCGTTTCGGTATTTCACCCTCACTGGAATTATTGTTGTTATGGAGCCACAGATCCATCTCATGGAAGTCGTCTAAAACATGGCATTGATTATAAGAGACAACAACAACAAAAATATGTACTGAATTCGCCTATAACGAGATACTGATTATACATAACTACAAAAAAGTTCAAACCAGATGAAAGTGATGCCTCCTGGTCATCATTTTCAATGCATACCCCTGCTGCATTCTCATGCTCCTCTTGAGCCATAGCAACACCTACTGCAATGAAGACTATATGCCTCAGACAATATACCATGAAAAAAAGTCCAATAACAATATGTTACAAATGTACTTAAGTTCTTGCTGCATTTCGATCTCCAGCAGCCGCTCAATGTAGTCAGCTGCCGGTGCAATGCTGCAACAGCGAGATCAAAACTCTTAGAAACACTCCTTACGATGTCAATACATCAAGAGCTGTTTTCTGAACACTTAAACATTCATACAGAATTTGGAGATGTACATACATGATGACAGCACAACCTCTTCAGCTTGCTGGCAGCTTTGAGCTTCCAGCTACTGCTGCTCTAATGCTAGAACACGAGTACAAATGTTTGAGCACTTGTCGCAATTTGAATATTTGAAGAGATGTTTTCTGAACATGTAAACTATCACACACAGAATCCTGAGATGTACTTACATGATGGTAGCAGGAACTCTTCAGCTAGCTGGCGATTTTCAGCTTCCTGCTGTGGTTTTAATTACGCCAACATTTCGGGAATGAATGCTGCAATATGAAGAAAAAAAGAGCTTTTATAACCACTTTTCACGAAAATGTATCACAGTCTCGCAAAATATGAGTACTTTGCTACGAAATTTTATAACTGTCGCATTTTAAACTTAAAACGTTTTTAAAATACTTGCACGACAGTTGCCAAAAGTTTGGCTGTATCCCATCACCAACGCCGCCGGCAACACTAATGGCTGACCGTTTCATACTGTGAGAATCACACGGTCACAACTAGGCACTGATAAAGACTGATCAAGATTGTGTTGCGGGTTGGGCTTTATTTACCTCCGGAGTCCATCCTCTATTTTGAAGAGGACCAAGAGGAACTCAGAATGCCATACCAGCAAGTTATAACTTGTCATCCTTTTCTTCAAGCAGGCTTGGTGCCGGTGTTTGGGACACAGAACACAGCTGTGACAGAGAAAAACAATCTTTGTTTGCTGGCAAGTGGCTGGTAAGTGGCTGGCAAACTGGACACAGCTAACAGTTTTAGAAAAACACTCTTTGTTCTTCTGAAACGGATAATTTGACACTTCTTACGTCAGAAGCATCCCTCAAAATACATGTTGTTGTTACTTAGGCTGTAACTGAGGGAGGAGGAGGTTGATGTTGCCTTCTTTATCTTCTTCGAGCAGGCTTGATGCAAGTGACTGCTGTGGGGGAGAAAAAAATTTTGAGAAACAGGTGGAGTCCCTACGGGAAACATCCTTTGTTGCTGCAAATGGTTGGAAGATTGGATGCATCTGCTATCTCCAGAAGAAACGCCCTTTGTTCAATCTGGAACAAATAGATAACCTGGTATTTCCAACGCCAGTTGCATCATTCGAAATATATGTTGTTGTTTTCGTTAGGGTACAACTGTCAGAGGAAGATTCTAACCTTCGAAAACAAACCTATTTGTTCGTAGTGCATGCCCAGTGTTACGCGCCTTGGGATCAACGGCGTACATTACAATCATCTGCCGATTTCTCTCTTTAACTGCTACCTGCCGGCCCCCTGTAGCGTGGAAGGCGAGGACTGAGGGCTGCTACTGTGGAAAATGGAGACAGGGCGGTGCAGGACACCAAGCCAAGTGGCGCACGTGGCTCAGGGTGTGTCTCCGCCCTTTGAACTCAGACCGCTGGAGCATGAGGAGGTGGCAGTAGACCGGTGAGGCGGGACAGCCGTCAAGAAGGCAGTCTGGTGCGTGCGGACCGAGCCCTCAGGGACACACGAGGCAGCTGCGGCCGGAATGACCCAGCAGCGCTCCGTGGAGAGTCTTACTGATTTTACTTTTATTTATTTTTTTATTTACACGTCACGTTGCGTAGGACCAAATTGAGGAGCAAATCTCCAAGTTCAAGGAACGTGTCAGTATACGAAATTACAACATAAAAGTAATAAGAGATAAAAATAAAATGTTTATGAACCTGAAAAAACTCAAGCCATAAGTTTAAATAAACGCCATCAACAACAAGAATGACCTTAATTTTTCAACAAACTCCTCGACAGAATAGAAGGAGAGACCCATGAGGAAACACTTCGCATTTGATTTGAGAGCGCTTGAATCACCGCTAAGATTTTTGAATTCGAGTTGTAGTATACTGCACACCTTTCTGCACGAGAGTTAAACCTGCAGTGGTGCATCGGAATCTACTACTGGACTCCCAGGAAAGGTTCAAAGCACAGACTGTTTGAGGCGTTACTCTCCCTGGACAGAAGTCGGCATTGTGCTTTTCTATTCAATCCCGATGCAATTTCTGACTTCCATCGTCAATGTGAACGACCGAGGGTTACAGTAAACCTCCCGTGGAGCATCGGTATCGACTACTGGACTCCCAGGAAAGGTTCAAATCACAGACTGTTTGAGGCGCTACTCCCCCAGGACAGAAGTCAGTATTGTGCCTTTTGTATTCAATCGCGGTTTAATATCTGTGTTTCATCATCAATGTGCAGGTCCAAGGGTTACAGTAAACCTGCCGTGATGCAACGGAATCTATTACTGGTCTTCCAGGAAAGCTACAAATCACAGACTGTTTGAATTGTTGCTCGCCCTGGATAGAAGTTGGCATTGTGCCTTTTGTACTCAATCCTGATGCAATTTCTGTGTTTCACGGTCAATGCAAAGGTCCGTGGGTTACAGTAAATCTACCGTGGTGCATCGGAATATTCTACCGGTCTCCCAGGAAAGGTTTTAACACAGACTGTTTAAGGCCTTACTCTCCCTGGACAGAAGTCGGCATTGTGCCTTTTGTATTCATTCCCGATGCAATTTCTGTGTTTCATCGTCAATGTGAATTTCCAAGGTTTACAGTAAAGCTGTCGTGGTGAATCGGAATATTTTAGTGGTCTCCTAGAAAAGGTTCAAACACAGACCGGTTGAAGCGTTACTCTCCCTGGACAGAAGTCCGAACAGTACGTTTTGTATTCAATCCCGATGCAACTTCATTTATTCATCGTCGATGTGAAGGTCCAATGGTTACGGTAAACCTCTTGTGATGCATCGGTATCTACTACTGGACTCCCAGGAAGGGTTCAAAACACAGACTGTTTGAGGCGTTACTCTCCCTCGACAGAAGTCGGCATTGTGCCTTTTGTATTCAATCCCGATGGAATTTCTTTGATTCTTCGTCAATGTGAAGGTCCAAGGGTTACTTTAACCCTTCTAATACCGAGTATTTTTTGTTACACTGAGTACCATTGGCGTCTTTAGTGACCCCAACGGAATTTATTTTGTTATGAAGGATAGTTTTAATAATGGTAGAATAATATCACATTCCTTATATTTTCCCCAATCTGAAACATGATGTCAGTGACATTACATTAAATTAAAGTGCATATTTTTTAAATTATTTATTTCCGTAAAATTTAGAACCGTTTCTCATGAAACACAAACATTTTTGATTAAACTCCGATTTGACATTTATGACGCATTACAATTCAGCAATAAATTTCAGAGTAGCTTTTACACACAGAACATCCTTATTTTGAACATTTATCGGTGAATTTTCTATCCTCAGACCTTTTATAAAACGGACACCTTCCTATTTCTTTTCTTTTTTTTTTGTCTGTACTGTTGATGGAAGTACTCTGGAAATAATTTTGGCTGGTTTTCTTCCGACGAGCTGCTTTCCTAACTCTATGAGAAATTCCCGTCTCTTGTAGTTGGTCCTTTCTGCCCAATCTGGTGTAAGACGTAGCCATATGATAAATGTATTCAGTTCACTGATTTAAATCATGTTGTAAAATAGTACCATTGGCCACCTTCTGCTTATCCTCTTTGTAGTGTACTTTCTAACCAGCTTGTCCATGGTATCTACTACTGATTTTGTTTTATTATAATCCAGAAACATTACTGGCTTGCATTCTTCACGATCCTCCACTTCCTTCCTTGAATGTATTGTACTGAGCAAAGTGACAACTTTTCCCTTTTTCGGACAATATGAAACAATTGAAGCATGCTCTTGGAATCCAAAAATAGATGAATATTTGACTCCACCTTTAGTCTGAGTGAAAGCTTGTGGTATTTCTCCTTTATTTTTTATAATTCTTCCTAAGAGTGTGAGATTGATTTTCAGAAGTTCTCTCGCCAAACTAAGGCTAGTTAAAAACTAGTCAGTTGTTACATTTCCGCACTGTTTTCTAAGCCTTTCATCATATCTAAAGCAATTCTCTTGCCTTGACCAACTTCACGAGATTCATTTTCTTGTCGATCAGTGTAAACTTGGAGACTGAGAACGTAAGACGTTGCACTATCACATACAGCCCATAATTTCAGCCCATATTTTCCTGGATTTGAAGGAATATATTGCCGAAATGGTCATCTACCAAGAAATGCCACAAGTTGTTCATTAATTGTTACGTTGCTGTGAGGAAGATATGCTCCTTGAAATGTGTGTACCCACATTTCAAATATTTCTTTAATGGGAGCTAGCTTGGCAGGAGCACAGTTTTGACGTCTCACATCTGCGTCATCGGATGCACCTTGAAATTTGCGTAAAGCGATTTCTAGCCATCGCTTCACTAAAAATGGGTCTACCATCCTCTTTGTTCCACAGATGTGTAACTGCTTCGTTATGGCCTTGTAAGCACCTGCTAGGCTCAAGACACCGATAAAGCACTTCAGTTCAATGGCATCTACTGCTTTACATTTACTACCGTAAGCAAGACTACTCTCTTTGTTAGTCCACTTTAGAATTACATCAACAATGTTTCTCCTAAGAAACAACTGAAAAGCTGATGCTATGGAGTCTACATTTTTCACTGTGAATTTTTTTGGAGCTGGCTTTACTCGCATTATGTTCCATCTCTCTTCTCTTCCACAAGCTCTTCTCAACTCGTGTTTGTACCACAATTCTTCTTTGTTTCTAGACCTACACAAAATAAAAAAAAATAAAAAATACAAAGGGTATATCTTGGCACTAGACCATAACGCACATTTACAAAAATACAATGTGTACTTACATACAACGGTCAGAAATATGTGTTACTTCCTGTTCAGGCTGGACATCTGCGCTGTCCAAATCCACTTCTGAACTTCCGTCTGATTGAGAAAAATTTTCTTCTAAGGCGTCAATTTCTCCATCGCTGCATGAGACATCAGAAACTATATCGCTGATATCACTATTTGATTCTCCAGATAGAGGATTATTCTGCAGTAACATTTCAAACACTTCGTCTTCGGAAAGGTAACGAGACATTTTCCACTAAATGCAACACACACAATAGTAGTCTCCACTTGTATGGAACAAATAACTATCGGCTTATATAGTATTGGAAACAATCACACGTTACAACAATATTTACAATAATAAAACAAAGGAAATACAGCAACAGTTACGAATTCAGTGCAGCATTATTGGGTAGTAATACCGCAAGAGAGAAATGGAGTGGCATCTAACCCCAATAGTATTCAGTGGTTCTCTCTTAATTTTCTGCAAAACTAATTACTTTCAAAAAGTTATATTACTATATTACGAACACATTACTTAATTCGGAAGAAGTCCGAATTTTTCATAATTTCTAGGAATAGGAAACAAGGTATGTTTTCCAGAAAATTACCGCCTGGCGTTATAATGGACCCCACGGTATTAGGAGGGTTAAACCTGCAGTGCTGCATCGGAATCTATTACTGGTTCCCAGGAAAGGTTAAAAGCACAGACTGTTTGAGGCGTTACTCTCCCTAGACAGAAGTCGGCATTGTGAATTTTGTATTCAATCCCGATGCAATAACTGTGTTTCATCGTCGATGTGAAGGTCCAAGGGTTACAGTAAACCTGCCGTCATGCATCTGAATCTAATACTGCTCTCCCAGGAAAGGTTCCAAACACAGCTCGATTGAAACGTTATTCCGCGTGGACATAAGTTGCCATTGTGCTTTTGTATTCAAACCCGATGCAATTCCTGTGCTTTATCGTCAATGTGAAGGTCCAAGGGTTACAGTAAACCTGCCGTGCTGCATCGGAATCCACTACTGGACTCCCAGGAAACGTTCAAATCACGAACTGTTCGAGGCGTTACTCCCCTGGACATAAGTCGGCTTTGTGGCTTTTGTATTCAACACCAATCCATTTTGTGTGCCTCATCGTCAATGTGAAAGTCGAAGAGTTACAGTAAATCTGCCGTGGAGCAACGCAGTCTACTACTGGTATCCCAGGAAAGGTTTAAAACACAGACTGTTTGAAGTGTTACTGCCCCTGGACAGAAGTGCGGATTGTGCCTTTTGTATTCAATCCCGATGCAACTTCATTTATTCATCGTCAATGTGAAGTCCCAAGGATTTCAGTAAACCTGCAGTGGCGAATCGCTATCTACTACTGGACTTTCAGGAAAGGTTCAAAGCACGGACGGTTTGAGGCGTTACTCCCACTGGGCAGACATCAGCATTGTGCTTTTGCATTCAATCTCGATGCAATTTCTCTCTTTCATCGTCAATGTGAAGCATCAGCATCAGCATCAGCATCTAGTACTGGACTCCCAGGAAAGGTTCAAAGCACAGACCGTTTGAGGCGCTACTCACCCTGGACGGAAGTCGCATTCTGCTTTTGTATTCAATCCCGATGCAACTTCTGTGTTTCGTCGTCAATGTGAAGGTCCAAGAGTTACAGTAAACCAGCCGTGGAGCATCAGTATCTACTACTGGACTCCCAGGAACGTTTACAAACACAAAACATTTGCAGCGTTACCCCCCCTGGACAAAATGCGGCATTGTGCCTTTCGTATTCAAACCCGATGCTATTTCTGTGTTTCATAGTCAATGTGAAGGTGCAAGGGTTACAGTAAACCTCCTGTGGTGCATCAGCATCTACTACTGGACTCCCAGAAAAGGTTCAAATCACAGACTGTTTGAGGCGTTACTCCCCCAGGACAAACATCGGCATTGTGCCTTTGTGTTCAATACCGACCTTCAATGAGAAGGTCCAAGGGTTACAGTAAACCTACAGTGGAGCATCGGAATCTACTACTAGTCTCCCAGGAAAGCTTCAAAGCACAGACTGTTGGAAGTGATGCTCCCCCTGGATAGAAGCTGGAATTGTGCCTTCAATCCCGATGCAATTTCTGTGTTTCATTGTCAGTGTGAAGGTTCAAGGTTTACAGTAAACCTGTCGTGGTGCATTGGTATCTACTACTGGACTCCAAGGAACGGTTCCAAACACAGACCATTTAAAACGTTACTCCCACTGGACAGAAGTCGGTACTATGCCTTTCGTATTCAAACCTGACGCAATTTCTGTGTTTTATAGTCAATATGAACGTCCGATGGGTACAGTAAACCTCCCGTGGCGCACAGGGATCTACTACTGAACACCCAGGAAAGTTCAAACCTCATACAGTTTGAGGCGTTACTCTAACTAGTCAGAAGTCGGCATTGTGCCTTTTGTATTTAATCCCGATGGAATATCATTCATTCTACGTCAAAGTGAAGGTCCAAGGGTTACTTTAAACCTGCAGTGGAGCATGGGAAACTACTACTGGACTCCCAGGAAAAATTCAAAGCACAAACTGTCTGAGGCGTTACTCTCCCTGGACAGAAATCGGCATTGTGCCTTTTGTATTCAAACCCGATGGAATTTCTTTGATTCTTCGTGAATGTGAAGGTCCAAGGGTTAGTTTAAACCTGCAGTGGTGCATCGTTTTCTACTACTGGTCTCCCAAGAAAGCTTCAAAGCACAGACGGAAGTGTTGCTATCCCTGGATAGATGTCGTCATTGTGCCTTTTGTATTCAATCCCGATACAATTTCTGTGTTTCATGGCCAATGCGTAGGTCCACGCGTTACACTAAGCCTGCTGTGGTGCATCGGAATATATTACTGGTCTCCCAGGAAAAGTTTTAACACAGACTGTTTGAAGCGTTACTCCCCCTGGACAGCATTCGGCACTGTACCTTTTGTATTCAATCCCGAAGCAATTTCAGTGTTTCATGGCCAATGAGAAGGTCCAAGCATTACAGTAAGCCTGCTGTGGTGCATTGGACTATATTACTGGTCTCCTACGAAAAGTTCAAAGCACAGACCATTTGAAGCGTTACTACCCCTGGACAGAAGTCGGAATTGTACCTTTTGTCTTCAATCCCGATGCAATTGCTGTGTCTCATCAGCAATATGAAGTTCCAAGTGTTACATTAAACCTGCAGTGGTGCATCGCTATCTACTACTGGACTTTCAGGAAAGGTTCAAATCACGCACTGTTTGATGCGTTACTCTCCCTGGGCAGACATCGGCATTGTGCTTTTGTATTCAATCCTGATGCAATTTTGCTCCTTCATAGTCAATTTGAAGGTCCAAGGCTTACTTTAAACTTGCAGTGGAGCATCGGAATCTACTACTGGACT
This sequence comes from Schistocerca piceifrons, assembly GCF_021461385.2. Classification (NCBI taxonomy): domain Eukaryota; kingdom Metazoa; phylum Arthropoda; class Insecta; order Orthoptera; family Acrididae; genus Schistocerca; species Schistocerca piceifrons. The sequence goes on along the minus strand of NC_060144.1, from coordinate 90,946,980 downwards.
CCCAGGAAAAGTTCAAACACAGACTGTCTGAGGCGTTACTCTCCCTGGACAGAAATCGGTATTGTGCCTTTTGTATTCAATCCCGATGGAATTTCTTTGATTCCTCGTGAATGTGAAGGTCCAAGGGTTACTTTAAACCTGCAGTGGAGCATCGTTTTCTACTACTGGTCTCCCAAGAAAGCTTCAAAGCACAGACTGAAGTGTTGCTATCCCTGGATAGATGTCGGCATTGTGCCTTTTGTATTCAATCCCGATGCAATTTCTGTGTTTCATGGTCAATGCGAAGGTCCGATTATTACAGTAAACCTGCTGTGTTGTGTAGGAATCTCTTACTGGACCCCCAGGAAAGGTTCAAAGCACAGACCGTGTGAAGCATTACTCCCCATGGACAAAAATCGGCATTGTGCCGTTGTATTCAATACCGATGCAATTTCTGTGTTTCATCGTCAATGAGAAGATCCAAGGGTTACAATAAATCTGCCGTGGTGCATCGGTATCTACTACTGGTCTCCCAGGAAAGCTTCAAAGCACAGATTGTTTGAAGTGACGCTCCCCCTGGATAGAAGTCGCCATTGTGCTTTCAATCCCGTTTCAATTTCTGTGTTTCATTGTCAATGTGAAGGTTCAAGGTTTACAGTAAACCTGCTGTAGTGCATCGGTATCTACTACTGGACTCCCAGAAACGGATCAAAGCACAGACTGTTTGAGGCGTTCCTCCACCTGGCCAGAAGTCGGAATTATGCACTTTGTATTCAATCCCGTTGCAACTTCATTTATTCATCATCAACGTGAAGGTCCAAGGGTTACAGTAAACTTGCAGTGGTGCATCGCAATGTACTACTGAACTTTCAAGAAAGGTTCAAAGCACACAGTGTTTGAAGCGTTACTCACACTGGACAGAAGTCGGCATTGTGCCTTTCGTATTCAAAACCGAGGCAATTTCTGTGTTTTACAATCAATGTGAAGGTCCAAGGGTTACATTAAACCTCCGGTGGTGTATGGCATCTACTACTGAACACCCAGGAGCGGTTCACAACACAGAGGGTTGAGGCGTTTACTCTTCCTGGGCAGAAGCGAGCATTGTGCCTTTTGAATTCAATCCCAATGCATCTTCCGTGTTTCATCGTCAACGTGAAGGTCGAAGGGTTACTGTAAATCTGCCTTGGTGCAACAGAATCTACAACTGGTCTCCCAGGATTGGTTCAACACACAGATTGTTTTAAGCGTTGCTCCCTCAGGACAGAAGTCTTCATTGTGCCTTTCGTATTCAATCCTGATGCTATTTTCTGTGTTTCATCGTCAATGCGAAGGTCCAATGGTAACACTAAACCTGCAGTGGTGCATCGCAATCTACTAATGGACTTTCAGGAAAGGTTCAAAGCACAGAGTGTTTGAAGCGTTGCTCTCCCTGGAAAGAAATCGGCATTGTGCCTTTCGTATTCAAACCCGATGCCATTTCTGTGTTTCATCGGCAATTTGAAGGTCCAAAGTTTACAGTAAACCTCCCGTGGTGCATTGGCGTGATTCACTGGTCTCCCAGGAAAGGTTGAAAGCACAGTTCCTTTAAAGCGTTAATATCCCTGGACAGGTGTCAACATTGAGCTTTTTTGTATTCAATCCCGATCAATTTCTGTGTTTCAGCGTCAATGAGAAGGTAGAAGTGTTGCAGTAAACCTCCCGTTGTGCATCGTCATCTACTACTGGACTCTCAGCAAAGGTTCAAAGCACAGGCTGTTTGAGGCCTTACTCCCTCTCGAAAGAAGTCGGCATTGTTCTGTTGTATTAAATCCCGATGAAAATTCTGTGTTTCATCGTCAATGTGAAGGTCCAAGGGTTACAGTAAACCTCCCGTGGAGCATCGGTATTAACTTGTGGACTCCCAGAAAAGGTTAAAAACACAGACTGTTTGAGGCGTTACTCCATCTGGGCAGAAGTCGATATTGTGCCATTTGTAATCAATTCCGATGGAATTTCTTTGATTCTTCCTCAATGTGAAGATCCAAGCCTTACTTTAAACATTCAGTGGTGCATCGGAATCTACTACTGGACTCCCAGGAAGGGTTCAAAGCACAGACTGTTTGAGACGTTACTCTCCCTGGACAGAAGCCGGAATTGTGAATTTTGTATTCAATCCCTATGTAATTTCTGTGTTTCATCGTCAATGTGAAGGTTCAAGGTTTACAGTAAACCTGCCGTGGCGCATCGGTATCTACTAGTGGACTCCCAGAAACCGTTCCCAACACAGACCATTTAAAGCGTTACTCGCACTGGACAGAAGTCGGCATTGTGCCTTTTGTATTCAAACCCGATGCAATTTCTGTGTTTTATAGTCAATGTGAAGGTCTAAGGGTTACAGTTAACCACCCGCGGTGTACGGCATCTACTACTGAACACCCAGGAACGGTTCACACCACAAACTGTTTGAGGCATTACTCTACCTGGACAGAAGCGCGCATTGTGCCTTTTGAATTCAATCCCGATGGAATTTCTTTGATGCTTCGTCAATGTGAAAATCCAAGGGTTACAGTAAACCTGCCATGGTGTATCGGAAGCTATTACTGGTCTCCCAGCATAGGTTCAAAGCACAGACTGTTTGAAGCGTTAGTCTTCCTGGACAGAAGTCGGAATTGTGCATTTGATATTCAATCCTGATGCTATTTCTGTGTTTCATCGTCAATGTAAAGGTCCAAGGGTTACAGTAAACCCCCCCGTGGTGCATCGGAATATTTTACAGGTGTCCTAGGAAAGGTTCAAAGCACAGAATGTTTGAGGCGTTACTCCCCCTGGACTGACGTCGGCATTGGGCTTTTGTATTCAATCCCGATGAAATTTCTTTGTTTCATCGTCAACGTGAAGGTTCAAGGTTTACAGTAAACTTGCCGTGGTGCATCGGTATCTCCTACAGGACTCCCACGAACGGTTCCAAACGCAGACCATTTAAAACGTTACTCCTCCTGGACAGAATACGGCATTGTGCCTTTCGTATTCAAACCCGATAGAATTCCTCCGTTTTATAGTCAATCTGAAGGACCAAGGGTTACAGTAAACCTCCCGTGGTGCATCGGCATCTACTACTGAACACCCAGGAACGGTTCGAACCATAGACTCTATGAGGCGTTACTCCACCTGGGCAGAAGTCGGCATTGGGCCTTTTGTATTAAATCTCGATGGAATTTCTTTGATTCTTCGTCAGTATGTAGGTCCAAGGGTTACTTTAAACCTGCAGTGGAGCATCGGATCTACTACTGGACTCCCAGGAAGGGTTCAAAGCACAGACAGTTTGAGGCGTTTCTCTCCCTGGACAGAAGTCGGCATTGTGCCTTTTGTATTCAATCAGGATGCAATTTCTGTTTTTCATCATCAATGTGAATGTCTGAGGGTTACAGTAAGTCTGCCGTGGTCGATCTGAATCAACTACTGGATCCCCAGGAAAGGTTCAAATCACGAACCGTTTGAAACATTACTCCCCTTGGACAAAAATGAGCATTGTGCCTTTTGTGTTCAATACCGATACAATTTCTGTGTTTAATCGTTAATGACAAGGTCCAAGACTTACCGTACACCTGCCGTGGTGCATCGGAATCTAGTACTGGTCTCCCAGGAAAGGTTCCAACACAAACTGTTCGAAGCGTTACTCCCCCTGGACAGAAGTGGGCAATGTGCCATTTGTATTCAATCCCGATGCAATTTCTGTGTTTCATCGTCAATGTGAAGGTTCAAGGTTAACAGTATACCTGCCGTGCTGCATCGGAATCTACTACTGGAGTCCCAGAAAAGGTTGAAATCACAGACTGTTTGAGGCGATACTCCAACTGGACAGAAGTCCGCCATGTGCTTTTGTATTCAATCCCGAAGTAATGTCTGTGTTTCGTCGTCAATTTGAAGGTCCCAGGGTTACAGTAAATCTCGCGTGGTGCATCGGAATATATTACTGCTCTCCCAGGAAAGGTTCAAAGCACAGACCGTTTGAAGCGTTAATATCCCTGGACAGAAGTCGGCATTGTGCTTTTCTATTCAATCCCGATGCAATTTCTGTGTTTCATCGTCAATGTGAAGGTCCAAGGGTTACAGTAAACATGCCGTGGTGCATCGGAATATTTTACTGGTGTCCTAGGAAAGGTTCAAAGCACAGACCGGTTGAAGCGTTACTCCCCCTGGACAGAAGTCCGAATTGTGCATTTTGTATTCAATCCCGGTGCTACTTCATTTATTCATTGTCAATGTGAAGGTCCAAGGGTTACATTAAACCTGCAGCGGAGCATCTGAACCTACTACTGGACTCCTAGGAAAGGTTCAAATCACAGACTGTTTGAGGCGTTACTTCCCCTGGACAAAAATCAGCATTGTGCCTTTTGTATTCAATCCCGATGGAATTTCTTTGATTCTTCGTCAATGTGAAGGTCCAAGGGTTACTTTAAGGATGTCCGATCCAAATGCACGTTTGATTTCTGCCCAGTATTAACTGACTGAAATCTGCTTGCTCTTGGACGTAAACTTATATTGTTAACAAGAAAGGACAGTAAGCAATAAATATATTGAGAGACCAATGTCAAAATACCCAGACTCGTGAACAGGGGTCGACAAGAGGTTCGTGAACTTACATCACTTAGGGCCCGAACCGCCCGCTTCTGAGGTAAAAATATCTTTCTACAATGGGAAGAGTAACCGCAAAACAAAATACCATTCGACGTACGCAAATGAAAATAAGCAAATTACACTAATTTTCGTGTCGAATGATCACTCATTCCAACTCTTCGAATAGTGAAAATGGCAGTATTAAACAAGATCCTGAACTTTGACTTTCCACGATAGCTTACCATCTATCTGAACACCTAAAAATTTGAACTGTTCAGTTTCACTAATCATATGCCCATTCTGTGAAATTAAAACGTCGTGTTTTGTTGGATTGTGTGTTGGAAACAGTAAAAACTGAGTCTCACTGTGATTTAACGTTAGTTTATTTTCTACAAGCCTTGAACTTATGTCTTGAACTGCATTATCTGAAACCGAGCCAATGTTGAACACATCATCCTTTACTACCAAGCTAGTGTCATCAGCAAACAGAAATATTTTACAGTTACCCTTAATACTGGAGGCCATATCATTTATATAAGTAAGGAACAGGAGTGGCACCAACTCTGATCCCTGGAGCACACCCCATTTAACTGTACCCCACTCAGGCCCCACATAACAGCCATCCTCAACATTGCCAATAATGTTTTTTGCTGTCTGTTGCTAAAGTAAACCAATTGTGAGCTACTTCCCATATTCCGTAATGGGCCAACTTCTGGACCAATATTTTGGATCAACACAATCAAACGCCTCAGTTAAATCAAAAAATATGCCTAGCGTTCGAAACCTTTTGCTTAACCCATCCAGTACCTCACAGACAAAAGAGCTGATAAACGACTTCTAAGGCCGAACTGTACATTTGATAGCAAATCGTGTGATCAATTATCCTTACATACACAGCCTTTTCAATAATTTGAACAAACACTGATGGCATAGAAGCAGTCTACATTATCCCTTTCTATCTTTTTATAAAGCAGCTTTACTACTATTTTAATCAGTCAGGAAAGTGACCATTCCTAAAGGAAAAATTACAAATATGGCTAAATACAGGGCTAACATGTGCAGCGTACTACTTAAATATTCTGCTAGGCACTCCATCACATCCATGAGAATCCTTAGTCTTCAGTGACTTAATTATTGACACTCTCCCTCTTGTCGGTATGACAGAGGAGTATTTCAGACATCAATCTCAGAAAGGCATTTGCCAAGAGAGTTATAGGATTCCCTGTAGAAACTAAATTTTTGTTTATTTCACCAGAAATGTTCAGAAAGTGAGTGTTAAATACTGTGCGTATATCTGATTTATCAGTAACTGTGGCGTGCGTACTGTAAGATCTTCAGTACACACACCATCAGATTATTTGACTTGTCGCTCTAACGAAGTAGGCGAGTGTCAGCAATATGTCTCGTGGTCTTATCGTGGCGCGTTTATCTTCTGCCGTTAGGTCAGACGATAGAAATGCTACTTGCACGCTTAGAGTAGCAGATTGACGGTGACCAACTTTAAACAGAACTTGATTAATTTTCACACACATTTATTAAAATAATAAAAAGCATAGACATTACGTAACTTGGTTCTGGATGCTGTTTACAATTGACAATCTGAAGTTCCTTTGGTCTTGGTACGTTAATCTTATTCTCTCATATGTCTGATACTAAGAATGATTAAAACTATTGTCTACGGCAGTGCTACTGTTTTCCTACACCCTAGTTGGAAGAAACACAGTCTGCATCAGATCATATGAATATATATTGAAGGCACCACATATAACTAATTTCTGGTACTTCCTATAAAGTGAATCAAGAAACCTCTCTAGCATGAACAGAAATGCTCTGAATGCAGAGTTAGGTGACCTATAAACAACAACAATTAGAAGTTTATTTCCACTAAATTCAACTGTCCCTGCACAGCATTCAAATATCTGTTCAGTGCAGTGGCGTGATGTGTCTCTGGACTCAAATGGAATACTGTTTTTTACTTACATGGCCACTCCCCCACCCAACAAGGAACTCCCTGAATAACAGCCAGCTAATCTGTATCCTGGTAAAGGAAGCCTCTGAATTGTCAAGTTATTTAAGTTGTGCTCTGATATACCAATAATTTCAGAGCCAACATCTATAAGCAGTTCACTAACTTTATCTCTAATGCTTCTTACATTCTGATGAAATATGCTTATTCCTTCTCTACTTGGAAATATCATCTGAAGGTAAGCCCTTAGAGGGACTTCCTTTAAGCAGGTATATCAACTGACTTCAATCTAAAAAAGGTGCAGCTCTAACACCAACTACAACAGGGATTTTTCCATGAGTGATCCCACCACCACCCTCTACACTGTCACCTATAAGCTTTGCCAGACTCTCTTTCCCGTACATATTGAGGTGCAGGCCATGCCTTCTATCGCTGTATACGAAGCGATAAGATGTCAAACAAGACTATCCCTGTCCTAAAAAATGCAGATTATCTCCTATGCATGGCATAATTCACCAATTCCCGTCCTCTGAATCTTTTTCCGATTTCTGGTTCGTAAAAAATTTCCATCAGCAATTCCCGTTAGTATTACGTCCTTTGAACTAACAGTTGAATTGTACAGCAAAAATTCGAAACTGCCACCAAAATTCGAAATTTCCACCAATAGGGTAGGTGGGGCAGGGGGAGGGGTAGGAGAGGGGAGGGATGGGGAAGCCACATGCAGGCTCAGGAAACGACGTAACATCATCTGGAGATGGGGATTGGAGGCGAGGGTGGGTAACAGTGAGGGGCAATTACTTGATCAATTTCATTAATTTGCATATCAATTTGATATCAAAATTGGAGTGGTGCCCATATCTCCCTACTTCTGCCATCAAGTCAACTTGTCTATTGCAATCCATACTGCTCAACAAAGAACACTCGAATATTTTTTTAGAAAACTGTGTGATCAAAAGTATCTGGACACCCCCAATAACATACGTTTTTCATAATAGATGCACTGTGCTGTCACCTACTGCAAGGTACTCCATATCAGCGACCTAAGTAGTCATTAGACATAGTGAGAGAGCAGAATGGGGCGCTCCACAGAACTCACAGACTTCGAACGTTGTCGGGTGATTGGGTGTCACTTGTGTCATACATCTGTACGCGAGATTTCCACACTCCTAAACATCCCTACGTCCAATTTTTCCAGTGTGAAAGTGAAGTGGAAACGTGAAGGGACACATACAGCACAAAAGGGTACAGGTCGACCTCGTCTGTTGACTGACAGGGACCGCCAACAGCTGAAGAGGTTCGTAATGTGTAATAGGTAGACATCTATCTATACCATCACACAGGATTTCCAAACTGCATCAGGATCCACTGTAAATACTATGACAATTAGGTGGGTGCAGCTGCTCATAAGCCACACATCACGCCGGTAAATGCTAAACGACGCCTCGCTTGGTGTAAGGAGCGTAAACATTGGACGATTGAACAGTGGAAAAAAGATGTGTGGAGTGACGTTTGACGGAACACAATGTGGCGATCTGATGGCAGGACGTGGGTATAGCAAATGCCCGGTGAACGTCATCTGCCAGCGTGTGTAGTGCCAACAGTAAAATTCGGAGGTCGTGGTGTTATGGCGTGGTTGTGTTTTTCCTGGAGGAAGCTTGCATCCCTTGTTGTTTTGCGTGGCACTATCACAGCACAGGTCTACACTGATGTTTTAAGCACCTTCTTGCTTCCCGCTGTTGAAGAGCAAGTCAGGGTTGGTGATTCCATCTTTCAACACTATCGAACACCTGTCCATAATGCACGGCCTGTAGCGGAATGGTTACACGACAATAACATCCATGTATTGGACTGGCCTGCACAGTCCTGACCTGAACCTTATAAAACACCTTTGTGATGTTTTGGAGCGCCAAGTTCGTGCGAGACCTCACCAATCAACATCGATAGCTCTCCTCAGCGCAGCACCCCATGAAAAATGGCTGCCATTCCCCAATAAACCTTCCAGTACTTGATTGAACTAGCCTTCGAGAGTGGAAGCTGTCATCAAGGCTAAGGGTGGGCCAACACCATATTGAATTCCAGCATTACCGTTGGAGGGTGCCACAAACTTGTAAGTCATTTTCAGCCAGGTGTCCGGATACTTTTGATCATGTAGTTAAATGCACTGTGAATGGTCTTCTGATGATAATGATGATAACTTCAGCGTAGGAGTTCCATGCATGTTGATTATGAAAACCTCGCTGCTAAAGATGGTGATGCCTGGAGGTGGAGAAAAATGGGCTGGATTGTACTATGGCACCAGAAAATCATTGAGGAACTGCAGCTGTCAGCATAACTCACCCCACTCCATCTCTGTACATTGCACTTTAGCATGACGTTGAATGCTACTCAGTTCCGTTTTTACTACATATTCATGATTTGGTGCTATACTCTCATATACTTGTTTAGAACCATATGCTGTTAACATGTACTTTATGATAAAGAGTAGCATTTTGATATGAGCTGGTGCTATAGCTGCACTATAGTGTTTATGTTCCTCTCTACAGCAGTGTGATGCTACAGCTGACTTCAAAGAGTAAAGCAATACTCTCTGTGAGACTTGCATGCCTGAGCCTCAAAACACAGAAGCTTAGAGTACTTGGTGTGAACTGTTGGTGTGAAACTGAGAAAATTAGGCGTACATTTACGTGAAATTACGATATTTACTTGTTCTGAGGTTGGGAAGCTCTGGAGCTTAACCGCTGTTGCGAAATTGAGATAATTATCCTTTTTTGTAGCAGAAATTACGATATTTACACCCGTCTGGGGCCTAACCTAGGTCCTGAGGGCAGGGGGTCTGAGGGTAGGGATGTCTGAACCTAAGGCCTTAGGGATAGAGATCTGGGGGCAGGCAGCCTGAGGGTTCAAATGTAACGCCTGGTGGCTGTGTAGCTTCGCACAATTGCCTGCATCTAACGTTGTTGCGAAATTGCGATTAAATTGCATGAGAAGTAAAATATTTCCGAATGCTGTGATTGAAAACAGTACTTTTAGGCTCCAGAGCTTAGTTGTTGTTGAGAAATAGTTTGTGACGTCATACGCTCTTAGGCATTGGAGCTCTCAGATTTCGGAACACTTGTTTTGATGGTGGAGGGAAACTGCTTAAAACTGAACGTACGTCAGGGCAATTGGGAAGCGACCCAAGTGGCCAACCCACCCTACGTATTCATCCTGAGGATTCTTCCAATGAATCTCAGTCTGACGTCTGCCTTACCTGCGATTAGTCGTATGGCGTAGTTCCATATAAAATCGCTCCAGGCATATACTCCTGGGTATATTTCCAGTGATTGTTTTGCAATCGTGTAATCGTACTACAGTGTGTCTTTCTGCCTATTTATGCATTATACTATTTATTGGGTAAAGTTGAAGATCAGTTGCGAACACCTAAACCAATTGTCAATCCTCTGTATGCGAAGCGCAACACTAAGAAATTGCAGCGAAATGCAAGAAGACGTTTACAACAGCAGCATCCACGACTACTATCACGGAGTTTCCGACCTTATCCACAAATTCTTTTATGCAGCGTGATCATAAACACACTGAAAAGTATGCAGGGGTATCGCAGGATAGGTTGTGCTGAGAAATAACTGTTCAGAAAAAAATTCGTTACCTTGTCCCGGTTCTTTAGATAGTTAGCACAGAGTTTAGCCAATCAGACCTTCGCGCACGCAAATTCAAGCGGCCGGCCAGAGACGGCGTCGCCAAACGCGTCTCTTCCATTTGGCCTACAGGTACCGGACAAGAGAACGATACAAAAATTGGACATGGAACGGTTGTAAGGATCGGACCTGTCGCAAATGCTCAGCAGTTTCTCGATGAGAACGACTGACTACTTATATCTGGTGGGCCGCTTCAATTTGCGCGCAACTCCCTGATTGGCTAACTTCAGTGCTAATTAACTCGGAAACGGTAAACGGGGCAACGTATCGAATATTTTTTTCAACAATTTATTTCTCAGCACATCCTATCTTGCAACGCTTGTACAAGCTTTCCGGACAGTTTCTGACCACTCTCCATATTTTCCCGTAAGAAGAGTGCTCTATATTGAGAATGGCATGCTGTGCTGGGTTTGCGAGAAATTCTTCAGTACAACCACAGAGCTAATTTGATTTTCCGTGCCTTGTATTTTGTTCGCTAGGCGGCAGAGCGCCTTCCGGAAGTCAAAGAACACGGCATCAGTCTTAGGGCTGGCCTCTACTGCTTTCCGGGAATCGTGGGCGAACAGAGTTCTCTGTGTTTCACACAATTTTTCCGAAACCGATATTAATACCTACAGAGATTTTCGGTCGAAATACGTCTTTTATCCTTGTGGTTCTTTGTTTCAGGTCTACTGTCATAGTGCCTTCTTTCTACATTCATTCAAAGCTGAAAACGTCCCTTTCGCTCCACATTAAAGGTTCACTGTTGAAATTGTACGTACATTTACATTCAATGTATCACATTACGGCCTTCCAACAGGAATTTAACTTTAAATGTCAACCACAGAGTCCAATACTAAGATGTAGTTTGTGCGAATGATGTGACAGTGGAGCAACAAGAAATCTCAAAGTCTTGAAGGAAATGAATTCACGTAAATCTGCTAAAGACGTCCTTTAACTCGTGTATGTATCATGGAGCAAATCACTCAATTTTATGTTACTTGATGGAGGACGGGGGGAGAGGAACGGACAGGAAAGGGCCGGCCGGTGTGGCCGAGCGGTTCTAGGCGCTACAGTGTGGAGCCGCGCGACCACTACGGTCGCAGGTTCGAATCCTGCCTCGGGCAGGGATGTGTGTGATGACCTTAGGTTAGTTAGGTTTAAGTAGTTCTTATGGGACTGATGACCTCAGATGTTAAGTCCCTTGCGGCGATTTTCCCCCGTGTCATCCGTCCCATATTAGTCCCGCGCAGCCAGGCGCTTTACTAGCACTATAGTAACGCTCTAGACGTTTCTTATGCTGTTTGCGACCGCTACCTCTTTCTCTCGTGGCCGTGTCATTCTCCTTCCCTTCTGAGTTCGGTGTGCACCTGCAACATATGCTTCCTGCAGCATCGAGCTGCTGTAAGAGTTGCATGTAACGTCCGGACACGCTGCGGCAATCTCTAGCGGCCGTCGCCACCCTCTGGAGATCTGCCTTATGTCTGCTCCCAGGTTGCGGTGCCTGAGATGTCAGGTGGTAGATGTTGTTCCCTGCGTTCTCCGTGACGCTGTGTCCGTCTCCCGAGGAGGTAGTTACGGCGGATGCTCCATAAGGGGCTTGAGCCTTTTAACTACGCCCATGGTCCTCTGAGATTCACTACAGGTGAAGGGAACTTTCTTCTGTTTAATTCTGCAGTAGTTCCAAAGCCGAATTCCACCGCATACTGAGCGCGTATCTTGCTTCCCGGCAAGACCTAATACGGAACGCCATGGGACTCTGTCACCGGAGAAAACAACCGCAACGGGCGAGGACTTAAGGCAGAATGCCCGCGTAACGCCGAATACAACCGCCAGAAATGGCAACAGCGGGCGCAGATGGCATAGCGAACACCAGGCACCGCCCAGGCAGCGGTCAGCTTGTCGATCAGTCTCAGGAAACATTTTACGAAGACACCGACATACGACGAAATATCGTGTTGGGAAGACGCGGAACACGGGCAGTACCCCCGATTCTATAGGGTTACAACGAATCGCCGAGAAATTACCGTCTGATTCGTTAGCAAAGCTGTTTACTTCTTCTGCAGGATATCCTTTTTTCTTGAAGAACAACATTGTGCATTTTATTAGATCGGCTTGTATACGCTGTCTGATCAAATTCACCCCGACACTTACGTGTAGCGTGGAACTGAGACCGCTACATGTCACGAGGTGCGTAACGCCCAGTATAATACAAGGTGGGGAGTATTATGTTGTCATCATAGAGCCATCAACAGCAGAATGGCTCGGTGAGGACAGCTGCTAGACTTCGAATGTGCACTAAACATTGTGTATCACCAGAGTAACAAATCCGTCATGGGCATTTCAAACTTTCTAAAGCTGGCCAGTCAACTGCTGGTGATACTGCTGTGGTGTTTTCTACAGGCCGTGGTGCTACATCACAGTCGGCAAAGCGCTTCGATTCCACAGATATTAGAGATGCCTTGCTGCAGTTCGCAACGACGAATGGGAGAGGCTAATTAAGACAAGACCTCTCTCTCAGCACAGTTTCGCCCTCACACAGAGGGCAATATAGAGCCGAGATTGGAAGCGCACTGCACAGTTCTAGACCTGTGCTGAAGCAGTCATCATCATCTAGTACGAACAAACACTGAAGTCTGAGATGGAAATGTACTGTTGTAAATGCTGAACGTTCTACTTCAAGAGAAGAATTCTAATTGTATCCATCAAGTGATACTTTGTCAATAGTCATAAATACTGGCGCCGAGAAATGGGGCTTAAACTGTTCGTCTTTCAGCCCAGCTACCTGCCCTGTGCGTGAGGTGCACACGTTCCTCTGGCTGTTGCCCTGTTTTTTTTTCTGTTGGATTAGTGTGTTTCCCACTGTATTTCATCGTGTCTGAGCCTCCATAGGAAATACCTCTCACTGTTCTTGCACAGCTGACGTCATTACTGCAGCACAGGTACCGGTAGCTGCTCCAGAATTTCGACCACACCGTAGCCAAGACGAACAATGGTCGGGCTGTAGGCCGTAATTACAGGCACACTTCGCTGCCTACAAGGTAACAAATGGTTCAAATGGCTCTGAGCACTATGGGACTTAACATCTGAGGTCATCAGTCCCCTAGGACTTAGAACTACTTAAACGTAACTAACCTAAAGACATCACACATATCCATGCCCGAGGCAGGATTCTAACCTGCGACCGGAGTGGTTGTGCGGTTCCAGACTGAAGCACCTAGAGCCGCTCGGCCATACCAACCGGCACAAGGTACCAGGTATGGAGCGCAGTGCTTACTTTTCGTCCACCCTTGGTCCTAATGTGAACCGCCTCTATATCAAATTATATGCCTAAGCTGTTGCCGAGAAAGTAACGTACGATGATCTTGTGAAACTGCTAGATAATCATTTTGATAGTCAAAGCCATGCAGCAGCTGCACAGTTCAAATTTCTCTGTCTGAAGCAGTAGCCTGCTCATTCAGTCAAACAGTGTATGTTGTTAGAAGGACTGGGTTGAGCTGTGAGCGATTGTTGCCCCTTGCTAAAATTATTTGTATTTTGTGCAAACAAGTCTCAACATTTATTTGCTCATATATAGCACAATTTTAAGAATATTTTAGGATAGTTTCATCTTGGAGAAGAAGAACCCGTGCAACACAAAATAACGAGTCATTTCTGCAGCAGGTAAATAGAACAACAATTAGAAAAACATCACGATGTCCAAGAAAGGGTGTAAAAGCCACTTACATTAGAAAATACCGCACACGAGCACCAGTGCTGCTTCGCAATTAAAATCAATTGAAACTAAGTGTTAGTGTACAGAATAAATTCATGTCATCCAGTAGCCGACAAACTGGCGGCAACTTTCATGAGACACTAAAACCATCATGAAACGGGGCAAATTCTACTTCAAATCTTACAAGGAAGTACACACTGAATAAGTACCGGGTCGGTAACAGAAACATAGATGAAGCTCAAATGTCGTCAAACTGAATGTGGCCAATCGAACAGGCATCCGACAACTTTAACAATGTATATAAGGAATTCATGACACGAACCCAAGTCACATAGCGAGTGCTGGCAATATAACGTGTGCTGATCCGGCTGAATTACACACAGCACATACGGCGGCTCCCACTAACTTATAACATTTGCAGACATCGAACAAGCACACAACAGCTCCATCTTACAACTCACTCAAACTGAAATGCTAGCTGTCTCCAAGTTCTACTTCGGAAACGACCAAACATACAGCCCTGAAGCAAACTACAGCCAGCCGTATCGTAAGTATCCGGCTAGCGCCTTCTTCCCTGCTGCTGCTGTGCCACCACGGCAGCGACGGCGTGCACTCAAGTCCAACGGCCGTTTCCTCTATTGGTATCTGCCCGCTGTTTGTTTCTCGCTCGCTCTCCAAAACAAGACCCCAGTCCCGCTTCCTCCTTCTCCAGAAGGTACGTGCGGTGGCGCCTGCGTCGCTATGGACGTGGTGCAACGCCGCCACTCAGTTACTCGACCACCTTGCGGCACCGGTGGTGAGGGTTTTAAAAGGCCGTGGCTGCGTGACGTCTTGTGATGGCAAATCCCTATCGCCCGTACCTCTGAGGACAGGGGAAGGTGTAAAACTAGCACACGCTATTAAGGACACGTCCAACACCTTTGGCCACCCCTTTTAAACTTCTTTAACCTAAGGACAACCACTTACTTCTGACAAACCAGACTTCCCAGAACAATGCATAAAGGTCACTCTCATAATGTACAATTAATATAATTAAGCGTCCATCTCACTCCGATATGGCTTTGATTCCAAAATGTGGACTCCAAAGACGTTTCTTCTTTGGGTTCCTCACTAGTGAGGTAATCGGAGTAATGACCCACATAATTGCAACCAGCCCCTTAAAACTTCCCCATAAACATCTCAGCACTCTTGCTTATTGCCCCAAAGTTCTTCACAAATACTCGGTCCCCTGGTTTCAAGGTGGTAGTTCATCTCCCCGTATTATAGCGATGAGCGAGTCTTCGGTGACCGATTTTTAATTTTTTCTTAGTTCTTTTCCACGTCTTGCGAATTTGTGCAGCGTCACCTGTCTCCGGTAGTAAATCATTTAAGGACCAGAGGCTAGAGAAGGGTGAATTCCGTTTACGTGCAAACATGATACTTTCTGGTGTTTATCTGTGCGCATCGTGGACAGCAGAGTTAAACGTACAACTTAGCCAACACAATGATGTTTCCCACGTAAAGTGATCATCATGATGAAAAAAAAAAGATGTTCAAATGAGTATGAAATCTTATGGGACTTAACTGCTAAGGTTATCAGTCCCTAAGCTTACACACTACTTAACCTTAATTATCCTAAGGACAAACACACACACCCATTCCCGAGCGAGGACTCGAACCTCCGCCGGAATAAACAACTGTGTAATTAATAGTGCTTTCAGTGCGTTATAAAATACAGACACAGCAAATAATGTTTAAAAAACAAGCCGATGTGATCCCAATTAGAATTTTAAGGCAAGCAACCAGTCACGGCTGAAGGCCTTTAACGCCCAGAACGGCAATTATATAAAAAAAAAATTACAAACATACTCTAACACAGCAATGCAATAGGAAAGGTTAATATAAAAGGACAGGCAACTGATCACCAAACGGGTGAAACAAAATGATGATAAACTTGGTAGCACAACCATTTAAACCAGCTGTAATGCCAAGAATGACAGTTATATAAAAAATTAAAGAAACATACAGTAAAAAAGCAAATACAACAGCAAAGGTAAATTTAAAAGGATAAGCAACTGATCACCAAACAGGTGAGACAAAATGATGGCATACTTGGTAGCGCAATCATTTAAACCTGCTGTTACATACGCTAACCCCCAGGGCAGGTAACTGGAGCGTTAGCGGCCAAGAGGCAGGAAAATACCACTGGTTGAACTTAACAAACAGTAACAAACTGAATCCAGTAAATAGTAATCAGAAGTCCAGGGAAGCTAATTAGATACGCCTTCCCCAAGCACTCCACTCGCTGTTCTTCGCCTCGGCAACACTACGAGCAGCAACACGAAACCAAGTCATTGGAGAATCGCAAGATCTCACAATGGTGGAGGTTTCTCTACTTGAATCCAAATCCACTCAAAACTTGCAGGGTCCGGTTTACGACAAGGTGGTGCACCCTCGTGACCACAGGCCTTCGATCGGGCAGTCCATGCGCGCAGCCAGCGGTCCCAGCGTGTTTGCGCACTGTGCGGACCTGGCTCATCCTGAGTCCCCAACCGAACTGCACACTGACACGTCCTGAAAGAACTACGACGTCGCTCCAAAGATAGGGCCACTGTTACTACATATCGATAACCGCCGCCGCTGCTGCCACTAGTGGACAGGCAATGCTTGCGAAACCAAGTGGCGCCAGCCGACACAAGAAGAATACAAACAACCGCAACCATGTCAACTAAACGATACAGTCTGGCCTCCAACAGAGGACAGAAACCTACAAACAGCACCAGCGCGAGCCGCAGCACGGCTCAATTTGTATGGTCAGAAGATCTATTTACTGACAAATCATCGGCCTTTGACGGCCTTGTTCAATCCTGCCAAGCTTGTCTCACCTCGGCCAGTGCAAGAACTGCAACTTTGGACTCTGATGTCGTCTAATTATCAGTATGAGTTGTCACTGTCCAACGTTCAAGTGCTAATATGTTGCCTCAGTTGGCAGTCGATATAAATGCAGCGTTTGATTCGTATGAAGGATCTTGTTTTCAAATCGATTCTCAGGATTTTGAAAGTCTTCAAAAATCTCCTCTCGATCTTCGATATGATGCAACATCAACTGCTTCTGATGCAGCTTTGCAGGTTGCTTTGCAATATGTGCTCCACGGGTGGCCACGCAGTTTGAAAGAAATGCCCCACGCAGTGGCGCCTCACTACTTTTCGCACGAATAGGTGTTCTGCTGCCGCACACAAAGAATGACGATGCGGATGTTGTGATTCCTCAATCCCTACAGCAGGAAGTCTTGTTTTTAATGCACCATGGTCACTGGTGTGTAATTTGCACAAAGAAACTCGCCCGTCATCATTGTACGTGCCGGGGAATGGCTCTTAAGACTGAACACATGACAGCTCGTTGCAAATTTTGTGTGGAAAATCGGTCAGCTCCATCATAATGCTTTATTGGATGGCCACGTCCGTCCAGACCTTGGAAACTCATTTATAATGATTTTGTGGATCCATTCTGGAATGTGCCATTGTTGTTGGTGGTAAATGCTTACACTTAAGTTTCCTTTTGTTGTCCTCATGACGTCCACCATCGCTACAATTATGGTATTACCTTTCCCTTTTGATTTGAAGGTCTTCCTGAAGCCATTGTCTCCAACAACGGACCACACTTCACCTCATCTGATTTCCAACAGTTCTGTGCCGCCAATGGCACATACATGTGACCGTTGCACCTTTTCACCCACAGTCCTACAGTGAAGCTGAACGGTTTGTCCGAAAATTTAAAAGTCACATGAAAAAACTCCATTCCTCCCCCAGCAGGCACTGAAAATGTTTATTTCCTCTTGCCAACGGACTAGCAAAATTGTTTGACGGTCGGATGCACCGTGCCCTGTTGCATCTTCTGCTGCTGCCGTTCACACATCTTTTTTCTGCAAATTCAGACCATGATTCAGCCGCAGGATGAATTCTTTTACAAAGTCTCTGGAAAGTGTAGACCAGACGTGGCTTAAATTCAAAGAAATAGTATCGGCAGCGATTGAGAGATTTATACCAAACACATTAACAAACGACGGAGCTGATCCTGCTTTGCACACAAAACGGGATAGAACACTGTTGCAGAAACAACGAAACAAACATGCCAACTTTAAACAGACGCAAAATACCCAAAATTGGTGATCTTTTACAGAACCTAGAAATTTAGCGCGGACTTCAATGCGAGATGCTTACAACAGTTCCAAAACGAAACTTTGTCTCGAAACCAGGCAGAAAATCCAAAGAGATTCTGGTCGTATGTGAAGTATGTTAGCGGCAAGAAACAATCATTGCCTTCTCTGCGCAATAGCAATGGAGATCGAAGACAGCGCTGCCAAAGCAGAGTTACTAAACACAGCCTTCCGAAACGCCTTCACAAAAGAAGACGAAGTAAATATTCCAGAATTCGAATCGAGAACAGCTGCCAGCATGAGTAACGTAGAAGTAAATATCCTCGGAATAGTGAATCAACTTAAATCACTTAATAAAAGCAAGTCTTCTTGTCCAGACTGTATATCAATTAGGTTCCTTTCGGAGTATGCTGATGCATTAGCTCCATACATAACAATCATATACAACTGTTCGCTTGACGGAAGATCCATACCCAAATACTGGAAAGTTTCACAGACCACACCAATATTCAAGAAAGGTAGTAGGAGTAATCCACTAAATTACAGGCCCATCTCGTTAACGTCGATATGCAGCACGATTTTGGAACATGTATTGTGTTCGAACGTTATGAATTACCTCGAAGAAAACGGTCTATTGACACACAGTCAACATGGGTTTAGAAAACATCGTTCCTGTGAAACACAATTAGCTCTTTATTCACATGAAGTGTTGACTGCTATTGACATGGAGTTTCAGATCGATTCCGTACTTCTGGATTTCCGGAAGGCTTTTGACACTGTACCACACAAGTGGCTAGTAGTGAAACTGCGTGCTTATGGAATATCGTCTCAGTTATGTGACTTCCCCCCATGAACCACGGACCTTGCCGTTGGTGGGGAGGCTTGCGTGCCTCAACGATACAGATAGCCGTACCGTAGGTGCAACCACAACGGAGGAGTATCTGTTGAGAGGACAGACAAACGTGTGGTTCCTGAAGAGGGGCAGCAGCCTTTTCAGTAGTTGCAGGGGCAACAGTCTGGATGATTGACTGATCTGGCATTGTAACATTAACCAAAATGGCCTTCCTGTTCTGGTACTGCGAACGGCTGAAAGCAAGGGGCATGCAGCTTTACTGTATGATTAAATGATGATGGCGTCCTCTTGGGTAAAATATTCAGGAGGTAAAATAGTCCCCCATTCGGATCTCCGGGCGGGGACTACTCAAGAGGACGTCGTTATCAGGAGAAAGAAAACTGGTGTTCTACGGATCGGAGCGTGGAATGTCGGATCCCTTAATCGGGCAGGTAGGTTAGAAAATTTAAAAAGGGAAATGGATAGGTTAAAGTTAGATATAGTGGGAATTAGTGAAGTTCGGTGGCAGGAGGAACAAGACTTTTGGTCAGGTGAATACAGGGTTATAAATACAAAATCAAATAGGGGTAATGCAGGAGTCGGTTTAATAATGAATAAAAAAATAGGAGTGCGGGTAAGCTACTACAAACAGCATAGTGAACGCATTATTGTGGCCAAAATAGACACGAAGCCCACGCCTACTACAGTAGTACAAGTTTATATGCCAACTAGCTCTGCAGATGATGAAGAAATTGATGAAATGTATGATGATATAAAAGTAATTATTCAGGTAGTGAAGGGAGATGAAAATTTAATAGTCATGGGTGACTGGAATTCAAGAGTAGGAAAAGGGAGAGATGGAAACGAAGTAGGTGAATATGGATTGGGGCTAAGAAATGAAAGAGGAAGCCGCCTGGTAGAATTTTGTGCAGAGCATAACTTAATCATAGCTAACACTTGGTTTAAGATTCATGAAAGAAGGTTGTATACATGGAAGAACCCTGGTGATACTAAAAGGTACCAGATAGATTATATAATAGTAAGACAGAGATTTAGGAACCAAGTTTCAAATTGTAAGACATTTCCAGGGGCAGATGTGGACTATGACCACAATCTGTTGGTTATGAACTATAGATTAAAACTGAAGAAACTGCAAAAAGGTGGGAAATTAAGGAGATGGGACCTTGATAAACCGACTAACCCAGAGGTTGTAGAGAGTTTGAGGGAGAGCATAAGGGAACAATTGACAGGAAAGGGGGGAAAGAAATACAGTAGAAAAAGAATGGGTAGCTTTGAGGGATGAAATAGTGAAGGCAGCAGAGGATCAAATTGGTAAAAAGACGAGGGCTAGTAGAAACCCTTGGGTAACAGAAGAAATATTGAATTTGATTGATGAAAGGAGAAAATATAAAAATGCAGTAAATGAGGCAGGCAAAAAGGAATACAAACGTCTCAAAAGTGAGATCGACAGGAAGTGCAAAATGGCTAAGTAGGTATGGCTAGAGGACAAATGTAAGGATGTAGAGGCTTATCTCACTAGGGGTAAGATAGATACTGCCTACAGGAAAATTAAAGAGACCTTTGGAGAAAGGAGAACCACTTGTATGAACATCAAGAGCTTTGATGGAAACCCAGTTCTAAGCAAAGAAGGGAAAGTGGAAAGGCGGAAGGAGTATATAGCGGGTCTATACAAGGGCGATGTACTTGAGGACAATATTATGGAAATGGTAGAGAATGTAGATGAAGATGAAATGGGAGATATGATTTTGCGTGAAGAGTTTGACAGAGCACTGAAAGACCTAAGTCGAAACAAGGCCCTGGGAGTAGACAACATTCCAGTATAACTACTGTCAGCCTTGGGAGAGCCAGTCCTGACAAAACTCTACCATCTGCTGAGCAAGATGTATGAGACAGGCGAAACACCCTCAGACTTCAAGAAGAATTTAGTAATCCCAATCCCAAAGAACGCAAGTGTTGACAGATGTGAAAATTACCGAACTATCAGTTTAATAAGTCACAGCTGCAAAATACTAACGCGAATTCTTTACAGACGAATGGAAAAACTGGTAGAAGTCAACCTCGGGGAAGATCAGTTTGGATTCCGTAGAAATGTTGGAGCACGAGAGGCAATACTGACCTTACGACTTATCTTAGAAGAAAGATTAAGGAAAGGCAAACCTACGTTTCTAGCATTTGTAGACTTAGAGAAAGCTTTTGGCAATGTTGACTGGAATACTCTCTTTCAAATTCTGAAAGTGGTGGTGGTAAAATACAGGGAGCGGAAGGCTATTTACAATTTGTACAGAAAGCAGATGCCAGTCATACGAGTCAAGGGGTATGAAAGGGAAGCAGTGGTTGGGAAGGGAGTGAGACAGGGTTGTAGCCTATCCCCAATGTTATTCAATCTGTATATTGAGACAGCAATAAAGGAAACAAAAGAAAAGTTCGGAGTAGGTATTAAAATCCATGGAGAAGAAATAAAAACTTTGAGGTTCGCCGATGATATTGTAATTCTGTCAGAGACTTGGAAGAGCAGTTCAACGGAATGGACAGTGTCTTGAAAGGAGGGCATAAGATGAACATCAACAAAAGCAAAACGAGGATAATGGAATGTAGTCGAATTAAGTCGGGTGATGCTGAGGGAATTAGATTAGGAAATGAGACA
Organism: Schistocerca piceifrons; assembly: GCF_021461385.2. Classification (NCBI taxonomy): domain Eukaryota; kingdom Metazoa; phylum Arthropoda; class Insecta; order Orthoptera; family Acrididae; genus Schistocerca; species Schistocerca piceifrons. Next base: position 90,925,417 of record NC_060144.1, on the reverse strand, counting down.
CTTAAAGTAGTAAAGGAGTTTTGCTATTTGGGGAGCAAAATAACTGATGATGGTCGAAGTAGAGGGGATATAAAAAGTAGACTGGCAATGGCAAGGAAAGCATTTCTGATGATGAAAAATTTGTTAACATTGAGTATAGATTTAGATGTCAGGAAGTCATTTCTGAAAGTATTTGTATGGAGTGTAGCTATGTATGGAAGTGAAACGTGGACGATAAATAGCTTAGACAAGAAGGGAATAGAAGCTTTCGAAATGTGGTGCTACAGAAGAATGCTGAAGATTAGATGGGTAGATCACATAACTAATGAGGAGGTATTGAATAGAATTGGGGAGAAGAGGAGCTTGTGGCACAACTTGACTAGAAGAAGTGATCGGTTGGTTGGACATGTTCTCAGGCATCAAGGGATCACAAATTTAGCATTGGAGGGCAGCGTGGAGGGTAAAAGTCGTAGAGGGAGACCAAGAGATGAATACACTAAACAGATTCAGAAGGATGTAGGATGCAGTAGGTACTGGGAGATGAAGAAGCTTGCACAGGATAGAGTAGCATGGACAGCTGCATCAAACCAGTCTCAGGACTGAAGACCACAACAACAACAACATATGTGACTGGATTTGTGATTTCCTGTCAGAGGGATCACAGTTCGTAGTAACTGACAGAAAGTCATCGAGTAAAACAGAAGTAATTTCTGGCGTTCCCCAAGGTAGTGTTATAGGCCCTTTGCTATTCCTTGTCTATATAAACGAATAAACGAGTTGGGAGAAAATCTGAGCAGCGGTCTTCGGTTGTTTGCAGACGACACTGTCGTTTATCGACTAATAAAGTCATCATAAGATCAAAACAAACTGCAAAACTATTTAGAAAAAGTATCTGAATGGTGCGAAAAGTGGCAGTTGGCCCTAAATAACGAAAAGTGAGGTCATCCACATGAGTGCTACAAGGAACACGTTAAACTTCGGTTGCACAATAAGTCAGTCTAATCTAATACCTAGGTATTACAACTATGAACAACTTAAATTGGAAGGAACACATAGAAAATGTCGTGGGGAAGGCTAACCGAAGACTTTTTTTTAGTAGCAGGACACTTAGAAAATGTAACAGACCTACTAAGGAGATGCTACCCTATACTTGTCCATCCTCTTTTTGAATACTGCTGCGCGGTGTGGGATTCTTACCAGATTGCACTGACGGAGTACATCGAAAAACTTCAAAGAGAGACAGGATGTTTTGTATTATAGATAAATATGGGAGAGAATATCACAGAAATGATACAGAATTTGGGCTGGACATCATTAAAAGAAAGCCGTTTTTGTTGTGACGGAATCTTCTCACGAAATTCCAATCACCAACTATCTCCTTCGAACACGAAAATATTTTGTTGACACTGACCCACATAGGAAGGAACGATCATCACGAAACCTAAGGAAAATCAGAGCTCATACGGAAAGATATAGGCGTTCATTCTTTCCACGCGCTATACAAATTTGGAAAAATAGAAAATTGTGAAATTGGTTCGAAGTACCATCTGCCAGGCACTTAAAAGTGATTTGCAGAGTATCCATGTGGATGTAGATGTTGATTTCAGTGATGGTGCCACAGAATATTTGTCCACCGACAAATCACTGGGATCCTCAGTTTCAGTCGTAGCCATCTCTCCATTAGTCGCGGCCTGCATTTTCCACTGTGGTGACCGTGGAGATCGATGCCCCGCAGCCGCTGCCTCCGCCATCAATGACATCAACGGCTGTGACGCCTGTCCAATTGCCCGGCTCTGACGCTGCTCATGGATCACACTATTTAGGAACATTATTCGAGGATGCTCCGGCCCATTGGGGAGTTCCGAGTACTAGAAGGCACATTTAAAAATTATTCATGGCACACAATTGATCCTCAGAGCAAACGGTTTAGAGGGAGTCCCCCTTACATTCATTACGCGAAGACGACTTGGAAGCTTCTGGTGGCGTTAGTAGTATCCCAAATTGATCCAGTAAAGTTGTCTGGATCCTATCGAACCTCTTTCCTTTCCTTGGCGCTGGGAGGGCGGGAACGGGACATTGAGGCCGGGCCTCAGAAGATGACTCCTCCCCTCTTTTCCCCGACCCTTCTCTCAGGCCCTTACATTGAAAAAAAAAAAAAAAAGGAAAGAAGGAAGATCTTCTTGCTGGGCAGCTGACCATAGCGTCTGCTTCTGTGGATATCGGTGTGCGCCCTGCGACCGGGTTTCTGGTGGGTGTTCCCGGTAACCTGTGCTGTCGGTACCGGGTTGCAGGTATACCTACCCTGTCTCCTTCACCTGCATCCACGTTCAGTCCTTCTTTCTGCCGTCGCCACATGCATTTACTCTACACGACAATGGAGATTTGATATCGTGTGTGCCGCGATACCACAGACATTAGCGATGTCTGGCTGCAATCCGCAGCGACAAACGAGACAACCTAAAGAAGAGACAGTCCTCTCTCTCAGCACAGTAGTTCCCTCGCACAGAGGTCAATATAGCGCCGAGATTGGACGCAAAGTGCCTAGTTCGAGACCTGAGCTGAAGCAGTTGTAACACCTTCGATTTTATCCCGACCTGATCTGATCGAATAGCAGCCCAATATTTATTATTAACATGACCATGAAACTAATGGGGCTGATAATCGGAATTGGCTGCTACGGAAGTTGTTACTTTCTCAGCACAGGCTTTCTTCATTTTCCATTATCGTCACACGCTAATCCATCACTGCATCCAACACTGCAATCCAAGGTTAGACCGGCGCGGTAGACGCGAAACCAAAAATCGGCACTAGTAACGTCACTGATCACTTTCATAATGATACTTCTTCACTTTCCCGGTATTAATCTAATACTTAGGGGTCTAACCACGGCGATGGCGACACCCTTCTCCGTTAAAGCCCTGTATGTCAACAATGGCCTTCACACACACCATTCCCGCCAACCACACTGGCGCAACTCAACACTCGATCTTGCAACACGTCACAATCGATTGTTCGTCCTATCGACCTGTGCCGAGTGCAAAGTTAGTAGGAGCCTACGGACCCCTTACATCCCCGCCCTAGGAAACTTCTTTGGAGCCTCTGGCGTAAAATAATGGGCAAAGAAACTAGATATTATTACATCTGAACAAAACACACAGTGTAAATAATTAATGAAATTACAATTTACCAAACAATCCCTCGACTCCGGTAGTGGGCTGCCTCCATAATAATATTCTAGAAAAGGTTATTACATCTCACAAACATGGCTTTGTCCAAATCACAATTTTCCATCAAGCAGCAATAATCCTCTACAGTCCATATTGAATGTAACACACAACATACAATCAAAATTATTATGTGAACACATGACATATGAGTTATTATATTACAATTTAGTTGTTACAGGTTTTACAGTGATTCTCAAGTAATTGTCGATATGAAATATGAAGTTCTAGTTATAATACATCAGAAAATACAATGCAAATATACATTCCCCTTTTTCAAATGTCCAATTAACAACTAAGTGTTCCAAACATGTCTTACTCAACTACATCATGGAGCTTGAACACCCCATTTCAGACATTCGCCCTAATCGAATTCCACTTCCTCATCTGGGTTATCCCTGTTCTCGTGTGAGTAGTACCTTTTTATGTTTTCCACATGCTCCTTACCATGCACTCTCTTTGTCCGTGCATATTCCAACTCCACCGTGTTAGGATGACCAATTTTTATAATCATGTATGGTCCCTTATAAACGTGGCTGAATCCAAATTAATTTCTCTACCACATGCTCAGGCACACAGAGTTTCCAGTTCTCCTCACTCTCCTTGTTTCTTTTATAAAGTATCCCATTGTGAATATAATAAAATGTGCGAATTCTTTCCTCTCCTGCACACCTGTATTTGTTTTTAATTGTCTTTAATTTCTCGTCCTCCTTCTGTTCCCTGCACACATTCTTTAGGAACTTCCTTATGAATTCTTCATACTGTACTCCTTTCATCAGGTTAATTCTAACTCCTTCTCCTTCCAGCCTCTCCACCAACATTCCTCTCGAGTCAGCTGGAAATCTTGACAAGGCATCAGGTATTATATGGGTTGCTCCTGGCTCATAAATTACTTTCGAAGTCATAGTCCTGTAATGCCAGGGCCCATCGCGTTAGACTGCTATGACTCAATTTGCTTGTGGTCAGAAATGTAAGGGCCTTATGGTCAGTCACCACTTTCACATGCCTCCCCGCCAAATAATAACGGAATCGCTTAAACCTCCATACGATTGCCAATGCCTCCCTTTCAGTAATCGAATATTTCCTCTCCCAAGCATTTAAACTCCTGCTACCGAACGCTATTGTTCTTACTCTCTCACCATTTCCGCTCCTCTCCATTTGGTACAAATGTATCCTCAGTCCATAGTCAGAGCTGTCTGCTCCCAAATAAAAGTCCTTGGAAAAATCCGGGTGGTACAATATGTCTGCACTACATAGTGCTTCCTTGATACTCTCAAACTCGGTTTGGCACTCTGCACTCCAATGCCACGTCATTCTTGCCTTGGTCAATTCCATCATTTTCGGGGCATTAAGTACGGATCCCTTGACAAATTTTCTATAAAACTCACAAACCCCAAAGAACGCTCGCAACTGCTTCTTACTATGGGGGGTCGGAAAATTTCTAATAGCCTCCATTTTACTAGGATCAGGATAGATACCCTCCTCTGATATTATATGGCCCAGGAATTTTATCTTTGATTTGCCAAATTCCGACTTGTTCAGGTTTACAATTACCCCTGCAGTTTCAAAAGCTTCCAAGACTGCATCCAATCTATTCAAATGTTCTTCCCATGATTCACTTGCTATCAAGAGGTCATCCACATAAACGGTGACTTTTTTAAGTAACTCCTCGCCCAGTATCTTATCCATCGCTCTCATGAATTCAGACACTGACACATTAAGCCCAAACGGCAACACTCCAAATTGATAGCGCCTCCACATCAAATGGTTCAAATGGCTCTAACAAGGGAACCTTCCCATCGCACCCCCCTCAGATTTAGTTATAAGTTGGTACAGTGGATAGGCCTTGAAAAACTGAACACAGATCAATCGAGAAAACAGGAAGAAGTTGTGTGGAACTATGAAAAAATAAGCAAAATATACAATATGAGTAATCCATGCGCAACATAGGCAACATCAAGGAAGAAGTGAGCTCAGGAGCGTCGTGGTCCCGTGGTTAGCGTGAGCAGCTGCTGGACGATAGGCCCTGGGTTCAAGTCCTCCCTCGTGTGAAAAGTTTAATTTTTTATTTTTAGACAATTATCAAAGTTCAGGCACTCACACATAATCAACTTAGCTCTCCAAAATTCCAGGACATGTTCAGATTTGCTTGGACATATGCAGGATTTAACGGCCTACACACGGAAAAATTTGAAAACGTTAAAAACATATGTTTTGACAGAGCACAGGGAAAACTGTGCGACTGTGAAACTGCTGCGTTCATTTGTTGCAATTTATGTAACAAACCCTTATGTTTTCATCACTTTTTTGGGAGTGATTGTGACATCCACAAGAAAACCTAAATCGGGCAAGGTAGAAGAATCTTTTTACCCATTCGCCAAATGTACAAGTTAGGTGGGTCGACAACATATTCCTGTCATGTGACGCGCATGCCGTCACCAGTGTCATATAGAATATATCAGACGTGTTTTTCTGTGGAGGAATCGGTTGGCCTATGACCTTGCGATCAAATATTTTCGGTTCCCATTGGAGAGGCATGTCCTTTCATCTACTAATCACACGGTTTTGCGGTGCGGTTACAAAACACACACACTAAACTTATTACAGTGAACAGAGACGTCAATGAACGAACGGACAGATCATAATTTTCCGAAAATAAAGAAAGTAAACTTTTCACTCTAGGGAAGACTTGAACCAAGAACCTCTCGTTCCGCAGCTACTCACTCTAACCACGGAACCACGGAGCTCCTGATTTCACGGCATCCTTGATGTTGCCTATCTTGCACATGGACTACTCAGTTTGTATATTTTGCTTATTTTTTCATAGTTCCACACAACTTCTTCCTGTTTTCTCGATTGATCTGTGTTCAGTTTTTCAAGGCCTATCCACTGTGCCAACTTGTAAGTAAATCTGAGGGGGGTGCGATGAGGAGGTTCCCTTGTAAGCACTATCGGACTTAACATCTGACGTCATGATTCCCCTAGACTTAGAACTACTTAAACCTTAAGTAACCTAAGGACATCTCGTACCTGAGATCGTAGCAGCCACGTGGTTCCGGACTGAAGCGCCTGGAACCGCTCGACCACAGCGGCCGGCTTGGTGAAGGCCCAAAAAGGATAAAAATCTTCCTCATTCAACTCCAAGGGGCAAAGTGCAATATTTTTTGTATGTTAATGAAAAAAGGAACTGTTTTTATAAATACCACAAGAAGCAATACTCCTAGCTGTACGATTCTTTTGGGACTTCTCAGTCCCTAATGTACTTCGCCTTTTTCTTAGAAAACAATTGTATCTGTACCGAAATTATGTTCTATCGTCAACGTCAAATTTGCCACAGATCACCGCTTCTCCTGCTACACAGAGTGGGGTGGAAGTCCAACATATTGTCGCCCACTCGTGTTAAAACATCGTCCTTCGACCACTGCCCACTGATGGTCACGACGGCCGCACGCCAACAGGCGACCAGCTTCGCCATTTTCGAGATGCTCTTTTCCAGGCGCCGAGCGATAGCAAATTGATCTTTCTCAAAGACGCTTATGTCTGTGGATTTCCGCATTTGCGACCCGATCGTCGCTAGAACGATTCCTCAATCGTCTCTGGTTCGCTTAATTACTCGCCTTGCCGTGTCACGTGCCCGGTGGTATTGAGTTTGACGGTCGGCAGTGGTCAGTGGTCGTAATGATTCGGTTTACCAGTGTGTGTCTAGGAACCACTTGAGGCTTGTTCAAGGTCTCTGACACGAGGTTCCCCGCGACTGTTACGGTCGCAGGTTCGAATCATACCTCGGGCATGGATGGGTGCGATGTCCTTAGGTTAGTTAGGTTTAAGTAGTTCTACGTTCTAGGGGACTGATGACTTCCGATGTTAAGTCCCATAGTGCTCAGAGCCAATTGAACCATTTGAACATGAGGTTCCCATCACAACATCGCTAGGACAGAAGCAGAGTTTACCCGCGCGATGAGAAGACATTATTATAACAGCAGTTGCAACAAACATAGTACCAATAAACTTATAAAGGAAAAAGTATGTTTTGGTTTTTGCACATTCGACGATTGTATTGTAATTGTTACTGAGTTAATGTAGTAAGGTAAAAGTTTATTGTACAAATACGATTTGTTGAAAGTCTTAGGCGTGACAGTAATTCCGACATATCTTTGTTCACTTATCCCTGGAGATCGACCCAATCGAATTCTCTTTCCAGAATTAGAGCGGCGCAGAGGTAAAAGCACTGGACTCTTACTCGAGGGGTAAGCGGTTCACATCTCGATTCAGATGCCCAGGTTTCTTTTTTCAGATGAGGGAAAATCCAAGATGGTTCGTCTTAAGCAGATGGCCGATTCTTGTGTCCATTATTACTCCATAATCGTGCACTTTTAGAGAGACGCACGATGAATTTGCTGTTTAATGTGCTCGAAAGGCATCACAAAAGCTCATCAAGTTGTCAAGTGCGCAAAATTACGCATAATTTAATCCCAAGTGGGGATTTTAGCTAAAGATTTGCTCTACGACTGATATGGATCATCGCGCCACCCAATTTACGTATCCCGCAAGATAAAATGATCGGTCGGAGACTCTCAGGGACCAAGAGACGCTTAATCACATCTGGTTACGGTAAGTACTGTTAACATCTGCTATCTTATCAGGCTCTAGCGATAATGAAACTAATTATATGATTCACTTTTGAGTTTCCATCGCTGTATTCCTTTGTTTTATGATGTTACCTTGGTGATTCCTGAGAGTGAGAATCACTATCTTATCAAAACTATCCGGACATTTATTAGAGGACATTAATGTAGTGTGTGTCCACCCTTCATCTTTATGAACGCTCATCTTTATGAACTGCTGAGGACTCCATAAGTGAGGTATCTGAGTGTCTGTGAAGGAATGGCAGCCAATTCTTCCTCAAGAGAAACCAGTTAGGGTAGTGATCTTAGATGCTGGGGTCTGGAGCGAAGTCGAGGTCCTGACTCATCCGAAAAGTGTGACACTGCGTTGAGGCTGGAACTCTGGGCTGGCCAGTCCATTTCTGAAATGTTATTGTCGAGAAACCATTACCTCATAGGTGCTCCTTTTTGACAGGGACACTCCCATGCTAATAGAAACAACCATCGTCTCCATACTGGTCCTGTACCTTACACTGTACAAAATGGTGTAAAATGTCTTCATATCCTTCTGGCCGGCCGCTGTGGCCGAGCGGTTCTAGGCGCTTCAGTCCGGAACCGCACTGCTGCTACGGTCGCAGGTTCGAATCCTGCCTCGGCATTGATGTGTGTGATGTCCTTAGGTTAGCTACGTTTAAGTAGTTCTAAGTCTAGGGGACTGATGACTTCAGATGTTAAGTCCCATAGTGCTTAAAGCCATTTGAACCTTCTGATTTTAACACGTAGTGCAGTAAGGAGCCACACTCTATCCACGAGAAACATCCTCACAACATCGCAACACCACTTCCTCCCTGCTTCACTTCGCGTGATGGCTGGTAACGTTCTCCAGGCATTCAACAAACGCAAACCCCTTAATCAGATTTGTAGTGTCCACTTTGGACATATGTGCACGGAAAGAAGCGACCAATCAGTGAACAGAACACTTTATTAATGCAAAAACTATACACTTAACTTTGATCCTCGTTGCTGTGACTGTCAAAGCAAACGTGGAATAAATGGAGATTCAAATACGCAAGAGCAGCTGAAGTCAGTGGGCTTCGTTACAGTACAAGTTTGCAGTAAAGGACACTGTTTACTACAGTCGCGGCAAATGGGTGTCCGTTGGTGGCACACAGTACCCCGTCGATGTAAGCTCGCACGGGGCTTTACCAAGCGATGTGGAGCTGCCGGCCGCTGTGGTCAACCTGAGAATGAATATCAGAAAACTACTTAAAATATTGCTTAACGACGGCAGCGTCTCTGCACATGAACACACGCTGAGTTAAACCAAAAAAACAGACAGCGTGGAACTACAGATCTCTTTGTGCGTTTGAACCAGATGTTCTCAACGGACCATATGGTACACTAGGCCCGTGATTGACCACCACAAGTACTAGACAGAGTGTCCTTATACAACCTTACTGAATTTTTCAAAGACACTTATACTATCACAGATTGATTTCTCACTACAGAAACGTCTTTCAAGTGTGTCAGTGATTTAAGTACAGAAAAGGAAAACCAGTTTTAAAAGTTGCAATTGTGAGACACAACTTTCATCACACTCCCATTAATCCTTTACTTCCTGTAAATCTAAGAAATATGAAATCAGGAATGAAAATTTGTAGTTTTATACTTGATGAACTGTTGTAGAATTAATAGCAAATTATTTTATTTAAAAATTATACAGAGTCATTAAAATGCATACGATGTTCAGGGGACCTGCTAAGTGTATATTGGAACATTTTCTTAGAAATTTTCATCCCCTATTGCACTCCCTTAGGAGCCGAATTTCCAAAAAAAATTGAAACCGAGAAGCCAAATACCATTTGTCATAGATGAATCCTTAAAAATCCTTCAGTAGTTCTTTAGTAATTATTTATTTTCAAAAACAAAACTTTCACCCACTATTTTACACCCTTAGTGGTTGAATTTCCAAAAATTCTGAAACACAATTTTTTTTATTTTCTGACTGATTAACCGGATACCAGTTTTCGTAGTTCTAGCTTCAAAAGTCCCTTAATAGTGACACACTTTTAAAAATCCTTTCATCCCCTATTTCATCCCCTCAGGAGGGGAATTTCGGACAATCCTTTCTTAAACGATGCCACACCCTCTTCAAACTTCAAGTTTCTATCCTTAGCAGTTTGGGCTGGGTGATGACGAGCCTGTGAATCAGTCTGACTCTATGTCGCCACCTTAAGGGTTGAATTACCAAAAACAGTGAAGCACATACTTCTCCATCTCCAACCGAGAAGCCAAACATCAATTTTCAAATATTTAGCTTTAAAAATGCTTTTGTTATGAAATATTTCATAGAACGTTTCACCCCTTGTTTCGTACCCTTAGGGGGACATGCGTGTGTTTCTAACAAAAAAGCTAAATACAAATTTTCGTAAATTTAGCTTCTAAAATTACTGCACTATGAAATATTTCCATAAAAATTTTCATGCCCCGTTTCACCCCTGAGGATCTGAATTTACAAAAACAATGAAAAGCGTATTTTTTTATTTCTCACTGAGAAGCCAAATTTAAATTTTCATAGATTCAGCTTTAAAAATGCTTTCATAATCAAATAGTTTCATAAAAAATCTTATTCCCTACTTCGCCCCCTTAGGGGTTCAATTTCCAAAAACAATGAAACAGGAATTTTTTATTTGTAACAAATAAGTCAAATGCGAATGCTCATAGGCGTAGCTTTGAAAATGCTTCAGTAGTTCTTTAATAATGATATTTTCAAAAAGGTTTCGCCAACTATTTCACCCCTTAGGGTTAAATTTCAAAAATGCTGCAACAGATTTTTTTTCATTCCTGACCAAGAAATCAAATACCAGTTTACGTAGGTCTAGCTTCAAACTTGCCTTAATAGCGACATTTTTTTAAAAAACCCTTCATCCCCTAGTTACCCCCTTAGTGTTGGAATTTCGACAAATCCCTTCTTAAACGACAATTACAGTATAAGATCCGCACCATCTCCAAGTTTCAAGTTTCTCCCTTAGCGGAGTGGACTGGGCGATGATAAGTGAGTCAGTGTCAGGACACTGCCTTTTATACACAGAGAAGAATGCTGATGTTTGCTTGGCTACTTGTCGACAACAGGCAGTGTATGTATTCTCCAGAGTTTTCTGATTTTATGATTACTCGTTGTTGGGAAAAGCCAGCACATACACTGCATAGGACGAGAAAGCCTATCCCGGTTCTACGTGGAGACGAAGAAAAATCGTAAAGGTAGAAAATAGATATAAAAGAGCCCCTCAATATATCCGGTGGTGGTATAGAAAGGTTGTTTCATACGAGGCTCAAATCATTTTCTGTACAGCTGCTGGTTTCAAATATCGTAATCTGTTGAGGACACTCACGTTAAGTTTACTGTGGAAATTTCGAATGAGAGACAACAGGAGAGTGGATTATACATTCACTAACACTCAAAGATCGCCTTTGAAATTTGGTCTGCGCTTGCGATAAATTATTAAAATCACTTCATATTGACTGAAGCTTACATTTTTTTAATTCGTTGTATGATTGTACAATTTCGGTCAAAGACCATTCTGAAGCAGTCCATTAAACGAAAGCAACATGAATTCATTGCATTAACTATCGGCTAATGTTCGAACATAGTTTTTTTATTAATTCTAGCACACCTTAACGTCTGATTTATTGTTGTCATACACTGATGTCCAAAATTAAAGAACAAACTGCAATGTCCCAGTCCTGTGTCTAAGTCACGATATAATCATACAATCTTATGTCCGTATGATCGTGTTCTGCACGGAAGATGGCATTCCGGTCAACAGACAACCACGCCAGCGATGACATCATGGCACCCGTCAAACGGGGTAGTATTTGTCAGGTAGTCCCACATCCACAATCGATCTGTACACAGCCACAGACGATGCAGTATGGCACAGGGAAGACGCATACCAGACTCTCTGCAGTGGAGAGGCGTAGGATGAATGGAAACATGACGGTCGCAAACTGATGTGGCCCGATGGTGTAATGTGAATTGTTCTGCTGTTTCTCGGATAAGGCGACAGTTTGTAGAGACCGAAACTGTATCCTAAAGACCAGGGTAGAGTCGACCACGTATGACCTCACAAAGAGAGTACCGTCATTTGGCTGTAAGGGCACGGCGGTACCAACTTAGTACTGCACGGCAACTGACATCTGACCTCGCAGCATCCACTGGACATGTTGTATCGAGCCAAATGGTGTACAGAAGGCTTCGGCAGAGTGGTCTTTATTGAAGCAGACTTGCTGTATGTTTACCTCTGACGCGCCTTCACAGAAGGGAACGTCTAGAATGGAGTCATCAACATTCCAACAGGACCATCGAACAGTGTTCGAATGTTCTTTTCACAGATGAGTCCCGAACTGGTCTGGAGAGCGATTTGCATCTGGAGAGAACGTGGAACACGATTTCTGGACCCAAACACTGTGGAAAGAGACTGCTATCGGTGAAGATCCCTAAAGGTTGGGGCAGGGACTATGTTGTCCACTGTAATTGCTTTTCATGAAATTGTACAGGTGAATCGGCAAGGTTTAACTGCTGTTAGGTATTGTGGCGTGATCTTGAGACTCCATGTGTTGTTGCCAAGTGCTGTGTTCCCAAACTTCGTGTTTATGGACAATAATGCTCGACCTCATAGAGCGTAGGTGATTGATGTTTTCTTGAAACCAGAAGATATTGCTCACTCTTCCGATCTGAATCACATAGAGTATGTCTGGGATGCATTGCGAAGACAGGGTGCATCACGTGAGCATCCACCAACCACTCCCCAAGACCTGCGAGTTGCTCTACAGGAAGAATGGGCGTTATTTCCTCCACATGAGATTCGTGACATCAATCCCCCCATGTCCCATCGTTGTCAGGCCTGTTTTGGTGCCAGAGGTGGTCACACCATATACTGAGCGCATTAACCATTTTTCGGAACGTGTGAGTAAATCCGTAAACTTAGAACAAACGAAAAAAATTTTTGTCTACCGTTATGCACGCTGCAGTTGTTTACGTTCTGTATTCTTTACGTTCTTTCTACCTTACTGTCACCTTTTTATGCTGTTTTGTGGCAAAATAAATGCAACCTTGTAAAATTTCCGTTTGTTCCTTTAATTTTGGACACCAATGTATTTCACCTTGTAACTGATTGTTAAAGCACTGAATTTTTGTTCATTCCATTTAAAAGAATAATTGTAAATAGTCTCAGAGCGAAACTGTGCAATAAGACAAAGAGCAAAGGAGAAACTGACAGCTGCAGGTACTATTAAAACATTAGAAAACTGATACAGATGAGACTTCACAGGCTTAGTATAGCCACAACTAGCGCCCAGTGGATACTGGGAGACAATGCGATTTAAGAGTGCTCTTCGAAACAAATTTCATTACTTATTCCCACCAGTTGTCTGTCTCAGAAATAGCATGGGTATAGGTAAATAGCCTTTCAAACAGAAATTTATCTGTTAGCTACTTTTTGGGCTTTTCATTAATTTACCTATTTGTAGTACATGATACCAGTTTTAACATCTGTCGACAAATTTTTCCCTCTGTCTCCAGTCTATACAAACCGGGGTTTTCTTGTAGGTGAGGTTTGACATTTTTGTACTCATAGATCGTCTTAGGCTCCTGGAACACTAATCCATAATTGATTAAAAGGAAAACGCCAACTCATAGTAATAACACACACACATTTTTTATCATACTCTTTTGTAAGACACAGTACGTCCGGCAAAGCTAAAAATCAAAGGAGTAAGCTAATCAAAAACGAGCACGGTGAGGAAAGGTATGATGTTAATAACGCGATAGGAGACAGGCTGCTTCAAGTCGACACCGTGTGAAGCGAGATACCACGGAGCGGCTACACTCGGAACGATAGGTAAGATAAGGAAAGCTTTTATTTGCCGCCTGCTCTTTGTGGGGGATACTGAAAGTCTGTTGTCATGGCACACAGACTGCAGACATCTCGAGCACGTGCTGACTGTCAGGTTGACAATTTTGAAGACATTATAGCATATGTAACCAACGTTTTGTCTCCTTCGTCCTTTTATGTTCTGATTTAGTAAACTATTTACACTGCTTTTGTCTAGACCTTACAATCGTGAACAAGCGTTAATTGCATATGAGGGCATTCTCCACAAGCTTGTTATATAGTAGCTGATGAAAAAACAACACTATTTTCTTTCTTTTATGTAGGAGGAAAAGGGAATTTATTATTCGGGCTATAGAGTAACCATTAGAAATATTACATTGGGACAGTTTTTAGAAATATTACATTGGGACAGTTTAACTAAAACATGTAAGAACAGCTGTTGTTTTTGTTGTGGTCTTCAGTCCTGAGACTGGTTTGATGCAGCTCTCCATGCTACTCTATCTTGTGCAAGCTGCTTCATCTCCCAGTACGTACTGCACCCTACATCCTTCTGAATCTGCTTAGTGTATTCATCACTTGGTCTCCCTCTATGATTTTTACCCTCCACGCTGCCCTCCAATACTAAATTTGTGATCCCTTGATGCCTCAGAACATGTCCTACCAACCGATCGCTTCTTCTAGTCAAGTCGTGCCACAAATTTCTTGTTTCCTCAATTCTATTCAATACCACCTCATTACTTATGTGATCTACCCATCTAATCTTCAGCATTCTTCTGTAGCACCAAATTTCGAAAGCTTCTATTCTCTTCTTGTCTAAACTATTTATCGTCCACGTTTCACTTCCACACATGCCCACACTCCATACGAATACTTTCAGAAACGACTTCCTGACATTTAAATCTATACTCGACGTTAAGAAATTCCTCTTCTTCAGAAAAGCTTTCCTTGCCATTCTGCATTTTATGTCCTCTCTACTTCGACCATCATCAGTTATTTTGCTCCCCAAATAGCGAAGTTCCTTTACTACTTTAAGTGCCTCATTTCCTAATCTAATTCCCTCAGCATCACCCGACTTAATTTGACTACATTGCATTATCCTCGTTTAGCGATTGTTGATGTTCATCTTATATCCTCCTTTCAAGGCACTGTCCATTCCGTTCAGCTGCTCTTCCAGGTCCTTTGCTGTCTCTGACAGAATTACAATGTAATCGGCGAACCTCAAAGTTTTTATTTCTTCTCCATGGATTTTAATACCTACACCGAATTTTTCTTTTGTTTGCTTCACTGCTTGCTCAATATACAGATTGAATAACATCGGGGAGAGGCTACAACCCTGTCTCACTCCCTTCCCAACCACTGCTTCCCTTTCATGTCCCTCGCTTGACACTACTGAAGGCGCCAGTGATTAAATAAAATATTACTTTCCAGTATTTCTCGGATAAGTTCCATAAAACGTCAAGATACAAATATTTGTGCATAATGTGGAAACCGTCTATGCTCTAACAATGCGGTACTAATTCTCAGACATAAGACCTTACAAAAATACAATTACAGTTGACAAGATTAGGTACTTTTCCTTAAATATTCTTATTATTACATTCGACGTAAATGAATTATGCAAAGGGTGCATGAAATATACTGACGGAACATAGTCGCAGCTCCAAGAAGGAGTTGAGCGACTTAACTGAGAGTTGGTAGTCTCATATATAAACATCTGAGAGATGGTGTATATTCAAATTTCGCGCCAATCGCCTAAGAGTGACGCTAGTAGCGCCACTATGAAGATAAAAATCGCTTTTGCTTTAAATACACTCTGTAGCGGAAGTAAGAGCTAGTTGCGTTTGGACGTGGTGAGTCGATGTTAGTCAAGAATTCCTTTAAGGCGACGAAGCCGCCATTATCACCATCTCACTCAGATTGAAGGAGGTCATGTAATAGGGCTATGAGAAGTCGGATGTTCCTTCTGCGATACTGCAGGAATGCAGCCACTGTACGAGACTGACTGCTGCTGGCGGCGGTGGTCTCGAGAATGTACGGTGCAAGGAGACCTGGCTCCGGGCAGACATTCGTGCTCCGCCTGGGGCTCTGGCGCATCACACTGCCTCTGCAGCAGCAATTTGACCATCAGTTGGAACGACAGTGACTCAAAGAACTGTTACAAATCGTTACTCCAAGCGCAGCTCCTAACCAGATGTTTTGTATCGGGCATTCCATTGATTCCAAGCCACCACCATTTGCGACTTCAGCGGTGTCAAGTGAGAGCTTGTTGGAGGACAGGATAGAGGACTCATGTTTTCTGTTGAAAGCTGGTTCTGCCTTGGTGCCAGTGATGGATATGTGTTGATAAGCGGAGGCAAAAATGGTTCAAATGGCTCTAAGCACTTCTGAGGTCATCAGTCCAATAGAACTTAAACCTAACTAATCTAAGGACATCAGTCCCCTAAAACTTAAACCTAACTAACGTAAGGACATCACACACACCGTAGCGGTCGCGCGGATCGAGACTGCAGCGCCTAGAACCGCTCGGCCACACCGGCCGGCTAAAACGGAGGCAAGTTGAGGACCTACAACCAACCTGTCTGCGTGCTAGACACACTGGACTTACATCTGAAGTTATGGTATAGGGTGCTATTTCGTATGACAGCAGGAACGCTCTCACGCAACCACACCGCAGATTTATACGTCAGTTGTGCTGCGATTCATGAACAGCAATCCAGGGGGTGCTTTCGACAGCGTGTTCTCCACATGCTTGTCCACATACCGCCGTTGTAACCAAACATGCTCTAAAAGAGTGTCACCATGCTGCCTTGGCCTGATCAATCACCGTAGTTACAAATGTTCAGCAAGGAAAAAAACTTATCCGAATCTTCGGAAAAAATTAATATTTTGGTCAACATTTGTAAAACTCTAATTCCTCTGTCTCAAACCCCACCCTACGGGGAGAGTGGGAGAGTTTTAGTTCTAGCAAATCAAAATTTACGAAGTAAGTATTTTTTATTTATCCGTAACCATCTTCCACTCAAAAATGAGGACATGGATTTTCTTGAATTACAGTGCCAACTGCCAAGAATCAAAACAAATGTTTAAGACAAAATGTACGTAGTTTTTTATGTAGAATCTGATTCTGCAATAAAAAATGGGGGCTCCCACTTGAAATTTTAAAGCTGCCTCCTGCCCCACCCCCAGGGGCCGGGTGGCTGGCTAATTTTAGCACCAGCAAATGTCCCCCACGAAAATAATCAACATTGGATTCTACGCATTTTTTCGTGTGAAGCTTATTTTTCGAGTTAGTTTGTCAACTTAAAATTTACACCCTTTATAATGGTTCGGGTCTGTTCGTGAGCCATGCACGGGTAGCCGAAGCAGTTAAAGTGACTGCTCACTTAAAGCAGATAATCCGGCCTCCAGACCCGGTGCGGCACAGATTTACACTGTCATTAGCAATTCCCTTATACGACTGAATGTTCTTCTCTCTCTCTCTCTCTCTCTCTCTCTTTTATTATTATCTTTTTGAGGGTACTTGAAAGTTCGAATGAACATTGCATCGCTCCTCTTAACAACACAGGCACCGTAATATCGTAAAAACTAGTGTAAGTAGTGAAGTCTGTGGCTGGTTGGCATTGTTGCAATATTCGCTATTGTAGTGTTGGGCAGTTGGATGTCTACAGCGCGTAGCGTTGCGCAGTTGGAGGTAAGCCGCCAGCAGTGGTGGATGTGGGGAGAGAGATGGCAGAATTTTGAGAGCGGACGATCTGGACGTGTGTCTAAAGAGTAAATTTGTAAATTGGATATCATGAACTGATATATATGTGATGACTTATTAAAGTAAATACATCGTTTGTTCTCTATCAAAATCTTTCATTTGCTGACTATGCCTATCAGTAGTTAGTGCCTTCAGTAGTTAGAATCTTTTATTTAGCTGGCAGCAGTGGTGCTCGCTGTATTGCAGTAGTTCGAATAACGAAGATTTTTGTGAGGTAAGTGATTCATGAAAGGTATAGGTTATTGTTAGTCAGGGCCATTCTTTTGTAGGAATTTTTGGAAGTCAGATTGCGTTGCGCTAAAAATATTGTGTGTCAGTTTAGTATTGATCAGAATAAGTAAAGAGAGTAATGTCTGAGTACGTTCAGTTTTGCTCAGCTGTTTGAAAATCAAATAACGTAAGAGGTTTACCAGCACAGTAATTGATTAATTTTTCAAAGGGGATGCTTCACTAGTTGTAAGAAAATCAGAAGACAGGGTGAGATTCATCAGCAGTATCGCAAGGGGATGTAGGTGAACCATGAATGAAGTCACTTAGAAAACACTCATTCAACCGATTATTGAATACACCTCGACAATGTGGTATACTTACCAGGCAAGATTGACAGTGGAGGTAAAGATAATCCAAAGAACAGCACCATGTTTCGTCACACATTCATTTAGTTAATGCGAGATACATGCGAACATGTGCGTGAAACTCCAATGGCAAAAGCTGTAAGAGAGGCTTTTGGCTTTAAGGCAGGTCTGATTGCTGGAAATGTGCGAGAAGGCGCTCAGCGAGTAGTCAGACAACATACTCGCAGAGCTTCCTGTCGTTCTCCCACCTTCCAACCCTGTGCCAAACATCGTACAGTGGTTTCTGTTGTGTAGACGTACATACTAAAAACTGGGTAAACAGGGAGTTGACAATGCAATTAACGGGTGACGTGCTAGCATTTTCGTTTTCAGGGAAGAGAAATTAGCTTCCCATGACGTAGTAAGGACACATTCAGTGTATCGTACGACTCTTCAGAAACCCGGGAGCATTACTGGAAAGTACACTCATGTGTAACAGAACAAAGGGCCTAGTTTATTCTGTTTTGGCACTAACGAAGTCAGCGATCGAATTCCGTGACATACTGAAGAACTGTAAGACAAGGTACAAGATTACGGTCAACGACGAGGAGGCACAAGCTTTGACGGGATAACGATGGTAAAGGAGATCAGTCCTCTTCTTCGCAAAGGCATCTTCCTGGTATTAGCCTTTATTATTTAGGAAAACAACAGGCAACCTAAATCTGGGTAGCTAACTGATATCGGGCATCTCGAATGGGAGTTCTATGCGTTTCATAGCACTGCCGCAGCCACCTCGTTAGGACCAAATATGTGGGAGGTGTCCTGGTCTTTGACCGCTCAGTCGGCATTAAAATTTAACGGAGACAGATGGTTAGTTCATATAACACACATCCTGGATGTGCTCCATCGGACTAAGTTCACATAACCTGGGCAATTGTTCTCATGTCTGCTCTGTGTTACTGGAACATTTCTGACTCAGTTGAAATATAACAGGGTGACATATTGTCAAGCTGAATGTCGTGAATGTACAGGTTATCGTCCAGCTGCTATGAGTGATCAAAATTATGCACTAAAATCTGTCGTCTGTTTGGTATTAACTGCAGTGGGACACACCTGGGCTTTGGTACTCATAGTGAGGAGATAGTTCTGGATTCTATGTTGCTCCCATGTTGTTGTTGCCGATTATGACTCCACTAATTGGAAGGTGAAGTGTCTCACACGTCGGAGGCCAATGACCTGACTACGACCAAACGTGCTGGGAGCGCATACAGCGCTACACTGCCACGCCGGCAACCAGTCGAGGCTAAACACTACCATAAAGTTCTGCCTCAAACACGGTAGGAATCTGTAGTCTACATCTACATCTACATCTATACTCTGTAGAGCACTGTGAAGTGCGTGGCAGACACTACCTCCCTTTGTGCCAGTTACTAGGATCCCTTCGCGTTCCATTCACGTATGCATCGCGGGAAGAATGATTGTGCCTCGGAGTGTTCTAATCTTAGCCTCACGATCCCTTTGTGAGCGATACGTAGGGGACTATAGTATATTCCTACAGTTATCATTTAAAGCCGATTCTTGAAACTTCGTTGGTAGACTTTCACAGTATAGTTTATGTCGTTCTTCACGAGTCTGCCAGTTCCGGTTCTTCAGTATCTCTGTGACACTTTGAATCAAACAAACCTGTGTCCACACCTGCTGCCCTTCTCTGTATACACTGAATATCCCCTGTTAGACCTATTTGGTACGAGTCCCACACACTTGAGCAGTATCCTAGAAACGGTCACATGAGCGGTTTGTAAGCAATCTCTTTTGTGGACTGATTGCGCTTCTCCAGCATTCTACAAATAAACCGAAGTCTACCACCTGATTTGCCCACGACGGAGCCTATGTGATCATTCTATTTCATATCCTTACAAAATGTTACACCCAGGTATTTGTATGAGTCGGCCGACTCCAACAGTGACACATAGATACTGCAGTCTCAGGATACCACGTTTTTCGTTTTGTGAAGCGCAGAATTTTACATTTTTGAACATTAAAGTAAGTTGCCAATCTTTGCACCACTTCGAAACCTTATCGTGGCCTAACTGGATATCTACCCAGCTTCTTTCAGTCAGTTCTTCATAATAGATAACTACATCGTCTGCAAAACGCCTGACGTAACTCTTTATATTGTTTACAACGTCATACTGTATAACATGAATACTTAGGGTCCCAACACACTTCTCTGGAGCACACCCGAAGTCTGACGGTGACTCTCCGTCCAGAGATAACATGTTGCGTCCTCCCTACCAAAAAGTCCTCAATCCAGTCACAAATTTCACTTGATACGATCGGACTTTTGACAATAAGTGTAGGTGTGGTATCGAGTCAAATGCTTTTCGGAAATCAAGAAAAACCGCTTCTACGTGATAGTCTTGGTCGAAAGTTTTCAGTCTATCGTATGACAAAAGTGCGAGCTACGTTTAAGTGATCGATGTTTTCGGAATCCATGCTGATTGGCATGGAGGAAGTCGTTCTGTTCGGGATACCTCACTACGTTTGAGCTCAAAATACGACCTAAGATTGTTCAACAAATCGATGTCAAGGATATCGAACGCTAGTTCTGTGGCTCACTTCTACCACCCCCTTGTAGACAGGTGTGACCTGTGCTTTTTTTTCCAAGAATTAGGCACGATTTTTCGTTCGAGGGCTCTACGATAGTTTATAGTTAGAAGAGGGGCTGACTCAGCTGCAAATTCAGTATAGAATCTGATAGGAATTCCATGGGACTCTGGAGCTTTGTTCAGTTTCAAAGATTTCAGGTGTTCCTCAACACCACTGACGCTAATACTTATTTCTCTCATCTATTCAGTGGTACGAGGATTAAATCGGGGCAATTCTCCTGAGCTTTCCTTTTAAAAGAACGTTTCAAAATGAAGTTTAGTGTTTCAAGTTTTGCTTTGATACCCTCAACTTCCTGTCTCATTCGCTAAGGACTGGACACTAACTTTGGTGCCACCAACGGCCTTTACATTACAGCCTTTCTTTGGGTTCTGCGAAAGATCACTTGACAGTATTCTGCTACGGTAGTCATTGAAGGTTTCCAGTATTATTCTCTTGGCAGCCAAATATATTTCATTCAGCATCTTTTTGTCTATAGCCCTATACTTTGTTTTACACCCATTATGCAGCAATCTCTGTTTCTTAAGAAATTTCTTTACAGTGATCCTCCCATTATGAACTGTTCTACTGGGCACATGTCTATCCAATGCTGGATCAATTATTCTTTTAAACTTGAGCCATGCTACCTTTATATGCTCCTTCCCTGTGCTGAAAGTTTCAAGGTCCTCACTGAGACATGGCACTACTGATTTTTCATCTAGTTTATTGAACATATATATCTTTCTGGTTGTTTTATTTATCCTTTATACTTCGATAATCATTGCTGCTATAATCGCGTCATTGTCATTGATACCACTTTGGATGTGGACGTCCTCAAAGAGATCAGGTCTACTTGTTGCCATTAGATCCTAGAAGGCACTTAGTAATGTTTTGCATGTCTTATATCCCCCACCACTAACAGAATTATAATTTTCCCAACTGATTGTTGGATAATTGAAGTCTCCACCATGATTGCAGTGTGATTGGGGAACTTACGTACAAGTAACTGAGGTTTCCTCTAACGTTTTCGGTAACATCAGGAGATGGGTCTAGTGAGTGACAGAAGGATAGAATTACCTTTTTATGACCGCCGCTGACACTGAGTTTTGCCCAAACAATCTCACATGCAGTTTCAATTTCTGTCACGGTGGATTTAAGTTTCTTGTCTACTGCGACAACTACAGCACCTCAATTTCCCATTTGCCTATGCTTTTGATATAAACTTAAACATTCTCCAAAAATCTCACTGCTGTCAATTTAAGCTTTCAACCAGCTTTGTGTACCTCTTATCGTTTGAGCCTCACTGCTTTTCAGTAGTGCATCAAACTCTGGCACTTTGCTGCGAATGCTTCGGCAGGTAACCTTTAGGATCTTAACACTCTCACCTGCGGGAGGAATTTCTTTTGATCTTTCACTAATACTTCTACAACTATCTTTATCCAGTTGCTCCTCGTAGCTATGTAATGGCAAGGTTTTTAATTCATTAATATTCTGATTGGTTCTGCGCGGCCCAGTTAGTATACTCTAAGGAAATCGGAGATTTAACCTTAGTATCAATACAGACAGGTACGTTGATAGACCCTCGCATTCATCTAGCATAACGATGATTGCCGCTTTGAATATAAAGTGTTTATTTCTGTTTAGCTTGTTATACTTCAAGATGCCAAGGAAGTTGAAAATGGTTCAAATGGCTCTGAGCACTATGCGACTTTACTTCTGAGGTCATCAGTCGCCTAGAACTTAGCACTAATTAAACCTAACTAACCTAAGGACACCACACACATCCATGCCCGAGGCAGGATTCGAACCTGCGACCGTAGCGGTCGCTCGATTCCAGACTGTAGCGCCTAGAACCGATTATGCCAAGGAATTTCTCATAGTATTTCTTTTACCATATGACGAGGGAAGCATTTTATGATATTATTTTGTACTTCTATTTGTCTGGACAGCAGAACATGACACTGGTGACAAGTTTAGCTGCGAATGTCCATCAGTTGAATGTGCTGCGCCTGGCGTAGTTCAGTTTGGACCTTTGATTAAATCGATTATGCCATGAAACCAAGATTACAGTTACTAGAAACATCTTTGAAGTACACTCTAAGACAAAAAAAAAACGGTGCACCAAGAACGAATATCGGAATGGAACAGACATCCGCAGATGTGATGTACATGTGCAGAAAAACAAATGACTACAATTTCAGAATGAGCTTCACAGATTGATGGAGTCAATAACGCGTTGGTCCATCTCTGGCCCTTATTCCAGCAGTTATTCGACTCGGCCTGGATCGACAGAGTTGTTGGATATCCTCCTGAGGTGTATCGCTTCAAGTTTTGTCGTAATGGCGCGTTAAATCGTCAGAATACAGAGCCGGTTGGACGGCCCTCCATATAACGGTTATGGGTGGGGCATAGCAACCGTGTCGAGATTGTGATGATCTAACGCGCCAGTTGCTCATAATTTGGCATGATATCCGTCAGAAGGACATACTCTGTAAACCATGGCAGAGGCGAATAACTGCTTGGATAAGGCCCAAAGGGGGACCAACGCGTTGCTGACTTGCTCAGTTTGTGAGGTTCTTCCTCTTGAACGAATCATCCAGATTTTCTGAAATTGTAATCACTTGTTTCTATGTACTTGTATATCACAGCTACCGCTTTGTGCCCCATGTCGATAATTCTTTGTGTGTGTGTGCGTGCGTGCGTGTGTGTGTGTGTGTGTGTGTGTGTGTGTGTGTGTGTGTGTGTTCAAAATGGTTCAAATGGCTCTGAGCACTATGGGACTTAACTGCTGAGGTCATCAGTCCCCTAGATCTTAGAACTACTTAAACCTAACTAGCATAAGAACATCACACACATCCATGGCCGAGGCAGGATTCGAACCTGCGACCGTAGTAGTCGCGCGGTTCCAGACTGTGGCGCCTAGAACCGCTCGGCCACAATGGCCGGCTCTGTGTGTGTGTGTGTGTGTGTGTGTGTGCGTGTGTGTGTGAGTGTGTGTGTGTGTGTGTGTGTGTGTTTGTTTGGTAATTCACGACATACAATCTAGATTTGTCAAAAGCACAGCTACGTTGACAAGAGGTATGGAAGTGACTCAGTGTTTTCGCCCCTGTGCCCCTTTGAAACGTTGTTTGTGTATGATTTGAAGTCTCCTGAGTGAGCACGCCAAGTTTCCGTCACTTCCGACAGATAGCGTAGCTGCAGGAGAGTTTCAAAATGGCGTCTCTAGGTGATGTACGTTACAAGCAAAGTGCCGCCATTGAATTCCTCACTGTAGAGAAAGAAACTGTGGGGAATATTCACAAACGCTTGTGCAAAGTCTATGGAGCATCTGCTGTCGACAGAAACGGAGCATGAGGTCATCAGAAGGCGGTTCGGCAGAGGTCCACGATTTTCAGCGGTCGGAGAGACCACCCACGGCTGTCACACCTGACAGCCCTGACCTAGCCCCCTCAGACTTCCACTTGTTTGGACCATTAAAGGATGCCATTCTTGGAAGACATTTGGAGGACGATGAGGAGATGATTCACGCAGTGAAGCGCTGGCTCGGCCAGCAGAGCAAGGGTTGGTACCGACAGGGCATGCATGAACTTGTTTCGCGATGCAGGAAGGCCATAAAATGGAATGGAGACTACGTGAAAAAAATAGTATGTGTAGCTGAAACACCAGTCTTTCGTGTGTGTGTCATTATGTTCAATAAAGAATTGTTGAAGAATAACTGCGGTACATTACTTTCTGGACAACCCTCGTAGAATTAGAGTACGTTTCAGCCTTAGATACGAAGCACCCGCCACTCTCATGTCGCTTAGTCACTGTTGCAATTTTGCTCTTTTTAAGGAAACGTTTGACAGTATCGAGTATTTACTGCCTTCATACATAACTCTCTTAATGTGATGTTGCAGAAGTCTACTCTCAAGCCTCGAAATCTTCTGTTTAAAATTTTACATATACTGCCTAGTATGAAAAAGAAAGTAACTTCTTTATTATTCGCTCTTCATTCAACCTACAGATCATTGAAATTAATCATGGTAACGGATCCTTCCGCCTCTTTATGGTAGATCGATTTCATATTCAATAACAAATACGGGGGATTGTGTTCCACTAATATTTTTTGTTACACATCGGTTTCGGCTTTTAGATAACAACTTTTACCTGATGACGATCTATAAAAATTAATTTAATCTTGGTGGAGATGCAGTAACTGCATAAATTTATGAGAAAGCTTTTCAAAGAATTATTAAGTGTTTCTCAGTGAAGAGACTCGTCCTTAACCTCGATAAAGAAAAAGATGGCAGCGTATTCACTTCTCCATGGTTTTCAGAAATTCCCTTACTTGTAGAGGGGAGTGAATACATACCGTTTCCGTCCTACGACGGTTTCAATTCAGGTCTTTAAGTCATCCAATTCTGTTCAAGGAACTAAATTAGGTTTGTACATGGTAACGGGTAAATATGGTAAAAAAATTTTATTGTATTCTGCTTCCGGCATTTTAACTTAGCCTCAGGCAGTGGCGTGAGCAGCTACGTAAACTACTCTGCAGTACTTGTGGTCGATTTCAACGCTATTACGCTCAGCTAGGGACGCCACCGCGGTATTGCTGAGTGAGAGACGCCAACTTTCTGCCACAAACCCACCTATTGGACGACCGTGTGCCTTCACGTGAGGTAAGAGAGAGGGTCGGCGAGGTAGCGGCCGCAACAGCGGGTCGATTTCTTGCCTGTCAGCTTCCTTACCCTCTAGACGTGTCCACCAGTCCTTCCTATTGAGGGCAAATTGCTCTTTCCGCAGCATGTACGGTTCAATCCGCAACCGTAGCCAGTTTCCATGAACATTGTGTCTCTTAGTGGTAGTTCTTGGGAATAAAACCCATTTTTTCCCCTGAATCCTGGCATTTATCATTTTACGTGTAGGAAAAACACCCAGGGTGTCCACTTGATATGATCTTGACATGTACAGTTTGGTTCAAATGGCTCTGAGCACTATGGGACTTAAATTCTGGGGTCATCAGTCCCCTAGAATGTAGAACTACTTAAACCTAACTAACCTAAGGACATCGCACACATCCATGCCCGAAGCAGGATTCGAACCTGCAACCGTAGCGGTAGCGCGGTTCCAGACTGTAGCGCCTAGAACCACTCGGCCACCACGGCCGGCACAGTTTGATAATACTGACGCATTACAACAGCGGCTGGATGTGGCGACGACCGCCGTTGTCACAGACACTGTACACGTCATCCCGTCTGTCTTATTGCAAACCAGGACAGGCAACTCTGAGACTCTCCTGTTTCCGCAGCAGATCTAGACGTACCACACGTCTGAATTTAAACCGTCGCAGAACGGAAACTGTACGTTTCCGGTTATGGGTTTCTATTCAAAATATTCAGTGCTCACACCTCACTACAAGTCCTAGAAGTTTGTAACGGGAATTTCCGAACGCCCTACATGAAACAAATACAACAGCAGTTAAAACATTCGGTGATTATGAGTCACAGAACATGGCAGAATGCTCCTGATTTTTGGGGGGAATGTTCATGAAAATATATTGATGAGAAATATATTATGAATAGTCGACGTAACACAGAAAAAACGGACTAAACAACAGAATAGAAGTTCAACGAACCTAAAAAGTAATGTAGTCACACAAGATAGTTCATTTCTTTAAAATATATTCTGCCACTAGCGCTCCATTCTTGTACGTAATTCACTATATCTGTCGCGTGCTTGTGCAACAACGTAAGAGAACAAAATCACAAGTTTTTTATTCTTCCATCAATAAATATTTTCGTACGTTTCTGATCGTGTGCCTACTTCGTTATGTAATACGCCAGGTAACAGTATTCTGGCGGGATTCCAACTGAATAAGGTACACATTTGTATTTCCTTCCGTGGTGAGGTACCAGCAGCACGGCATAACGTCCTAAGCATGAGAGAGGTGTAGACGTTTAACTCGCCACTATTGATTCCTCTAAATAAAAAGGCGCCACATGAGGAAATAATATACTACTGTTTCTGTAGCAATCTTTACATAGTTCTGTAACAGAGTACGTTATCAGTAATGGAGAAGGAATTCTAATGAACAGACGGTCCCTGTCCACGTGAATATTTTGCGAAATATGAAAACGATTTAAACCAGACGCTTGTCCACGAAAATTGAGATGGTTCTCTGTTCACATATAACACACTCTGTGAACGCAAGTATGGGTAAGGTATTGCGAATTACTTTCTAAAATGCTGTTTGCTTTTATGTAACCACAGACCTGTTGTTCTTGGCAAGGTGTTCCGCCTCTTTGAACTACTTCGGGGTTTTTAAATGCCATTATCATTTTTCCAATGTTCTTATATCTACAGCCGAAGTATTATAATGGTGGCTAATAGGGCTTCTAGTAACGAAAATGTGAACTCGTCTCCCCACAATCTGTGCAGCGGCTAGCTACCGACCACTGCACTATGCCATGTACCAGGCACAAAGCAGTATTGGTAAATAGCGAGCAACTTCTTCAGCTAGCCAGTTAGTAGTCGTCTTGAGTGTAGGTGAATTCCCTTTCTGGCTCTCTCGTGAACTAAAATTCCTGAAGTCAAAATCAGACCTCCATCGAAAGTCGGTGACTGGCCTGTCGAGAGGAATGACAGATCGATAAAACAAGTGCTCGGTTAATGCATCATCCATCGTGCAGGGGAAAGTTCACATAAAATACCGAATTCAATTGATGCTGATAGTCGCATTTTAGATTTTGGTATTAGTTTACTTTGATCTGATTAGCTACATTTAGTGACTTCAAATGGAGTTTTCTTGTTGGAGGACAGCACCGGGCGACGAATCAAAACGATTGGCTTTTGAGGTCGACGGAGGGACTGGATTACCGAGAAAAAATTAGAAGAAATTGGAAGTAGTGGATTGAAAGGAAGCACGTGTGGGAATAAGAGTGTGATTTAATGTGTTTTACATCAAGAATTTGTTTCACATGTGATTATGTTTCTGAAGGAAGTAAATTGGAAAAATATACAACTTTTGAGCATGAAATATTGTCAGCGTATTTACGGTTAATAAATACTAAAAAATACATAAATGAAAATCATTGTTATTACTGACACTCAGGCAGCTAATTCTTTCCTGTGGAAATTGCAAAGGCAAAAGCACATCGTTGATTAGCAGAACAGTGAAAGTTGCTAATATACAAAATTTTCCAGATTTCTGTTTACGGCCTATCGATGTTAAAGTTCTTGTCAAGGAGCTTATTAAACCTATTTATAACTTATCAGTATTAAAGTTCATGATGAGCAGTCTATTGTGAGTAACAAATGAACATAATACTTTGACCACTCTGCCAAACGGAACTAGTATTTCAAGAAAATAGAACCATACAAGAAGTAGGAGTTTTTTGGGTTAGTTAGCTATGTGTGTTGCTTATTGATTGTATTTTCATATGTTATAATGAGTATTTTCTGTGGTTTAATGGTAATTTTGATTGAATTAAGTATATTTCGTTGTTTGTTTTGGTTGCACTTTGTCATATTTCATTATCAATTGAGCATAATAATATTTGTTATCCTTAGAGTTGTGAAAGTTGGTTTTTAGATAAACATCTAACAGTCGGCAGGTGATGGTTGAAGTGATCACTATAGCAAACATCTACTAATACCAGTATTTCTGGCCCCTGTTTGGATCACAACCAGGGTAGATTCTCCCTACACGTCAGTAAGCGGCCCGAAGATGGCATAGTAAAACGCTGACACTGATTGCTAAATAAAATAAGGTTGGAAACTAGACGGCTGAAAGGTGTTTCATTTGACATCCTGTATCAAACACCGAGTCCCGTAACCATATCTAAAATTATGGAGATACGTAGTCTTACCGATGTTGTCAACTGTCATAGTCAAGAATGGCTAGAGAAGATATGCTAAGCTGTTGAAGCATGCATAACTATGTCGTGATAGGCACTGTCTAAAGGAAAATTAAAGAAATCTTTGCAGAATAGAGAATAATTCACAGGAGTAATAAGAGCTCAGATCGTAAGCCATCTCTACGCAATAAAGGGGTGACGAGCTATTGCTGACCATGGGTTCCTTGGTTCGTTGATTTGGGGGAAAGGACCAAACAGCGAGGACACTGGCCCAATCGGATTAGGAAAGAATGTGGCAGGGAGTCGGTCGTGCCCTTTCAAAGGAACCATCCCGGCATTTGCCTGAAGCGATTTAGGGGAGTCATGGAAAACCTAAATCAGGATGGCGGGACGCGGGTTTGAACCGTCGTCCACCCAAATGCGAGTCCAGTGTGCTAATCACTGCGCCACTTCACTCGGTACGGGACCTTTATATCAAAACAGAGTAACCTCGGAAATTTTGTCGGTGGATTTCAGGCTCACCCTTTATCATACAAGGGGTCACTACAGTCTCTACAGGACGAGCTCTGTTTCACAATGCAGGAATTACAGTCAATTTTATGGTGTCATTTAATACACATCGTTCACTTGTGAATAAGTTAATGTACTGCAAGTGAAAATAGTTATCAGTTTGTCGCTCTATGTTGCAGGTGACCAAGAGTCTGAGATTGGGTACTTCATGGTGAGTGACAAGGATGGTTCTTCAATCTCGTGTGAGGAGAGTCATTCCAACGAGGAGCACCCGAGGGCCAGCAGGTGTAAGATAACTGTCAAGGACGTCGACAACGATGGCCACTGTCTCAATATACATGCGTCAAATGATTCCTCCACGTCCATTATCTCTAGCTGTCTGTACCACCTGGACAGCCACGTATATGTTGGACACAAGACGACAGACTCACTACGCTTACGTCACCAAACAGGTGGGACACGTCGGCATTGCCGTGCGTTACTGGATTTTCTCTGACGGGAGACTGGTCCACATTCTGTCGTACGTACCACTCTTCATAAGCCAGATTCGGTGGATTCGCTGTGATTTATCGCCGAGAAAGAGGACCTGTACCCAGAGGAACGAGCTGACAACGTTATGGAGTGGGACGTGTGCTCGTTCGACAATGCCAGGGAGGCCCACGAGTACGCCGTCGGGAAGTACCTGAGCAAGCCGACGGCGATCCCAGATGAGCGCATGGCGACGCACCCCATATGGTCGACTTGGGTGCGCTACAAGAAAGACGTCGACGACGAGAAGGTGAGACAACTGGCCGCCGAGATTGTCGCCAACGGCTTCAACAACAGCCACATTCAGGTGGACGACAACTGGGAGACCTGCTACGGCAGTCTCACATTCGACGCCAACAAGTTCCCCGACGTGAGGGCGCTGACGGACGACCTCCGCCAGCTGGGCTTCCGGTCGACGCTGTGGATACACCCGTTTGTGAGCGAGGACTGTGAGCCCTACCACTCGGAGGCGCTGTCCAAAGGCTACTTCGCGACTAACACAGAGGGCAGCACCCGCACAGAGTGTTGGCGTGGCTACGGCGGAGTCATCGACTTCACCAACTCCAAAGCCGCAGATCAATCGCATCTGGGTGAGTCAGCTTGCACGGAAAACGTTTTTACTGCGTACACTGAGGGACAAAAGATGTGGGATAGCGATAAGCAGCATTTAGAGATGGCGGTAACATCGTGCACACAAGGTATAAAAGGGCACTGCATTGGCGGAGCTGTTACTCGTTCTCAGGCTATTTCAGACGTGATTGTGGCCGCCCGACAGGAATTAACAGACTTGGAAAGCGGAATGTTGGAGCTAGACACACGAGACAATCAAATCTGGAAATCGTTAGGGAATTTAATAATCCGAGACCACTATGTTAAGAGTGTGCCGAGAATAACAAATTACCCCTCTCGTCAGACAACACACTCACTAACAGCAGCAGCGTGTGCATAAAGTTGTCAGTACTAACAGAAAAACAACACTTTGTGAAATAACTGCAGAAATCGGAGCGACACGTACAATGAACGTATGTGTTGGGACAGTGCGGCGAACGCTGACGTTAACAGGTCATGGCAACAGACGACCGACGTGAGTGCGTTTGCTGCGGCGGTTCCCCTGGGCTCGTGATCATATCTGTTGGACCCTAGGCGACTGCAAAACTCTGGCCTGCTGAGTTTCGATGTCAGTCAAATGGTTCTGACCACTATGGAACTTAACTGCTGAGGTCATCAGTCCCCTAGAACTACTTAAACCTAACTAACCTAAGGACATCACACACATCCATGCCCGAGGCAGGATTCGAACCTGCAACCGTAGCGGTCGCGCGGTTCCAGACTGTAGCGCCTAGAACCGCTCGGCCAATCCGGCCAGCAATGTCAGTCAGTAAAAGGAGATGGTAGCGTTCATGTGTGCCGCAGACGCCTCGAAACCAAGAATCCAAATTGTTAACAAGGCACCGTGCAAGTCGGTGGTGGCTCCTTAATAGTGTGTGCTGTGTATACATTGAAAGGAATGGGTTCTCCGGTCAAACTGAACTGATCATTGACTGGAAATGGTTATGTCCAGCTACCTGGAAACGACTTGCAGCCATTCATGGACTTCTTTTTTGTGGATTACAGTGCGCCATGTCGCCAGGTCACAATTGTTCGCAACTGGTTTGCAGAAAGTTCTGGACAATTCGAGCAAATGATTTTGCCACCTAGGTCGCCCCACATCAGTTCCATCGAACATTTATATTATCTAATCGAGAGGCCAGTTCGTGCATAAAATCCAGAACTCGCAAGATTTTCGCAGTTGTGGCAGGCTGTAGAGGCAGCATGGATCGATATTTGTACAGGGGACTTCCAGCGACTTGTTGAGTCCATTTCACGTCGAATTGCTGCACTATATTAGCAAAAGGAGGTCCATCACTATATTAGGGCTGACTGTTGTGGCCGAGCGGTTGTAGGCGCTTCAGTCTGGAACCGCGCGACCGCTACGGTCACAGGATTGAATCCTGCCCCGGGCATGGATGTGTGTGATGTCCTTATGTTAATTAGCTTTAAGTAGTTCTAAGTTCTAGGGGACTGATGACCTCAGATGTTGAGTTCCATAGTGCTCAGAGCAATTTGAACCAATTGAATTATATTAGGAGCTATCCCGAGACTTTTGACACCTCGACACTTCCACTTGCTTATGCGATGTCTCTTTGACTACAGCCTACTGCAGGAAGCTACAGGAACAGCGAACAAGTACATGTGCTTGAAGCAGAATTACAAACATATATACACTACTGGCCATTAAAATTGCTACACCACGAAGATGACGTGCTTCAGACGCGAAATTTAACCGACAGGAAGAAGATGCTGTGATATGCAAATGATTAGCTTTTCAGAGCTTTCACACAAGGTTGGCGCCGGTGGCGACACCTACAACGTGCTAAGTTTCCAACCGATTTCTCATACACAAACAGCAGTTTACCGGCATTTCCTGATGAAACGTTGTTGTGATGCCTCGTGTAAGGAGGAGAAATGCGTACCATCACGTTTCCGACTTTGATAAAGGTCGGATTGTAGCCTTTCGCGATTGCGGCTTATCGTATCGCGACATTGCTGCTCGCGTTGGTCGAGATCCAATGACTGTTAGCAGAATATGGAATCGGTGGGTTCAGCAAGGTAATACGGAACGCCGCGCTCGATCCCAACGGCCTCGTATCACTAGCAGTCGAGATGACAGGCATCTTATCCGCATGGCTGTAACGGATCATGCAGCCACGTCTCGATCCCTGAGTCAGCAGGTGGGGACGTTTGCAAGACAACAACCATCTGCACGAACAGTTCGACGACGTTTGCAGCAGCATGGACAATCAGCTCGGAGACCATGGCTGCCGTTACCCTTGACGCTGCATCACAGACAGGAGCGCCTGCGATGGTGTACTCAGCGACGAACCTGGGTGCACGAATGGCAAAACGTCTTTTTTCTGATGAATTCAGGTTCTGTTTACAGCATCATGATGGCCGCATCCGTGTTTGGCGACATCGCGGTGAACGCACATTGGAAGCGTGTATTCGTCATTCGTCATCGCCATAGTGGCTTATCACCCGGCGTGATGGTATAGGGTGCCACTGGTTACACGTATCGGCCACCTCTTTTTCGCATTGACGGCACTTTGAACAGTGGACGTTACATTTCAGATGTGTTCTGACCCGTGACGCTACCCTTCATTCGATCCCTGGGAAACCCTACATTTCAGCAGGTTAATCCACGGCCGCATGTTGCAATTCCTGTACGGGCCTGCCTGGGTACAGAAAATGTTCGACTGCTGACCTGGCCAGCACATTCTCCAGATCTCTTACCAATTGAAAACGTCTGGTCAATGGTGGTCGAGCAACTAGCTCGTCACAATACGCCAGTCACTACTCTTGATGAACTGTGGTATCGTGTTGAAGGTGCATGAGCAGCTGTACCTGTACACGCCATCCAAGCTCTGTCTGACGCAATGCCCATTCCTGTCAAGGCCGTTATTACGGCCAGAGGTGGTTGTTCTGGGTACTGATATCTCAGGATCTTTTTTTTTTTTTTTTTTTTGGTCATCAGTCTACTGACTGGTTTGATGCGGCCCGCCACGAATTCCTTTCCGGTGCTAACCTCTTCATCTCAGAGTAGCACTTGCAACCTACGTCCTCAATTATTTGCTTGACGTATTCCAATCTCTGTCTTCCTCTACAGTTTTTGCCCTCTACAGCTCCCTCTAGTACCATGGAAGTCATTCCCTCATGTCTTAGCAGATGTCCTATCATCCTGTCCCTTCTTCTTATCAGTGTTTTCCACATATTCCTTTCCTCTCCGATTCTGTGTAGAACCTCCTCATTCCTTACCTTATCAGTCCACCTAATTTTCAACATTCGTCTATAGCACCACATCTCAAATGCTTCGATTCTCTTCTGTTCCGGTTTTCCTACAGTCCATGTTTCACTATCATACAATGCTGTACTCCAGACGTACATCCTCAGAAATTTCTTCCTCAAATTAAGGCCGGTATTTGATACTAGCAGACTTCTCTTGGCCAGAAATGCCTTTTTCGCCATAGCGAGTCTGCTTTTGATGTCCTCCTTGCTCCGTCCGTCATTGGTTATTTTACTGCCTAGGTAGCAGAATTCCTTAACTTCATTGACTTCGTGACCACCAATCCTGGTTTTAAGTATCTCGCTGTTCTCATTTCTACTACTTCTCATTACCTTCGTCTTTCTCCGATTTACTCTCAAACCATACTGTTTACTCATTAGACTGTCCATTCCGTTCAGCAGATCATTTAATTCTTCTTCACTTTCACCCAGGATAGCAATGTCATCAGCGAATCGTATCATTGATATCCTTTCACCTTGTATTTTAATTCCACTCCTGAACCTTTCTTTTATTTCCATCATTGCTTCCTCGATGTACAGATTGAAGAGTAGGGGCGAAAGGCTACAGCCTTGTCTTACACCCTTCTTAATACGAGCACTTCGTTCTTGATCGTCCACTCTTATTATTCCCTCTTGGTTGTTGTACATATTGTATATGACCCGTCTCTCCCTATAGCTTACCCCTACTTTTTTCAGAATCTCGAACAGCTTGCACCATTTTATATTGTCGAACGCTTTTTCCAGGTCGACAAATCCTATGAAAGTGTCTTGATTTTTCTTTAGCCTTGCTCCCATTATTAGCCGTAACGTCAGAATTGCCTCTCTCGTCCCTTTACTTTTCCTAAAGCCAAACTGATCGTCACCTAGCGCATTCTCAATTTTCTTTTCCATTCTTCTGTATATTATTCTTGTAAGCAGCTTCGATGCATGAGCTGTTAAGCTGATTGTGCCGTAATGCTCGCACTTGTCAGTTCCTGCCGTCTTCGGAATTGTGTGGATGATTCTTTTCCGAAAGTCAGATGGTATATCGCCAGACTCATATATTCTACACACCAACGTGAATAGTCGTTTTGTTGCCACTTCCCCTAATGATTGCCGGCCGCGGTGGTCTAGCGGTTCTAGGCGCGCAGTCCGGAACCGCGCGACTGCTACGGTCGCAGGTTCGAATCCTGCCTCAGGCATGGATGTGTGTGTTATCCTTAGGTTAGTTAGGTTTAAGTAGTTCTAAGTTCTAGGGGACTGATGACCACAGATGTTAAGTCCCATAGTGTTCAGAACCATTTGAACCGTAATGATTTTAGAAATTCTGATGGAATGTTATCCATCCCTTCTGCCTTATTTGACCGTAAGTCCTCCAAAGCTCTTTTAAATTCCGATTCTAATACTGGATCCCCTATCTCTTCTAAATCGACTCCTGTTTCTTCTTCTATTACATCAGACAAATCTTCACCCTCATAGAGGCTTTCAATGTATTCTTTCCACATATCTGCTCTCTCCTCTGCATTTAACAGTGGAATTCCCGTTGCACTCTTAATGTTACCACCGTTACTTTTAATGTCACCAAAGGTTGTTTTGACTTTCCTGTATGCTGAGTCTGTCCTTCCGACAATCATATCTTTTTCGATGTCTTCACATTTTTCCTGCAGCCATTTCGTCTTAGCTTCCCTGAACTTCCTATTTATTTCATTCCTCAGCGACTTGTATTTCTGTATTCCTGATTTTCCCGGAACATGTTTGTACTTCCTCCTTTCATCAATCAACTTAAGTATTTTTTCTGTTACCAATGGTTTCTTCGCAGCTACCTTCTTTGTACCTATGTTTTCCTTCCCAACTTCTGTGATGGCCCTTTTTAGAGATGTTCATTCCTCTTCAACTGTACTCCCTACTGCGCTATTCCTTATTGCTGTATCTATAGCGTTAGAGAACTTCAAACATATCTCGTCATTCCTTAGTACTTCCGTATCCCACTTCTTTGCTATTGATTCTTCCTGACTAATGTCTTGAACTTCAGCCTACTCTTCATCACTACTATATTGTGATCTGTATCTCTCAGTCTGCTTGTCTCCCTCTGTTCATTTGCTGCTACCCCCTCCACCCATCTCTTCCTACCCCTGTTTCTGCCAGTCTACTCTTCTTCCTCCATTCATCTGCTGCTTCCCCCTCCATCCATCTCCTATCTCCTGTGTCACTGTCAGTCTGCTCATCTCCCTCTGTTCGTCTGCTGCTTCCCACCCTGCCCAACCTGTCAGTCTACTCGTCTCCCTCGTTCATCTGCTGCTTCCCCCTCCATCCATCTCCTACCCCCTCTGTCTCTGTCAGTCTGCTCATCTCTCTCTGTTCATCTGCTGCTTGCCACTCTGTCCAATCTCCTTCTCTGTCAGTCTGTAGGCCGTGCGTGGCTCGTGTTCATGTCCTATCTCATTTGACGTCCTTTTTTTAGTGTACTACCACTTCATTATGTTAATTTCAATTACTGATGTCACTGAGTTGCCGCCTTGCCTGACCGTGAGTGTCGCAGCGGCGCTTATCGATATAAACCCTGGCGTATTATCTTTGCTGACTGCTGTTACTTTCCGGCTGTCGTGTGTTCGGAGTTAGTTTGCATCTGGCAGTGAGTTGCAAGGTGCTAGCAGTGCAGTTCGGACCTGGCAGTGTTTGACTTAGGACGCAGCAGAAGTTCTGTCGGGGTGCGGCTGCAGTAAGGTCCAGACAGCCATTACTCACCCAACGGTTAACGATACATATCACTTGAGTGTGGACTGCCTTGGTTGGTCGCCGGTCGGTCGTCTTGTCGGACAATGTGTATATTGGCCGCAATTACTTATGGGTTGCCTGCATGTGGCGACTCGTAATTCGTCCTTGTTACTGAACAGTCATTATCGTTAGTACTGTCTAGTCCTTCATGCAAGTGTTCGTGAAACTGTGTGTAGCTTGTGATGTTGGCTGTTCAGTTATTTTTAGTGCTGTCTCCATGCTGATGTGTGGCAGTCAGTCAGTTGGTGTGGATCAGCCAGGAAATCTCGGCACGGTGCAGTGGTCCGGGCGCGCTGGTGGTCTCTACGCAGTGTTGGAGTGTGTGGGAGCAGTTCTGACTGCTATGAGGTTCGTGGCTCACTGATCCAGGACATCAAGGTGCTTATCTTAATGGCAGTCAGACAGTGTTCGAGGATCGGCCTGCCCCGAAAGGACCATCTTGTTTACGAGTTGGCAATAAGGCACCAACTGATTGAGGGCAGTGTTCCGGAACTGGTAGCCAATTTTCACGCTGCCGTTGGTCAGTGGGTTGATGTCACGTCGGCGGTGGTGGGTGAGATAGGAGTGGCAATTTTTGTTTGGGGCTGTTACAGGCCTTGAGCTAACTATGTGGATTTTGAAAGGAATGCAACCTACTGACAGTCAATTAGACAGTGAGCGGGCACTGTTTATGTTCAAGACATCTCCTTCTGGTCTTAAGGTTCTGTTAGCTCTTTGGTTGTCAACTTCGAACAGTTCCTTTAACTTCGTCATCTTGTGAGGCTTAGCTCGGTGGCTTCTTCAGTGTAGGGAATGGGCGTGTTTCCTCTGCATTGTTGAAGTCCGAGTGGTTATCTCGCTATCTTCGTTGCTGACTTAGCAATGACTTTGAATTGGTCGTGTTGCGGGACTTAGGTCGGGCCCTTCGTAGTGCAGGGATGTCGGGTAGCCAGGGGTCATATTCCCTCTGCAGGGCTGTGACTGAGCGAGTGCTTCGCTTGCGGCTTTTCTTGGCTATTGTGTTTTGCCTTGATTTTGGAGCTGCTAATCAATTTCATTTCGGCATGTGACCCACGGGTTCATGTTTGAGGGGAGGGGGGGAGGTTGAGCTGTGCGTGGCTCGTGTTCATGCCATTTCTTATTTTACATCTTGTTTTTACCATACTGCCATCTCGTTTTGTTAATTTTCAATTACTTGTGTCACTGAGTTGCTGCCATGCCTGTCCATGAGCAACGGCAGCAGCGCTTATCGATATAAGCCCTGCCGTATTATCCGTGCTGGACTGCTATTACTTCTCGATGAGTCAGTTGGAACGTGCCAGCAGTTACTTCGGACCTGATCAGCCAGGAAATCACCCTGCAGCGCAGTGGGCCGGGTTCGCTTTCAATCTCTACAAAGTGTCGGAGTGTATGGGAACTGTTCCGATTGCTATGAAGTTCGTGGCTAGCCAATCCATGACATCAAGGTTGGTGATTTAATTACCGAAGCAAGTCCGTTCACATTGTGCCGTTTGTTTTCATGTTTGGCTGTTGGGGGTATTCACATGAGCAACAGCGAGTGTTCGAGTTGGCGAAAGTTTAGCCACCATCCGGTGGAGCTTAACTGTATTTTGGTTAGTGAAGTCCAAGTGCATCAGCGGAATTTTCTGCCTTGTGGCCGTTCGCGTTTCGGTGATCTGCCCTGGCCACCGACGTAAAAATTAGGCAGTGTCCTTTCCTCACTGTGTTGTCGCTGTCCAACACGTGTGTGTAGTTTTGACAGCTTGTGCATACTTGGTTGTGGGCGGCTACGCCTTTTACGTTTTGGCATTGGTGTTCCTTGTGTACTGGTCGGGTGGAAAGCAAGTCGTCTTCTTGGTGGGTCCATTGACTGTCTCTTGGTTGGGTTGCCGGCGGATCGGTTATAGTTGGGCCGACTACCTGTCTCCCCTAAGAAAAGTTAATATTTCAAGTGCAGGCCAACCATCGGAAACTTCTGAGGGCCGCTGGCGGTACTTCCTCTTCTTTTTGGTGTTTGATTGTGTATTTCAATCACTCATGCCGTTTGTTTGAATTTTTATGCTTTTAGTTGGGTTTTAAATTATGGGCCTTCAGCCGTTTTAAAATAGAAAGTTCCTTACCTGTCAAGTCGTTCATTTTATGGGCCTTCAGCCTCATTTAAATTTTTTTTCTGGATAAAGCTTTAGGTCTTCTGCTTTTTGAATATTCATTGTAGCTGCGTTTTTCAATCATGGGCCTTCAGCTGTCTTAAAATTTAAATTCGTTACTTGTTAAATCTTAAATTGTTTGGGACATCAGCCGCATTTAAAAAAAATTATTTAAGGATAAAGCCTTGGGCTTTCTGCCTTCTAAAAATTTATTGTAGTTGTGTTTTGATCATGGGCCTTCAGCCATTTTAAAATTAAAATTCCTTATTATTAAGTCTTAGATTGTTTAGGCCTTCAGCCTCCTTTTTTAAAATTATTTAAGGATAAAGTTTAGGCCTTCTTCCTTTCAAAATTTATTGTACTTGTGTTTTTAAAATCATAGGCCTTCAGCAGTATAAAATTAAAATTCCTTATTTGTCAAATGGTTCATATGGCTCTGAGCACTACGGGACTTAACATCTTAGGTCATCAGTCCCCTAGAACGTAGAACTACTTAAACCTAACTAACCTAAGGACATCACACACAACCATGCCCGAGGCAGGATTCGAACCTGCGACCATAGCAGTCTCGCGGTTCCGGGCTGCAGCGCCTAGAACCGCACGGCCACCGAGGCCGGCCCTTATTTGTCAAGTTTTAGATTGTTTGGGCCTTCAGCGTCATTTGAAACATTATTTAAGGATAAAACCTTGTGCTTTCTGGATTTTGAAAATTTACTGTGGTTGAGTTTTAAATCATGGGGCTTCAGCCATTTTAAAAATTAAAGAGGTATTACCCATAAGCCATAAGACTGTGTGACATATTCAGTCCATACAGAGGGTAGGAAATTTGCTCTGTAACGTTTGGGCAACTAAATAAAGTTTTATGTGTTCGAGTGTAACTGACAGCCGCTCATTTTTGGCACCTTTCAACAATTCCAGCTACCTGTTCTGACCTGCGGATTTAACCAGGCCTTACAGTCTGGTCCTCTGTTCATCTGCTGCTTCCCCCTGTGTTCAATCTCCTCCTCCCCCTGACTCTGTCTTTCTCTCCCCCTGTTCATTTGCTGCTTACACCCCCCCCCCCCCACCCATCTCCTACCCACTGTGTCTCTGCTCGTCTCCCTCTGTTGATCTTCTGCTTTCCCCCCCATCCAATCTCCGCCTCCCCCTGTCTCTGTCAGTCTGATTCTCTCCATTTGCTGCTTCCCCTCCAACCATGTCCTACCCCCTCTGTCTCTGTAGCCTGCTCTTCTCCCTCTGTTCATCTGCTGCTTCCCCCTCTGTCCAATCTCCTCCTCCCCATGTCTCTATCTGATTCTCTTCCTCTGTTCATCTGCTGCTTCCACCCCCCCCCCCTGCCCATCTCCTCCTCACCCTCTCGTTGTGGTCCCCCTCTCTCTGCACATCTTTGCCTGCCTCCTCTCTCTGTCCATTTCCTCCTCTTCCCTGTCCATCTCCCCCCCTTTCCTTTCTGTGTCTGCCTCCACCTCCCCCTCTCCCCTCTCACTGTGCATCTCCTCCTCCTTCCCTTCTCTGTCCACTTCCTTATCCCCCTGTTCATCTTCCCCTCATTCATCTTGCTGCCTATCTCTACGTCCATCTGCCTCTGACCAACTCCTCGTCTTTTATTTCTCTCTTCATCTCTTCCTCTCCTCTCTCTCTCTAATATCACCTCCTCTATCTCTGTCAATCGGTTCTTCAACCTCCTACATGTGTAGATCTTCTCCTTTGCCCTAGTTGTCTTCGAGCCCCTCGTCCTTCCTTCTCTCCACGTTATCACATTCCCCCCAATTGGAGGCTGGCGCTTCTTATCCCTACAGTAGTTCCTATCACACTGTAGCTAACATGTGTACCAAAGTTTACTGATGTCGTGACATGGATTTATGATGCGCTACTTACCTGTGACTTTACCCACAAATGCACATGTCAAATATATTTCACACATATTTAACATATTTCATGCGTATTTGTACCAATGCGTCACCTGTATGCCTAGTGCATTCCGTTCTGCAGTTTCACACTCGCGCATCTCAATATTTATGACGTATCTGTTGAACTACGTGCTGTAGAATGATATAATTATGCACGCCCATCCAGTGGTGTATGTACCTACAATCTGCGGAACGTGTTGTGAGTATATTTAATAGAAAAGAAGAAATAAACTAAAACATTATGCATAATGCCGCAGTTTCTCAGGCATCTCACCATTTTAGTCGTATCTCCTGAACTATGTGTCACACAACGATATATTGTACAATTCAGCGAATCACTGACAAAGGGAAATTGACTGCAAAAACTGTTGTGAATAGATTCATTGGCAACGAAGTAATAAATTTAATCGTCTTATGTTGCGATGGTTTTTCATGCACTCAGTCTTTGTGACATCGTATCTGCTGAATGAGCTATCGTACAATGACGTAATTTTTCAGTACTATATGTGAATACTGTATGAAAAATGTGCCACGAATAAAGTTAGTACTAATAAAGTAAGAAATCAAAACGTCATGCTTCATATCGCAGTTTCACTGTAAGAACAGCGAAAATGTAGTAAGGGATAACTTTTTTCCGTTCATCCTTCTGGGGGGCGGGGGTCGTCAGCGAGGAAGAGTTTCGTAGAGGTTTGAAATTTGCAAGTCTTTAAGTGCTCTTATTCTCAAGTGCGCCCCCAGCCACCCACCGGCCTCGGCAGTGCCGAAGGCACAAAGTGGCACCGTGTGGCGGCCGTGACGTCACGGCCGAGGGTCGGTGGGTGGCTGGGGGTCGTTGGCAAGTAATCAGTCATGTAAAAATGTCCTCATTTGTATTAAAAATGTTCATTTGTATTACAAATGAAGTTGCGAGTAGGTATATAAGGGGCAGCGTTGGACTTTATGGTTAGTTCTACTTAGTTAACGATGGGTTATGGAGTCAAATCGTGGGAAGTTTAAAAAGTATACTGCTCGTGGTTAAGAGAAACGGTTACCTTGGTCAGCAATACGAGAGATTAATCGTAAACGTGCCGCAAAACGTAAGAGAGATATTTTAGATGAATCATTGGAGCTAACTACTGAAGACAAGGATTTTTTTGATGCTTTAGAAGATCTTCATTTAACTGAATTATTTTGTAATACTCCATCTGAAGCGAAACGTCCTAAACAAGACGAAGAACCGACACCAGGACCATCTTCAAGACCTGATAATGAACCTAATTTAATAGACAACGAGTTTCAAGATCAAGGATTACAAATTCCCAGTACTTCTGCAGCCACAGAAATGGAAGTAGAAGAACAACCAAGATCTTCTCAACAACTACGGCATGGTACTAGTAATACTGATTCATCAAATGGTACAAGTTCTGGACAATTAACTACATTTCAGTTATGGAAGTCAGTAGAACAAATTAAACAAACAAGTGTGATAATTGCTAATACACATAAATTTTTTGTATGGGGTTATGCATATAAATGTTTCGATGTAGTTGCTCCTGCTAATAATAACAAAGTTGTAGCTAAAAGATTAGTTACGTCTGGAGCTCAATTTATGACCAACGAATTAAGTCAGTTTATGAGTAAAGCAGAATTTGATTCATTACCACATAATTCATTTGTAAAGAAATTATGGCTGCAGTGTGGGTATTCTCGCCTCATGGGCTACAGTGCTTCTTCACCCCCATCCCTTCCTCTTGTGTAGGTGGATTGTCTTATCCTATAGTGATCCTTTCCAGACAGTAAACCAGAGGCTCAGACGATTCTACGGAGATCTGGAGTCCCCCTGAATAGGTCAGGCGTGCACTACACGCAGGAAACGGCTACAGCGGTAGCGGAGTGCGCGTGGAGTGCACATGTGGGTTTTTTAGGTTAGAGAATTCCCTCCCTAGGCCCTATAAGACGACTCCTGAGACGCGACAAGGTAGCAGTAGGCAAAACGTAACAGGGAATGACAATATTAATGAGGTAATAGTAATCTGCTGGAGCGTCAATAGAAAGGTCCCAGAACTGCTCTCATTAATAAACAGTCACAGTGCCCACATAGTACTAGGGACGGAAAGTTGGCTGAAACCAGATGTAGACATTAATGAAATTCTACACTCAGATTCGAATGTATACCGCAGAGACAGGCTGGACAGCGAAGGGGGAGACGTGGTTATAGCGATAAAAAGTACAATAGTATCGATGGAAATCGACGGAGATCCGAAATGTGAAATAATTTGGGTGAAGGTCACGGTTAAAGCAGGTTCAAACATGGTAATTGGATGTCTCTACAGGCCCCCTGGCTCAGAAGCTGTTGTGGCAGAACACCTGAAGGAAAATTTGGAAAGTATTTCGAGCAGATTTTCCGATCATGTTATAGTTTTGGGTGGAGATTTTAATTTACCAGATATAGACTGGGAGACTCAAACGTTTATAACGGGTCGCAGGGACAAAGAATGCAGTGAAATTTTTAAAGCGCATTATCTGAAAACTACTTTGAGCAGTTAAACAGAGAACCGACTCGTGGCGATAACATATTAGACCTTCTGGTGACAAACAGACCCGAACTATTTGAAACAGTTAACGCAGAACAGGGAATCAACGATCATAAAGCGGTTACAGCATCGGTGATTTCAGCCGTAAATAGAAATATTAAAAAAGGTAAGAAGAGTATTCTGTTTAGCAAATGTGACAAAAAGTAGATTTCAGAGTACTTGACGGCTCAACACAAAAGTTTTATCTCAAGTACAGATAGTGTTGAGGATCAGTGGACTAAGTTCAAAACCATCGTACAATATGCATTCGATGAGTATGTGCCAAGCAAGATCGTAAGAAATGGAAAAGAGCCACCGTGGCACAACAACCGAGTTAGAAAACTTCTGTGGAAGCAAAGGGAACTTCACAGCAAACATAAACATAGCCAAAGCCTTGCAGACAAACAAAAATTATGCGAGAGGCGTTCAACGAATTCGAAAGTAAAGTTCTATGTACTGACTTGGCAGAAAATCCTAAGAAATTTTGGCCTTACGTCAAAGCAGTACGTGGATCAAAACAAAATGTCCAGACACTCTGTGACAAAAAAGGTACTGAAATAGAGGTTGACAGACTAAAGGCCGAAGTACTAAATGTCTTTTCCAAAGCTGTTTCACAGAGGAAGACTGCACTGCAGTTCCTTCTCTACTGTCGCACAGATGACAAAATGGTAGATATCGAAATAGATGACAGAGGGATAGAAAAACAATTAAAATCGCTCAACAGAGGAAAGGCCGCTAGACCTGATGGGATAAAAGTTCGATTTTACACAGATTACGCGAAGGAACTTGCCCCCCTTCTTGCAGCGGTGTACCGTAGGTCTCTAGAAGAGCGTAGCGTTCCAAAGGACTGGAAAAGGGCACAGATCATCCCCGTTTTCAATAAGGGACTTCGAACTGATGTGCAGAACTATAGACCTATATCTCTAACGTCGATCAGTTGTTGAATTTTGGAACACGTATTATGTTCGAGTATAATGACTTTTCTGGAGACTAGAAATCTACTCTGTAGGCATCAGCAAGGGTTTCTAAAAAGACGATCGTGTGAAACCCAGCTCGTCGTTTAATGAATGGACTATCAGACCAATTGTGTGATTGGATTTAAGAGTTCCTAGATAACAGAACGCAACATTTCATTGTCAATGGAGAGAAGTCTTCCGAAGTAAGAGTGATTTCAGGTTTCCCGCAGGGGAGTATCGTAGAACCGTTGCTATTCACAATATATATAAATGACCTTGTGGATAACATCGGAAGTTCACTGAGGCTTTTTGCAGATGATGCTGTAGTATATCGAGAGGTTGTAACAATTCGAAACTGTACTGAAATGCAGGAGGCTCTGTAACTAATTGACGCATGGTGAAGGAATGGCAATTCAATCTCAATGTAGACAAGTGTAATGTGCTGTGAATACATAGAAAGAAAGATCCTTTATCATTTATCTACAATATAGCAGGTCAGCAACTGGAAGCAGTTAATTTCATAAATTATCTGGGAGTAGGAATTAGGAGCGATTTAAAATGGAATGACCATATAAAATTAATCGTCGGTAAAGCAGATGCCAGACTGAGATTCATTGGAAGAATCCTAAGGAAATGCACTCCGAAAACAAAGGAAGTAGGTTACAGTACACTTGTTCGCCAATTGCTTGAATACTTTTCACCGGTGTGGGA
Source organism: Schistocerca piceifrons (assembly GCF_021461385.2). Classification (NCBI taxonomy): domain Eukaryota; kingdom Metazoa; phylum Arthropoda; class Insecta; order Orthoptera; family Acrididae; genus Schistocerca; species Schistocerca piceifrons. The sequence goes on along the minus strand of NC_060144.1, from coordinate 90,880,989 downwards.
TCCGTACCAGGTAGGGTTAATAGAAGAGCTAGAGAAGATCCAACGGAGAGCAGCGCCCTTCGTTACAGGATTATTTAGTAATCGCGAAAGCGTTACGGAGATCATAAAGTCAAGTGGAAGACTGTACAAGAGAGACGCTCAGTAGCTCGGTACGGGCTTTTGTTGAAGTTTCGAGAACATATCTTCACCGAGGATTCAAGCAGTATATTGCTCCCTCCTACGTATATCTCGCGAAGAGACCATGAGAATAAAGTCAGAGAGATTAGAGCCTACACAGAGGCATACCGACAATCTTTCTTTCCACGAACAATACGAGACTGGAATAGAAGGGAGAACCGATAGAGGTACTCAAGGTACCCTCCGCCACACACCGTCAGGTGACTTGCAGAGTATGGATGTAGATGTAGATATGTGGAACGAGTGTGGTTGAGGGGCAGATGTGGAACATACAAACATATACATGCATATGTACATATATATGTATATCTTTTTTTTTATAATTTGTATGGACTGCAGCATGGAATTCAGACAACTGGTTATTCTTAATTTTGCACGTACTATTCTTTGGAGCTGAGACACGCCTGGAGCTGTGGAGCATTATTATCACAGCCGGATGCGTACTATAGGGTCGCAGCTATTATTCTTATACTTGTAAAATACTGTTTTCAGGGAATGTTTATTTTAGGCTTCTAATAGCGGTGGCTCACATGATTTAGACTGTATAAAACTTCAACTTAGACTTCAGTTACAAAGCACTGTTTACAGATGTTTGAAAATGGAGCCACTTCACCTCTCGAAACTTGTTATCGGTTTCTAACTACCTCATCGTCGAGGCGTTTTTACTCCGGAGTCTCATTTCGCATGTATCTCTTGAGAAACTGGTGTCGCTGTAAGTCGTGAGAATATCGTTCACAAGGTGAAGCTGATCAGAACACTTAATGTGGTTGCAAAAATGTGCCATTTTAATGCACTCTATCAAATGATTGCTTGATAAGAAATACGTTACGATTGAGAAAAGCAATTACACCTACGTAAATGGAAAAATGGTGTCTGATAACGGCTACCTATATATTCGAGTGTCAACAAAGAGAAATCGTTTACAGTACTGTCTACCAGCTGGGGAAATGTTTAAAGGTGAGTTAATGCTTTCAAAAGATATTTATTCTTAATGTAAACTCGATAGAATGACCACGTTGAGTGTTGGATGTATACTACACATTTTTCTAATTCTAAATTTTGCCGCCGTTCGTTGGGAAAAACGAGTAGCTACAATGCATAGGATGCTAATGCCTCTCCTGATCCATGCGGCCGGCCGGGGTGGCCGAACGATTCTAGGCGCTACGGTCTGGAACCGCGTGACCGCTACGGCCGCAGGTTCGAATCCTACCTCGGGCATGGATGTGTGTGATGTCCTTAGGTTAGTTAGGTTTAAGTGGTTCTACGTTCTAGGGGACTGATGACCTTAGAAGTTAATTCCCATAGTGCTCAGAGCCATTTGAACCATTTGATCCATGCGGAGGCGAAGAAAAATCGACAGCTCAGATAATAAGAGCGAAAGACTCTTCAGCATGTCCAATATACATTTAAAGAGATTGTTTTATGGTGAAACTTTCGAATGAAAACCAACAGAAGCGTGAGCTGCAGATTCATTAACACTCAAAGTACTTAATTTCGGTGTGAGACCATTTTGAAGTATCCTATTACAGAGAAGAAACATGAATTCAATACATTAGTAATCGGTTAAAAGTTAATCTTATCTTTTATTAATTCCAGCATATTTTAAAATCTGCTTTGTTACTACGTTTCAATTTTAAGGGATTCCTAATATACTGAACCCAAGTTCTTTCCGTTTAATATGATACTTAAAAATTGTCCAACATCGAAACTGTGCAATAGTACAACGGATAAAGAAAAATGTCACGTGCAAGTGGTAGAAAATTATTTAAAAACTCAAAAAACTGAACTTCACTGCTTTTAAACCAACGAAAACTGCAGCACACAGGATATTGAGATGAAAGAGGCTTTAAAAGTGTCTCAAAAATAAATTTCATTTCGCACTTTCATCACTTGTCGTATATGTCTCATAAGACAAGACTTCGTTTAAGAAATTTGTTTGTTAACCACTTCTTGCAAATTCATCACTCACATTTCTTAGATGGTACGGACTTATAGCACATCTTATCAGTTTTCATCCTTCGCCAGTTTTTTCTCTGTCTTCAATTGATACAAATAAAGAATACTGTCAACGCAATGTAAAATTTTTGTACTCTCAGATCGGCAAGGTCTGCTGGAACAGTAAAGTTTTTAATTTAATACATTAAAAAGAAAAATCCAACACATAGAAATAAAAAACACAGTTTTTAGTAAACTGCTTTCTGAGATACAGCGCGTCCCCTTTTTTTCAGTAGGTAGAAGTGGGCAGCTTGTGTCAAATGTTTTTGTTTTCTGCAGTACAGGCGTACACTAAGCAGTAAGAAGAAAAACAAGCATGGAAAAAATGTAGTACTTTAATAATGTGACAGCAGACAGGCTGCATCACAATGCACAGTAGAAACCAACTGAGATGTCGCGAAGTGAGATGCGTCTCCGGCTACGCAATGGTGTCGTAACCAAATGTCAACACGCCAGGCCTGAAGTACTGTACAAACAAGCTGGAAGCTCATTTCATCACACTATGTGAGAGGGAAGCCAAGAAAACTGATTCGGCACTTTGGCAACACTGTGGGGTAGACACAACGCTCTACTACAAAAAATATGATTCAAATGGCTTTGAGCACTATGGGACTTAACATCTGTGGTCATCAGTCCCCTAGAACTTAGCATTACTTAAACCTAACTAACCTAAGGACATCACACACATCCATGCCCGAGGCAGGATTCGAACCTGCGACCGTAGCGGTCGCGCGGTTCCAGACTGTAGCGCTTAGAACTGCTCGGCCACAGCCGCCGGCGCTCTACTATAATGAGGCTAAATGTAGTAACCCAAATGTAGCAACTTCACCTAGAGATGTCGCAAGAATGCCTTTCCGGTTGCAAACTTCGCATGAAGAAACGTTCTGAAACGGTGAAGTTAAGCGCTAGAGCAGCCGAGAGCGCTGACAGGCTCAGAGAACAACGACAGCACTTTCGGTCACCAGTTTGGCGGCGCGGGGAGGGGGTTGGGGAGGGGCGGGAGGAGGAGGAGGAGAGATCACGTCATAACCTACTACAAAGCCCCCACCCTTTCAAACTCATTCTGAGGTTGAGGTCATTCAGTCTGCATAATGGATACGAATGGAAGTCCAGCTTTGTTAACTTGCAGGAATTTAGTAAATGTCTACATGCTGACGCCAACTTGGAGTCAACTGCTCCAAGTTCACAGCCGTCTGGCTGTGAAGGGGTCTTCTGATCTGCAAGCCGCAGTCCTGTCGGTCATAACAGTTTCTGACTGAGGACTGGGAACGGGATGATCTCCCGTGGACGAAGAACCAGTCCACTTGTCCACATGCTGTTCAACTTGGGCTGCTGTGGCCTGTGTCGCCGTTACTGCGGCAGTACAAGTTCTGTTTTACCAGGGACTGGCACTCAGGCTGTCCTTCATATTGCTGTTGAGTCTTCCGACACCATACCATTTCGACAATCGACTACATAAGTATGCAGTATTCTGGGAACGAGCCAAAGCGCAGTTTCACTGATCGAGAGCACTGAACCTCCATCAGAAGCCTACAGCCTCGCTGGGCTCTGGAGACGCACAGTCGCTGTACCTCCTGCAGGACGCAGTACTGACCAAAGGCAACGCCAGAGCCTGCTCTCAGAAAGTTCCTCACTTCGCCTTTTCATGCTACGCGGGCTCACCACGGTCGCTACTAGGAAGAACCGGGAATAACGTAATTGACAAGCTCTCGTTTCGTTCCAGAGGTCCACAGGATCACTCCCCCCCCTCTGCTCTCGACATCGTGATAACAACACGACCTTGACTCAGGTCGTAACATTACTGTCAAGAAGCGGCGTCGACACTTAACTTTATTGTTAGCGGTGGTTCTGGTACACTACATTCGCGTCAGAACGTGGTTCTGACACGGTGCACTGTGACAGCAGGACTTGCAGTCCTATAAAGGGCCACCTGAGGTACTGACGTCTACTGTCGCCGCTATCGACGAGCCTCACCTGTACATTAGCAGCCACTGGCATCTGTCATCATCCGGAGCAGCGACTGACCAATTTCTAGAATGAGATTTTCACTCGGAGTGTGGGCTGATATGAAACTACCTGGCAGATTAAAACTGTGTGCCCGACCGAGACTCGAACTCGGGACCTTTGCCTTTCGCGGGAAAGTGCTCTACCAACTGAGCTACCGAAGCACGACTCACGCCCGGTACTCACAGCTTTACTTCTGCCAGTACCTCGTCTCCTACCTTCCAAACTTTACAGAAGCTCTCCTGCGAAAACAAAACAAAAATATGCTCCTCACTTACTTTACCTCTTATCCACCAAAACTCCAATAATCATCAGCATCACATAATCTTAATACTTCAACAATACCTCTTACGTCGATACATATAAACCTTATCATCAATATCATTTACCTTACCTCTTGTCCACCAAAACTCCAATAATCATCAACTTCACACAATCTCAATACCTCAATAATATCTCTTCAATACGTCGATACATATAAACCTTATCACCAATATCATTTCACTTCCATAACAACTCTTTCCTCTAGTCAGTCTCCTCGAACAAGTACAGATAAAATCCTAGTGCAAACTACAATTTATCATCCCACGCAATCTGAAGGCACAATGTCCACACACAACCTCTGTGTAGTCCACCTGAGCCAAATCTTCTACTCATTACGAATTATAAAATACATTTTGATTACCTTGTCCATCATAAAATAAAAGAAATGCATACATGACCTCTAACAGCCTTCAGTTTGAATAACTTTCAGTAAGTAGGTGCGAGTACGTAGTATGAAAGATCACATAAGACTTTGAATGAATAAATCGTAATATTTCACAGTGTGTACACCACTTCAAAAATCATGGCAAAACAGAAGCAAACATGTGGAGTATTTCTTGTGTCAAGTGTCACTTACTATTTCAATTGCTCACGAAGAATGCAGTGTAATTGCTGTCAATGGTCTAAACCTAGTGTTGGTATGTCATGTCGTTAGCTTCCTTCCTATTAGCATAAATTTATACGGCTTCCATAAAACCTCCAGCTCATGTCATTTCAATGAAGTTTCTTGTACTAATGTCGTTCGTAGGATTATTGTAGTTCATTTTCTTTTCTTAAAAATATAAGGCACTGAGCGTAAGCAAAACATGCAATAGCGAGTAAATATACCAATAGAGAACAGAATGTTAACAAGTGGGTGTAGCACAATCCCTATAACGAGGCTCTGCCAAGCGAACAATTTATAATTAATACCATAGTGTGACTCAAACTCCATATTCGTACACTGTACATCAGCATTTCTATATACCAAAATAAAGAGTAATTATGGCAACAAAACAGAAATGTGTAACTATGCAATCCATAAGCAAAGCAGCAAACATATATCTTACGTAATAAACAGGTCATTAGCATCATATCAGCATAAGCAAATAAATGTTCATATGTAATCTTAATAAGTAAACATGAAGGCGCAAGCAGATAAATCACAAAGTATGACTTACATAAATAACCATATCAGTACAATTAATCAGGTGACAATTATAATTTAAATAAATAAGCACAGCAGGCACATAAAAAAAACATGACATCAGTGAAAAAGCATAGCAGCCAAGCGATGCATAATATACATAAGTAACAACCCTGTTCATTAATCAATCATTGTCAAAATCAGTTAATGTACGCAAGCACGTCGCTTCACAAGTAAATTCATAGAACATAAAATTTAGCACAAAGTATAAATCACGTAATCGTGAGCAGCAAATTACGTCTAAAGTACGTACCTAAGGGGAAATATGTTACCTGAAAAATAAACTCAATTAATAGTTACCTTTTTAGTTTATTAGTTTCTTCTTCGAAATTACATTCTTCCTGAAAATTTCTCCATAGCAAGTCCTCTTAACGTCGGACACACAGAGAATTTACCTGAAGTTCTTAAATATTTTATGAAACTGTATGCTGAAAAGTACTTAACGTTAATAACAAAAATAGTTCAAATGGCTCTGAGCACTATGGGACTCAACTGCTGAGGTCATTAGTCCCCTAGAACTTAGAACTAGTTTAACCTAACTAACCTAAGGACATCACAAACATCCATGCCCGAGGCAGGATTCGAACCTGCGACCGTAGCGGTCTTGCGGTTCCAGACTGCAGCGCCTTTAACCGCACGGCCACTTCGGCCGGCAACGTTAATAACATAATTTATCAAGTCACTATAGCTTTATACTGAATTTATTCGGAGAAATTAGACTGTGTATTTGTTTACGGCTGTCAGTGCATTGCACTGAACGCTCGATCAGCTGTAGGTAAGGGTGACGTAGGAAGTAATTGTTTGCGGTCAACGACTGCCTTGTTCGCCGCGCAGACTTGACTGTTGCTTTGAGTATGTGCCGCCGCCGGAAGACGGCGTGGTATCCTTGTATTCTCTGCATGTTTATGTATAACTGTTGGTTTCTCGAAAGTATGTCATTCCACAAAAATTTTAACGTTCGATATGTGATGTATTCCCTTAGAGCGCCGTGATTTAAGAGTTTCTACTTCGACGGTGTTATCATGAATAATTTTGCGAACTCTATATGGACCGTTATATAGCAGAAAAAATTTGCGACACAAGCCTTTTCCTTTGTGAGACAAACGATTAGACTTAATTAACACCTTTTGACCAACTGACAAAGTTTTTAAACGACCAGGACGTTTAGCTGATTTCTCTCTTTTAGCAGCCGCAGATGCAATATTTTGTAGAGCCAGGTTGACAACTTCAGAATGCCGCAGTTTCCGTGAAGGCGGAAAAGGAACGATTTCAGAAATGCGATTTGTCGGTGCTTTATTTTTTAATATCAATATAGGCAGTAAAGAAGTTGAATCATTAGGGAGTTCATTCAGAATGTTTTGAAAAATATGAAGATACTGATCCCACGTTCTGTGATTCTGATGACAAAGTCGACACAATTTATTGATTTCCTTCATCCATCTCTCTGAAGCATTAGATTGAGGGTGAAAAAGTGAAATGAAAATTGGTTTAATTTTACGACGCCGTAGAGTACGAAGCCAAATTTTAGAGCGAAACTATAATCCATTATCTGATATAACCTTATCAACATGACCCACTTCTTTAAGAAAATGTTTGATGAAAGCAATAGATACTGAACGAGCTGTTGCTTTGCGTAAAGGTGTAAAACACAAATATTTTGATGTCAATTTCACTGCTACCAAAATGTACACAAAACCATTACTAGAATGAACCACTGGACCGAACAAATCGACTGCGGCCATCTCCTTTAATTTCGCTGGAATTATAGGAAACAACGGTGCTCTGTGAGAAATAGTTGGCGGCTTAGCCTTTTGACATAATTTGCATTTGGCAAGAACAGATCGAATACGTTTTTCCATATTACTGAAGTAGCAATTTTCTCGTAATTTATGAAAGCATTTTCTGGGACCAAAGTGTGCATAACTGAAATGTGTGTACCAAATCAATTTATTGACCCACTCATCAGGAATACAAACTAACCAAACAGAGTTGTCGAATGATTTTCGTTTAAAAAGAATATCATTGCGAACTAAATAATACTGTCTGATCGCTACGCTTTCCTTTTTCCTCCACTTCTCCTTAATGTCCTTCCATATTGGATCCTTGTTTTGCTCCTTAGCGATGTCCTGGAGCGAAGACGAAATAAAATTCTCAAACGCAACACCTTGAATATACATCAAACAATAATTGTTTTCTTCGCAGTCCTCTTCAGCACTTTGTTTCAAACCCATTGGTGCACGTGATAAAGCATCGGCAATTACATTTGAAGATCCCTGTATGTAAACAATACTAAAATCAAATTCCTGTAGATACAGCGCCCATCGTGACAATCTTCCATGAGTTAATTTTGTTGACATAAGAAATTCCAGAGCTCGATGATCGGTGTAAACCTTAGTATGTCTGCCATACAAAAATATGCAAAATTTTGTGAAAGCCCATACAACAGCCAAAGCTTCAAGTTCCGTAATCGAATAATTCTTTTCCGATTTAGAGAGAACACGACTTCCAAATGCAATAGTTTTCTGTACTACAACGCCGTTTTCTTCTATCTCTTGAAATAAGTGCGCACCTAGGCCTTTGTATGATGAGTCCGTCGCCAAACAAAATTCTTTAGATAAATCCGGGTGTGCAAGAAGTGGAGCAGCAACTAAAGCATCACGAAGTTGTTCAAATTCTGATTGAGCTTCCTCATCCCAACACAATTAGATTTCTTTCCAGATAGTTCACATAAACGAGGTGTGGTCAAATCGTCCAATTTAACAAAGCGTCTAAGAAAATTACAGACACCAAGGAAACTACGAACATCACGTTTTGTAGTAGGAACAGCATAATTACGAATAGCGTCTTGTTTTTCTGGATCAGGAAGAATACCTTCTGTAGAAATAATATGACCAAGAAATTTCACCTGACAACGACCAAATTCAGATTTTTCCAAGTTCACTGTAATGCCAACTCTTGCAAAAATACGTAATAATGAATCCAAAATTTTGTTATGCTCACTCCAAGAACGTTTAGCAATAAGAATATCGTCAACATAAGAAGTAATATTGTCACGAAGATAAACAGGTGAATGCTGCTGAAGATACAGTAAGTCCAAACGGTAATTTCCGAAATTGATAACAGTTACCAAAGGCTAAAAAGGCAGTGTATTTTCTACAATCCGGGTGGAGTTCTATTTGCCAAAAACTTGCGCGCATATCAATCGTGGATAAAACTTTAATTCCATGGAAATGTTGAAGAAGTTCATCTAAATTTTGTGGACGGTCAGTTTCAGGAATGATAATATTATTTATCTGTCTGGAATCCAGAACCAAACGAATTGACCCATCCTTTTTAAGAACGACGTGTAATGGGCTAGTATAAGGACTGACTGCTGGCTCAATAATGCCTTGATCTAACATGTATTGAAGTTCACTCTTAACCTTGTCTCTGTAAGCCCAAGAAATAGCGTACGTTTTCCCCCGAAATGGTGTGTGTTCTTTTACTTTAAATAAATATTGTAAGCCTTGTATAGTTCCTGTGTGATGACTAAATACTGTAGCATGTGAAGTCAAAATTTGGTGCAGTTCTTCTCTTGAAACGTCATCTGCCACTTCAGCTTTCTTAACCTTTTCATTAATAAATTCTTCGCTATTAATTATATCATCCATCCCGTCTCTGTATCTATTGTCATTGTCATGAATGAATACATTGTCGTCATAATGCTCAGCGAAAACATCAGAAGTAAGTAACCTTAAACATTTTGTGTCTGATTCAGATTTTGTTAAACACTCGAAAAATTTCACACTTTTCGGCATTCCGGGAACAGTCAAATTCACACTTCCTTCTTTAAAGTTTAAAATTGCCTTATGTACGTTAAGAAACTCCATACCTAATATAATTTGTGTATTGAGTAATGGAACAACAATAAAATTAGCAGAAAATTCGTATCCTTGACAAATGAAATTTAAGTTGGTCTGTTGTTTGACTTCCACACTTTTTCCGGAAATAGCGCCTCGAATTGTAGTTTTAGAAACAGGTAACACAGGACAAGCAATAGTTCTTACACATATACGAAAAACTGATTCACTAATGACATTCAATGGGCTCCCAGAATCTAAAACTGCGGTGAACTTATTCTTACCCACACATACTTCAATAACAGGATGTAAAAATGCCTCTACATTATTTTCCTTTTCGTCTAGCAAAATGTCTCTCATGTCTTCCAGGCGTACGTAGTGTAAAGTCGTAGTGTCATTACTTTCTGAACTGTCTATATTGCTGCCAGAAGCCGAAGCTACAAGTTATTGTCGATTGTTCGCATCACGTCTTTGATTATTTCCGTCATTTCGCGGATCAATTTCTACTATTTGCACTTGTCTCTGTGAATTTCTGTCACGCGGAGGATGCCAATTAGGTCCCTCCTGTCTGTTACATGTAAATTCTTGGTTGTGTCTGTTATTAAAATTTCTGTTTTCCTGGCTATCTACACGACTACTTCTTGTGTAATTTCGACTGTCACTTCTGACATTATTGTTATATCTACTACCCTGGTTACTTCTGTAGTAAGAATTTATATTACTGTATGAATAATTTCTGTCTTGATGATACCGATTACTGTTTCCGTATGATTGATCATTCCGCTAGGAATTTCCGTTATTATAATTGTCTGTGTAATTTCTGTTAGAACGTCTGTTACTGTCATAAGGCTGGTATCTATTGTCCTGTCTGTTTCGTCTGTCATTCTCAAAATTACCCATATAACGTCCGTTCCGATCACTATCCCTTTTCTCTGAAAATCTATTCTAATTACTGTTACTGAAAAAAATTACAAGAAGTCCCGTCGTCAAGTTCTTGTAGCAAGGTCTTAAAAGTCTCAATGTCGTCTTTACATCTTCCGGCTAAAGAAATTTGTCTTATCGATTGTGGCAGCTCAGTTAAACAAATGCGAATTAATTCAGTCGGGCTATAAGGGCTGGAAAGGAACTGATTCTTTCGAATCATGTCTTTTAAGTATTCTGCTGGCGTGCGGAACTCAGACTGTTTAAAATTACGCTGCATAATAAGACTATGTTTGACTCTCTCTTGCGTGTTTTCGGACCAATATGCCGATAGAAAAGCATGATAAAAATCATTTAGGTTATTACAATCTCTAATAAGTGCGCGCATGCGCGTCGCTGGTTTGTTTTCTAAATATCCACACATAAATTCCAGTTTGTGACTTAGTGGCCAATTTGGTGGAAGTGCGTACATAAATTGATCTAACCATGAACATGGATGTATGTCGTTCTTAGAATTGCGAAAGATCTTAAATTTCCGAACAGTTAAGAAGTGTTTATAGTCAAAGTTTTCTCCTCGTGGCGACAAAGACCTACCGCGTATGTCCCAGTCCGAATGTCGATTATTGTCAAGTTCGCGCGCCTGGCGCTCTCTTGTTGCTTCTCGTGAATGAAATAAATTACTTTCTTCAAACCTCTCTGCTATCTGTGATTCTAAATTTCTTCTACTGTCTTTTCCTACGATTTCACCTTCAATTTGTTTGACTTTCTTTCGTAATGCCTCAAATTCCCTTTTAATGCGTTCATTAAATTTTCCCTGACTTTCAACATGCTTATTTATGTTCTGGTACTCTTCGGTTTCTGCAAATGGCAATGGAGCTGTATTATCTGAATCTCTGTCCCCATTTAAACTAAGACTCGTCATTTTATCTGCAACCTCCTCAACTCTTTCCGAGAAGTCACCTATTTATTCTTTCTGTTTATTTACGTCTTCCGTAAGTGTCGCGACTCGGGTTTCAGTATTGACACATTTAGTAGTTAACTGTTCATACTGTTGTGTTAGGTTATTTATTCTGTCATTTGGCACAGATTCCTCGATTCTTTCAAATATTTCTTCCTTATCGTGTACACGTTCTAAATTTAACTCTGAAAATTTTTGTACTATCACGCGATCTCTTTCTTCCTGTTCTCTATCCTGATCCTTTTGTCTGATTTCTATTGACATTAATCTATTATTGTGAGCATTCAAAATCGGTTGTACTTCTTCTCTAATTTCTTTCTTTAATTCATCTTTCATGTTTTTGAAACATGTCCCTATTCGTGAGTCTAACCGTGTTTCCATTGTTCCCATATCAATTTTAATTGTTACTATTTCTGTTTTAATTGTTCCTATTTGTGATCCCAGTGGGTCTAACCGTGTTTCCATTGTTCCCATATCAGTTTTAATTTCAGATCGTAACTGTGATCCCACTGTTTTTAATTCAGATCCCAAATTAAATATTGCACTCATCAACTGCTCCATATTAACTGGTTCAAAATTCTTTTCGCCCCTAACATTTCCCGCAAAACCAACTTCTTCCGTCAAAGCTGTAAAGCTATCTGTGTTCGATACTATTCCAGACTCTTCTGTCGTTAATCTCGTATTCCGAAAATTTTTTGATTGTGAAAAATTTTGAACTGGTTCCGGCCTATTTTCCAGACTTATTAAATTGTTTTCAACTTCATTATTCATCATACTGTTGTCCTGTGTTGGCGAGTTCGCCATGTCAACAATTTCGTCATTCTGACTATCCATCATTTTTGCCTTTTTCATCGATCGCGTAATCATTTACAAAATATACAAAACTCGTCCCTATACGAAAATTACACACAATGACACTCTATCTCCAACAATACCATTCACACGAAAAGCATTCCGACAAACACGATTAACGAACAATTGAAATCTTCATAATTGCACAAAATTGTCAAACCCGTGTACAGGACATCAAAAATTAAATTCTGCAAAAATACCATTAGAAGAATGACAAGACAACTACAAATGTTCAATTAGCAAATCTACACATGCAATATTCTATTACTACAAATTACTACAACAATACTACTGTCTGCTATTTTTACTATCAAAAGAATTCCAAGGGACGATCCGAAGCAGCGGTCGCCACGTGCATGGGGGCTTAATTAAATATAATGCAAATAATTTTAATTTTAGTCGCTGTATGTCCGGCTACGAAGTCTCGTAACCGGTTGGCCCTGACCAGTATTAGCACGCAATCTGACTGCATAGAATAACAACAAAGAATGAAAGGAAATTTCCGTTAACACGATTAATTAATTAAGTCCCCAGCAACTATAAAAGCTACGAAACAAAAACTACGAACGACAAAGCACAAGTGTAACTGTTCTGTGTGTGGAAGTGTGATTCAACGTACACATCTGGCACGGTTCTTCCTCAATACGACAAGATGCTTTAAACGCCATCTACAATGAAGTAATTAAAAACAAAACAAAAATACTATAATTGCACATAAAAACCAGAATTACACTCTAATACATGAACACAAGCCAGATGCTTTGTTGACTGAACCTGTGACCAAGAGGCATTGTTATTTAGCACATTTGAAATAAAAAATAAAAGATTTTCTTTACCTTCATATATATTGACGAAAAATACACTCTGATCCTTACAACATCCGCAATCGAACAGCATCGGCTGTCTAGCCCATCAGAACAACTGCATACAACATGCTCACAACTAGTCACGGCTACATCGGAACTCCTACTGCCCATTTCTCAATAAGCACTCTCCACCACGACTTCTCGACAAGAACTTTCCACTACCACCTCTCAACAAACACTGCCAGTGGAGGCGGCTGAATAATACTCTTTGGCGCAATCTCTGGCGCTGTGACTCAGTGTAGCCATCTTTCAATTGTTGTGCATGGTAGAACCATTGGCATGGAACGAAGAGGTAGATAAGTCGCACGGTGTGGTAAACAGGAGCGTAGTATGCATTATGAATATAGATGGAGACTTTGTGCTTCCCGCGAGTTTAGGCAGTTTTGGCATGGGCGAGATGACTCTTCCTAGACCTAGAAGATGATACTGACAAGTCGGGTGATGTCCACAGCCACAGGCATATGGTTAACAATTCTTCACTATGTGGTAAATTTAAACACTTGCAAAGGAAAGATAGGGATAGCATGAAAGCTTTATTTCTTACTTTCATGGATGCGTTCAATTCAGTTGGTCCATTACCAGCGACACCACTACACAGCATAGAACACCAACAGGAAACAATGCTCCAGTATATAAGACACCATACAGGGTCCCAAAGCAGTTACAACTGTTAATGGAGGAACTCACTGACCTGCAGTTAGCTGATGCAATCACTGAGAATAGTGATATTACCTGGAATGCAAACGTTGTCATTGTGCTCAAAAAGTCATTGGATGGTTCCGTTGCAATTATTACATCTTAAATGCAAGAACAGTCATCGATCCATGCAATGCAAAGATTACTAGAATCTAGAAAACCTTTTCAAATGCTTTGTTTAGATATTCATGGACCTTTCAATATGACAGCAGCTGGTAACAAGTGTATTCCGACGATAATAGATCATTTCCCCGTCCACAGTAATAACAGCAACTCCAGACCAGCGAATACAGACATTCAGGAACGCAGTGGTTCACAACTGTATAGTACCGTGTGGTATTTCTGATGCTATAATTATAGATCAGGGAGCAAATTGTATGTTAGACCTTTTGAAGCAGTTGTGTAGCCTCCTTCACATCCAAAAACTTCACATTAGCCCTTTACATCCACACAAACAGCCATATTGAACAGGTCCAAAGATGTTGAGCCATTATGTGAATAGTCAACATGATAATTGGGACACATAGATGCAATATATCGTCACAGCATATATTTCAAAAGTACATAGTAGTACAGATCTTTCACCATATGAGGTTGTATTCGGCAGAAACATGCCCTCTCCTATCGAGGTTATGATGCCTCAATTAGATGCTAATGAACAGTCAGTGAAGAAGTTCACGAAACATATAAGAGAAGTATGGCAGAAGGTCAAACGAGCGAATACAAAAGCACTCGAACATCGAGAAAAGATGAGGCAACTTACAGCGTATTGCCACAACATTAACTAGGTCAGTGGGTTTAGGTAACCAACCCATACGCACCACAAGAAAGAATAAACAAATTTTTAACTAAGTACTAAAGCCCATATCAGGTGATAGAGATGACATCCCAAGTGAATGTGAAGGTACAGCTTCTGACAAAAACATCGATTACTCATGTAAGCCAAATCAAACCTTTCAGTGGAGTGGTAGACGCTTTGCCACAGGGTCCAACACCATAGGTGGTATGGAATAAGAACTCTAGGAAGGCGAAGAATCCTGTAGCTCGAACTGTTCAGTCATCAGTGGACGCTTGGTTTAACTCTTAATGCATGGAAGATGAGAAATTAGGTGTGTAAGTTAGAAGATACTTTTGCGGAATTGTAGAAAGAAGCAGGGAAAAAGGGAGTTCTAGTGAAAATGAATACAGCGGATTGCAACTCTATTATAATAAACTCAGGGAACTCTTGAAGATGGCAATCAACCTGGTGCCAAGGACATCGTTTCTGAGAAAGAAAGGATGGGTAAACACAGTGGAAAACTTTTGAAGGTAGTGTCTGGAACAGCATTGGAAAAAGATATTCGACATTTAAATTACACACTAGGCCAGGTACAAGCAGTAGGAGACGTTACAAGGAGTAAAGTGGAATGGCATACCACCCAGCTGAGGAATATGGAACAAGCTGTTTTTAAATAACACAAGAGTGGCACGGAAACTGGCAACGGATTTAATGCAATACAGTAGAAGCACTAAGCAGATTATAAATGAAGATTGAATAAATGAAGGTCTTAAACAGGTGCAGTACCAACCACAGGAAATAGATGGGCAGACAGTTATAGCCAGACTCTTACGACTTTTGTCAGCTAGTATCAGTAACGGAAGATTGGAGACCGTAACACTGCAGGAATCTGTTTTCTATGCCATATATGGCTAGCTAAGCGCTACACTACTGCCACTGCAGCACTTCTTAGCAGGACTACGAGAAGAACAAAAGAATTTTGTAACTGAACTACACAGTAAAGCGGAACCGACTGAGGGCAAATTAGCATTATTTTCCAGCATATCGTTAGTTGAGAACAGATGGTGCGCGACTACGTGTGTCAATACATCTTGCAGTGGTTGTCTTAAACACCCAATATCAATGTTTTCTTATACATCCTGCCCCTGTAAACTTGAGCACGGTAGGAAAGTTGGTAAAAGTACGCACTAGTGAAGTAAAGATTTTGGCCAGAGAAGCTGTTAGAGATACTGCTAGTCCAAAATCTCACATTTTTAAAGTATACCCTGAGCCCTGATATCCTTCTTTCAGTATACCAACTGTTAGCACATTCCCACAGAACAGTACATCCAGCAGTACTGCGTGAAGCAGTGTAATCGGGTTATAAACATAAGCATTTCAGTTACGAGTACTATAGAGATTTGGTGGCTATTTGTGTAATTTACGTTTGCTACAAGAAGAAACATATACAACGCCCAGAATTACCTGTGAACGGGTTAGCTATTCCTTGGGTTGCTTATATGACGGTAAGTACCACAGAGTAGTTAGAGTCTAAGCACTAGGTAGTAGGAATAAGCAATGGTTAGCGATTGGTACAATATTTTAAGGGCATTCAAATTTGTGATATCGAATTCGATTTTTATAACAACTAAATTCCATAAAGGATGGATGTATAAGACTTGTAGACTAATAGGAACGCGTGAAAATTCGGGATGAATTTTATAAAGGATGGGGGAATATTGCACAGGAGAATAATAAGCTGGTGCAGGAATAAAACTGCGTTAGAAACCGACTGAGAAATCGCCAAGCTGCGTGCATCTGCCAGCTACGCAACGATGTCGTACCCTACTCTCAACATGGTAACCCCGATGTACACACAAGATGGAATGCTCGTTTCATCAGACTGGGCAAGACGGAAGCCATGAACAACTGATTCAGCACTTTGACAACAGTGCCCAGTAGACTGACTGCTGTACTGTAATGAGGCCAAATGTAGTAGCTTAACCTAAAGACGTCACAAGAATGCCTCTCAGGATGCAAACTTCACGTAAAGGAATGATCTGAAACCCTGAACTTACTCAGAAAACGAAAGCACATTTGGACAACAGTGTGGGGGTGGGGAATCACGTCATCGCCTGCTATCAAACCTTCACCCTCCTCAAGCTCTGTATTGGGGAATGGCCAATCCATCTGCATCACAGATACCGATGGAAGACCTATTAAGCTACAGAATGCTCTGGTGAATTCAGCAAGTGTCTAAAAGCTGCCGCCAACTTGTAGTCCACTGCTACAAGTCCACAGCCGCCTGGCCACGGAGAGGTCTCCAGATCTACAATCAGTAGTCTTGCGGTCGCAGTGGTGATGGTCTGAGGATGAGGGCCAGGGCGATCTACCACGGATCAAGAACCCATCTCCCCATCTGCAAGCTGTTTAACTTGGGCGCCTGACGCCTGTGTCGCTGCTACTGGAGCAAGACAAGCACCATCGCTCGGGCTGGCTGTCCTTCGTGTTGCTATTGCGTCTTCCGTCTTCACGCCATCTTAGCAACTGACACAGGGGTAGCAGTGTTCTGGGAACAAGCCTAAGCGCAGTTTCACTCATCGAGAACACTGAGCCTCTAACAAAAGTCCACAGCCTCGCTGGGCTCCATCGGCCTAAGGCTGTGGTACTGACCACAGGGACTACGCTCGGTAAGCTCCTCGCCAGAGAAAGACGCGCCCCTTTCGCTTTCAAGCAGTATAGTGACAACTCGGCAGCACCGGGAAGAAGACGAGGTGATCGTGAAACTCTCGCCGGTAAATCATGGTTAATTAAATGTGTTTCATTGGCGCCCCAGCGCTCTACAGGATCACACACCCATGGTCTTCGCTCGACCTCCTGATAACAATAGGACCCTAGCTCTGATCGAGACAGTACTCTCAGCAATAAATTTCATTTCTTGCTTTCACCACTTAGACTGTCTGTTTCATAAAATATAGGCAAAACGAGAAATTTGTGTGTTAGCTACGTCTTGGAATTTCATCCATTTACATTTGTTAAATTGTAGTCATTTATAGCACATCTACAGCTATAGCATTCATCTGTCGGCAGTTTTTGTCTCTGTCGTCGATTTATACAAATCAAGACACTCGTGCCGATGGTATGTAACATTATTGTACTACCAGATCGACAAAGTCTGCAGGAAGAGTAAAGGTATTAATTTAAAGGATTAAAAGGAAAAACTCGGCACATAGAAATAACACTCACAGTGTTTATTAAACTACTTTGTGAGACACAGTACGTCCGCTTTTTTCCTCAGGTAGAAAAGAAGTAAACAGCTTGTGTCATCTTTTTCTGTTTGTGAGATATGTTGTCTCTGAAGTGGTATGGTGGCAAGACAACAACACAGACGAGTAAACTAATCAATAATATGAAGTAAAATAAATATGGAAAAAATATGGGACTTCAGCATCGCGATAGCCGGGAGGTTGCATTACATCGAAACCAGAGGAGTGAGATACCACGACGTGACCACACTCGTAACGATAGGTGAGACAGTAAAAGCCTCTTTGACGACCGCTCTTTACGGGAAACTATGAAAATCTGTTGCCTTGGCACATACACTTCAGATATCTGAAGTACGTGCAAACTTACACGTTGACAATTTTTTTCCAAGGCACTGCAGCTATCTCTAACCAATGGCTTTCCTCCATTTCATATTCTAAAACTGTAACGTAATAACTGTGCCCTGGTCTTGGTGAGTAGATTCCACACTACGGAAATTTCTTGAAGCTAGATGTGGTTTGCCACGGCACTAGACCCAGCAGACCACTTTTGGAGACAGATACCGCACTTATAATTATGACCAAATCATAATCACATAAGGAGGCATTCTCAACAAGCGTATTTCATAGGTCCTGGTAAAAAAAGGCAATCTATTTTCCTTTCTTTTTGTAGGAGAAAGAAGGAGTTTAGTTTTTAGGTTATAGTTTCGCCATTAGAGATATTCCATTGGGACTGATTAACTAACAAACAGTAAGGATAAATAATTCAAATGGCTCTGAGCACTATGGGACTTAACATCTGAGGTCATCAGTCCCCTAGAACTTAGAACTACTTAAACCTAACTAATCTAAGGACATCACACACATCCATGCCCGAAGCAGGATTCGAACTTGCGGCCGTAGCAGTCGCGCGGTTCCGGACTGAAGCGCCTAGAACCGCTCGGCCACCGCGGCCGGCTAAACAGTAAGGATAGATAGTCATCATCATCATTTAAGACTGCTTATACCTTTCAGCGTTCAGTCTGGAGCATAGCCCCCTTATAAAATTCCTCCACGATCTCCTATTCAGTGCTAACATTGGTGCCTCTTCTGATGTTAAACCTATTACTTCAAAATCATTCTTAACCGAATCCAGGTACCTTCTCCTTGGTCTGCCCCGACTCCTCCTACCCTCTACTGCTGAACCCATGAGTCTCTTGGGTAACCTTGCTTCTCCCATGCCTGTAACATGACCCCACCATCTAAGCCTGTTCGCCCTGACTGCTACATCTATAGAGTTCATTCCCAGTTTTTCTTTGATTTCCTCGTTGTGGACACCCTCCTGCCATTGTTCCCATCTACTAGTACCTGCAATCATCCTAGCTACTTTCATATCCGTAACCTCAACCTTGTTGATAATATAACCTGAATCCACCCAGCTTTCGCTCCCATACAACAAAGTTGGTCGAAAGATTGAACGGTGCATAGATAACTTAGTCTTGGTACTGACTTCCTTCTTGCAGAATAGAGTAGATCGTAGCTGAGCGCTCACTGCATTAGCTTTGCTACACCTCGCTTCCAGTTCTTTGACTATGTTGCCATCCTGTGAGAATATGCATCCTAAGTACTTGAAACCGTCCATTGTTCTAACTTTGTTCCTCCTATTTGGCACTCAATCCGTTTATATTTCTTTCTCACTGACATTACTTTCGTTTTGGAGATGCTAATCTTCATACCATAGTCCTTACATTTCTGATCTAGCTCTGAAATATTACTTTGCAAACTTTCAATCGAATCTGCCATCACAACTAAGTCATCCGCATATGCAAGACTGCTTATTTTGTGTTCACATATCTTAATCTCACCCAGCCAGTCTATTGTTTTCAACATATGATCCATAAATAATATGAACAGCAGGGGAGACAGGTTGCAGCCTTGTCTTACCCCTGAAACTACTCTGAACCATGAACTCAGTTTACCGTCAACTTTAACTGCTGCCTGACTATCCATGTAAAGACCTTTAATTGCTTGCAAAAGTTTGCCTCCTATTCCATAATCTCGTAGACCAGACAATAACTTCCTCCTAGGAACCCGGTCATATGTCTTTTATAGATCTATAAAGCATAGATACAATTCCCTGTTCCACTCATATCTCTTCTCCATTATTTGCCGTAAGCTAAAGATCTGGTCCTGACAACCTCTAAGAGGCCTAAACCCACACTGACTTTCATCCAATTGGGCCTCAACTAATACTCGCACTTTCCTTTCAACAATACCTGAGAAGATTTTACCCACAACGCTGATTAAAGATATACCTCTGTAGTTGTTACAATCTTTTCTGTTTCCATGTTTAAAGACTGGTGTGATTACTGCTTTTGTCCAGTCTGATGGAACCTGTCCCGACTCCCAGGCCATTTCAATTATCCTGTGTAGCCATTTAAAACCTGACATTCCACTGTATTTGATGAGTTCCGACTTAATTTCATCCACCCCAGCTGCTTTATTGCACTGCAATCTATTGACCATTTTCTCCACTCCTTCAAATGTGACCCTATTTACATCATCATTCCTCTCCCAGTCTACCTCGAAATCTGAAACATTACTGATCGTATTTTCACCTACATTGAGCAACTCTTCAAAATATTCCCTCCATCTGCCCAAGGCATCCACAGGATTCACCAGCAGTTTTCCTGATCTGTCCAAAATACTTGTCATTTCCTTCTTACCTCCCTTTCTAAGACTGCTAATTACACTCCAGAATGGTTTTCCAGCAGCTTGACCCATAGTCTCCAACCTGTTTCCAAAGTCTTCCCAAGATTTCTTCTTGGATGCTGCAATTATCTGTTTGGCTTTGTTTCTTTCTTCAACATAACTTTCGCTGTCTACCTGAGTTCTAGTATGTAGCCATTTTTGATACGCCTTCTTTTTCCTTTTACAGGCTGCCTTGACTGTGTCATTCCACCAAGCTGTTTGCGTCTTCCTACTTTTACACACTACTGTTCCAAGACATTCTTCAGTCCCTTCTAGTACTGTGTCCCTGTACCTTGTCCATTCCTTTTCCAATGACTGTAATTGACTACATTCAACTAACTGGTACCTTTCTGAGATCACTGTTATGTACTTGTGCCTGATTACCTTATCCTGAAGTTTCTCCACTCTTATCCTCCTACATATGGACCTGACCTCCTGCACTTTCGGCCTCACAATCCCAATCTCACTGCAGATTAAATAATGATCAGTGCCATCAAAGAATCCCCTGAATACACGTGTGTCCCTCACAGCCTTCCTGAATTCCTGATCTGTTATTATATAGTCAATGACAGATCTGGTTCCCCTGCCTTCCCAATTATACCGGTGAATGTTCTTATGTTTAAAAAAGGAGTTTGTGATTACTAAGCCCATACTGGCATAGAAATCCAAGAGTTGTTTCCCGTTCCTGTTGGCCTCCATATCCTCTCCAAATTTACCCATAACCTTTTCATACCCTTCTGTTCGATTTCCAATCCTGGCGTTAAAATCACCCATGAGCAGAATACTGTCCTTGTCCTTTACTCTAACAACTACATCACTGAGTGCCTCATAAAAACTATCCATCTTATCTTGATCTGTCCCTTCACAATGCGAATATACTGACACAATCATAATTTTCTTGCTAGACACGGTCAAATCTATCCACATCAGTTGTTCGTTTACATACCTTATTGCAACTACGCTGGGTTCCATTTCTTTCTTGATGTAAAGCCCTACACCCCATTGTGCTATTCCTGCTTTGACTCCTGACAGGTAGACCTTGTATTCTCCCACTTCCTCTTCTTTCCCACCCCTTACCCGAATGTCACTAACAGCTAAAACGTCCAGCCTCATCTTTCTTGCAGCCTCTGCCAGCTCTACCTTCTTCCCAGAGTAGCCACCATTGATATTAATAGCTCCCTATCTCATTACCATTTGTTTGCCAAGTCGTATCTTAGGAGTCCCTGGTTTGTCAGTTAGAGGTGGAACTCCGTCACCTCCAAAGGTCCGAGGCATTTTGCTCTGATTGTTGCCAGCATCATATTTTAAGTACCAGGGAAGCAGATTGCTAGCCTTAGTTGCCCTGAGTCCCATTGGGTATTACCCCTAACGGTTGAGGGACTAACCGGTGGATTTGGTAGTCTTTGCCGTATGAGCACAAAGGTGACCACGACTCAGAATATGTCCGAGATGCCCTGCCTTATTCCAAAGTAACTGGTTTACCGACTGTCGGGACCACTTACTTGGCCACTCATAGGTTGCCCGTGGTTCATGAACTAGGACATGACTACAGGAACCCACACCATGAACCACAGGATAGATAGTGATCAAGTGAAATATTACACTTCACCATTTGCGCGATATCAGTACGTGATCAAGTGAAATATTCCAGTTCATCATTTGCGTGATATCAGTTTGATAAAAAGCAAAGATATTAGTAGCTACGCACAAGGCTGAACTTATGTATGCTCTGATAACTCTCAAGTACTTCCCGGATATAACCCCCCAGGGAAATTGGAATTATAGCTGCGAAGGCTAAGAACTTTAATATTTTTACATTCGTCGAAAATGTCTTATGCGAAATGAGCAGGATACAAGATGGAACTCAACCTGCGACCAGCTTAGAGGCAGAAGTGATGACACTTTCTGCAGGACCTGACCATCAATTTGCAGGACAATTCTCAAGCACGTACAGTGCAAGCTGTTACTGATTTGTTTGACTGATGGGGCTGCTAAGTGCTATACCACCTACTGCAATCGCTTGACTTAGGTCCTCGTGAGTTCAACTCGATTTCTCAAGACATTCGCTTCAGAATTGCTACAAATTCGTCCGGCAATAGACCGCGCCGCTCGAATTGTCAACACAGCTGGAACTACTAAGAGTATCCTACGACTTCCACATCGCACACATATACGCAATGCTGGTGACTGTTTTGATGGTCAGTAAAACTTAACACGCATCTATTTTGTACGAGCTGTAAATAAATAGTTGCCACTATTAAAATTCCAACCCTCGTATAAATACTTCTATTTGGATTTTAGGCATTTTTAATACTTTTGAGACCGTCTTTCTCATTTACCTTCCCGTTTCTGTATCGTTCAGTGAAAGCAGATATATTCAGCCATTCTAGAGGCAGAAAAGCGCATCGGGCGCAGTAGCAGCTGCAGTAACGGTAATCAGTGTGACGGAACTCGGGGAACTGCATTCAACAAACACTTCAAAACAGTCACATTAAAATCGCATATACCATGACTTCTGGAAAACAATACAGTTATTAACTGACACATAGGATACAAAACACGAACGTGTGTTACATGGTTCATTGCTTCTTACTAGATCCGACGCGATAATTCGTTCTTAACAGAGCGGAATCTTTACCCGAAGAAATAACTTTGGGGTACCACAGGGGACTGTAGTGGGGCTTATGGTCCAGTATATCTGTGGGTAGCTTAGGAAACTCTGCTAGGCTATTCGCAGATAAGCCGTGTTTATGAAATCTGAAAAAAAAGAAACGAAATACAGGAAGACTTACAGAAGATCGATACATGTGAAAGAGATTGGCAGTTAACCTGACAGTTCATGAATCTAACGTATAGCGCACCTGTAAACGGGAGAGACCGTTACTGTTCGTTTAAAACATTGGTGCCAACTCGCCGGAAACAGTACAGCAGCATAGCTGTAAACTACCTGGGAGTATCTGTCGGGAGCGATATAAAATGAAACTACTTGAAGGAAAAGCAGAAGCGAGGTTAAGATTCAGTGCAAGTATTCAAACGAGAAGTAGTCCGTCCAAGAACTGGTGTCCTCTCCAAAAAAACATCAGCAATCTACACTTCAACTGCTCGTGCCTGTGTTGCTTCTAATGAGAATACTGTAAGGAAGTCGCAGTTTTAACCTGTGTGTGAATAAAAGCAGATATGCTGATAGATGCTCAGTTCATCTAGCACTTCGATAACTGCCAATATGAATATACATTACGAAGATTTTTTTTATTTTAGTTATTAATTTTTTAGTGTGCCAACCTCTTCATCTCAGAGTAGCACTTGCAACCTACGTCCTTAATTATTTGCTGGATGTATTCCAATGTCTGTCTTCCTCAACAGTTTCTGCCCTCCACAGCTCCCTTTAGTACCATGGACGTCAGTCCCTGACGTCTTGATGTCCTATCATCATGTCCCTTCTCCTTGTCAATGTTTTCCACAAACTCCTTTCCTCTCCGATTCTGCGAATAATCTCCTCATTCCATTCCTTATCAGTCCACCTAATTTTCAGTATTCGTCTGTAGCACCACATCTCAAATGCTTCGATTCACTTCTGTTCCAGTTTTCCCATAGCCCATGTTTCACAACATACAATTCTGTGCTCCAAAGCCGGCCGTTGTTGCCGTGCGGTTCTAGGCGCTTCAGTCTGGATCCGCGTGACCGCTACGGTCGCAGGTTCGAATCCTGCCTCGGGCATGGATGTGTGTGATGTCCTTAGGTTAGTTAGGTTTAAGTAGTTCTAAGTTCTAGGAGACTGATGACCACAGATGTTAAGTCCCATAGTGGTCAGAGATATTTGTGCTCCAAACGTACATTCTCAGAACTTCCTCAAATTAAGGCCTATGTTTGAAACTAGACATCATCGTGAAACCTTTTCAATTACAGGCCACATATCCTCTGCATACATGTTATGTGCCGTTGATGCAGTGGTTTCCATTACCTTCTGCATCCTCATGCTGTTGATCATTGCTGATTCTTCCGCATTTATGGGCAGTTTCCACCCGAAGGACAAGAGAGAGTACCCTGAACCTCTATCCGCTCCTCTGCGCTCTTTGACAAAGTGACATGAGGGTGACTTCTTACGCTGGAAGTCTTCACCAATGAACACTTAAAGATTAATTATTCAGATGCACAGAACGCATGTTTTGCCGCCATCATACACCAACTACAAAGTTGCTTGACTGTGATGTGCCATAACGTTTCTTCCGGCAGATTCTTAATGTAATTACATCACCAGTACAGACAGACACAGCTCAAGAGCGTCAAGTATTTAGCACACACAGTTTCATAGGCACTTTTATTATTAGCATTCCATATCTGCCTGAAAGCAAGGGGAAATTACGGCAGCTGTTTTTCCTGGGAGCCTGCAGAGCTATTGTGTTGTCAGATCGTGATGGCCTCGTCTTGGGAAATATATTCCGAGGGTAAAAATGATACCCCGTTCGAAACTTTTGACAGGTACCACTCAGGAATACGTCGTTATCAAGAAACAGAAAACTAGCATTCTATGGATAGTAGTGTAGAAGTTTAGGTCCGTTACTTAGGTAAGTAGGTTAGTGAATTTAAGAAGGAAATTCTATAAGTTGAAATTACTTGTGGGAATTACTAAAGTAGCAGAAAGACTGTAGGGTTATAAATACTAGACCAAACAGGGGTAATGCACTAGTAGGTACAATATGGGAATACGGGAATGTGGTTGTCCTATGACCAGCACAATGAACGCGTTATCGTAGCCAGAGAAGCCAACACCCATCACAGTAGTACTAGTTTTTATATCAGCTAGCTCCACAGATTACAAAGAAGTTGACATGATGTATCACGAGATTAAAGAAATTATTCAAGTCGTTAAGGAACACGAAAACTTAATTGTGATTGGAGACTGGAATTCGATACTAGGAAAAGAAAGAGAAGGCAAACTAGTAGATGAACATGGACTGGGGCAAAGAAATGAAAGAAGGCGCCATCTGGCAGAACTTCGTAGAGAGCACAATTTAATCATCTCTAACACTTGGTTTAAGAATCACGCAAGAATGCTGTAGACACGAAGAGACCAGGAGACCTTGGACAGGTTGATGATATAATGGTAAGTCAGAAAACTCTAAATCAGATTTGGAATTGTTTCCAGTGGCAGATGTGGACTCTGACCATAACACGGGTCAACGATGGAAAAACTTTTTTGCTAAAAATACCTTATTCTTATGTTTTTTAGGGTGGGAAATCCAAATATGACACTTAAAAAACTGTTCCACACACCATTTCTTCATATTTTACAGTTAAATTTATTGAATTAAGCGATTTTTAAAGAATTTAACAGCTTTTATATACTCAAAATAATTTAAAACTGAGGTGTAACGAATGCAAGTGACGTTGATAGCACTGCTGAGAAACATTTGCTGACAAAAAATGCACAGTATTACTGTTCGTTTTTGGAGCATCACCTGCAACCAACTTTGCGAAAGAAGCGGGGTCACTTCTGCGCAACCCACACATCATTTTGCACGACAATGCGAGGGCGCGTATAGCGCAAGCTGTGGCTGCTCTGTTCGTTCGACGGGACTGGGAAGTACTGTACCGTCCACCATACTCCCCGTACTTAAGTCCTTATGACTTTGATTTGATTCCGAAGATGAACGAACCGCTTCGCGGCATTCGCTTCAGAACTGTTCCACAGATTCGACAGGCAGTAGACCGCTCCATTCGCACCATCAACAGAACAGGCTCTGCTAACGGTATACTACGCCTTCCACATGACAATGGATTCTACATAACGCTGGTGCCTTCTTTGAAGGACAGTAACAGGTGCAAACATGTGATTCTTTTGTATCGGCTGGGAATACATAGTTTCCACTATTTAAGTTCCACCGGCCACGGTGGTCTAGCGGTTCTAGGCGCTCAGTCCGGAGCCGCGCGACTGCTACGGTCGCAGGTTCGAATCCTGCCTCGGGCATGGATGTATGTGATGTCCTTAGATTAGTTAGGTTTAAGTAGTTCTAAGTTCTAGGGGACTGATGACCATAGATGTTAAGTCCCATAGTGCTCAGAGCCATTTGAACCATTTAAGTTCCAACCCTCATAGACTGCGTAATTACTTACAAGGGAACCTCCCCATCGCACCCTCTCAGATTTAGTTATAAGTTGGTACAGTGGATAGGCCTTGAAAAACTGAACACAGAACAATCAAGAAAACAGGAAGAAGTTGTGTGGAACTACGAAAACAATAAGCAAAATTAGTAGACGAAACGACGTGCCTCTCCTATGGGAACCGAAAACATTTGATCGCAAGGTCATAGGTCAACCGATTCCTCCACGGGAAAACACGTCTGATATACTCTATACGATACTGGTGACGGCATGTGTGTCACATGATAGGAATATGTTGTCGACCCACCTAACTTGTACACTTGACGAATGGGTAAAAAGATTATTCTACCTTGCCCCATATAGGTTATCTTGTCGATGTGACAATCACTCCCAAAAAAGTGATGAAAACATAAGAGTTTGTGACACAAACTGCAACAAATGAATGCAACAGTTTCACAGTCGCACAAATTTCCCTGTGCTCTGTCAAAACATGTGTTTTTAACGTTTTCAAATTTTTCCGTGTGTAGACCGTCAAATCCTGCATATGTCCAAGCAAAGCTGAATATGTCCTGGAATTTTGGAGAGCGAAGTTGATTATGTGTGCCTAAACTTTGATATTGTCTGAAAATAAAAAATTAAACTTTTCACTCGAGGGAAGACTTGAACCAAGGACCTCTCGTTCCGCAGCTGCTCACGAAACCACGGGACCACGGCGCTCCTGAGCTCAGACTATCCTTGATGTTTCCTATGTTGCGCATGGACTACTCAGTCTGTATATTTTGCTTATTTTTTTCATAGTTCCACACAACTTCTTCCTGTTTTCTCGATTAATCTGTGTTCAGTTTTTCAAGGGCTATCCACTGTGCCAACTTATAACTAAATCTGAGAGGGGTGCAATGGGGAGGTTCCCTTGTTAGGAGGTTCTGAACTGAAGTGGGGAGAAAATAAATCTGCTGCAGAGTTTGACTAAATGAAGTGATCAGTTGACAGGACACGTTGTGAGGCATCACAGAAATCACTTTGGTAATGGAAGGATGTGCATTGCGGGAGGGACTGGGGGAGAGGAGGTAAACATTTTGTAGAGAGACCAAGGGATGAATACAGTAAAAAGGTTCAAATGTGTGTAGGTTGCATTACTTACTCAGAGATGAAAAAGGCATGCACAGGGTTGAGCAGCATATAAACCTTCCTTCGAGCTAAAGACCACAGCACCAACACATGGAATGGATTTTCCTAAAAGCTCATAACAGACAAACATTTTATATCGTCTCGTTGTCTCTGTAGACTTGTACCAAGGGAGCAAGGAAAGGTCATAGTTTGGTGGCCAGTATCCTATTTCTGTAAGATAAACTGCAAACATACATTAACTGGCTTCTTTACTCCTATGAATAAGAAATCTACTTATGATAGTCGTTCTGGTACAAGTTCTCTGTAATAGTCCACGTTAGCCTTACTGCTGTTGAAGCACGAAGTTCGCTATGAACACTATTCTGGTCACTACGTGTTGCCTGATTCTGAACTAGAGGCTGTGACTGCAGATCCGACTCGGCTGCGACTAATGACAGGCTCGTACTCACTCGGCGTAACAGACTGCTACAAACTGACTCACCGGTCCATGGCGGCGATCTAAATACTGGTCGCCGGGAGGCCGTTGGTGGCGCGTTTCCTGCGAATGTGTCGTTGGACTCTATTGATCTTCTCGCAACCCCTTTGCCGCCTGGTGTGCTGGCGTCATCTTACGCCAGCACAGAACATAGGAGCACTTCACTTGTTTATGAAAAGTTCAAATGCCACTATTTTCGTTATAGGAATAGAAGGTATGTCCACTGCTATTCCTATATCATTTTGCTGCATCTCTGTTGTTATCAATTATGCTCCTGCGGCATTGCAAAGTTATTTCCCAGTACGCCAAAGTGGAAGTTTCTCTAAAAAGGTGGAATCTGGAGCATTCCCGCAATAAATAAAAAACTGTTTCCTCCAGGTGAGAATTAAAATTTTATGAGTATCCCTTGTATGCATCTCAGCATGTCACTTTTGTCAAAAAGTACATCAAAAGCACAAAACATGCCGAACCGAGCTGTTTCCTTATTTTATTTGTGATCGATTTCTATTTAGCTTGTCATCCATCAGGATACCAAGAAACTTCTCACACAGTGTATTTTACAGTATAATTATATCAATGTTTTTAGTCAGGAATACGGTAACGCGAGTCTTCGTATGGTTAAAGCTTTAAATATGGCTGTTCAGGTACGACATGTGCTGTGCGCCGTGTGGGTTCAGTTTTTACCCCTGAGTAACACTTCTGAGTTGATATCATGCAACATTACAGTTTCTGAAGAATTCTTGAATGTGTTTGGTATTTCGCGCCGTATAATCTAGACCTGCCAAGAGGACATCTGAATTAACAAAAGAGCTATGATGTCTGGGAGTGATTCAACATTTCCGCCTCTGCACCACAGTGTCTTGTTGCAGCCTGGAGGGCGACGGCGCTGCTGGTGGCGTGGGCGGTGGTGTGTCCCGCGGCGGCCGAACTCAGGACACGCTACGACGAGGACAGCGGCCGGTTGCTGGTGCTGTCTGCCACAGGTGAGGCGCCCAGCTGCCGTCCCCACCGCGAGAAGATGGATCGCCGTGATCCTAAAAATAATCCTTCTTCCATCAAGGTCTCTTGTTCTGCGGCGAACAGAATAATGTATTACATGAGTACTTTTCAGCGTAAGATACTGGATACCCGCCACTCTCATTTTGCCTACTCACTGTTCACTTTTTTCTTTTTTCATAAACGCTTGACAATATCGACAAGGTACATTCATTTTATTCGTATGTAGCCCTGTTAATCTGATCTTTCAAAACGTCTTCTCTAACGTCGAGACAACATGTTGCAAGCTCTACAACTACTGTCTAGTACAAAATAGAAAAATAACTACTTTGTCCGTAGCTCCTCATTCATCCTGTAGATATTTGTGATCAACCATGTTTTAACAGACGCCATAGTGGTTCCTGAGCAGGGTGGACAAGGTGTCGTGTTCTAAGACGAGACAGTGACAAGACAGGGGGTTACATATTAGTATGCACTTTCTGAGCGGTTACGAACACGGGCAGAAAGACAAACTTCCAGTGAAGGCGGGTTGGTTGCGTGGATCAGCGGTAAATACTGTCACACCTACTGGAGGCGCGAATTTTGGGAGTCCATAGGATGCTCTAAACAGAAGACCCCAGGATCGTCTGGGGCCTGCCTAACAATATTTAATTGCATTCCGACAAGCTAGTACACTGGAAGCTAGTCCTAAACGTTAGAAAAAGGAAAGGGTGCAACTATATGGATAACAGACGCCAGTGTCTGAGTCTGTGGAGTGAGAATTACTCGATGTTGGCAGTGTTTGACATGGAGCTGGACCTCCAGTGATCTGACTGAACTCTGTCTGAATAGAGAAACATTGGTTTTAAAGGACACTGTTTCTGTTTTCCTACATTTGGCCTACCAACCCATCAACACTTTACACACTTCAGCCAATCGTATGACAGTTTCTGCGCCTCCAGGGCGGCTCTGTCCCCCCTCATTCTTCTACTTAGTAGGTAGGGTGTTTCTAGACTTTGCATTAACAAATTTCAAGTTCGGTAGCAACAGCGTTCAGCTGAAAGCTTAACGTCTCTGCTCTTTCTCTTATGGCTATCAGTGTTTTACGTCACTTGGCCTCGCCCTGAGAGATCTCGTGAGTGGGGACTGCTGCTGTAGCACTTGTGTAAACCCACTGATGTTACGGTTCTCAGGAGCATGTGTCAAGCTTGCTAGCCTCCTGTGACCTTCTTCTATTGTGAAGGCGTACGAAAGAGTCTCGGCTATCGATGGAGTTAGCAGTTAATTCTCTACACTGAAACTTTTACCTTGGGACAGCTGCCCAGCGTGTCTGCAATTCGCAGGGTTCTACCATTACTGCTTACCTCAGGTAACCTAAACGCTACCACTTTTGCATGCTCTCTGCACTGTCTCTGATTTCCTATCTTGGAGTGCCCTTACTGGCTTCCAACAATCTTAGGCTTAACAATATACAAGTTATTACATCGTCAATATATAATAAAGGATGTGTGCGTCTGAAACCTACAGAAATGAACCAGTAGGTTTAAAAGGTGAAAGTAGGGTATATTCACTTTGATGTATAATTAGGCGCGCTGTAGGTCGGTGAACAAACCACCAACAAATTAGAATGCTCATGGTAGTCAACCAGAGGCGAAGCAGAGTCTGAAAGACCAAGGAGATAGGGGGAAGGGAGAAGACGTCTTGCCGAGAGCGTAGAGAGAGAGAGAGAGAGAGAGAGAGAGGGAACGCCTCTCGGCCGACATTCAGGACGCGTCTCTGCTGCCGGTACGAAATTCCGCCCCCACTCACCTCATAGGCTGCTCAGCAGTGGCGCGGTAGAAACTGACATTCGCTGCGTTACCATCTGTAATTGACTGCTTTTATGTTAAGGTGTTGGTTCGATCCGATATGTAGGCTGCGAAAGTAACTATTACAGTACCAGCAGTGAATTTAAAGGTAAACAAGATACTTGGTTTATTGATGCAACATTCCCGATACTCCCTAGACTGGTGGTGGCTGCACATGTTAATCAACTGTTCCGTCACATCTTTGTGGGGCTATTTAGTATTTAATGGCAGAAAAAAACAAATTTGTGTTTTATTATAGCACTATTTGTTTATTATAAATCGGTTTTCGGCTTTTTATGCGTCAACTGCCAGAGTATGGACAAAATAACTTGCACAAGCTGTGTGGAAGAGGAGAGCACAGCACTGCTGGGGAGGGGGCAGGGCTCCACTGTGGACGAGCACTGTGTGGTAGGGCAGGTGCAGCTCCACAGCTCATGCCTACACACAAACGCTCACCTTTCACATGTTGTAAGCTTCAGCTGTTGAGTCTTCAAACGAATGTATCAACAACACATAGCACGTGCTACATTTCGTCAAATATAGTCGTTCTAAGTCAGTATTTTTTTTTTCACTAGAGTACCGAAAAAGAAGTACTCACATATACAGAGGGTCAAACGAAACAAAACAAGATCGACCATGCACTGACTGAAATAAATCCACAAAACAAAAAAAAGGAGGTAAAATGTGTAGTGTACTGGACGTCACTTACTACAATCCAGGCAATATAAAATGAATAACACGTGCTACATCGAAATTATGCGTCAGACATCTGACAATCTTTTTGGTAATATTACGTTAAAAAATACATTTTTCTTCTCCTTTCTGAAATCGTGAAGCATTGGGAAGTACTTGTGGGCTTGCTTCGTTCTCTTTATTGAGGGTCTGGAACAGCTACTGGTTCCTGCAAGCCTCTTAAAGTATAGTTCTAATAAAACTTTGATCGAAAGCGCTGGAAGAATCCATGATTCCTCTATTCGCAAGGGGAATCCGTCACAGTTGCCTGCCGTTTGCAGGCCTGCACACTTCGAGCGTCCACGTTGCTGACTCTTTACTGCACAGCATGGCACCAGTTTCCACACATCATAGGTGCAGGGGAAGTTCTGATAATCAGGCATGTGTGATTGTATGCAGTTCCATTAAATTTTTGTTGGTAGAGGCACACGAGAAATCGCGGTGTACACTCGTATCAAGTTTACCATTTTGTAATTACACAGTGAAGAGCCAAAGAAACTGCTACACCTGCCTAATATCATGTAGGGCCCACGCGAGCACGTAGAGGTGCTGCAACGCGACGTGCTATGGACTCGACTAATGTCTGAAGTAGTGCTGGAGGGAATTGACGCCATGAATCCTGCAGGGCTGTCCATAAATCCGTAAGAGTACGAGGGGGTGGAGATCTCTCCGGAACAGCACGTTGCAAGGCATCCCAGATATGTTCCATAGCGTTCATGTCTGGGGCGTTTGGCGGCCAGCGGAAGTGTTTAAACTCAGAAGAGTGCTCCCAGAGCCACTCTGTAGCAATTCTGGACGTGTTGTAACACGCCCGGGGGTACAATGGGTGCGGTGGTTCCTTAAACTGGCATCTCGTTTCGTGACCGTGCGCCCTGTTCACGCCACGTACCTGATAATCCCACGGCTATCGTATTGTTGCTGTTGACTTGACTGAAATTATCTATCGAAGTATGCAAGCTGGTTTAGGCGAGCCACTCAACGTTCAAACACAACACTGTCCTATGTCTGGTATGAACATCTATATTCTGAGACCATATGGAAACCACAGGTTGCACTGTTTACACTCTACATCGTAAATGGTTATCCCAATTAACAATCTTGATGATTAACAGTCCAAAATATCATTCAGACGAGCGTACGCGTTACCGACACGACGTGGGTGATTGTTGATGATGCGGAAGCCGAATGATCGAACGAAGTTCTTACGCTCGTCACACATACAGATATCTGGTAATAGTCCTCCTTGTCACTAGTAATGATATAACACTGTTCGTAAAGTTAATTTTTCAGTTCTGATTTGAACGAGCGTGCGCGTAACCGTCGCAGCGCGGCTGATTGTTGATAATGCGGAAACGCAATGATCGAACGCACGTCCTCACGCTCGCTACAAGACACTGGCATTTGACTGCACTCTTTTATGGTAACTAATTTTTGCTGATTCACATCAGATCATTCTGGGAGACCGAACACGGCACGGATGATTGATACTGTGCGACACGCAACGAGAGGATACACAAATACGTTATCGGCGGCACTGCCCGTTTTTAATTACATCTTGACGCACTTTCCTCTGAATTACTTCCATATTTAATCACTTTACTGCAATAGCACGTGTAGCAACACTTCAACCTGAATACTAACAATGCTTCTTACATGCAGAGGTACACGCTACACAACAGTTTTTTGTCCCCCGTGCTCGACTCTCTAGACGCGGCTGCCCGCAAAGATACTCCACAACTAAACCAGCGATATGACAGTACACTTACAGTGTGGGGTGTCGCATTATCCCGCTGGTATTTCCCAAATCCATCGGAATGCACAATGGACATGAATGGATGCAGGTGATCAGACAGATTGCTTAGTACGTGGCACCTGCCAGACTTGTATCTAGACGTAACAGGGATCCCATATCACACCAAATGCACACTCCCCACACTATTACAGAGCCCTCCACCAGTTTGAACAGTCCCTGCTGACATGCGGGGTCCATGGATTCATGAGGTTGTCTCCACGTCCATTCGCTCGATACAGTTTGAAACGTGACTCCTCCGACTAGGCAACATGTTTCCAGTCATTAACAGCCCAACGTCGGTGTTGACGGGCCCAGGCGAGGCGTAAAGCTTTGTGTCGTGCAGTCGTCATGGGTACACGAGTGGGCCGTCGGCGTTGACACTTGTTGATGGCCCAGCATTGAAATCTGCAGCAAGTTGCGGAAGGGTTGCACTTCTGTCACGTTGAACGATTCTCTTCAGTCGTCGTTGGTCCCGTTCTTGCAGTATCTTTATCGGCCGCAGCGATGTCGGAGATTTGATGTTTTACCCGATTCCTGATATTCAAGGTACACTCGTGAAATGGTCGTACAGGAAAATCCCCACTTCGTCACTACCTCGGAGATCCTGTGTCCCATCGCTCGTGCGCCGACTATAACACCAAGTTCAAACTCAAACTCACTTAAGTCTTGACAACCTGCCATTGTAGCAGCAGCGACCGATCTAACAACTGCGTCAGACACTTGTCTCATACAGACGTTGCCGACCGCAGCGTTGTATCTTGCCTGTTTATTCGTCTCTGTATTTGAATACGCATGCCTATACCAGTTTCTTTGACGCTTCAGTGTATAATAATTATTAGTGAGGGATCATGAATATTTGATTACTCACATACTCATTTTTGGGAACTATATGATAACACTTACTTCTAAAGCCAAGCTTTGAAAATGGACGAGATCGTCCGACACTTATCACAACTAAGAAATTACTGTTATCACAACTGCGATGGATACTGGAAGGCAGTCAAAACTTTAAACATGGTTTCAAACCTTTTCTAAACTTTTTCTTGCTTACATCGTTAACTTCAAATGTTTAATATGTTAACTGATTTTAGAATAAACAAATATTTGAAGCAGTTTTGTAAATGGGAGTTAAGCAGTTTTGTACATGGGAGTTCAATCCCTCAATGAATCTATGGTTTACTGCTCTTTTTCTATTACGAGGAGAAGAACTTTTCGCGAGCTTCCGCATCGCAGAAGTCTACCTTGTCGGCTGCCGTTCAACCACCTTTACGCTCGTGGCACGATTCTATGCCATAGGCTTCATGTTAACAACCCTTTACCGCGGTATATTAACTGGCGTGAATGACAGGGAGTGACTGCAAAGCCGTTACCTTTTCGCTATGAGTTGTTAAATGGAGCGTCTGTCACCTGAGGATGCGTCTTCAGTTGACGCGAAACAGGTCGTGATTTTCAACAGAAGTCTCTTACTTTTGCAAGACGCTCATTTGATTGCTGGTTGTGTAACAGCTGTACGTTAAGGCCTGTCATCGTTTATCAATGTCATTATATGGGTCATCAGTGATATGATATCGAGTTGTAGTACTCTGTGATAAGGATTTGAGCATCTCACCTGTCTAAAGCGCGTTCATCGTCTAAGTGCAGGGTTGAGACATAAACGGTACGATTGAGTGCTGGCTGAGGTCGTTGTGGTGCGTTCGATCCTGATTCCTGCTTGGTTTCTTGTTATCAGGTGTTCCCTGCCTGCATGTTTTAGGTGTTTTGGTAACAATAAATTCGAATGTTTCCTGGCAATAGAAAGACAGCTCTATATCGCTGATAATTTGGTGGCTTTCCGGGGTACAGTAGCATGGTCACGAGCGCTGAAACTAAATTCGGATTCGACTGAATCGAGTCGCTCAGTTAACGAGAATCCTCGGAGTAGGGATTACATCCATTTCTGTAATATTTCGTAGTTTATATTCTACTTCACTTGTTACATCGTAAAATGAAGAATAGGTATGGGAGAGGAGAGTATGTTTGAAGGGTCGACGATTCCTGTCCTACGAGGATGTGCAATAGGCAGTTACGGATTTCTTCACACAGCTGGAGACAGTGTTCTATCAACGGTATCTTCAACTTGATGCGTCGGTGGGATGATCGCCTCGCCTCAACGCTCACGGCGATTTTGCCTGACTCTCATACCGATTCTGGACTGTATGGCTCTCGGACTTTTTGATCGCCGCTTGTATTAACAACGATGTACCGTAAAAATTTACTTTCAAAATCTTTTCTTAAAGAATTTACTTTATTTACTAGCCATTCATCAAGAACATTAACACATCATGTGAGCGTGGAAGTAGTTGCCAAGGAATAACTGATGGAAACAAATTAAATTTCAACCAAGGGAAATTTTATTCATAAAAGCCTTTTCAAAAACAGATTTAAAATTTATAAGCAGAAAAACACCTTCGAAATATCAAGTTACAATTATTCAGAGGCAGGATAAAAATTTTTTTTTTGTTACAGTAGGAGCCTTCGGGCTGAGAAGCTTCCGCCCCCTATCAACACGGCCGTAGTCACGACCGCTCACAACGACCTCTGAAAAACTACACTTGTGCAAATCTGCAACATACCAGATTACTTTGAAATAAAATTTTTAACAACTCACACAAACACATTAACTATGCTCCCCGTAAGAGGGACGGAAATGGCACAGACACTCACACTAAGAAGTTATTTTCCACCAAAAGTGCAATTCATTTTAAAGAACTCCTACGGTGGAAGGGCGGCAACTTCATAAAAATGACTATTTAAATAAAACCCATGAAATTCAGGCTTACATAAAGTGTACAACATGCTCTACATTACACATATACCGGGTCGCAAGATGATACGCAAGATAAAAACATATTTCAGGAATTCGGCCTTTACCTTAATTCTATAAATTCGTTAACACAGAATCCGACAAACATGACAGAGGCAGCTATTAACGTACGACAGACAGACACTAACTGCCTAACCAATGCGGACGGGAGACAAACCCAGACTAACTTGGCTGACCAACTGACCAGACTCGCCCAGGCTGACAGACTGCCCTGGCTGACCAACTGCCTCCGACTGACTGACGCCCTAATGAGTTCTTTTTCCTTTATTGTAATTTTAAACACCTATACAGGTGGGCTGTCAGCAGCATAGTACGCTGCTCTTCAGCCTTAAGTGGAACAATAAACAGGACAGAGAGGCGATATATACAATACAAAAAAAGGCGGGCAAAAAATGGAGATACAAAAAACAATAAACAAGAAGCCGTTTACGTTGGATGAAAAAAAACACTAACACTTGGAGACACGGCGCACAAAACACGGAGAACGGCGACGGTACATGTGAACAGTTGAGTTGTAACTGCACGAAACACAAAACGATGCACACACACTAAACACTGATGGCGATGATCTCCGGCGCGCGAATGTTCACTGAGCGTGTACGAGTCCGGGGACCTTCCAAGAGAGGAGGTGGAGGAGGAGGAAGGGGAAATGGGAGAGGGGAGAGCAGAGATGCCATGGGCAAAGGAGAGAGGGGGAGGGAGGTAGGGCGAGGGGAAGCCCAGGGGAGAGGGTAGGAGGGAGGGGGGAAAGGAAAGAGTAGGGAAGGGAAAGGGGGGGAGGGAGGGTGCCTAAAGGAAAGGACACAGGAGGTGGGGGGGAGGATCAAAGTTGATAGGAGGGGTAGATGCAGGGGAGGAGGACATCGTCAGGGAGGGGGAGCTGGCGGAAGCCACCTTGGGAGAGGGTAAGGAGGGTTGAGAGATGGAGACCTGGTGGGACATGGAAACACAGGCGCGGCAGCGGGCGGGGGTCGGTGAGGATCGGGGAGACGAGCGGGTGAGGAGGGTCGAGTTTACGGGAGGTGTACAGGATCCGTATCCTTTCAAGGAAAAGGAGGAGGTGGGGGAAGGGTATGAGATCATACAGGAACCACGTGGGGGAGGGGAGACGGATGCGATAGGCGAGGCGGAGAGCATGGTGTTCAAGGATTTGGAGGGATTTATAAAAGGGAGGGGGGGCGGAGATCCAAGCCGGTTGGGCATAACAAAGGATAGGGCGGATGAGGGATTTATAGGTGTGGAGGATGGTGGAGGGGTCCAGACCCCACGTACGGCCGGAGAGGAGCTTGAGGAGACTGAGTCGGGAGGGTGCCTTGGCTTGGATTGTCCGGAGGTGGGGAGTCCAGGAGAGGCGACGGTCGAGGGTGACGCCAAGGTACTTAAGGGTGGGAGTGAGGGCGATAGGACTGCCATAGATGTAGAAATCAAGGAGGCGGAAGGAGCCCGAACGAGCTCATAGCGCCCCTTAAATGCACGTGAACAACCAACCTTTCCCCTTTCACACCAGAGGGAGACACCAAAGCTGCGACTGCCACAGCGGCGCCACCGCCAGAAACGGAAGGCGACTGCTTTACACTACGCGCTGCGGCGCGCTCTTCATAACAGCAAATTTTACCACGGCTCAAACGCTTCTGTACTGTTATAGAAGGGAATAAACCTAAAACAACTACACAAGCATTTACTTCAAGATGCCATGCTCCATTACTCGGAAACCGATTGTTACTGACTGTTCCAGATCCAGACTCGTCCCTCTCAGAGTGACAGTTAGGTGGTCATTCTCCATTGAGTATCGCATACAAAATACAATGTACTTTACGAACTCACGCAATTTGAACGGATACGTTATGTACAGGTTGAACCTGAATTCTACACACAACATTTCGAAGTTCGTTAAAGGATATTTTTTATCTTGGTTCGCGCCACTTGTAGTCTCCAGTGGGTCGCTACAGAGTAATTCAATTTCCTTTGCTTTCTTACCCCCATTTACCTTTGTAGTTGTACTGCACAAAATAAATCCGCCCAACAATGCGGAACTCGACGTTATATGCTACGTGCTTTATTTGAAAACTAACTTTTTCCACTCATTCACGGTTCTTGCTGTTGACAAAGGTACTGTCCACTTTACTCTTCGCCCTCGCACTAGCAGTCACTACTGCTCGGTCCTACCTCAGATTTCATTTTCCAGAAAATAGTTGCACGTTAGCAGCGGTACAGAGGAGTTTGGGCTGATTCACTGACGAGGAGTTGGCCATTAGGCACCTCCTGTAAGGGTTCACTGAATGCAATGGACGGCACGCAGTGGCGGGAGCCACCTCACAGCATTGTTGCAGCTGCACACAGCCACCTACGAGATACCAGATCCTTCGGGTTTGGCCTGTAATATGCCAGTATCTTTCATTCTATTTCATCATTATGAAATTTTCACGAAAAGAAAGGTACTGGGAAATGTAATGAGCCACTGGAGTCCAACAGTCCCTCACATCAAAATACTCAGAAAATATACCACAACAACTCACCAAAGTTAGTCGGTGGATTTCAGGTTCACCCTCTATAATATAAGGGATAACTATACTCGCTAGAGGATAACATATGTCTCCCAGCTGCAGGTGAAGACATTTTTTATCACTTTATGTTGCAGGTGACGAAGAGTTTGAGATTGGTTACTTTGTGGTCAGTGACAAGGATGGCTCTTCAATCCCATGTGGGGAGAGTCGTTCCAACAAAGAACACTCCAGAGCCAGCAGTTGTAAAATAACGGTAGAGAATGGAGACAGTGATGGCCACTGTCTCAATATACAGGCGTCAATTGATTCTTCCATGTCCGTTATCTCTAGCTGTCTGTATCACCTGGACAGCCAGGTATATGGCGGGCACGAGACGATAAACCCAAAGTGGCCGATGGAGTCCAAAGAGTACGACCACATGCCGTATGTGACCGTGAAGACAGATCACATCGGCATCGCCGTGCGTTACTGGCTTTTCTCTGACGGGAGACTGGTCCATATCCCGTCATACGTACCACTCTTCATAAGCCAGAACACTAACGATTCAGTGAATTCCCTATGTTTTATCGCTGAGAACAAGGACCCGTACCCACTGGAACGAGCTGACAACGTTATGGAGTGGGACGTGTGCTCTTTCGACGACGCCAGGGAGGCCCACGAGTACGCCGTCGGGAAGTACCTGGCCAAGCCGACGGCGATCCCAGATGAGCGCATGGCGACGCACCCCATATGGTCGACTTGGGTCCGCTACAAGAAAGACGTCAACGACGAGAAGGTGAGACAACTGGCCGCAGAAATTCTCGCCAACGGCTTCAACAACAGCCACATTCAGGTGGACGACAACTGGGAGACCTGCTACGGCAGTCTCACATTCGACACCAACAAGTTCCCCGACGTGAGGGCGCTGACGGACGACCTCCGCCAGATGGGCTTCCGGTCGACGCTGTGGATACACCCGTTTGTGAGCGAGGACTGTGAGCCCTACCACTCGGAGGCGCTGTCCAAAGGCTACTTCGCGACCAACACAGAGGGCAGCACCCGCACAGAGTGGTGGCGTGGCTACGGCGGAGTCATCGACTTCACCAACTCCAAAGCCGCCAGCTGGTGGATCAATCGCGTCTGGGTGAGTCAGCTTACACGGAAAACTTTTTTACTCCATAGCCTTATGTAGACACGATGCTTACACTTGCTTATGAGATATCTCTGTGATTACAGCTTATTTCAGGGAGCTACTACAACAGCGAAAAAGTTCATGTGCTTGAAGGAGAACTGAAAATCTTTATGTCATTATTCCAGTCATAAACTTTTCTCGTTATTACTGTCACTATAGTTATGAAGGAAAAAAGTTTAAAAAAGCAGGTAGCAATTATCACATATCTTTTTCAGTGAAGAGGTTACATCGTAAGGAAGCAAGAATCATTTGATACTGATCCATCACTGGGATGATAAGAGTAAAAACATATTTTCTCTTATTCTTGGGTGATTCAAACGCTTTCAAATACATCTGGTTGGCTTTCCCTTTATGAACATACATTTTAAGGATATCGCCCCACCTGCACATAAATTCTATGCAAAACTGACAGAGATAAAGTAATAGTCGCCACTGACGTAAAACGCCATCAACACCTTGACAGGTTTTTACACTTGTAAAAAGTATATCATCTTGATTCAGTCGCATCATCCTGATTAACAATTGCTCCTTGGAGGCACAAGCATAAATATTTTAAACATTTATTTATACATTCTGAATTAATTTATTAACAAGTACTTAATGGTAAGGTTGGTGTGTTGTTATCATTACTAGCTTCCATACTGAACCCAAATGGTATGTGAGAGCTGATTGGGAACATTCTACTTCATGATCTGGTTTCTATGCTTAAGATTATGTTGAAGTGTGATTCATCAAGCAGAGTCTTGTAAGATGAGTAAAACATTGTAAAAGACATGAAGAGGCTGTAACAAATTGTTAGCTCCATGACATCGATCAGTATGATACTGTCAGCTGTTGAATAATCTGTTCTTTAAGCACAAAGTTTGTCCGCACAATAAAGAGCATACATACCTTTGCAGCTGATGTAGTTTCTATTTCAGTGGTTAGCCAGCCATATTTTACTGTTGCGCCATTTTATATTACATAAATGAACTGCTTTTTACAGAAAGCATCTCTTTTTCTCTGTATGTGCGCATGCGCACGAGGATGGGCGTGTGTGTGTTGGGTGGGAAGGGGGTTTTCTAAGTTTATGGTATTCAAGGTGTTCTTAAATTCTAATTCCTGTTAAATTACTGTTTGACCACTTTTAGCAGTATTTGTCTCAAAAAAAGGTTATAGTAAGTTCACTAAAGATCTGTCGCCAGAACCAACACATCATCATCCTCATCAGAGTTCTGCGGCAGAAGACATGACATTTTTGTCTACAGTTCCTAAGCAGCAAACAACGTGTAAGAACTGGAAGATCATTATTGGTATTTACCTCTCCACCTCGTGCTGCAGCTTTCAGAAGCTGTGTTTCCCCTGTCCCACCCACTTGCTACTCGATCCAGTTGGAAGGAACTTACCGATTTCCTCTCCAATTGTGAGCTGCATTACATGTTCTATCCATAATTTTCTATAGACTTTCTTTCCTTGGTGTACTCTTTAATTGTTTGTATTTCCATTATATGTTGAAGCATCCATACGATCCCTGAGGTTTATTTAAAGTTGGTTTACGATTCATTTTGTGATTCTTCCGTAGCACGCTCGTCTGTGCTAATCACATAACTTGTTCAGGTAGCCAATATACTTGCATGAAGATGTAGATGAAATTTAGATAGTTCACAGTGCTGATACACATGCACATGAAAATTACCATTGGAACCAGACTCAACAGATAGTGTTTATTTTCCTAATTTCACACACTGCGACATACACTGAAGCGCCAAAGAGACTGGTATTCGCATGCGTATTCAAATACAGAGATATGCAAACAGGCAGAATACGGCACTGCGGTCGGCAACGCCTATATAAAACGAGTGTCTGGTGCAGTTGTTAGATCGATTACTGCGGCTACAATGGCAGGTTATCAAGATTCAAGTGAGTTTGAATGTGGTGTTATAGTCATACACCAGCGATAGGACAAACCATCTCCGAGATAGTGATGAAGTAGGGATTTTCGCGTACGACCATTTCACGAGTGTACCGCCAGTATCAGGAAACCGGTTAAACATCAAATCGGCGACATCGCTGCGGCCGGAAAAAGCTCCTGCAAGAACGGGACCCACGACGACTGAAGAGAATTGCTCAACGTGACAGAAATGCAACCCTTCCGCAAATTGCTGCATGTTTCAGTGCTGCGAAATCAACGTATCGCGACTGATGTGCTCCGGGTTTTCTGCCAGATTTAAAGACAGATTTTCGTTGTGGAATGTGTCTCACATTGAAGTTCGCACTAAATTTTGAGCTTTTGTAAAATTGTGAACAATGATCCCATTTTTTTAAAAATATTTGTTAATAAGAGCGGTTTTTTGGTACTTTGCCTTGACTTAAGTAGTCATTAAGCAGATGTTGCTCCCCAAGTTTGACTCAGCGAGCCTAGCGGCTGGCTAGTTTAGACAGTGACGCTCGTCTGTCGCGTGTCCACGTCTCCACTGCGTGCACGTTTACGCCGCTGTCTTTTCTCAGGCGCTTCGGAACGAGACGGGGCTGGACTCTTTCAAGTTCGACGCCGGCGAGACCAGCTGGCTGCCGCAGCTGCCCGCCATCACGCCCCTGGAGGTCAATCCGGTGCGCTTCACCGACGACTACGTCCAGACCGTCTCGCAGTTCGGGCCCATGATAGAGGTGCGCGCCAGTGTCGAGAGCCAGCACCTGCCCCACTTCTTCCGAATGATCGACAAAGACAGCAGCTGGAGCGCCCAGAACGGTCTGAAGACGTTGATACCCACACTGCTGCAGATGAACATAGTGGGCCACCCTTTCGTTCTGCCAGACATGGTGGGCGGTAATGGCTACAAAGGTGACGTACTCGACAAGCAGCTGTTCATACGCTGGCTGCAGGTCAACGTCTTCATGCCCACTATACAGCTCTCCTCCGTGCCCTGGGACTACGACAACGAGGTACGTGTTGTGACTGAAAATTCGCAATTTTTCACAAACTTTTCTTGATGTAAGTTCACAAGGTTGATGACTGAACAAAAAACGAAAGGTAACAATAACGGTGCCAGTAAAAGTCTCCTAATTGAGGCAAACAAAACTTCACTTCTAATTTGCCACAAAGGTTTGTGGTAACACACACACACAACACACTCACACACACACACACACACACACACACACACACACTATTAAACAATTCAGAGACGAAGACGTAAACCTCAACAGTCGAAGTACACGAGATCGGCATCCAGAGTGAACTGAACTTCGGGGCTGGTTCTAGCCACTAAATAGCTGTCTCTGGCCAATCAGGTTTTGGCATAGTGATACTTCCTGCATTCCGTGGCTCGAGCTTCCCCTGCAGGAAGTAGTGCTCGGCATGTCTGTTTCCCTTATCTTGTATGTAAATAGCCGGTGTTTACCAGGGTGCGTTAGTTACGCCTTGGACATAGACAACCTCGTCCTCTGTGGTGTAATGTGGGTTGCCGGCCCTCAGGGGCTACCTTGGCTCCAGTTTACATCTTTATCACCTATAATATAAGACTATCACTATTTTTGCTGGAATTCAGACGCTAGTCGAATGTAGGTTTTCAATTTTCTTTAAATTCTAAGTTCATAGCTTTGCTGGAATTTCGCTCTCGAAGGATGTAAGTAGTCAACAGCAACGCTCTGGTCCTATCTATAAGTCACGTACTCGCCTAGGAGAACGTCATGGCTGCCAACCAACATGCCCCACTCGCTCATCAATTGGTTCCATCACCTACGATAGGAGCACTGCGCCGTGGGGTTTTTTCTCCTTGAGTCCCACAGGCCCATGGATGTGCATGTTGATCGTGCTCTGGCAGCGAAGCATATTAGTTTTACTCCAGTCTTCACCCTTTCACTGATTGTGACGCGTATACCTGTCGGGAATTTACCCATCGCCTGCACTAACAATGTATACAGGGCAAAACAGGTCTCCCCCAATCAAATTTCCGGAAGTTATTCGGGGATGTCTTCTAATTATTTTGGTATAACACTGACTCGTTACAGAGCAGTAATTTAACTATGGTTGATTCCGTTTCTGTCCTCAAAAAAATTGTTTCTGTGAAACTACTGAAATGTCTACGTCACTTGTTGTAATTGTGCTATGTGCGAGTCGACTTGAGTTCAGCATTCGTTTGAACAAGCTGTCTCTCACACTCGTGAACTCAATACACAAATGACCAAATAAGTGATTCTGTGCCCATAAGGAATCCAACACAATCGCAAAACGGTTAAATTGATAATTATACACTCTGCTGAGTGTTATTTCAGTTGAAGTTTCATTATCCACAAAGCAAAATTTAACAGAATTCATATAATTAAAAAGGACCAGCTGACTTTCCAGATTAAAGGAAAAGAATAGGTTCCTCGTAATGGCACCTGTATTAGTTTGCGAATACCGTCACAGTGAAGCTGCAATTCAGTGAGCTAGAATCTTCTCACGATACTTATTTTTAATGGTAAAGGTCGCCTCATC
This sequence comes from Schistocerca piceifrons, assembly GCF_021461385.2. NCBI lineage: Eukaryota > Metazoa > Arthropoda > Insecta > Orthoptera > Acrididae > Schistocerca > Schistocerca piceifrons. The sequence continues at coordinate 90,836,373 of NC_060144.1, read as the reverse complement.
ACGATGTTGGGGGAGTAAATGATAAAATGAGAAAAAGTGATCTTAAAAATACTAATTTATTTGTTCTCAATCAACATTGTTCAAATTAGAGTTGGACTGATTTACTACTGTTTTCATAAAAAGTGAAAAAAGCAGTACACGTACAATGTTAAGATTTTTATGAATCACCAGTGTGATAATATCTAGATTTGTACATGCTTTATCTGTACAGAAGGAAGGCAAAGGGACATATACTGAATAGCATTAATAGTTCATCCCAATATGATAGAGGATTAATGATAAAAAGTCCGCCCTGGTAGCTGAGTGGTCAGCGTGACAGACTGTCAATCCTAAGGGCCCGGGTTCGATTCCCGGCTGGGTCGGAAATTTTCTCCGCTCAGGGACTGGGTGTTGTGTTGTCCTAATCATCATCATTTCATCACCATCGACGCGCAGGTCGCCGAAGTGGCGTCAAATCGAAAGACCTGCACCAGGCGAACGGTCTACCCGACGGGAGGCCCTAGCCACACGACATTTCCAATGATAAAAAGCCGTCACAAGTTGAGAAACAGACACGGAAATTGTGAGCTATGCAGTGTAAAGCCAATTCATTCGCTAAACGTGACACTTACTCCAAAACAGCTAAAGGAGAGCCAAGCTGAAGCACAGCACCGAGCAATGACTCTCCAGGGAAGAGACGCAAACTGCCCCATGTGCTCACCACTGCCTGCTCTCACACACTTCTCATAATTACCGTAGGAGGGGAGGAAATCGCGAAGCTTGCCACAGTGACAACTGGAAGTCTCTCTCTCTTTTCCTGCATGCAGGAAAAGATAGCAGAATTTTCTTCTCTAGCACTTTTCGTATTCTCTGCCAACGAAGTAAAAGTTGGCAGTGTACTGGCCCTCGCCTTATGATTGGCGGAATGATGTCTGAGCTCTGCTCCCATGTTGTTTACGGTCACATAGTGGTTCGCATTTAGGGCACCCTGTGGGCCTTTGTTGAAATCCCTTGGGAGCTCATATGACTCACACTGTTTTGAAAGGCACTTTTGTAGTATTCTAACTTAAGCGGAACCCAAAGCGGCTGACTCACATGTCCACTACTCGTGCCGGTTTCTGGTGGAAAATCTCCCAGTTTCCCAACATTGCCTAACCAGCACCTAAAACCTGCAGGTGAAATGTCTCGTCATATTCCAACAACTCGGAGAAACATGGGCTAAAATAGTAGAATCACAGAGTCGGCTCTTCCATTTAGAAATTTTGCAAGAATACAACACAAAATAATTCTATATTATGCATCGATTGTTGCTTATACACTGACCTCCTGATGTCAGACACTCAGATCGGTACCAAATGTTGTATGTCGATAGAATATCAACCAAAATTCCGATTTATTTCGTATTCTATGCTGTCGTCCAGCAGAACGTTAATTAAAAGTAACAACAGAACAACGGAGCACACGAAAAGCATAACTGTGAGTACCTAATACGTACAGCTTCCGTGGGGAAGTTGGTAGAGCATTAGACCGTCATACTGCTGGGTTCATACCCCAATTATGACCACTTTCTTTTTTACTGCATTTAGGGGAAAGTTTTATATGGGATTATTAAGACTTCCGCCAGTGTGATGCAATTGTTTCTTTATTCTACTGTTCCGATTGTTTATGTGTATTCTAAAATGGTTCAAATGGCTCTGAGCTCTGTGGGACTTAACATCTGAGGTCATCAGTCCCCCAGTACTTAGAAGTACCTAAAGCTAACTAACCTAAGATCACACACATCCATGCCCGAGGCAGGATTCGAACCCGTGACCGTAGCGGTCGCTCGGTTCCAGACTGAAGCGCCTTGAACCTCTCGGCTACACTGGCCGGCTATGTGTATGCTATGAAACTACAAATGCACTAGGTGCTTCATCACGAGTGGTGTCTGTTCTGTCGCACATGTCCGACAGAACCCCGGACCTATCTATACAAATGTACTCTATAGGTTTGCTACTTTCAACTAACGAAGCGAAAGTAGACTGTTACAAGAACATTGCTGCAAATTCCAAAAAGTCCTTTTACATGTCAGGAAAATGTTAACCCATATAATAGTTTCACGCGTAAACAGTTAAAATGAATTTTGATCAGGATTGAATGCGGAAACTTTGGCACGACGAGCTCGTGGTCTATCTACCCACCCACGCGAGATCTATGAAACTAATCACTCACAGTTTTGCCCTTCTGTGCTCCGTAGTGCTCGTGTTACTTTTAATTACCGTTTACGCATGTTCTACCGGAGGACAGCACACAGCACTATAGAAATCGGTGTTTTGATTGATATTCTGTCTACATACAACGTTTGTGTGAGTGTCTCACATCTGGACTTTTGCGTGTTAGTGACACGTGACTAACCACTGTCCTCATAATACTTTTAGAACAACGAAACAGCCTCAATGTACCATCCCAAAAAGGTACAACACAAAATGTGGAGCAACTCAACAGCTCGCAGTAGCAAAAGTTACTGTACCAGAAGGAATCACAAAGCACAGTGCCGTGCTGCCGCTCTTACACTGCACAGACGTGAGCCGCATATTGGCTAACTCTTCAGCAGGAAAGCTACCCATACTGCTGTGTGCTGCTGTTAATGTACAGCTAACATCACCGGTGAAACCGACTGAAGAGAGAACTGAGCAGTGCTCAGTGCAAGTTTGAGGACGAAGAGTAAATTAGGCAGTACTGTCACCAAAGCAAGTATCACCCGGCAAGGCGAACTGGTTACCCAGTAAAGTGGTGCGCGCTGTTATCTCGTAGCCCAGTCGCAGAAACAAGTCACAGAAAACATCTCTGCGGACAGAGAAGGTGATGGAAGAGCGATTGTTCACAGGCAAAAGCAAGGTCAGGAGAGTGCAAATTACAGAAGGACGGACATGTGATGACGAGTGGAACAGAAGAAGAATAAGTGAAATTCAAATTACAAATGTCTCATTGATGATACAGATAAAAGTGTTATTAGACAGCAATTTCTGAGGTGTTATGAACAACACAAGAAAATATTTTTGCAGAACCTTCACATCTTTTGGCACATGTAACTGGACTTGCAGGTTGGAAGGACACTCTAAAAAAACAGTCCAATCTCTGGTCTTCGATATTGATAGGGACCAGATTCTAGCCATTTTGTGCAGAAGAGAGAACTTTCTTGCAAAAAGAACGCACTATATTATATTTTTATGGAAATATAAACCATCAGAATTGGAGCAGCCTGCGGTTTATTTAGATGAACTGTGGATTCTTACATATTACACATTGAACAAAAGTCGCAAGTGATAGTGCGTGAAGAGTAATGTCAAATAACAGTGTCAGGAAACATTACATTGTTGTGAATTTTTGTGTTCTCTTCTCCGCTGTGGCAACAACAGGAATACATCGTACTATCATGTAGAAATGGACAGAATAAACTTAAAAATAGATAGCGACACGGTAAGCTAACTTGTGACATTAAGGAACACCAACCTTCATCTCATTTTTCCATTGAGAAAATTTGGCAAGAAATGGTTCTCTTCGCACTACCGCCATACCATCTAGGTGGTATATCTACGAGGACTTTGATCCATAGTTCAAGCTTCCTCTGCTACTCGGCGCTGCAGTCGGCGACAAATCCAAGCTGATGCTGCGGGAAAATTCAAAAATCCAAGATGGCAGGAAATTAAAAAAATGCAAGATAGCGGGAGTAGCCTAGTTGTGCTTCGTACCACCTCTCCCTCTCCCCCTAACCCCTTCCCCTTTCCCATTCTCCACCCTATCCCCTTCACCAGTCAATCTCAGTATACTATGCAAAAGAGGCAGTTAAGTAACTGAATTCCGTAAAAATATGCCTCTGACGTGGAGTATTTCCGAAAAGTTATGTAACATTCATTTGAAATAGTATCATGTTCAAAGATTTTCCGAAAAATGGTGTATGTTCAAAGGTATATGCCTGTGAATAGTGCATGCACACACTGTATTTCATAGTCAAATTCCGTACTCCTTGCACATGTTAAAAATATATTGCCAACTTTTTTCATTCTTCGCTATAAAAAAATTGTTTGTCAAACACTTTATGGCCTCATCAGCAAATTTCAACTGACATTTGTAAATTTCATACGAAACTAGACGCATTCAGCATGGAATATGACAACGAGAATAAACCATTCTTTCCATAAATAGTTACAAACCAGTGGTCGCTTATACACTGTAATTAATGAATTAGATATACCAAGATGCTGAGCATGTGTTTTACTTTAACTACCATTCTGCAACACTTCAAAATGCGAAGTAAAATAAACTGCTGCTTTACACCTTTCGGTTGTGTTGCTAACAGATGTTTGGCAATGTCTATAGATTGAGTCCCATATCACACATTGTGTAAGACAGAGCGTATCCTCAAATTAACTATTTTCCACATCTAAATTGTACTACGATCATTGTCGAGTATCACAATGATTCTTCCAAGTCTAAAATGTCGGTAAAACTACGTCAACAAGGCAAAAAATGCTATCTTTACATCAAGTGCCACAATTTTTCACGCGCGCGCGCGCACACACACACACGCACACACACAATAACACAAGAACTCACGCACAAGAAACACATACACAGTGTTTATGCTGTGATCTTACAGGTTAGGTTAAGTTGTACTAGTGAACCTGTACCTGGTTGGTTGGTTGGTTGTTTTGGGGAAGGAGACCAGGCTGCGAGGTCATCGGTCTCATCGGATTAGGGAAGGACGGGGAAGGAAGTCGGCCGTGTCCTTTGAAAGGAACCATCCCGGCATTTGCCTAGAGCGATTTAGGGAAATCACGGAAAACCTAAATCAGGATGGCCGGACGCGGGATTGAACCGTCGTCCTCCCGAATGCGAGTCCAGTGTCTAACCACTGCGCCACCTCGCTCGGTGAACCTGTACCTGCGTACCATACATGGTCTAAGGCAAATCAGGGGTTCAAATGAATTATTTTCCACATCTAAATTGTCCTATGATGCAGGTATAGTTCACAATGTTCTCTCCAGTTCTAAAAAGATTCTGAAAATATATCAGCAACAAAAATAATGCAATGTTTACGTGCATGCACACACGCGCCCGCGTGCGTGTGTATGTGTGTGTGTGTGTGTGTGTGTGTGTGTGTGTGTGTGTGTATGTGTGTGTGTGTGCAAAACTGAACCTAAAATAAGATTTTGAACAGTAAAATCAGTAGCTCAATGCTACCTACTTCCACACCTAAATTGTTACAAATAACACACCAAACAAACATTTGCCATTTGAAATTAGGCCCCAAACTTCGACGTAGTAAAATTAACCTGACAAGGCTAAAAACTGCAGAAAATACAAGTTATCTAATATAGTATGCTAAGCAGGCAAACATACTAACAAATAGGAAGTTTTAATTATTGCCAGATACAGGGATAATGTAGCTCACTTTTTTTGGCCCACTATTAGTGTAACACACAATGCATCTTGAAATTAAGTATTTCAATATCTACATTGTTCTATGATATTTGCAAGTGTTACAATGCTATCCCGGCACCTGAAATGCGTAAAGGGTGTCGACATTTCAACTGATGCTGTGTTAATGGTGGTTCGGGTCTGCCTGAAGGTTTTACAAGTTTTTCGATAATGTTTCAATTTAGAAACCGCTGTTTTAAGGTGGAAGAATGTAATGCACCATGTTCCACAATAAAAAAGTCGATGATATTGACTGTCAATTTTTTCTTTTATTGAAAATGATTAATGCTAGTAAAGATTTTGTGCAGTAACAACTCTCAATGATGTCTGCAATATTTACCAACTGAAACTATCATGACAAAGATCTCTGAAAGTGTATGCCCCATAATCAACTACTAAATAACACCAGAATCTAATGAAATTACATGATGTAAAAACAGTAAGTTCACACACAATATAGCGAAAAGACAACCAAATTGTGCAAAAACCATTTTAGAAAGGAAGGGAGACTGTGATTTGGTGAGATTTTATTGTGATTAATCACTTAAACTTCATATTTTCGCAGTACACAATAAGAACTTTTGTTATGTTTACAAACATCAAAACATGACGGGTGCTGGTCGAAAACAGAGATGAAACGTCACCAAAGACGATGGTGCAACAGACAGAGACTCAGTGTCGATATCTCTACAATAAAATATTTGCAACCAAAGTAAAATTGTCATTTATTGAGTACTAAACACATACAGATTGCTTGTAATAATACGTAAGCAGAATTAGAGATATCTGATCATGAACAAAAATTCGAACTTAACAACAAAATAAAATTGTACTATTTCTCAAAATAGGTAAGATTTTAAGCACGAGACACATATGGCACTACCGCCATACATCAATTGTTCTATAATATTTTTAAAATTTCACATTGTGTACACTATTGATAAAACTTTTAACAACTGTTAACGACCAAATTATGATTCTTGTACCATACTCTGAAGGCACAATGGACCCTAAAACTAAATATTTTCACATCCAAATCGTCCGTATCACTTTAACTATTCGTGGTCACTTTGGCACTAGTGAAATAAATTATACGTTACTAGATGAGCAGCGTCTGATCTCTGTAACATGTGTAAATTCATAAAAATACATAAAAATTGGTTCTATAGCGTTGCAAAACATGTATGACCACCATTACTGATCGAATATACAGCTTAATGTACACTTGTCGTCGAAGATAACCAAAGGAAAGAATGTCATCATCATATGCTCACAAAAAGGCGGTTTCAGCTAGTTCACCATTCATCCATCATCTTCTTGTGCTTGGGATGCATTTAGCACAGCAATATGATAAGAATGTCTAACTCTAGCAAATACTTCTCGTTGATACATCAAACAGCGAATGACAAACATAAAACACAGTGATTCAGCCATCAACGTAGCAAGGACCTGGCTCACTAGAGTACGTTTATCACTAATTATCTTTGTTATTTATGTAAGATATAATATTCTCATATGCAATTTACCATTCTGCAGCTGAGTCTTTCACTTCATTTTCTGTGATCATTATAAACTTCAAGCAAGAATCAGTGCTTCTCCTCGACAGATATTATTTCATTATCACGTGAATCACTGCCTGTCGCTTTCAAAGTCATTAAGAAAATTAATTATTCTACCATTTCTTTCAGGTTATTACAGTGGTCATTGTCGATAGCTATTAACGATTCGTTGGAGACTGTATTACAATGGGGAGAGTCATCTTCCTCCTCTAATAATCTCTTCTTCTTCATCATGATTATCTTCTTCTTCTTTTTCTTCAGAATCATCATTTCCACCACCTTCTTTAGTGTAATCATCTACTATTTCTTCTCGTCTTCCTTTGTCTCCAACTTCTGCTTTCGTAAATACATTGTTTGATTTGGCTGTTAAGGCCTGAAATTGTGTTTTCTCCCATGCCAATATGTATGTCATCATCTCTCAGTAACGATGCTCCAATTTTATCTTATGCAGGTTTAAAGATATGTTGCATTTGTTTGCCTTTAGGAGTGATATCTATTTCTTATGAGCATTAGCAGTCCCGAAAATTTGATTACATTTTTTAAGATATTGTGTTTGTAACACTTTTTAAGATGTTTAATTTTAAACAATGGAGTACGTATTTCCCCACTTTTGTACTTCAGGATTCTAAATTTCCCAATAGACTTCCCTGTCATTGATACGTTTAATTTTCAGTCTCACCTAATGAACGGCTGATGCTGTATAACTTCTTCTTATCAGTCTTTAATACAGGATGCCAACCTTTTTAATCTTGTTTGGAAAAATCCACAGATGATTGCTAGCTTGGGTCACAGGAATGCAGGAAGTATTTCCATGCTACCTCGTGTTGCGATGCAAGTGCAAGCCACTGTCTGTGGACATTTCCTTAGCGGTTTGCACACCGGATGTTC